>NC_056686.1:141238832-141965499 GCF_018350215.1 Panthera leo | reverse complement strand
TTGAGAAAGGACACTGGAGAGAATGAACCTGGCAAGCTTAATGGTTCCACAAACCCAGAAGGCCACATAGTTCTAAACAGTCCCTACTGGTTCACATCTGGAGGGCCCCATTCGTTGGCAGTGGAATAAGGATTGTGTGATAAGGCCCGAGGACTCACCAATTCCAAGTTTATAGCTTCCCGGTCCCAAGACATTTGGACTGACTTGGCCTTCTAAGTTCACCAGGCAGAAGTCCTTGGGGATAACAAATCCCAATTATTCAAGATAGCCCACTGTCACTAAAAAGAGACAGCTTCCTCAGAAGAACCACAAGACTGACCATACTGGGGACTAAAAGGGCCAGAAGTGAAAGTAACCTACAAAACCCATTGACTAGATTCTTAGCCTTTGCAAATAGGCTCCCCAGCTTTCACAGAGATGAGGTGGGGCAGTACTGACTTCACTGGGCAATGTTGCCATGGAACAAATCTAATTGTGTCCTACCAACGTCTCCTATTAGTTATCCTAATGCTTTCTTCTACACACACACACACACACACACACACTCCCTAAAAGTAAATAAATGAGCTTATTTTCCATCTTTCTGCCATTGTAAGTCATCTTCTTTACCTTCCCCACCAAAATAAAAATAACTCCATTATCATTCTTTAATATTCCCATCTAAATCCAAACCTTCTCTTGCCCTGTTCCCAATTACTGCAAAGTTTTATCTGATTATAAACTACCTACATTTCCTTGAATGATTTATATTTCTAGATGAAAATGAGACAATAATTGCCTCTATCCTCTCAATTCAAAAAACCACATACGCTGTCCTCAAATCCCAAACCACAAATGCTAAAGATTATGAATAAGAGGAATGTCTATTTGCTTATGTTATAACTACTGAAGAAATAACTAGAGTCTTGCATGGAGAACAATCAGCTCATTCTTGACCTACCATCCTATTTATCTTTCTATTCTCAAAGCTAATTGCTTATATAAGCATGCCAATTTGCCCTGATTATAGGATTCTTAATAAATGAATGTTGTTTACATTTCACAAGTGTATTTGAATTTCTCTCCGGGAAGCCAAGCTCATCAAGTCTTTGTAAGTGGTAAAACCAGAGATCAAAGCAAAAGGCCTACATTGAACCAACAAACAATTAAGCTTGAGAATAGAGGCCTAAGCAAAAATACAATTGATTTATTGATTTTCCTACTCCAGAAGTACACCTCAGGGCCACTGTTCACTCTTGAGCTATAATATATAGAACTTTCTCCGTCAATTTTCATCATGATTATTTGATGATCATTTCTTAAATAGTTAAATGAGTCTAAAATTCAACAGACTTTGATCCATTTCTTATTTCTCATCTTGATGCTTTCAGTTCAATCAAAGGTCTTTAAGATTTTGGGGGGAAAATTTTGTTTGTTATTTTTTATTATTTTCTTTTTAACCTCTTCTCCACTTAGCCTAATTTCCCCATAATTTTTGGTACTTCTTAAACAATTCCTTTCCTACTACACCCAATTTATCAACCCAGGCATCTATGGTTTTTGAGGCTCCCAGGTGATGCCAATATACAGCCAAGTTTGAGGACTGCCATTTCAGTTTGTCAATCCCTTCATTATCCTGCCTTCAAGCGTTCAGCGCAACTCCCAAGGGAAAAAAAAGAACAACACAGAAAAGAAGTCAGGTTCCAGAGCAAATCCTTAATTCAAGGCAGGACCTTTAGGTAACAGGCATACCTTAGTGCCCAACATGAGCCACAGGGCCAAAAATGTAAACAATCGGACACCTTTCCCAAAGCCAACAAGTTCTTAGTATAAACCAGGCACGGGCACCATTTACCCCACAAAAATCAGTCGAGAGATTACTTGCGGCTATAGCAGGATCTAAACACCTCAAAGCTTTCAGCTTTTGTAGCAACGGACAGAGGGGCTTACAAACAGCAACTCCTCAAAGAACAAAGTAGACTATATGTGAATTCCAAGTCACTAAAGCCCATTACAGGCTGCACAAGAACACCAAAAATGTGATCTGAGGAACACCTTTGGTGTGTCCTAAAAACTAGAAAAAGTTTGTTATGAGGTGACTATCTGTAAGCTCTGCCACTGGTCATGGGTTTTTGTTTTGTGTGTGGTGGGCATGAAGATGTGACTCAGTTTGTTTTATTAAGACTGTGAGCAGAAAGTACACTTCTCCTGTTTACAACAAATACCACTAAACCTCAAGTAGGAATTCCCAGCCATCCTGGCCCACATCTGTGGGCCTCCGCTGCATCACAGCTCTCTGGCCTACCAGCTCTTCCCCAGACACTGCTTCCAAATTATATCCAATGGAAACTGCATACTCCTTGGTGTTTGGTTGAAAGCTCCGGGAAAAGAGGGAAAAAGGTGACTGGGAAAGTGGGAGACCACCTGCAGTCTGTGCAGACACTGTCTTAAAGGAAAGAAAAGACAGGAGTTATCTCTGCCAGCAGTATTCAAGTAGATGAGAGCGAACCAGGTGCATGAAGCCTCTCTATACAAACCATGACCCCAAAGCCTGGGGACACAGTTCTCGTGGTGGGGAAAAGGAAGAAACATCCCCCATTCTAGAAGGGAAGAGACAGTTTGCAACTCACTCCCCCACTCTTAAGCAATTCAGTCTGTTCTTTTCTAAGGTGTCAGTGCTTTGTTCCTAAGAGGCTTCCAACCACCAGCACTCTCTTGCCAAGTGGAAAGGATCATCTGGAATCAGTGCTGCTTCTATCAGCCATCTTCATGCCACATGTTACCCGTGAGCATAAAGAAGCCCACTTCACCTTGCCCTTTAGCCCCAAGTCCTACGTATGAAAAAAAGGAGCACACTTCTAAGACCAAGCCCTTCAAGCAACAGTTTTTGTAAAGTAAAATGAATTTCCAGAACATGAGCCCACACTTTTTTCTGAAGCCCAGGAGGACTCTACGCGGCGGAAGTGGGGGGGGGGGGGGGAATCCTTCCCCACTCTCAGGTGCTAGGATTCTAGGTCTAGAAACTGCCGACAGCAGGCTCACCTCAAAGAGGGCACCACTGAAGCCAATAATGCACTAGCCAGGTCTTGGGTTTGCAAAGAACTTCCAGTCACCAGCATTCTTCATACAGCTTCTGTGTGAGCAACTCTAACGGAGAGCTCACTGTTCATTTCTTTGACAACTCTAAATGTTAATATACTTTTCTTTAAGCTTAGGGGACTTTCAGTCAATGACCCTGGAAATTCTACTCTCTAGACCACACGGAATACAGCTAAAACACAGTCCTGCACAAAGCTCTTCAAAATGCAAAGTCAGCTGATGGAGCACAGGATGGTAGATTCTGGAAATTTTACACTTTCAAGTGCTAGCATCTAAAAAAATCTCCTATCTTAATAGTTGTGTCAAATTTTTTTTTTAATTTTTTTTTTTAACGTTTATTCATTTTTGAGACAGATAGAGACAGAGCATGAACGGGGGAGGGGCAGAGAGAGGGAGACACAGAATCGGAAGCAGGCTCCAGGCTCTGAGCCATCAGCCCAGAGCCAGACACGGGGCTCGAACTCACGGACCGCGAGATCATGACCTGAGCTGAAGTCGGACACTTAACCAACTGAGCCACCCAGGTGCCCCAGTTGTGTCAAATTTTATTTCAACTTACAGAGGAAGAAAATCAAGGACCAGAGGAAAGATTTTAACTTGCTCAACCTGGTGCAGCAGATTAATTCTAGAAACTAGGTCTCCTGCCTCCCAGGCCAATGCTATTTGCTAAATGAGAGGCCACCAGCAAAAGTAATTCTTATCGCCTAAGGACTTAAGGGCATGCATACCTTTTCTTCCCAAAGGTCATCAGTTTGTGTTGCTGCCAGCCTCTTACTGGAGCCAAACATTTGTATTCAGATAATAACCTCTGATTGATTTCTGTACTGGATATCCAAATATACTGGCATTATGGGAGGTGGAATGCACCCCAATAAGAAGCATATATTCCCAACTTTGGTGAAATAAAGCGGCTCAGTGATAGTACCTAGGATGAGCTAGAATGGCTCAAAGTTACAACGCTCCACCCTGCCCCCAGCCCAACTTCTCTACCTCCTTTCCGTAACAGGAGAAAGGATGTGAGAAAAATCAGCAAGCATCTGACGATGACCTAACTACACTCTCACCCATCCATCTGCTCAGCAGACTGCATGGCAAGAGCTCTCCTTGGAAGTGGTTAAAAGAGAACACCACCTTGCAAAGGGAAATAAACGTTAAAACTTGACTTTCCTTGTCCTTTCACAAGTAATTACATTCACAGTATATGCATGGCACTGACAGATTGTCTCTCCTCTGATTTGGAAATCCTAAATTCCCAACCAAGGTAGTTCAAGTCTGCCTCGATAGAAAAAACCAAAGAGCACACTTTCAGACCAAATCAGTATTTAACTCCATGCCTGAAAAATGGAACGGCATAGTGAGGATGCCAAAATGTTTGACATTGAAAATAAAACATCAAGCGCACCTCACAGCGGTCACTTCTAAGACATTTTTGTCTATTTTATACAGCTTGAAACTTGCATTTATCAGATTTAGGGATTTTTTTTTTCTTAAACAGCTTTACTGCTAGCTCCAGGCATTTTCCCCCTTTCCAGTTCAAAGGCCTCAGGAAGTATAATATAATATGGGGTGGGGGAGAGGGGGCAGAGAGCCCAATCTGGATTAAAAATCCTAGATCAGTTATTCCATATCTGTAGGACTGTGGGAAACTTAGGTAATTTTATTTCCAGAATGATTGTGAGGATTAAATGAATAATGTAAGCATGGGCGGGGGGGGGGGGGGGGGGGGGGGGGGGGGTGCGTTCATAATAGGTACTCAGAAAACGTTCCTACTTCTTCCTAAAGCAGAATGACTACGTTCAACCTCAGGGCAAGAAGGAAAAAAAACTGGAAAGAAATCGACTCAAATTATTCACACACCCAAGTAGTTCTCAGTATCAGACATAATACTGCCCTAAACCATCACTTTCTAATCCGTCTTTTTGAATCTGTTTGCACAGCAGCCTGATATCTGATATCACACAGAGATATAGCAGCTAGGATAGAGGGCTTAAAATTATCCTCTCCTCTGACATTCAAAGAACGAATCCGACAGCTCCTTGACAAAGGCATTAGGGAACTTATATTTTATTTGTAAACAATGACTTCAAGCCAAAAATTAGTGAATGGTACGGAATGTCTAATGTAGAAAAAGGTGTTCTTGGACAGAGACCATCAATTCTTCACCCCACCCCAAAATAAACTTCATAGTGTCATCTTTGAAAATAAAGGGCAGAGGAGGGTGTATGTGTATGTATGTATATTTCCAACATTTAGGCAATGTTTAATACAATGAAAAGCCACATGGATATTTAATTATAAATGTGTAGGACCCAAAAAATACATACACACCAATGTTACCTGTAAAATATGTGACATACACACCCTAAAGGAATAAAAGTAGGTGACTGAGTTTATGAAATACTTCTATCCAACAGTTTAACAAAAACATCACACACGTACGGACAAAGGCACATCACTTTACTGCCCTATCTGAAAGGTAGGTACAAAGATGCAAACAGTTACATGTATACAAGGAGTAATGTTTTCCCAGAAATACATTTTATAACTACTATGACAGTGCTGAAGACAAGCTCAAGAAGGAGAGAGACTCTCCTTAGGAAGATTAAGCTCCTAAGATTTGGATCCAATTTTTACTAGTCTTTAATTACAGGAAGTTCAGGAATTCAAATCTATTTCAAAACTTTTCCTATAAAAATTACTATTTTTTTTAGTTAACCCCTCCACTGATCTTAATTCCACAATCTCTAACTCTCTCCTTTCCTCTTTCCATTCATATCTATTAGTTTTTTAGAGTCATACAATGTAACTTAGACTGATGAAGGGGTAAGGAAACAGTCTGAGTAGGTTTGGTCTCAAGATTTTCCAGAAATAGATGGACTTGTCATTTTCATTTTTATTTACTCCTTCCCAATGCTTTAAGTATTCTAGAGCCTGAGAGTGTAATTGTTTTCCATGTCTGAAATGTCTCATTAATTATTGACGTAAACCATACTTACTTACAATGAGGTGCTTGTATACTTTCCCGTACAGTACTACTATCCAGTTTTCCTCCCAAATCACATATATGATGTTCATCATATAAGGAAATAAGTCTAGTATCAATAATGCCAATGATTCCCTGTGCCACAGGGTAAAGAATTTTCTCCACATATGTACTTCAAAATATGCCACCTAAAATTTATCCTTCTACCTTGATCTCTAGAATTAAATGGTTTGAGTTGACCACTTAAGCAATTCACAAAGAAAACCAAAGTTGAGAGCATCACATGTATAACTTCAGGGAAAAAAACAATTATCTTAAGAGAAATCACCTTAACTCTGGACTTCCATCAGCGCATAAAGAGGACACCTTTTAATTCCTCTTGTAGGTTTCCAAATAGCAGCTAGAGCTGACTAGGGGGAGTTACAATAAACACATTAACGTCCAAGTGCATCACCAAAAAGGCAGTCCCCAAGCTGAGACTTCTCCAAAAGCTTTGTCTCTATTCTGAAAAGGTCAGCCTGATATTTTTTGGTTTCGTTTTTTGTTGTGAGGTGCTTAAATATCATCAACAATTAAGAACCACATCCAGCAATTGTGTGTGACACACAGTAGAGTAAAAGTAACCACAACAACCAACCATTGCCCCAAGGAGTTTGTGATGCAGAATCATAAATGTGACATACTAAGTCTGTGACTGCTAGACTTAAGAGTAACACAAATCCACCATGCTAATGATGAAACATTTTTTCTAAAGATTAATTCATATCATGTGTTATTAATCAACAGCATAACTGAAATCTCAGGCAAAACACGCTATCCCAATTGAGCAGAACTTAATTGCATTATTGTGATCTGGTTTTCCTGTGTCACTGGCCCTTCCATTTCCAGTATACACGTACATACACACAGCACCACAGGATGAAAAGACAGAAAGCCCAGAGCTAGGAGGTAAGAACCATCTGTCTGGAAGGAAGAGGATTTTGAATAAAAACGTTTGTCCCTGGAAAGACAGGTCAAGTATGCACCCAGGCTGCCTTGAGAAGTAATTAAGCCTATGCTGTTTCATTTCAGTGTGTCCCATCTTGCACAACGACGGGAGCAGCTGTGGGAGATCACAGAAGATGCAAAGCAAGACAGGCGGCCTCATCTATCTCCCGACTGCCACACCAGACTTTCCGGGTGGCGTGAAAAAAGCTTTTGCCCTCTGTTGTCTCGAAGAGCACAAAGCTAACCTAGCCTCCAGAACGTTATACCCCCTGTCAAACCTGCCCTTTTAAAAGGCCTGAAGAAAGGCAAATTTAAATGTCCCGGTGTTCAGACTCAGAACCCTTCCCAAAGTTAGGAGGTTACACACCAAACACCCGCAGGCACACGCAAACTTGACTGCCTTGAGCACAAGTTTCTCTTGCTGCCTAGCCTCTTAGAGTTTAGAGGTAACTAGCTAAGAAAAGGTAAATGTACAAGTGTAAGGAATAGGAACGCGTCGGATCTTGCCTGTTTCCCTTCCAACATCCCTTTAAGGAGGCTGGGTCACTAAAAATCGGAAGTCTGGGGACCAGCTGTAGTACAGACTCTGGCTGGGTCGAGGGGGAGGCCGCCACACCCTCTGGAGCTCACAGCACTGACAAGCTGTGGTTGGGAGGGGCTCAGAAACTTAGTCCCAGCAGAAGGGAGAAAGAAGGGAGTCTTCAGTGTCTTGGATTTAAAAAGCTAAAAGCAGACTTCAAGAGGGAGCCGGGGATTTTGCTGTGTGTGCCGGGGATTGGGAGGGGGGGGGGGGGGGGGGGGGGGGGGGAAGGGGTCGACCCTGATGTCAGAACAGCTCGAAACACGTCCCCGCAAAACTGCACATTCTTGTGGTTTAAGGTTTAAGACCAAAAGGAACGAGCTGAGGCAAAGCTGCTCTCCCGCCCGGGTTTCAGATCCCGCCCCTCCCAGCTTAGGGACCGGGGCGCCGCACTGCCGCGGGTTTCCTTATCTTTCCCTTTCGGGCCAGCTCCCCACGGCCAAGCCGCTACGTCCGCCTCCAAGTTCGCCTTCGCGCGCCACCCGCTGCCGGCCACATGCACCCATCTGCCCGGGACCCCGCATGCCGGACGGTCCGCAGGGACTCGGGGGGTGCGGGGATTTGGGGTTTTGTTTTTTTGTTGTTGTTGTTTTTTTTTTTTTTTTTAAACAAAAAGCCTTAGCGGCACGCCACCCCCTTCTCCCCGGCCCGCGCCACCTTCCCTTCACGCCCACGCCGCACCTCCCCGGCACACGCGCTGCGTGGTGCTTCTCCCGCCAGACAATGGGCTCTGGGCTGGCCAGGCAGCCCGCCCCGAGCCCCCGGCCCCATCCCGGGACCCCGAGAGGGCTGAGCGCGGGGGCTGGAGGGGAGCGGAGAAGAGTAAGGCTGGGGAGGCCACAATGGGGAAGGTGGGCGCCTCCCCCTTGGGACAGGAGGCTCGCTCCCGGCGCCGGGAGAAGAAGAGGGGGCGGGGGTCAGCTGCGCCTCCCCGCCCGGAGCCCCGCCGCGCACTCACCAGCACGATGGCAAATCGCTCTTCCAGTTCACCTGGCTCGGGCATCGGCAGCTTCAAAGGCACGTTGTGCGCCCTGAAATCGGTCTGCTGCGAATCCATGCTCCCCGCGTTGCCCATGTTGGCTGCACGCCGGGGCCGGGGGCTGCTCCGGGCCCCTCGCGTTCGCTTCGGAAATCAGAACAGCTCCCGGCGGCCGGCTCCCGCCCCGTGGCGCGACCCGCCCGGCTCCCCGCTCTCGGCTGCGCCCCGGCGAGTGTGCAGCGCGCGCCGCTCCCTAGCAGCGCTCCGAGCCGAGCCGCCCCCCGGCCTCCCTCATGCTCTCCACCGCCCCAGCGCCGCCCCGGCCTCTTTGCCTCGGGAGGGGTCGTCAGGGCGCCGGGCGCCTATCTGCATGTTGCTCCTCTGGCACGCCGCCCCCTGCCTGCGATCGCGGCCAGCTGGCGCGTGCGTCCTCGGACTCGGTCTTGCGCCGGGCCGCGGCCGCCGCTGACACTTGCAGCCCCCGGCCGGCGAAAACAACGCTCTCTTGCGAAGCACCTCGAGCAGACAAATGCGGCTCGGCGCTCCCGACACAATGCCCCCCTCGCCCGGCCCCCGCCCCCGGCCCGGCCCCGCCCACTCGCCCCGCGGACTGCCGGGACGCGTAGTTTCTGCCCAAAGTGTCCGCACAGCAAACCCCGCCCGCTCCGGAGAGGGCCGAGCTGGGTTAGGACCGCTTGCCGCAGAGGCAGTGTGCACGCTTCTGGCTGCAGCTTACATCCCTTTAGACCCCTCCTCACTCCCACGGTAGAAATAACCACCTCGTCTACGTGGGTTCTGAGACGTAGAAGGCACACCTGACAAGTGAATGCATGATCCAATCAACCGGTGATTGAACGCAAGCATTCTGATTTAAATTTCAGAAGCTTGTTACTGTTCAAAAGGCTCTAGCTTAACAGGTGGCCTGAAAGGTATTGGCAACGTCCTGCTTCATGAATTGGGGAGTGGGTCCGTGGGTGCTTATTTGATTGTTCTTTCTTCCTTATGTAAATCATTTTTGTGTGATTGAAATGTTTTCTAAACAATTACATACTTGTATGGGTTTTCTTTATAAATATCCGTTATAGTTATATGTATATATGGTCAGACGCTAGAAGTTGGAAGACAAGGATTCAGTTTGATTCAAAACACCGGTCAATAGCTATTATGTATGGGTTACTGGGTTCCTTCGTGGGAGAAAAAGAGGATTGCTCCTGCTCCGGAATACTTCACAGTGTAGTGCAGGAGAAATTTTACACAAATAACCATATCTCATGTGAGATAGAAAGGAGGACAGAGTATTTGGGGAGGCTTGGGAGGTGGCGTTTGGCTGTAGCTACCTTATTCCTCCATAGCAGTCTTGTTCCAGGTGTTTTACAAAGAAGATTGGACCCAGCCTTATCTCTGGGATGCTTTCCAGATTATCACTATCCGACATTAAAGCAGTGGAAATAGAACCAACCTTATAAACACGACTTTAACCAGGTGCCCATGTTGTAGATTTCAAGGGCATCCACCTGGTTGACTTGTGGCTGAACAACTGTAATTCGTTCTTTCTGCGCTTGGAGCCGTGTTTCTTAATCCTGGTTTATCAGATTCACGTGGGGAGCTTGTTGTGGAAACTCCACACACCTTGGACCCTGCCTGTTCAGAATTTCCCTGAGCTGAGAGGTGGAGCATGGACAGGTGTATTTTTAACAAGCTCCCCAGGTCATTCTGATATGCAGCCAAGGTTGTTACCCTGTTGTTAAAAAGCAACTGCTTCTGGAGAAGGTAACACACCAAGACTAAACATCAAGGACCCCATTTTTCATTTAGCTTTATAAAGCCCAAGATACCTTGAGCATAGTAGATGTTCAATGACTATTTGTTGAATTGACAAATGGGTTTCACCAAAAGCCTATGGAGCAAATACACACATGAATTCTTCGTGTGTGGGTATCATCTATTAAATAAATGGCTTCTGGTCTTTTTAAAAAGAAGGAAGAGAGGATAAATAAATTCAAATTAAAAGTCTGAATAGATGCAACCTGTATTTCAAAACTATATTGTATCAAAGTTAACGGTAAGCATGTTACCCATCAAAGAAAGAAAAACAGGAATATAGATACATACACATACCCCAACTAGTGAAAATGAGTGAGAAAGAAAAGCAGTTAGTTCAAACCAAGTGAGACATTTCTGACCCACAAATGTATTTGTTTTCTTTCCAATCTCTAGACATATACTTTGGATCTGATTGACACAAAATCAGCCCACCCAGGGGGTTGACCGTCTGGATGGAGAAGCTAGAGTTCTTTTCTGCACTTGAGAAATCCTTTTTTATTACATTTATGACTCCCTCTGGCCATATTTCTGCCAGTAACCAGGACCTTTTTCTCCCCTTAAGTCTTATCACATCTAGTCTCTCTCATAATGTCACACTTTGAGAGGAGCCAAAGGACAAAGTGTGCAAATCCATGAACCAAAAGAACTCAGCCATTTCAAGGTTTGCAATCTTTAATATTTGGTTATTATTTGTGAGTGTTATTAAATATAAAAATAAAAACACTCCATTATATTATACAATTTCTGTAAGTATTTCTATCAAACAATATTTGGAGGAGGGCTCAGAGGAGGAGGAAGAAGACATTTCTTTGACTGTAACACTCTTAAACTCTCCCACAAAATTTAAATTGGTTGACCATTTTTATTTATTTTTTTAAATATTTATTTTTGAGAGAGAGAGTCTAGGTACAAGTGGGGGAGGAACAGAGAGAGAGAAAAGGAGACACAGAATCCGAAGCAGGCTCCAGGCTCCAAGCTGTCAGCAAAGAGCCAGACGTGGGGCTCAAACTCACAAACCATGAGGTCACGACCTAGGCTGAAGTTGGACGCTTAACCGACTGAGCCACCCAGGCGCCCCGGGGTGGTCATTTTTAAATATGTATTTCATTTTCTGATTATTAAGACATACGACTTGTTATAGCTGCTGTTGCAAAACACTGGCAAAAAATTAACTGTTAAAACTATCCATTCACCTTCCATGGAAAATGAAATGTTAGAACTTTATATTCTATGTACTAGGCATTTGCAAGTTATGCCAAGGATGGCTTGATCAGGAATTCCCCCATAATGGTGTAATTGCTTTCAAAGAAGCTCTTCCATCATTCAAAACAAATACTCCTCCTACAAGGTCAGCTGAGTTTCATTGGTATCTCAAGTTTTAAATGTAAGGAAGTACTCTATAGCTAAATTCACTTAACTTCTTAAAAAGGCACTGGTCTAAGAAGATTCTCTTTTTTTTTTTTTTAATTTATTTATTTATTTTTTTTAACGTTTATTTATTTTTGAGACAGAGAGAGACAGAGCATGAACAGGGGAGGGGCAGAGAGAGAGGGAGACTCAGAATCTGAAACAGGCTCCAGGCTCTGAGCTGTCAGCACAGAGCCTGACGCGGGGCTTGAACTCACAGACCGTGAGATCATGACCTGAGCCGAAGTCGGACGCTTAACCAGCCAAGCCACCCAGGCACCCCAGAAGATTCTCCTTGTGTGTATAATTATAAGAAATGAGACAAGCACCCTACGATAAACAAAGCCATCAATAGCCCTGAATCAAAACTGTGAAACAGTGATAGCTGGGATTTTAGAGTGATTGCTTTATGTCAATTTACATCCACAAGAGTCCTGAAAGATTTATCTATCTATATTTATTTTTTTAAATATTTATTGAGCGCTTACCATGAACCTGATACTCCCATTGATTTTAAACAAAGTGTAAACGTGGTTTATTCAGTTTCCAAACCCAAGTAGTGATGGCTTCAATAATATATTCTCATTAAACTTGAAATCTTGAAAAAGGTGGATGCTAGTGTTAGTGCAGCAACTTAGGAAGGCTAGGACCAGTATTTCTGTGATGACTTGGTCTTTCCTACATGCTTACAAAATCGCTGCTACAGTGCCATGAATCAAGGATGTGCTCGGGACAACTAGTGGGGAAGAGGTGATTTCAGGTCTGTTCAGAGGTCTGTTCCTTTTATCAGGAGATCAGAAGTCCGTTATTCCTCATGTTCCAGAACTGAATGGGACAGTCATCCCTTGCTACAGGAAGACCTGGGAGACTGAGATAAAACCTGGGGAGGGTCACATTTCCTCAACTGGATAGAATCAAGGTTCAGATAAAAGGTAAAGGGAATAGATATGAGTAAGAAATGGGGAGACAGCAACATCTTCTAACTCCTACCCCCACATTTCAGATCTTTAAATATGACTTTATATTTGCATAGGACTTCATATTCTACAAAATACTTTTACTTGCTTGATCTTATTTCATCCTGTCAATACAACACAAGGAATTTAAAGCTCAACAAGGTGATTTTTCCCTAGTTTATACAAGTGACAGAGTTACAAGTTATGTATTTTGATTTCCAAAGCAGTATCCTTTCTTCAAAAAAAAAAAAAAAATAGTTCTCTTAGGGCAGCTGGGTGGCTTAGTCAGGTAATTGTCTGACTCTTGATTTTGGCTCAGGCCAATGATCTCACAGTTCATGAGATGGAGCCCTACATCTTGGGATTCTCTCTGCCCCTCCTCCTCTCTCAAAATAAATAAATAAACTTTTAAAAAGTAGTTCTCTAAAATTATCATTTAGAGTTAGAAGCATAATGAGATTTCTGTTTCTGATCAAGATAGAGTAATAGGGACCAGACTGAATTTGAAAGTAATAAAATACAGGACAAAATATATTAAACAATGTCCCTCAAGAGTTACGTGAGATAGAAAGAGTATTTGGGGAAGCTTTAGAGATGATCTTTGACTGTAGCTATCTTATTCCTCCATAACAGCCTTGTTCCCAGTGTTTTACAAAGAAGAATGAATGCAACTCTATCTTCTGGGAGGCAATGAAAAAAATGAAGTGAACCCTACAATCACTCCAGCTCACTTCCTGGAGAGTTTCTAGATCACGGTGCACAGAGAAGAAACCCAGACTGGGCCTACCGGAGTCCCTGACTTGAGAAGGCAGAGGTGAGAGTCCAGAGAACCTAAGAAGGCTAGTGTTCTCAGGATAGAGTACTGGGGGAAAAAAAGCTGCAAGAACTCCAGATGTCTGAACAGAACAGAAAGGAACTTCCTCAACTTGATAAAAGGCATGTACAAAAAAACCTACTACTAATATCATAATTAATGGTGAGAGACTAAATGCTTTCCCCTAAAATCAGGCAAAAGGGAAGAATATATGTTCTCACCATTTTATTTATTTATGTTTATTTATTTTTGAGAGAGAGAGAGAGGGAGAGAGAATAAGCATGGGAGGGGCAGAGACAGAGGATTCAAAGCAGGCTCCACACGGACATCAGAGAACCCGACGTGGGGCTCAAACTCGTGAACCATAAGATCATGACCTGAACCGAAGTCAGATGCTTAAAGAACTGAGCCACCCAGGTATCCCTGTTCTTAGCATTTTAATTCAACATTGTGTGGGAGGTTCTAGCCAGTGTAATAAGAGAGAAAACAAACAAACAAAAAGCCATCCAGTTTTGAAAAAACGAAGTAAATTGCCTTTGTTCACAATGACATGATCTTCTATGTAGAAATTCTTAAGGAATCTATAAATTAGTAACTGGAACTAATACGTGAGTTTAGCAAGGTTTCAGGACACAAGATTGATATATGAAATTAAAATATGGGGACGGGCAAAATGGGTTCAGATTTCCAGTTACGGAATGAATAACTCATGGGGATGAAAGGTATAGAGAATATAGTCAGTGGTATTTTAATAGCATTGTAGGGTGGAAAAAATGTTATATGCTATAACTATACAGCATGAAACTTTCAAAAATTTAAATTATGAAATACCATTTATGATAACATCAAAAATATAAAAACATAAAACATAAAATTTCTCCTTTTGCCAGGCATAAATATGGCAAAAGATATGCAAGACCTGTACACTGAAAACTACAGTATACTGTGTTCATTGGTCAGAAGACTCAACATTTTTAAGATGCCAATTCCCCCCGAATGGATCTATAGATTTCACGTATTACAAAACAAAATCCCAGCAGACTTTTTTGTAAAAATAGACAAGCCAATTCTAAAAATCATGTGGAGGGGCGCCTGGGTGGCTCAGTCGGTTAAGCGTCCGACTTCAGCTCAGGTCACGATCTCACGGCCAGTGAGTTCGAGCCCCGCGTCGGGCTCTGGGCTGATGGCTCAGAGCCTGGAGCCTGCTTCTGATTCTGTGTCTCCCTCTCTCTCTCTGCTCCTCCCCTGTTCATGCTCTGTCTCTCTCTGTCTCAAAAATAAATAAACGTTAAAAAAAAAAATTTAAAAAAAATAAAATAAAAAAATAAAAAAAATAAAAATCATGTGGAAATGCAAAGGACCTAGAAGAGCCAAAACAACTTTGAAAAAGAACAAAATGGGAGGATTAACTCTACCTGATTTCAAGACTTATTGTAAAGGTGCAGTAATCAAGAGAGTATGGTACTGATTACTGATATCAAGATAGACAGATAGATTGATGGAATAGAATGGACAGTACACACACACACACACACACACACACACACACAAACTCACACATACGTTGACAATGGATTTTGACAAAAGTGTATTGACAATTCTGGGGAGAAATCATAGTCTTTTCAACAAGTGGTTGAAATGGTGGTTGTGGAGAAACTAAATATCTACATTTGAAAAATGAACTTCAGTATCTACCCCACACCATCTGAAAAACAACTCAAAATAGACAAGAGACCCAAGTGCAAAAGATAAAATTAAAAAGCTTCTAGAAGAAAATGTAGAATAGAAAAATCTAAAAGATTTTTTAGAAAAAACAGCAAGAAAAAATTTGATAAATTAGACTTCATCAAATTTTGCAACATCTGTTCTTTGAAAGATGATTAACAGAATCAAGACCTACCACAGACTAAGAGAAAAATGTGAGTAAATTGTATGTTCAATAAAGGACCTGTACCCAGAACACATAAAGAATTCTTATAACTCTATAAAAAGAAAACAATGGACAAAAATTTTAACAAACACTTCACACATGGAAATACATCCATAGCTTCAAGCACATAAAAAGCTGTTCAACATCATGCCTTATCAGGAGAATGCAAATTAAACCCACAATGAGATACCATTACACATCAATTAAAATGGCAAAAATTAAAAAGACTGACCATACCAAATGTTGGCAATGATGTGGGACAGCTAGAACTCTCATATGTCGCTAATGGGATTGTAAACTGCCACTTTGGACAAGACTTTGGAGTTTTTTTTTTAATTTAAACATTATGCCTACCATGTGATCTAGCCATTCTGCTCATAGATATTTACCCAAGAAATATGAAAGCATATGTCCATACAAATGCTTTTACATAATGTTCATAGAAAATAGTGTCCATCAACAGATGAAACTGGTATATCCACAGAATGGAATACTAATCAGCAATAAAAAAAAGTATGAACTACTGAGGCACCCAGGGGCCTCGGTCAGTTAGGCATCTGACTTGGGCTCAGGTCATGATCTCATGAGTTCGAGCCCCGCATCAGGCTCTGTGCTGACAGCTCAGAGCCTGGAGACTGCTTTGGATTCTGTGTCTCCCTCTTTCTCTGCCTCTCTCCCACTTGTGCTCTGTCTCTCTCTCTCTCTCTCTCTCTCTCTCTCTGTCAAAAATAAACAAACAACATGGTTGAATCTCAAAATAATTATGCTGAGTGAAATAAGCCAGGCAAAAAAACTGGACATATTGTATGACTTTATTTATATAAAATTCTAGAAGATGCAAATTAGTCTATATGGACAGAAAGCACACTAATGTTTGTTTGGGAAAAAGAGACAGGGAGAATTCCAAAGGACCAAACAATGCTTTTGGAGGTATGGATATATTCATTAACTTGATTACAGTGCTGACTTCATGAGTATAGACATATGTTAAATCTATCAAAGTATAAACTATAAATATGTATAGTCTATTGTTGGTTAGCCATAGCTCAGTAAAGCTGTTACAAAAAATAAAAGTCAAGTCAATAATTTTCTCTCTCCTCATCCTTCAAGGAACTTAGGAACTTTAACAAATCTCTTCCCTCCTGCCTCCCATGTTAATATTGTCTATTATTTTAACTCCTCTTTATTTATTCACATTAGCCTTTAGTAGTAGTAATATTACCAGTATAGCCAATCCTTAGGTTGACCAACATGCTTAGAAATTCATTTGCTTTTTTCATTCTCCTTTTTTCTTCTGGATTTATATTTCATTTTCCTAAAGAACAATCTTTAGTGTGTCTTTCAGTAAGAGTTTGTGAATGACAAAATTATCTAACCACGTCTTTTTTGCCCGCACTCTTGAATAGTTTATTTGGTTGTAGAATGTCAGGCTGAAAGTTCTTTTCCCTCTCCATCTACAGACATCTTTCCATTATCTCCCAGCCCTCATCGTTGGTGATGAGAAATCTACTGTCCCTGTAATTGTGATTTCTGTTTAAACACAGATATTGTGTCATTTTCTTTCTGGTTTCCTTACTCATGGAGATTTAAACATCACTGATGATATTTTGGTAGAAGCTCTAGTTGAAGAACTTTCTAGTAGAAGTTCCAGTTCTTTGCCAGGTCTGCCTGTTTCCTTTTATTTATTATTTTTTAGTCTTTTTTATAATGTTTTTGAGTATAGTTGACACACGATGGTACATTAGTTTCAGGTGTACAACTTAGTGATTCAGCAAGTTCTATGTTACACTATGCTGGCCGCAAGGGTAACTACCATCTGTCACCATACAGCACTATTACAATATCATTGACTTTACTCCCTGGTTGTTCTTTTTTAATACTGCTCTATTCCATCATTCTAAAAGATTTGGGGAAGAGAGAAAAAAATAGATATATATTCTGTTCACCATTTTGATAGAAACCTATCATCTGCTTCTTTTGTGTTGGTTTGTTTTAATAGGCATTAGGAATTTTATTTTAACTATATCTTCATTAAATAATGCCACCTTTATAATTTAAAAAAATTTCGTAGGTTCTATCATCTCCAACATTGTTCCAGGAATCATTAACTATTTTTAGGCTTTTATTTTATTTATTTTTTAACGTTTATTATTTTTTTTATTTTGAGGGAGAGAAAGAGAGAGAGAGAGAGACCAAGTGGTAGAGGGGCAGAGAGCGAGCGAGAGGGAGAGTCCCAAGCCAGCTCCCTGTTGTCAGTAGAGCCCAATGTGGGGCTCGAATCCATGAGCTGTGAGTTATGACCTGAGCCGGAATCAAGATTTGGACACTTAACCAACTGAGCCACCCAGGCATCCCCACTATTTGTAGGCTTTCAAATCCCAGCTCTTATTTGACTCTATCTCTGCAATTCCACCTCCTTTAGGCCCCACAGTATACACCATGTCACATAAACATATCTTCAAATTTGGTAAAAATCCATCTGGGTCTTTTTATTTTTCTAAGATTTTATTTTTAAGTACTCTCTATTCCCAACATGAAGCTTTAACTCACAACTCCGAGATCAAGAGTCACCCATGCTCTACTGACTGAGCCAGCCAGGTACTCCCATCTGGGTCATTTTTGAATGATATGGAAATAGTAACACAGAAACTTAATTTCACTTATATATGTTTAATATGCACTTGTTTATATACATATATATATATATATATATATATATACACACATATATATACATAAAGAACATACTGAAACTTTTTTCAAAAGAATGAAAATAAAAAGAATAAAAAAAGCTAATATACTAAAAAGGTATATCTCTATAGAAATCAAAATACATGAAGGAAGGAAGAAAGAAAGAAAGAAAGAAAAGGGAGAAAGAAAAGAAGGAAGGAAGAAGGTAAGAAAAGAAGGGAGAGAAAGGCAAGCAGGCAAACAGGCATCACAAAACATGGATAGCCTGGTGTGAAAAGTCAAGTTCAGACTATTTTTTGCCATCCTCTCCCCTCTGTCACCTACTCTCTCCCTTCTTCCTGCATTCCTGTACTGGATTACCTCCTCCAAAATCCTCCTTAACAACCTACTTTAAAAATGATTGGATGGCCAGGTCTTAGCCTGTGATACCAACAACAATGGCAACAATGAAGGAATGTGCTGCTGACCTGTAGTGTCTGCTTTTATTTCAGGGAGTCCTCCAGCTTCCCAACTTAATATTAACTGTCATCAAGGAGGCCAGTGTTCCTAAGCCCGGCTGCGTGGGAAGCCCAGGGAGCCCCATCCACACCGGCCTGCTCTGCAGATAAACACAGAACTCACAGCCTCCATGGCTATCCATCTGGCACCTTTCAACAGCTTCCAAGCCTGAGAAAACAAACCCTTTAAAAAAGGGTTTTTTAAAACAAGAAAGCCCAAAGGGGGCATTTTTGTTTCCGGCTGCAACCATTTCAACCAGAATAAACGGCACAGGGAGAATAAGACAGAGAATGAGTTGGATAGAGTAAAATCTAGTTCCACAGATGTATACTACACATAGAGCACATCTAAATTTACAATTTTATTTACTTTTCTCATTTGCCCTTTGGGAGAGTTACTTTTTAGGGAAGAACCATAGATTTCTTTCTGATCACAAGAAAAAAGGAGGCTTATCATCCTGTAAGAGGCAGTCAGCCTTTCAGAAATTTGTCTTTTCCTCCCTCTCCGGCTCAGCCCAAATATATAAAAAAATTGCTCTTTTTTGACCTTAAGAGAAGAAATTTTCACAAACCCATGATTATTCTGCCTGGTGAAATTTGAATTCCTG
This sequence comes from Panthera leo, assembly GCF_018350215.1. NCBI lineage: Eukaryota > Metazoa > Chordata > Mammalia > Carnivora > Felidae > Panthera > Panthera leo. The sequence continues at coordinate 141,946,165 of NC_056686.1, read as the reverse complement.
GACTTCCAACTTAAATACTGAAGGCCAGTATCATGGTAAGAGCAAGTGCTAAGTGGATTTGACACCAGCTTCTCTTGCTTACTGGGTGATCATGGGAAAATTCATTTATCTCTTCAAGCCTCAATTTCTGCATTTATTAATTTTTTAACGTTTATTTATTATTGAGAGACAGAGAGAGACAGAGCATGAGCATGGGAAGGGCAGAGGGAGGAGGAGACACAGAATCTGAAGGAGGCTCCAGGCTCTGAGCTGATATCACAGAGCCCAAAGCGGGGCTGTAACTCACATACCTCAAGATCAAGACCTGAGCCGAAGTGAGACGCTTAACCGACTGAGCCACCCAGGTGCCCCTCTGCATTTATAAAATGAAAGTAAATACTTACACCACCCATTACTGTTAAGATTAAGGGAAATAACTTATGTAAACCAACTATCAAAATCATGCCTGATGTACGGTGAGAGTCTCAATAAGACATATTTTCCTCCTTATGCTCTTTTCTTCAAGATGGTCATGAATTTAATCTCGGGGTTATTCATAAGGCAATAACAACTTCTGAGTACCTGAATGGGTAAAGAGAAAATACGTAAACACATAGTACTCGTTTTAGGTAACGGGAAGATATATTTTTTTTTTAATTTTTTTTTTTTATTTATTTTTGAGACAGAGAGAGACAGAGCATGAACGGGGGAGGGGCAGAGAGAGAGGGAGACACAGAATTGGAAGCAGGCTCCAGGCTCTGAGCCATCAGCCCAGAGTCCGACGCGGGGCTCAAACTCACGGACTGTGAGATCGTGACCTGAGCTGAAGTCTGACGCTTAACCGACTGAGCCACCCAGGCGCCCCAATAGGAAGATATATTTATATAAAATAGAACATGCTTTGGTTTACAGCCCATGAGTGCTTTCTTTTCTTCCAATGATAAAGCTCTATTCTGGTGACCCAGTACGATAGTAATTGAAAAATTTAATACCACTGGCAAAGGAATCCAAACTATTTCCCAAACCTGTCTGATAAGATCCACCTGGGATGCTTATTGAACTTGCAGATTCCCACGTGCCTTCCCTAGAAACTCTAATTCAGTAGGTCTAGGGTGGGCCTGGGAATCTGTATGTTTAACAAAAACCCCAGATGGTTCCTATTTTAGGCAAGTTTAGGAAACACTGATTAATTACTCGGGACTTGGGAAATGACTCATCTGCAATTAAGCAATAATGCCTCTGCTTAAGGAACAATGCCAAGTTATTTTAAAGCCATTGAATAATTATATACACTGCTCTAAAAATTGAATTAGCTATTATTTCAATCAGAGGGATTGTTCCATTTAGAATACATTTACACAAATTTTTAAAGTTTTTTTGAATGTCACTACTTTTTCACATTTGTATTTGTTGTGCTTTTTACGTTTTGGGAGAGGACAAAGCATCATTGTATAAATTGTCCGTGACTTATCCAGAAGAGGATTTGTCAGGTGTCCAAATTTTGAGGAGGAATTTTGGGTATGCTGTTTTCTTCTTGCCCTCAAACTCACATTTATATGCAAAAATAGACTGAATAGATGCCAAAGATTACATTATGCATGGAAGAACTAAAATTGTCCAGAGCTACTGAATGCTACTTAGACCATTTTGCATTTTGATCTTATCAAATTATTTTACTAGCAAATGTTTGTTGTACTATATCATTCTAATCACAATCATTTTCCATACACAATTAAGATCAAAGGGAAATTCACTCGTGGAAGGAAGGGAAGAGGGCTGGGTGGCTAATTAGTAGAGCTAAAAGATCTCCCTCAAAGGATCAAGCCCTTTGCCTGCTCTGTAATCACTGGTGACAAACACCTGCAGAGTTTACCCTCCCTCAAGAGAACTGAACTCCGCTAACCTTATCCAACTCTATTAGAAAAGTGCTTACAATTGGGGCCAGACTTGTCTCAGGTCCAGTTCTCATTGCCTGGTTCCTTTGTTTTGTCAGTTTTAGGGAATGGAAGGTGTTAAAATTACTTAAAAAACCATTCAAAATACTGAATTGAAATCTATGAGAAAGAAGCAAGTCACCAAAACATTGTATTTTTTTCTCTTAAGTTTCTGTTGCACTGGCAAATGATTAAAAATGGAAGTTCAAAACATTAAAAATGCAGTGAGGTTGTGGGGAATGCATAGCCCAGATTGATGCAGTGGACATGTGTTTTTTGGCTGTCCAACACCCCTTTTTAGAAAACCACCCTCTTTGACAAACTGCTCTTCCCTCTATTTCATGCTATTATTAATAAAGGAGCTGCCATACTTCTTTTATTTTATTTTTTTTTAAACATTTGTTTGTTTTTGAGAGAGACAGAGTGAGAGCCTGGGAGGGTCAGAGAGAGAGATTGAGAAAGAGGGAGACACAGAATCCGAAGCAGGCTCCGGGCTCTGAGCTGTCAGCACAGAGCCTGATGCAGGGCTCGAACTCACAAACCCTGAGATCATAACCAAAGTCAGATGCTTAACGGACTGAGCCACCCAGATCCCTGGAGCTGCCATACTTCTGTGGGTATCTTGGCCACAGTTGACCTGTTGAAAGGTGGGATTTCTCCCTCCTTTGTGATTTTTGGATTTGGGGCTAAAAATATCAGATTACATTTTCTCAGGTGGCTGAAGCCATAGGCTATAAAGTTGAAATGTGGTTGATGACAGTGGTGACTGATAAGCAGAGAGAAAAGAAGCAGATGTAAAAGTGGAGAGGTGGAGATGGGGAGAAAGATCAGTCTGGAAATCCTACTTAACAACAACGTAGTTTGTAAATTGAACAGTTTTCAAAACTCTCTAAGAATCAGTTTCTTTGTACAATCAAGGTAATTGTAGTAGAATTTATTTCAAGTGGTTTTTGTGAGGAATATTGTGATAATTTTTTAAACCTTTATTTTTAATGTTTATTTATTTTCGAGAGAGAGACACAGCATGAGAGTGGGAGGGTCAGAGGGAGAGGAAGACACAGAATCCAAAGCAGTTTCCAGGCCTTGAGATGTCAGCACAGAGCCTGATGCGGGACTCAAATTCACGAACTGTGAGATCATGACCTGAGCTGAAGTCAGACGCTTAACGGACTGAGCCACCCAGGCGCCCCAAATTGTGATAAATTTATACAAATCACTGAATGCTGGACTCAACACATGGACAGAACTCAATAAATGTCAACCAGTAAGCACCCCTAGACCTGAGGTCCTGTAGAGTAAGCTACAGGAGTGGGACCGGCATTCAAAAGACAAGATGTGACAAAGCTTTGGCACTGTTTATTAGAAAAATATCCTGGGGCACTGGGTGGCTCAGTCAGTTAAGCATCCTACTCCTGATTTTGGCTCAGGTCGTGATCTCGTGGTTAGTGAGTTTGAGCCCCGTATCAGGCTTTCCACTGGCAGAGCAGAACCTGCTTGGGATTGTCTCTCTCCCTCTCTCTCTGCCCCTCCCCCACCCATATCCTCTCTCCATCCCTTCCTCTGTCTCTCTCTCTCTCCCCCCTTCAAACCAAATAAACTTAAAAAAAAAAAAAGAAAAGAAAAGAAAAGAAACGAAAAATATCCCCAAATTAAGTTGACACTTGACTACAATTTTAACCTGAGGAAAACCTCAAGCATGGTGAAAAGTGGAAACCCAAAGCAGGGTTAATAACAAATAAACAGTTTGTCCTGAGTGCTAACTGTAGGCCAGGCTTTCTGGGAAGCTAAGTGGTAGGCCAGGCAGGAAGCTAAGTGGTTTACATCCTTAATACTTACTGCCACTAGATGAATTTGGTATTATTCCTATTTTGCGGATGAGGAAACTGATGAATGATGTTGAAATCTACCTTCAAAGAAGACTATTCACCGAGATCCCAGTTGGCCCATTGGATTTAAGAGAAGTGGCTGTTCCTCAGTTTTCTCTGCCACCTCTGTCCATCAGCATGTCTTAGTTACTGGTTGGTTGCTAAATTGGTGAAATGGACATTACCACAGTGAAGGAGTTTAAACTCAAGCCAGAGGATATTTCCCTTTCCCAGGCTGCTTTCCTTCTTGCTCTCCCAAAGTGAGCAGGCTCCATGGTTCCATTTCAATCCTTCACTTTCTTCTCTGTACCACTCCTCTGTTCCTGTTGGCAAGCCTCACCCCAGAACTGCTTTCTTTCCCAGTGGGAGGCCTGTAGGGACCTTTTGGGTTTTAGTAGTTTTTTTAAATGTTTATTTATTTATTTTGAGAGAGAGAGAGAGAGAGAGAGAGAGCACGCATGAGTGGAGGAGGGACACACAGAGAGGGATAAAGCAACCCAAGCAGGCTCCTCGCCAACAGCTCAGAGCCTGACGTGGGACCCAATCCCATGAAATGTAAGATCATGACCTCAGCTGAAATCAAGAGTCAGTTGCTCAACCAATGGAGCCACCCAGGCACCCCTGTAAGGACTTTTTCAATAGGACTGAACTATCACCCAAATCAGAGTCTATTTTTAGTCTTTTTTAAAAAAAAAAAATCTGTAATTCTTGACTGCCCTTGGTTCTTCTGGTTTTCTGCTTAGTCTCAATTATTGCTTTGCCCTAATTTATAGGATTATTATATGTTCTAATTGAGACTGTTTATTTGTCTTGCTCTAAGCTACTCATGATCACAGCTTCCCAGAAAATATCAGGTACATCTGCTCCCCAAACCAGCTTGTTCTGATTTTCTGCCTCTGTCTTGACACCTTTCATCCTAATCTGCCATCTTGTGTTCTTGACCTCCTGAAATATATATTTCTTATTTTTTCCAACTAGCTTATATATTCTACCTGTAGAACAATGTGCTTCACATTGTGATTCTCAGTCCATCTGCCCTTGAATCATCTGGAGTGCTTTATGAAAGTAAACATTTTTAGCTCCATCCCAAAATTCTATTTGAATTTCTAAGATAAGTCCAAGAAGTATACTTTTTTTCATATTTTATTTTTAAGTAATCTCTACACCCAATGTGGGCCTCGAACCCACAACCCTGAAATCAAGAGTTGCATGTTCCACTGACTGAGTCAGCCAGGTGCCCCTCGAATGCATTTTTAATAAGCTACCAGGTGATTCTTATGCATATAGAGCTTGGGAACATTGTACTGTAAGAACAGATACTATAATCATAAGGTGTTTTTTTTTGTTTTTTGTTTTATATTCCAAGTACTTCCAGTTCTGTGCTTAGCACCTGGAAGATTATCGCTAATTGCTTCTTGGGTCAAAGAATGAATAAATCTAATGTTAGAAGGAAATCCAGTCATGGGAAATCTTCCCTACTCTAAGGAAATATTTGCAATTATCACTAAATGTGACCATAATACCAACTTCAATTAGTATAATCCTCATTCCTTCATGGGTTAAACTGCTTAAATCTCCTTTGGATTTTGCTTCTTCCTAAAATAATGTAATTTAATTTACATTGGTTGCAATGAAATATCATATCAAACTGGTTCAAAACTCTCAAGGTGTTCTTTAATTCGGTTTAGACCTCCTCCTAGGTAAAAGCTATAAGAGTTTTCTCCAATTATGACTGTAAGGAAATACCAAAACGGTTTTATAAGCCAGGTAAATATTGTTATAGGGACTACTAAATAGATTTTAGTGTTTTAACATATCATTAATTCAACAAATATTGACTGTACTTAGATGTTCAGATTGTTTTCACAGGCAGTGCGTACAAGGAAGCCAATGATTTCTTATTGTTTTCTGGGAATATTAATTTTGACTTCTTGACTCAGTTAAGTTTGAAAGCTCTTTATGCTCCCTAGTTGCAAGTCATTCAATGCTGGATGACTCCAGGTAGACACTTTGGATTGCTGACTCTAAGAGACCTTTAGTTCCTATCAGCATAACTCATTAACACTCAAGTTTCCCTCCTGTCTGTTTTCCTAACAGATGTCACCTTGATCTTTTCGCTAAACTTACTTTGACATTGAACATGTGAGGAGAGAAATGGAGCAAATGTGATATAACTGTGAACTCCAAATATGTCATTGTTTTTAATCTTTGCAGTGACTGTGAGGCATACTGTTTTCTTCCCATATTATAGAAAAGATAGGCTAATATAAGGCTAATAGTGTTTGTATAATTGGACCAAATTATATAGCCAAGAAATGGCAGATCCAGGACTTAATTTACCATTTCTTTGGTCCCTAGGCTCATCTACTTTCTACTCTACCATGTTGCTTCTTCACTTTATTCTGCCACCTCTCAAACACCTTTCTGCCCTCCCCAAGACATGTGCCTTATTCTTGGCCATGTGTTAGTCTTCCTATTCTGAATTGGTCTCACCCAGGAGTTCCCTAGCAATCAGATGCTCTATTGTTTTCCTGTTACTCAGCCACTTTCCTTCCTACCCTGTCAGCTTCTTCATGGCCAGTCTTGCACAAATGTAGAGTAACACTTTCAGAAACAAAGCAATAATGTAGTCTTCTTTGATGACTTCCATTTGTCTTGTTATAGATATGACATGAGTTTCAGTTGAAAGTAGGTTTGGCTGCACATAACATAAAACCCAACCATAGTCACTAAACAAAAAGTTTATTTTTCTCATATAACAAGAAGTTTAGAAGTCAGTGTTCACACAAGATTCCATAATGACTTCACAGCTAATGTCTCTGCAATTCTACTGACTTTTTTTTAAGTTTATTTATTTATTTTGAGAGAGACAGAGACAGAGACAGCACAAGTGGGGGAGAGGCAGAAAAAAGAGGGAGACAGAGAATCCCAAGCAGGCTCTGCACCGTCGACCCGACACTTGAACCCACAAAACTGTGACATCATGACCTGAGCTGAAGTCAAGAGTTGGATGCTTAACCAACTGAGCCACCTTTGATCCCCTTACTTTTTCCTTCCATTTGATAACAAGACAGCTGCTGTATCTCCAGCTATTGCATCCACATTCAAAACCAAACGAAAGAGGAAAGGGCAGTGGCAGTGGTATTTTCACACATCCTCCTATACAAGCCCAGCAGACTTCCCCTAGGGCCATGTTGAACAGAATGGGTCACAAGGCCCACCACCAACCAGCTGTTAAAAAGGAAGAAAATAAATTAGGGCAAACAGCACATCAGTAGGCTAAAGAATAAAAATCACATTATCATATCAATGGAAAAAGCATTATCAAAGGTGAACACTCACCCAGGGTACCTGGGTGGCTCAGTTGGTTAAGTGTCTGTCTTTGGCTCAGTTCATGATCTCAGGGTTTGTGAGTTCAAGCCGTGCATCAGGCTCTGTGCTGACAGCTGACAGCTGGGAGCCTGGAGCCTTCTTTGGGTTCTGTCTCCCTCTCTTTCTGCCCCTCCCCTGTTGCACTCTGTCTCTCCCTCTCTCAAAAATAAATAAACATTAAAATAATTGTTTTTTACATTGAACATTCATTCATGATAAAAATTCAGCAAACTAGGAACAGAGGGAAACTTCCTCAACTAGGTAAAGATCATCATATATAAAAGCTCTAAAGTTAACATTATACCTAATAATGAGAAACAAGAAGCTTTCCTGCTAAGATCAGGAACAAGGCAAGATTGTCCTCTTTCACCACTCCTTTTCAACAACATACTAAAAGTCATAGCTAATGCAGTAAGACAAGAGGAGGAAATGAAAGGCATACATATTGGGAAGAAAGAAATAAAACTGTCTTTGTTTGTAGATGACATGACTATGTAGAAAATGTGAAAGAACCAACAACAACAAAAAAAAACCCTCCAGGAACTAATAAAAGATTATAATAAGGTTTCAGGATACTAGGTTAATGATGTGGAAAACAAAGGCAAAATAAATATAGGAGAAAAAAAAAAACTTCCTTACAACTTACAGCCCATTGTCAAGTACTTGATACAGGCAGAGTGGCCTTCCTCCAGTAACACAACTGCCTCAATATTAACATTAGCTTGACAATAGCCCAAACTCCAGGATCCTGTAAGTCTTCTTTAACATATGAACATCCCCCTTTGGAAACTTCCTTTATCTCTACCCACCTCAAGATATATGTTAGCAATCATCCTCCAAACATATGGCCCACTGATATACATCTGATGGGTCTCATCACTAAGGTTTAACTAGACAGTAGTAAATGACCCCTCAAGGTCCTGGAAACCTTGCTACCAAATTCCTTAAAGACTTATGCTTCCTCTAGCCCCCTCCCAACTTACAGTACATAATCAGCCACTCCTCATAACCCCAGTGCAGCTCTTTCTGCCCATGGGTCCCGTCTCTGTCCTTTAATAAAACCCACCTTTTTTGCACTGAGGATATTTCAAGAATTCTTGCTTGACTGTTTGCTCCCAGACCCCAGCATTTTACATCAGTTAATATACAAAAGTCAGTTGCTTTCCTATATACCAGCAATGAACAAGTGGAACATAAAATTTAAAATATAGACATTTACATTAGCATCCCCAATAAAATATTTTGATATAAATAATTAAGTATTTAGGTATACATCTAGTAAAATATGTATAAGTTTTATGTATTAAAAAATACTACATGGGGTGCCTCGGTGGCTCTGTCAGTAAAGTGTCTGACTTCAGCTTAGGTCATGATCTCATGGTTCATGAGTTCAAGTCCCACATCAGGCTCCATGCTGACAGCTGGGAGCCTGGAGCCTGCTTTGAATTTTGTGCCTCCCTCTTTATCTCCCCCTCCCCTGCTCACACTCTGTTTCTGTCTCTCAATAATAAATAAATATTTTTAAAAAATTTTTAAAATATTACAAAACTTTGATGAGAAAATGAATGAAAAGATATTCCATGTTCATGGATAGAAAGACTCAATATTGTCAAGATATCAATTCTTCCCAACTTGATTTATAGATACAGTACAATCCCAATCAAAATCCCAGAAAGGTATCTTGTAAACGTTAACAAACTGGTTCTAAAGTTTATATGGAGAGGCAAAAGAATGAGAGTAGCCACCACATATTGAAGAATAAAGTTTGAGAACTGATACTACCCAACTTCAAGATTTGCTATAAAGCTGCAATGGTCATGACAATGTGATATGGGTGAAAGAACAAATCAGTAGAAATAAACAGCTTGATGAAACAGAATTGAGAGCACAGAAATACAGCCACATAAATATAGTCAACTGATATTTGACAATAAGCAAAGGTAATACAACAGAGCAAAAATAATCTTTTCAAAAAATGATGCTATAACAATTGGACATCTACATGCAAAATATAAATCTAGACAGACTTTACACCCTTCATAGACATTAACTCAACATGGACTATAGACTTAAATATAAAATGCAAAAGTAGAGGGGCACCTGGCTGGCTCAGTCTGAAGAGCACATGACTCTTGATCTCAGGGTCATGAGTTTGAGCCCAAGTTGGGTGAAGAGATTACTTAAAAAAGTAAAACTTAAAACAAATGCAAAAGTATAAAACTCCTAGAAGATGACATAGGAGAAAATCTAGATTACCTTGGATATGGCAATAACTTTTTAGATACAATACCAGAGAAATTAATTGATGAAAGAAATATTTGATATTTAACTTCATTAACATTAAAAACTTCTGCTCTGAAAAAGATACTGTCAAGAGATTGACAGGACAATCTACAGACTGGGGGAAAACACTTGCAAAAGACACATCTGGTAAGGGACAGCTGTCCAAAATACACTAACACTTAAAACTCAGCAATAAGAAAATGAACTGCCCAATTAGAAAAATGGGCAATATACTCTAAGAGATACATCACCAAAGAAGATATACAGATGGCAAGTAAGCATATGAAAAGATGTTCAACATCATATGTCCTTAGGGAATTGCAAATTAAAACAATGAGACACTACTATAGACATATTAAAATGTTTAAATCCAAAAGACTGACCACACTAAATGCTGGTAGAATGTGGAACAACATGAACTTCCATTCATTGCTGGTGGGAATACAAAATGGTACAGCTGCTTTGGAAGACAGTTACTTATAAAACTGAGCATACTCTGCCCATACCATCCAGCAATAGTGCTCATTGTTATTTACCCAAATGAATTGAAAATTTATATCCACATAAAAACCTCATGAATGTTTATAGCAGCTTTATTCATAATTGCCAAAACTTAGAAGCAACCAGGATGCCCTTTAGTACATGAACGGATGGACAAACTGTGGTATATCCAGATAATGGAGCGTTATTCAGCATTTAAAAGAAATGACCTAAAAAAAACCCTAAAAATTAAAGAAATGACTTGTTGAGCCATGAAAAGATATGGAGGAAACTTAAATGCATATTACTAAGTGAAACAAGCCAATCTGAAAAGGCCACAAACTACATGATTCTAACTATATGACATTCTGAAAAAAGGCAAACCTATGGAGACAGTAAAAGAATAGTTGCTTGCTAGGGATGGAGAGGAGGCAGAAAGATGGGTATTCAGAGCATAGAGGATTTTAGAGCAATAAAACTACTCTGTATGATATTAAATGGTGGATATATGTCCTTCTGCATTTGTCAAAAACCATAGGATGCACGGCACCAAGCATGAGCCCTAATGTAAACTATAGACTGTGAGTGATAATGATGTATCAATGTTGGTTCATTGAATGTAAAAAATGTATCACTGTGGTGTGGGATGTCAATAGTTGGGGTGGTGGGAAATATGTGGGGACAGAGGGTATATGGCAAGTCTCTGCACCTTCTGCTCAATTGTGCTGTAAACCCAAAACTATCCTAAAAAATAAAGTCTGCCCCCTCCAAAAGGCAGAGAAAGGAGAAAATAGGATTGCCAAGAATGACTTAGATCAGTCATTATTATTTTTGCCCGGGACTGCGAACACTGATGCCCTGAACTAAACTAAAGTTTTATTAGCAAGGCAGAAGTGGGGAAATTTCCTCCTTGATGGTACTTCCTAATTATTTTTTTTTTCTGGATATAAATATGCTTCCTTACAATGTTATTGTAATACCTTTTGTTTTTACTAGATGTATGTTATGTCACTAACAGTGTCTACCGTACAGGTGCTTCCCATTATTTCCAATCTTGGTACTGAAAGAACAGCCAAGGGACTCTAGCCTGGCCTCCCTGCCATCTGCTCTGACCCAGCCTCTCTTCATCCTCTTGTGAGTCTAGGGTTCTTGCTTACAAAATGGACAGCCAGGGTTCCAGGTGCAGCCTGTGGTCATGGGACTGCAGCCACAGGCCAGACATGCAGTTTGAAGGATTCTGTTGAAGACTTTATCCTTATTGGCACCCAGGGCATAAAACCTTTTTTATCTTTGAATGAAATTTTATGAGGAAATGTAAACAAATGAATTAGATACCATTAGAGCTGCTTGCCTGAATCCAGGAAAAGGAGGTGAAACAACTCCCCTAAACTCTTCTGGAACAATTAAAAGCCTTGGGTGGCAATTGCTAGGACACCCCCTGCATGGAGTACCCTAAAACCCCTTGTCCATGCCTCACCTTGGGTCTAGCCACCTCGCAAGGGCACCCCCTTCGTGGAGCATCCCAGGACATCCTGGCTGGAATCCAGTTCAGCTTCATGGGAGAAGATGCTTACAAATGATATACTGATAAGGGCGTTAGTATCCAAAATATATAAATAACTTATACAACTTAACATGAAAAAAAAATCCAATTACAAAATGGCCAGAGAACCTGAACAGATATTTTTCCAAAGAAGAAATACAGATGGCTAAAAGACACATGAAAAGATGCTCAACATCACTAATCATCAGGGAAATGCAAATCAAAACCACAATGAGGTATCAACTTACACCTAGTCAGAATGGCTAGAATCGAAAAACAAGAAAGAACAAGTGTTGACAGGATGCAGAGAAAAAGGAACTCCTATGCACTATTTGTGGGAATGTAAAGTAGTGCAGCCACTGTGGAAAACAGTATGACATTTCCTCAAAAAGTTAAAAATAGGGGCGCTTGGGTGGCTCAGTCGGTTGGGCGGCCGACTTCAGCTCAGGTCATGATCTCATGGTCCGTGAGTTCGAGCCCTGCGTCGGGCTCTGTGCTGACAGCTCAGAGCCTGGAGCCTGTTTCCGATTCTGTGTCTCCCTCTCTCTGACCCTCCCCTGTTCATGCTCTGTCTCTCCCTGTCTCAAAAATAAATAAAACATAAAAAAAAAATTAAAAAATTAAAAAATAAATAAATTAAAAAAATGACAAGGTCTGAAATAAACGTGGCAAAAAATATCTGATAGAGCTCTCTTGACTTGTAAAAAAAAAGTTAAAAATAGAATCATCATATGATCCAGTAATTCCACTACTGCTTATTTACCCAAAGAGAATGAAAACACAAATTCAAAAAGATATATGCAGCCCCATGTTTATTGCAACATTACTTACAATAGCTAAGATATATGAAAACAATCTAAGTGTCCATTGATAGATGAATAAAGAAGATGTAATGTATATATCGAATGAAATACTATTCAGTTGTAAGATAGAACGAGATCTTGGCATCCGTGACAATACAGATGCGCCCAGATGGTATTATGTTAAGTGAAACAAGTCAGAGAAATGACAAATACCATGTAATTTCATCTATATGTGGAATTAAAAAACAACAACAACAACAACAAAACAAATGGACAAACAAAAAGTAGAAACACGGACTTCAAGCTGTATGACAAAGCTATAATCATCAAGACAGTATGGTATTGGCAAAAAAGCAGACACTCAAATCAATGTAACAGAATAGAGAACCCAGAAATGGACCCACAAATGTATGGCCAACTAATCTTTGACAAAGCAGGAAAGAATATCCAATGGAATAAAGACAGTCTCTTCAAGTAGTGCTGGGAAAACTGGACAGCAACATGCAGAAGAATGAACCTGGACCACTTTCTTACTCCATACACAAAAATAAACTCAAAATGGATGAAAGGCCTCAATGCAAGACAGGAAGCCATCAAAATCCTCAAGGAGAAAGCAAAAACCTCTTTGATCTTGCCCGCAGCAATTTCATACTCAACACGTCTCCGGAGGCAAGGGAAACAAATGCAAAAATGAACTATTGGGACCTCATCAAAATAAAAAGCTTCTGCACAGTGAAGGAAACAATCAGCAAAACTAAAAGGCAACCAAGAGAATGGGACAAGATATTTGCAAACAACCTATCAGATAAAGGGTTAGTATCCAAAATCTATAAAGAACTTCTCAAACTCAACACCCAAAAAAACAAATAATCCAGTGAAGAAATGGGCAGAAGACATGAAGAGACACTTCTCCAAAGAAGACATCCAGATGGCCAACTGACACATGAAAAAATGCTCAACATCACTCATCATCAGGGAAATACAAATCAAAACCACAATGAGATACCACCTCACACCCGTCAGAATGGCTAACATTAACAACTCAGGCAACAACAGATGTTGGCGAGGATGCGGGGAAAGAGGATCTCTTTCACATTGTTGGTGGGAATGTAAGCTGGTGCAGCCGCTCTGGAAAACAGTATGGAAGTTCCTCAAAAAGCTAAATATAGAACTACCCTATGACCCAGCAATTGCACTAGTAGGCATTTATCCAAGGGATACAGGTGTGCTGTTTCAAAGGGACAAATGCACCCCAATGTTTAGAGCAGCACTATCAACAATAGCCAAAGTATGGAAAGAGCCCAAATGTCCATCGATGGATGAATGGATAAAGAAGATGTGGTATATATATATACAATGGAGTATTACTTGACAACCAAAAAGAATGAAATCTTGTTATTTGCAACTACGTGGATGGAACTAGAGGGTACTATGCTAAGCGAAATTAGTCAGAGAAAGACAAATATCATATGACTTCACTCATATGAGGACTTTAAGACACAGACAGATGAACATAAGGGAAGGGAAGCAAAAATAATATAAAAACAGGGAGGGGGACAAAACATAAGAGACTTAAATATGGGGAACAAACTGAGGGTTACTAGAGGGGTTGGGGAAGGGGGGATGGGCTAAATGGGTAAGGGGCACTAAGGAATCTACTCCTGGAATCACTCACTGTTGCACTATATGCTAACTAACTTGGATGTAAATTAAACAAATAAGATAAAATAAAATAAATTTTAAAAAAGAAAAAAAAAGTAGAAACAGACCCATAAATACAGAGAACAAACTGATTATTGCCAGAGAGGAGGGGGTTAGAGGAATGAGCAAAATGGGTGAAGGGGAGTAGAGGATACATGTTCCCAATTACAGAATGAATAACTCACAGGTATAAAGGTACAGCACGGGGAATATAGGCAGTGGTATTGTGTCGTATGGTGACAGATGTAGCTACACTGTGGTGAGTGTAGCCTAATGTATAGACTTACTGAATCACTATATTGTACACCTGAGACTAATGTAACATTAGGTGTCAACTATACTGCAATTTTTTAAAAGTGTAAAAAAAAAATCTGAAGCAAACAATACCAAATATTAAGTTATTAAACCTGAGTGACAAATTAAAAAAAAAAGTGAACTAACTGAAAATTCTGTGTTCTGTTGTTTTTTCAAAATGAGCACAAAGTTAGAAATCAGCATCAAAATCTCTAAGATCAAATGCCAGCATCTTGGTACTTACAGTGCTCTAACCAACACTTACTTCCAGATAAAAACTTGAAAGTTCTTACTCATCTCTTTCTCACAACTAAAATCTTTTCCTAACTCCATCCCTTTCTTGTTTCCTGTTTCCTGGACCCATTTAATTTATTATTTTTTAAATAGAATTACCAATTTACTTGAACTATGTCAAAGAGTAACTGAAATAAATAATTAAAATACAATAAAAGCATTTTTATGCTATAAAAATAAAACTCAGGGGCCGTGGGTGGTTGAGTCGGTTGAGCATCCGACTTCGGCTAAGGTCACGATCTCCCAGTTCACGAGTTCGAGCCCTGCGTCGGGCTCTGTGCCGACAGCTCGGAGCCTGGATCCTGCTTCGGATCTATGTCTCCCTCTCTCTCTTCCCCTTCCCCGCTCATGCTCTGTCTCTCTCTGTGTCAAAAATAAATAAACATTTAAAAATTTAAAAAATAAAATAAAATAAAACCCTGGCTGGAACCAAAGCTGACTTTTAGTAAATGCTGCTTCCATGGCCTAAGAGAGTTTCAAAGAATGTTGTCTCGGCCCTCTGATAGTTAAAGAATGACCAACAATGTTGTTGGCATAGACTTACATATGGTGAGTATATTAAAATGTTCACGTGTATGAATTATACTCAGTTGAAGTCAGAACTTAAGCCAATGTCCTTTAAAAGGAGAGAACTGCAACACGTTAATTAATTAGAGTTTATGCTTATTATAACAAAGCCCCGTTCTTGTCTAAACCAAAGTCTTTTAAGTTTATTACAGCAATCAGAGTAATGTGTTGGAATTTCACATGTGTACATGTGCGTGAATAATGCAAGTCTTAACATTCCTTGGCAAAGTCCTATTCTTAGATAGTTTTTCACAGAATGGTTGTTTTCACAAAAGCACGGCATTTTCTCTTCAACAAAGAATCCCAAACAGAATTCTAATCAATGGCAGACCTAGTATCCCCTTTGTTTGACATTAGCCTGAGTTCAGGCTTTAACCCCTATGTTTTAATTGTGTTTAAACAAATATGCAAACTGATATTGTCTGCCTCCTATCGATGGCAGATAATGGACCATGTAAACTTAAACTAGAGTATTAGGCTCTCTTTCAATGTCCCACTTCTGTTTCCCCCTTTCCGAGTTTCATTTCCTCATGTCTTTAAAAAGATCCAAATAGAGGGGGACTTGAGTGGCTCAGTTGGTTAAGCATCCAACTTTGGCTTAGGTCATGATCTCATGGTTAGTGGGTTCAAGCCCCTCTATGGGCTCTGTGCTGACAGCTCAGAGCCTGGAGCTTGTTTCAGATTCTGTGTCTCCCTCTCTCTCTGTCTCTCAAAACTAAATAAACGTTAAAAAAATTTAAGAAAAAAGAAGAAATGTCCTCCATGGTGGTATTTCCTATTTAAGGCTTTTTTGGATATAAGTATGCTTTTGCACAATGTTATTATAATCCTTAATGTATTTATTGTTTGTAGTAAACGTGCATTTCTTATTTAAAAAGAGTGAAATTGCGGAGCACCTGGGTGGTTTAGTTGGTTAAGTGTCCGATTCTTGGTTTGGATCTCACGGTTCATGAGTTCAAGCCCTGCATCAGGCTCTGGGCTGACAGCATGGAGCTTGCTTGGGATTCTCTCTCTCTCTCTCTCTCTCTCTCTCTCTCTCTCTGCCCCTCCTCTCCTCACGTGCATGTGCACACTCTCTCTCTCAAAAATAAACATTTTTAAAAAATGAGTGAAATTGCAGGTGTACTGCTGTCAGAGAAGTCCTTTGCAATGTGTGAATTAATTTTTTCCTTTGTCCCACAGGCGTTGATTGAGTGCTTATTATGTCCCAGGCACTTTGGGAGCTGAGTCTTTACCCTCAGAAATTCACAAAACAGTAGAAGAAATAGACTCATAAATTAAATACAATGACATGTACTTGCCATGGTAGAGATCTGTATAATACAATATGTAAACCCTGATAAGGGACAAGTACACCCTCACAGGACATGCTATTTGAACCGAAGTTTGAAGGTTGCTCAACAAAGCCCTCTTCCTGGCTATGATCTAGGATCAAAAGTCCAGTTTCTAGGTGATAGGAAGAACACAGCTGAATTCCAGTGCGAGTGGAAAACTGAGACACCAACTCTATTAGAGCAGCAAGAACTCAGAACGTGGCAAAGGTGATTAACTCTGTATAACACTATTCAATCATCCAAAAAAAAAAAAAATCGTATCCTCTATTACTCATTCGACAAATGTTTATTGAGTTCTGACTATGTTTGCAGTATGTTCTATGTATTAGAAATACAGCATTGCATAAAAGAGGTATAATTCCTCACTCTGGTGGAATTTATGTGAGAAGGAAAACACTGTGAAAGATTTGGGAAATATCATGTGGAAAAAAGCTGGTGTAGAATACTATGTATGGTATACTTGACTTTATTATATATGAAAAGAGTAAAGGGTTATTTTATGTTAGCTTTTGCTGCATAACAGACTATAGAACTTCTTGGTTTAGATAAGAGCCATTTATTTAGCTTGGGATTCAGGGAATTTGACCTCTGGACTGGGCTTACTGGTGGTTCTTCTGCTGGTTTTGGTTGAGTTCACTAAAGTGTCTGTGTTCACCTGCCACTCCCCTAGGCAGCTCTGCTTATGGGGATTTGCTGAGTGTTGGCTGATGTGACAGGGGTAACTAGGCATGTATCTCTTGTCACTCAGAAGGTTAGCGTTGGCTGATTTATAGGATGGCAGTACATTGCAAGGGCAGCAAGAGAGGGTAAGCAGAGTTATAAGCATTTTCTAAGCCTCTGCTTGTGATACATCAGCTATTGTCCCATTGGCCAATCCCTGAGTCAGTGGTGAGAAAGGAATACCCAAGGCTGGGCCTACAGGGAGATGGGGATACATGTGGGGTCCTTGCTGCAACAATTTGCTACAGATAAACACCAAAAATTTGAGGGTGGTTGCCTGGGTAATGGGATTACAGTTTATGGTTTTGTCTCTATTTTTCCTCTAATTTTTCAAATTTTTGGTAGTCAAGAGAAGGAATTCAGGGGCCTATTGTAAGAAGCTTGAGAATGTTAGGGCACTTGCAACGTGGAGCACAGTGAAAGTGCCCCGTGGTTAGTACCAGGCACCACGTTTTGGTGCCTAGAAGCACATCCTGCCACACTAAGCCTGGCCTAACTGGGGAAGAGAGGCTTCTGCAAATTGTTTCTTGGCTCAGAAACAAAGTACATTGTAATATAGTCTACGTATGTGAGAAATTAGAAGATTCAGAATCAGATTGGGGTGCGGGAGCAAGCACAGGCAGGAGGAATAATGACTAAGGAAGCCCCCTTATGCTAATTTGAACCTCCTGTTGGAGTGGGATGAACTAGGCACAGAAAGAAGAGAATTTGAAGTCTCTTCAATAATTTCAGAATTAGTGATCAGAATATTATATGCTGGTGGAAACTCAAATATTTTATTCAAACTCTTCATTACATCAGAGTCCCAGAGAAGTGGCAGGATTTGACAGACTCCCTGACATCTTGTGGCAGAGGCAGAACCAGAGCCCAAGTCTCCTGAGAGCAAGTCTGGTGGTTTCTCCCTGCTGCACTGCTGCTGTGAAGACAGCTGGTCCATTTGTGAACCGTGGGATGGTAACTGGCTATCTCTCTTCCCCTGCCTCCCTCCCCTGCCTACCTATCTGTCTCTGTCTCTATCACACAACACACACACACACACACACACACACACACACACACACACCACAGACTTTGAGTATGAAGATGATCCAAGCGTTACCATTAATGATGGCTACCATTTCTCGTGCTGTCCTCTTAAGCCTATACCTGGAGGTTGTGATCTAAAATACACTAACCAAGCAATTTTTAAAAGACTTACAGTTAATGAGCACTTCAAAAATACAGGTTGATTTGCCAAGTCAACACTGGTCTTAGGCCTGGGATTCTGCCAGGGGCAAATTATCTGCTACATCAATGGAATTTTCCTGGCTTTGCTTGACTTGAGCCTATTAGTATGCCCAAGGCTGTTACCTTGAAAGGAGCATTGAGAATAAAAGTTATGTTTGCTGCAGTGGATGTTTTATTATTTATCAAGTCCAGTGACGTTCGTTTTTACGACAGTAAGAACCAGATATTTTGTCATTAAAGGAATATACATAATTACTTTACAAAAGTGAACCTGGCTTATAGCATCTATGGAAATATATTTAGGCTAAGGATGTGAGATGGAAGGAAACAAGAAAAAGGGGGAGAGATAGAAAAGCTACTGCTCATTTGTACCAGGGGTTATAGGATTCCAAGAAGGTGTTATGATTTGTGCCTCATGAGAACAGCTACACACAGAAATCAGAGAGAGCTCTCTGCAGAGTGTTAGGATTTATCCATTTCTACCACTCACAGACGGAAGGGAAGAATGAATTAATTATTTTTATTTTTTATTTTTATTTTTTGATTTAATTATTTCTGTGTGTCAAGCCAAAAATGATTTGGGCATAATGATTTGGTTTATTAACTGGGTAACTTGGATTATAACATGATTTCCTCACTCTGTATTATCTTAGATAGGGATCTGATGGTCTGCCTAATCCCATCCTTTACCTTTCCTTTCCACTGAGAGCTCACTCAGCTCTTATTTCTGCCACCACGGGTTTAGACTAACAGGAAGCATATCATCTATGTGGTGACAAGACATTCAGAAATGCCTTCTTGACTGTTGCTAACTTTAAGTCCAAACGCCCTAAAACGTGAGGCCGCCTGACTATTCTCCACAGCTCCTGGATTGCTCTGAGATATCTTTGTCGCCGATACCGTTTGCATTTTCCCATGCAAGTCACACTATGTGCGTGATTTACCTAAATTTCTGATAGCTAACATAACTTTAACAAATGAGCACCTTTTCCAAATGTAAGACATTTGACTGAAATAGGGTTGACTCTCAACTCAACGCTGTGTGGGGTTTAGATGTCTCTAACCAACCCTCCATTTTGTCATATAGGGCAGGCTTGAAGACAGATGAGGTCACCATCGGGCCCCTGAGCCATATGGAAAGCTCTAGGCAAGGGGTAGAACCACAATCGGCAGTCTCCTGCTTTTCTATTCTGCTCTCCCCTGACTGCAAACAGTGCCATATAGTGAAAAGAATATCGGTTTTGGAAACACTAGAATCCAAATCCCACTGTAACACTTTCTTTGGTATTGTGCTTGTCCAGAGCTGTTCTGGCACAAATGGACAGATATTTCAGGGGAGAAATAACCTACTCTAGAGACATTCCTTAATCTATTCTATACATAAGTAATTAAAAAATAATTTGAATGATTTATTAACAAACAGTTACTGAGTATTTATTCTGAGCCAGGTTCCTGGGATTACAGACATAAATAAATTAAGTCTTTCTCCTCAAGAAGCCCAAAGCCTATCATGGAAAACACATCTATAAACATATTATAACATCTTATTCTAAGTACAACAGTAAAATTGAGTAGGGGGTACAGTAGCAGCACAGAGGGGTACTGGTTAACTTTCTCCTGGGGCAGAGATGCTCAGGGAAGGCCTCTAAATGTCCCATACAGTAGTGCAGGCCTAGATGATCCTTTAAGGATCCATGAGAATTATCTAGGGTACAAGGAATTAGGAAATATTTGGGCTGAAAGTATCTTTAGAAACCACACTATCTTTCTGTGTTTAGCCAAGATTGTATATATACACCATTCTCACAAACAGGGAAGCCTACATCATTTGTGGAACCCTTTGCTCAAAAAGAGGAAAAAAAGTAGTGCTAAAGGTACTGAAATATAAAGGTTCTTCCTTTCTTTGTGATCTCTCTTTTGACTTGTGATGATTTTTATTTGCTATTAATGTTATTCTAAGTAAAAAAATTTTCTTCATTATTAGCATGAATTTTAGTATTTATATTTTTAGTTTTTTTTAAAGATTATTCATTTTGAGTGACAGAGAGACAAAATGGGGGAGGGGCAGAGAGAGAAGGAGAGAGAGAATCCCAAGCAGACTCTATACTGTCTGCACACAGCTCAACATGGGGCATGAACCCTCAAACCATGAACTCATGACCTGAGCCGAAGTCTGACGCATAACCGTCTGAGACACCCAGGCACCCAAAGGTGATGGCATTCTAACGTGAAAACCAAGGAACCTTATCACATCCTTTCTCCCTCATAGGACTTCCCTGTTAGCCAGCCACTGACACTCTAAATGACAACATAGAAGGAAAGGGGAAGATAAGGTAACCCATAGATCCTTTTCCTTTCAGCTCTTCCTTACTCACCAGTAAGGCAAAGTAGTGTGTTGGTAGAATGTGCCAATATCATGAAGTGAAATAGAAACAGTTGAATTAGTTTTGTGCAGCTTTTCTAGAATTCTGGTAAGAACGAAATGCGTATGCATGTAGGAGCCATGAAATAAGAACTGTGTAATTTCAGAGATTCTGTGTAGGAGTTCATGCTCTTATGGTTAACACTGGCATTGGAAAATATAAACAGTAGGGGTGCCTGGGTGGCCCAGTCAGTTAAGCATTCAACTCTTGATTTTGGCGCAGGTCATAGTCTCATGGTTTGTGGGAGCAAGCCTCATGTTGGGCTCTGCATTGACAGCTGAGCCTACTTGGGATTCTCTCTCTCTCCCTCTCTTTCTGCCCTTTCCAACCCCACCTCCCCCCTGCCTCAAAATAAAAAAATCAACATTTTTTAGAAATAAATAAATAATGGGGTGCCTGGGTGGCTCCGTCGGTTAAGCATCCCACTTCAGCTTAGGTCATGATCTCACCATTTGTGAGTTCTTGTGAGTTCAAGCCCCACATGGAGCTCTGTGCCAACAGCTCAGAGCCTGCAGCCGGCTTCGGATTCTGTGTCTCCCTCTCTCTCTGCCCCTCCTTCACTCACTCTCTGTCATTGTCTCTCTCTCAAAAATAAATAAACATTTTTTTTAAAAAGAAGCACTGGGGCGCCTGGGTGGCTCAGTCGGTTGAGCATCCGACTTCGGCGCAGGTCATGATCTCGCGGTCCATGAGTTCAAGCCCCGTGTCGGGCTCTGTGCTGACAGCTCGGACCCTGGAGCCTGTTTCAGTTTCTGTGTTTCCCTCTCTCTCTGACCCTCCCCTGTTCATGCTCTGTCTCTCTCTGTCTCAAAAATAAAAAATAAATAAACATTAAAAAAATATTTAAAAAAAATAAAAAAGAAGCACTAAATACATACATACATAGCCTTATGTAACCTCGGAGGAATATTATACAGTAAAGAGTGAGTCATTAAGATTGCATATTTGGAGGTCAAAACACATATATTCTCTATATAACAAAGGGTTGGGCACCTGGGTAGCTCAGTCAGTTAAGTATATAACAAAGGGTTATTCATGTAACTGCAGTAGGAGAGTGTTTGTTACTAAGTTTTCTGTGCCTATAACATGAAATGCTTTACCATTCACTTTTTGGTTTTTGGTTTTGTTTTTTGGTTTCTTTTATTATTTATTGATTTTGATTTTTTAAAATGTTTATTTAGTTTTGAGAAACAGAGACAGAATGTGAGTGGAGGAGGGGCAGAGAGAGAGGGAGACACAGAATCGGAGACAGGCTCCAGGCTCTGAACTATCAGCACAAAGCCCGACGCAGGGCTTGAACTCACAGACCACGAGATCATGACCTGAGCTGAAGTCAGACACTTAACCCACTGAGCCACCCAGGTACCCCTTGGTTTCTTTTAAAATAGACTTTATCTGTGAGAGTAGATTTAGGTTCACAGCAAAAATGAGCAGAAGGTACAGAGTTCCCATAAGCCTCCTGCCCTTGCAACCTTATTTTTTATTAATTACTTTTCACAGCATCTTAGAAAATAGATGAGCGTCTTAATTTCTACTATACTTTGGGGGAAACTAAGGCACAGAATTTTACTGCTTTAGATGAAAAGTGTCTTAAAGATTGAGCTGGCATTTCCTAAGCTTCAGCTGTTTGAGGTCCACCTCATAGATTTGGTCATATTCACATGTCATGCCTAGTTCATCAGTGGAGTGTATTTCTTTAAACTGACTCACCTGTATTACTTAAATGCATGAGTTTTATTTATTTGTTTATTCTTGTTAAGATTTTTTTTGAGGGGGGGCACAACTGAGTGAGGGACAGAGAAAGAGAGAATCCCAGGAGAAGCAAGAGAGAGAGAGAGGGAAAGAGAAAGAGAAGAGGGGCTCACCTGAAGCGGGGGTCCTGTTCACCCCAAGTGGGCTCGAGCTTACCCAAAGTGAGGCTTGTGCTCACCTGAAGCAGGGCACCAGCTCATGAGTCATGAGATGGTGACTTGAGCCGAAGTCAAACACTTAACAACTGAGCCACCCAGGCACCCGAGATTTTATTGTTAAGTAACCTCTACACCCAGCATGGCGCTCAGATTCACAACCCCAAGATCAAGAGTTGTGTGCTGTACCAACTGAGACAGCGAGGCACCCCTTAAGTGCATTCATTTTAAGTAGAAACTTTCTCTATTCCATAATTAGCAAGACAGTTGTAAAAACTGATGCAGAACTATTACGACTGCGGATACGTTTGTACGTGTGTGCCACCCCAAATCAGTTCGCAAAACAATGCCTGTCACATTTTGGGAATAATGATTTGGTTCCGTATTCTCAGCAGCTTTTCTGCTACAATACTAGTGATAGATAAGGTTCACAACAACGCACTTTCCCATGGTTATACGTAGCTGTTTTAAAAGCTTTGACATAGATCAGTCAGAACATGGGGTAGGATCAATCTCTACATCCCCTTCCTGTCATTTTGCCTCATTTCTCCCACTGATTGTGACACCTCATTTACAGGTAGAGCAACCAAATCTAGCTCAGGGATCTGCCCACTTTATGTAGCCTGAAGGAAGGACAGGCCCCCCTCCCTGCCAGTATGTGTTGTGGTTTAGAACAGCACCTTTCCACTATGCAATTGAGAGAATCTAACAATAGGTTCATGGACGTTAAAGGAAGCAGGAGATTAAAACGTAAAGTTGGAGTGTCCTCTTGTAAATGAACACCAACATTCAAAAACTGAGCAGTGCCTTCTCAAATGTTTACCCCTAGGGACAGCAAGAACGTAGGCCAGTGTTTCCCAAAGTCTGGGACATATGCATGCATAAGACAATTTGGGGGAGTACACAAATACAATTTTACAAATCATAGGCCTCCATAGTGGGGAAGTCACTCCCTTTTAAATTCTATTTTAATCTTTCTGATGATGTCAAGAGAAAAATCTCCCATGTTCTTAAAAACTTTTCTCACATTTGCTAACCTATTTTTTTAAACAATGAGAGAACAGGCATCACACTCCAGGCACTTATCAGGTATTTATCAAGCTAGTACTTGATTAATGAATTGCTTGTCATGATATACATGTGTTTTAGTCTGATCAGGCTCTACAACAAAATACCCAAACGGGGGCGGGGGGGTGGGGGGGCTTCAACAACAGGCATTTACTTCTCACAGTTCTGGAGGTCAGGAAGTCCAAGATCAAGGTCCTGGCAGATCCAGGTCTTGGGGAAGGCCATCTTCCTAGTCTGCAGATGGGTACCTTCTAGACTTACCCTCACATGGGAAGGAGGGAGGGAGAGAAACGAGAGAGAGACGAAAGAGAGACTATGTGCACACAAGCTTGAGCACTCTAGTGAGCAAGAAAGCGTGAGCTCTGGCCTGTTCCTCTTCCTATAAGAACACCAGTCCCATAATAGGGGCTCCACTTTCATGACCTCATCTAAATCCAGTTACTTCCCAAAGTTCTCACTTCCAAGGGTCATCACATTGATGGTTAGAGCTTCAAAAAATGAATTTTGGAGGGACACAAACATTCAATCCATAACAATATGTTTTATGGTTGCTTTCTAGTTATAACAGGTAATTCAAAAAGCTCTATTTATGGTAGGCATATACAATTCACCACTTAAATAAACTTATTTAAATAAAAAAGTGACATGATTGAAAGAAACTGTGAAACAAGCAGTCTTTCTGGTGGCATACAAATATGTCAAAAATGTGAAAATTGCATGGGAATGATTGAGGTTTGAGAAACACTGGCAAAAGTAAACAGAATTGATATTAGTTTCTGCTATGTGTGAAGTACTCTCCCAAGTATTAGGCATTTGTGATGAAGACTGGAAATTTTGACAATTCAAACCCAAACTAGCCATAGGTGCTTTTTCCTTCTGGAAATTTTTTCACTGGGGGAAGTATCATAATTCACATCAGTGGGGAAATAAATCTCCGTGTTGCTCATTTCCAAGAGGAGACTGGGGAAAGAGGGAAGAAAATGAAAAGAAGGGAATTTCAATCCTCCTGGTGAGGTTTCTGTGCTTCTAGAGACAGAGACAGGAAGCAAATTCACTGTTGCTGGGCAGAGCATGTTAGTGTTTCTGGGAGTGGAGAAGGAGCCAACTACTGGAAGAAAGGTTAATTGCGTTCCCATTAGTGGGAGGAGCCTAATGACAGGAACCCCACCCCCACCCCTCCACCCCCGCCCAAATGGACAGAGGAGGAAACAGATGTGGCTACATCTTTTCATTACTCCCAACTTTAGTAATGTTTACTACATACCAAAACTTGATTTTTGTGCTGTTGTTTATCAAGGTGGAAGGTAACTGTGGGAGGGAAGGAGAGGTTAAAGGACGACTGAAGAGTTCCTGTCATGTCCTATTTATGTATTTGTTTGTCAACAAATGTATTCATCACCTATAATGGGGAAAGTGCAAGTGCCAGGTACTGGGGGCCATAGAAGGCAAAGAGAGAGTTCTGACATCACAGAACTTATAGCCAAGCAGTGGAATGACTGTAATAAAGAAAATACTGAGGGGTGCCTGGGTGGCTCAGTAGGCTGGGCCCCCAGCACTTGATTTTGGCTCAGGTTCATGGGGTTGAGCCCCGCATCAGGCTCTGTGCTGGCAGTGCGAGGCCTGCTTGGGATTCTCTGTCCTCTCTCTCTGCCCCTCCCTTGCTTATGTATGTGTGTGTGTGTGGGGGGGGGGGGGGGGAGATGTGGGGGGTGTGGCTGTGTGGGTGCACGTACACACACTCTCTCTCAAAATTAACAAATATTAGAAAAAAAAACTACTGACATAAATGAGTGCCATGAAAAAAAAATAAAGGAAAGAGCTGTGTGCTGTGAGAGAGTAAAAGATTTAATCAGGTGCTGCCTGCTTGCCACTTCAAATCCATCTGGCCTCATGTCCTGTTCCAGGGACTGCTATGATAATTAGTTCCAGGCAGGCTTCAACGAGTTCCATGCAAGTACAACGGTGACTGCAACTCTACCAGGCCTGTGCTACTGGTGTCCAGGCTCCTGACCCGGAGCTTCTCAGTTTTCATGGTGTAGCATGACTTTGAGAATCCACTGAAGACTCACGCATGTGCAACCGAGAGTGTGGGAGGATTAATGCCATGTGGGGAGCCACTGCATCAATGCTTCCCTCTTTCTGAAGTCTGATGGCAGGAGCTTTCGAGACACATTTCAAAGAATTCTCAGAAGGTCCTGTGAGACTGAGTACACAGTCATTCATAGCAGTGTTCGACTCAGTAATGCATCCTTGTATTGTCTCTCCCTCATTCCACCATTCACTCCCCCACCCCAGCGGTGTGGGGCGAGAGCCAGTTGTCAAATCTCAGGAATTTTGCCATTTGGTGGTAAACACAGGCATTATTTAAAATTAACTCATACAAATTTAAAATTAAATTATGTTTAAAAACAAATAAATATTCAGGGTTCCTAATTATTCTATTCCATCTTATTATTATCTGTGCTCTTGAGGTTATTGACATCTATTATTGTATCTGTTTGGTGGAAATACTATACAACAGTGTGTAATGTTGCATCTCTTCCCACCTGCATATTCAGTGACATTATGTTAGTAGCATGATATTAGCCATAGCTGAAGTATCTGTATCACAGAAATAGGCAAACGCTACAAATTAGAATTTGATTTTTTTTTTGATTGTCTAGACTTTAGGAAATGATGGAGAAAATGCTAATAATGTAGGTTGAACTTAGAAGTGTGTTGTGTCTCCTGCAATTACATTGTGAATAGCACATAACACTGCGTCCTAAACTATCACTTGATTCAGCAAGTCATTCACATAATTTATGAATGAATGAAATTGAACACACCTTCCCAGTTTCCCTTTTATTTTACTTGTTAGCGTAAATAAATCAACAGTCATATTGAAACTGCACTTTCTTGTCAATTACAAACATAGATTGGTTATGGATATAAAACTTCTGCAAAAATCAATGAAAGCATTCTGTGGGTCAATAAGCTGTACGGAATTTACTGTAAAGAGAACTGTACATTTTATCATAAATTGGGAATTTTGTACTATACAGTAGCCCCCCCTTATCTGCAGGGATATGCCAGAAACTGCAGATACTACCAAACCCTATATTTACTATGTTTTTTCATATATATATACATACCTATGATAAAGTTTAATTTATAAATTAGTCACAGTAAGAGATCAAACAACAATAATAAAACAGAATAATTATAACAATATATTGCAAGAAAAAATAAGTGAATGTGGTCTCTCAAAATATCTTACTGTACTGTACTCACCTTTCTTCTTGTGACATGAGTTGATAAAATGCCTACACAATGAGATGAAGCAAGGTGAATGATGTAGGCACTGAGACGTAGCGTTAGACTACTGTTGACCTGACAATACGTCAGAAGGAGGATCATCTACTTCTGACCGTGGTTGATTGCAGGCAACTGAAACTGGGGAAAGTGAAACCGCGGATAAGGAGGAATTACTGTGCATCATTTATGTCCATAAAAATTTGTAGTACTTTTGCACATGTATGTATATACATATATGTTTTTTCTGGAGAGCTGGTTGTTAAACATTCATCAGCATCCCATTGTTCCTTATTCATATAAAAGTCTTTATCTTAGACTGTGCTTTGGGTGGAAGGGAAACCAAGGATAAGAATGCGAACTTGGAGCTAGATCAACTTGCCAATTAGAGGGCAATGAGCAACTTGTTGCTGGTAGTGTGTTGATAAACCATAGCATCACAATTACTGAGACTACTACTTTTGGTGATTTGGAGGAAATTCAAATGGAACATGAACCACTGGGGTATGTGGTAGGTGTAACACAAGCAATATGTAGTATGGTAAGTAAAAGGATTGTAGAACTTGCGGGTCTTGGTTCTATCCACGTGCTACAGCTTTAGTTATGGCTGAGAGGCCCAAAGGTATAGGAGATCCCAGTGATCAGCAGTCCCATCTGTTTTCGAGATTGCACTATCTTAAAAATAGAGTGTTATTTAGAGAATTTTAAACCTCATGTAGCATTGAGCTACTGGCCAAACCTCTTTCAGCCAATGCCCCACAGAGGTCAATGGCTAAGCGGCCAAATGCATTTCGTAAGATGCCCAGAAAGTCCTGTGTGACCAAGCAACTAGTCGCCCATAGCTGCGGTCAATTCGGTAATGCACTCCCTCTTTTACCCTCCTGTTCTCACTCCTACTATACAATAGCCTTTGTCTCTAGCTCTGCTCTGGTGGAAATTTGAGTTAAATGTGACATGGGTCTTACTTAGATTGAGAACTAGGGACAAGTCAACAAAAACATGAAAGGTCAGGTGAGGGAGGCTGAGGGAGTAAAGGAGCATCCACCTGAAGCAAATAGTTTGTTTGAAAGTTCTGCCGTGGAAAGTAGCTTGATCTATTCCAGATCTATTCTTGATCTATTTCCAGAATATGGAAAGAAGGCCAGTTAGAAAGCAACTGGCGAGAGTGCAAGAGATGAAGCTGGAGAGTGGGCAGGACCTTGCATTTCTTTCTCACGAGAAGTTTCTTTGTCTCTAGGAAAACATTGTTACCTCAATCCGGTAAGCTGCCTCATCTTTTCTTCCTTATTCTTATTTGCAATGTCTGCAAATTCAGGGTTGTGATAAGAGCAAAGCAGTGCAATTGAAGAAATTCTAGCTCATATTTTGGCTCTGCCATTGACTTAATGTGTTACTTGGATAAATTACAAAATCTCTGCCTTGAAGAGTATGAAGACAATAAATATCTATGTATATATAATTGTCTACATAAAATACATGATGTTATTATGATCATCACAAGCTACGAAGCATGGGAGGTCATGGACATAGTCCATGTTTTACAGACAAAAGAAGTAAAACCTGGAAGCAGTTTCAAGGGCAAAACAAACAAACAAACAAACAACAAACAACAACAAAAAAACCCCATGACAGTTCCACAAAACCCCACCATGGCTCACAGCAAAATCACAAAATTAACAATGGAATTTGGACACAGCCATTCATGATTAAGCATCTTCTCAGAGTTGAAGCCACCCAGCCAAAGCCTCAGTAAGGGAAAGCCTTTGAGATTTTCATATCAATAAAGCCAGAACATGTAACAGAACAAGAATTTTCCCGTAAGGAATTCAATTATCCGACTGTTGCCAATAATACCAGAGGTGGGATAAAGAAAAAAAGAAAGAACCAGCATTTATAATGCTCTTTTTAAAGCAGTTTCTACCTACACAGTAAGTGTTAAGCAACTGATAGCTATGGCCTTCAGCACATATATCATAGAGGTATCACTTCATTTTTTAAAATCCTGCTTTTATGGTTCATATGTCAATATTAGAAATTCATGTGGCCTGAAATATGATGCCAACAATTACTACCAGGAAGAAGGACTGTTTTAGAAGATACTTCATATGCAATGGGTTATGTAATACAATAGGTTCAGTTCTGTTCCAAGTCTTTGATCCCTTCCCTGGTAAGCACAAATTATTAAAAAGACTTTTTGAATTTGCTGCATTTAGATCGACCTTTACTTCTAAGTGAGTGATCTCTACAATGAATAGTTTTATTTGTCATGATTAGCACTGGTCAGTGTCTATCACATGCCTCAAAACCATAGTAGAAGCTTGGAAAGAGAATATGGAGATTTACATGAAGGTTCTCAAAGCATTATGCATTTATAATTTTCCTCCTGGGTTAGACAAATATCATTATCCTCCTGTAGTCCTATAACCCACCAAATACCACAAGATTTTGTTTCTGTTTTCTCTTTGTTTTCGGCAGTTTGTTTCTACTCCATCTTAGTATGGATGTCCTGGAATTTATCCTGTTTGGAATTCACCAAGATTCCTGAATCTGTAGGCTTATATCTTTTGCTAAATTTGGAAAGTTTCCAACCCCTATTTTTCAGCCTGTCCTTATGTATATGTCCCAGACTTTGGGAAACACTGGCCTACATCCTTGCTGTTCATAGGGTTAAACATTTGAGAAGGCACTGCTCAGTTTTTGAATGTTGGTGCTCATTTGCAAGAGAACACCCCAACTTTATGTTTTAATCTCCTGCTTCCTTTAATGTCCATGAAACTATTGTTTGATTATCTCAGTTGCGTGGTGGGAAGGTCCTGTGGAAACCACAATAAGTACTGGGATAGTACTCGTCTCCCTCTGAGATACCAATAACATGAATGTTAGATTTCTTGTTATAATCTTGTAGGTCCCTAAAGCTCTCGTTATTTCAGTCTATTTTCTCTCTGCTGTGCAGTTTGGGTGACTTCTATTGTTCTATCTTCATCCTGTGCCCCCTCTCTTTTGCTGTTCAGCTCACCCACTGGCATTTTGATTCGGTTTGTTGTATTTTTTTAGTTCTAAATTTTTCATGTGATTCTTCTTTATATTTCTATTTCTTTGCTGATCTCTTCTAATTCTTTAGAAAGATGCTACATTTTCATTTTGTTTCAAGTGTATTTATAATTGCTTATTGAAGCATTTTTATGATGGATACATTAAAATCCTTGTCAGATAATTCTAACATCTCAATTTCATTTCAATGTTGGCATCTACTGAGGTTTTTTTTCCATTGAGTTTGAGATCTTCCTAGTTCTTGATATGAGTAGTGATTTCCAATCGAAATATGAATATTTAGGATATTATAAGACTCTGGATAAAATATTCTGTTTTAGCTGACTTCCTCTGACACTAATCCAGTAGGAGAAGGCAAGAGGGTAATGCTTCATTATTGGAAGATGAAGGTAGAAATCCAGGTTCCACACTCAATTTTATTACTGCTACGTGAGGTAGTAGTTCCAGCTCTCCACTGTGGTCTCTACTGACACCACAAGAGGTGCCCTATTAGCACCTGGGCTATGAGGAAATTCCTAACTTTGCCCTCGACTTTTTTGGATATCACCTAGTGAAAAGGGAGAGGGGTATCTTGTCACTTC
This sequence comes from Panthera leo, assembly GCF_018350215.1. NCBI lineage: Eukaryota > Metazoa > Chordata > Mammalia > Carnivora > Felidae > Panthera > Panthera leo. Next base: position 141,915,445 of record NC_056686.1, on the reverse strand, counting down.
TGTATGGAGGTACAAGTCCAGATTCCTTAAGGAGTCTCTACTGATATTGCAGAGGAAGAAGGACCTCATTACCATCCAGCAGAGATGAAAGTCCCAGTTTCATACTTGGCCTCCTGACACCATCCCAGCAATGGCATTTGGGTACCTCACTACAGCCTGGCAAGGTTTTCCACATGGTCATGGATAGGGTCATAGTTTTTCTGTGGTGTTTGGCTGCAATAGAGCAGTTATTATGTAATTTTTTTTTTTTTGTCTTGTTAGGATACCCCTCTCCTGTTCTTTAGCTAGCGTGATCAGGCCTTTCTTGAGGCATTTTTGTTTTTGTTTTTGTTTTGACCATACTTAGTGGCTTTTCTGGTTTATAAGCTTCTTGCAACAGGTATATGATGGAAAAAACAAACAAACAAACAAATAACCCAGGGAATTCACTGCCACACCAGGTCCAAGATTCCTAACCAGTCTGTTTTCTCGTTACCTTTCAGAATTTCATTATGTTTATTTTATACATAATGTGCAGGGGTTATAGCTGCACTTAGTGGAAGAAGTAGGAAAAAGTACGTTGACTCCATCTCTTTGGACTAGATAGGCTTTTTAAGCAACTGTCAAACTGTTTTCCAAAGTGGTAGGTAAGAGTTTGTAACAGTGGTGTATGAGAGTTTCCAGTCACTCCAAAACCTCACAACACTTGGTATGATCAGCTTTTTCATTTTTGCCATTCTAAAAGGTATGCAGTGGTATGTCATTGTGGCTTTAATTTATGTTACCCTAGTAAAAAATTATGTTGAGCATTTTTTTAATCATCCACGTATTTATCATCCACATATTTTGTCTGATGAAGTTTTCTTCACACCTTTTAATCACTTAAAAAATTGAGTTTTCTTACTATTGAACTTTGAGATACTCATATACATTCTGGATTTTAGTCTTTTCAGATTTCTGATTTGTGAATAGTTTCTAACGTCTGTGGCTTATCTTTTAATTTTCTCACCAGTGTCTTTCCAAGAGCAGAAATTCTTAATTCTGATGAAATCTCATTCATCACGTTTTCCTTTTAGTGTTGTGTCTAGGAAATCTTTGCCTAACTCAAGATCGCAAAGATTTCTTCCATGTGTTTGTCTAGAAACTTCAGTTTCAGTTTTTATGTTTAGGCCTATGATCTATTTTGAATTAATTTTTATATGTGGCGTGAAGTATGGACTAAAGTAGATTGTTTACACATGGATTTCGATTTATCCCTGAAACGTTTGTGGAAGAGACATGTTTCTCCTTTAAACTGCTTTTGCATCTTTGTCAAAAGTCAATTAACTATATATGTCAGTCTATTTCTATACTCTATATACTCTATTCCATTGATCTATTCAAATATCTTTATGTCAATACCATGTCTTGATTACTGTTGTTTTATAATACATCTTGCGATTGGGCATTGTAAGTCCTCTGATTTTGTTGCTGTTTTATAAAGGTTTTGGTGGGGGGGAGGTGCTATTCTTGGTCTTTTGTGTTTCTTTTTGAATTTTAGAATCAAGCTGTCAATTTCTTCAAGAAAATTCTGGTATTTTGATTGGGATTGCCTCAAATCTATAGATTAAACGGGGGGATAATTGATATTTTTAAAGTATTGACTATTTGATCTCTGAGCAGACTATATCTTTCCACTTATTCTCTTCATTAATTTCTCTCAGCAATGTTCTGTAATCTGCATATCTTTGCCAAATTTATCTTTCTGTATTTTATGTTTTGATGGTATTGTAAGTGATATTTTTATCACTTGGTTCTTGGTTTTTATTGCTAGCATATAGAAATATAATTGAATTTTATTTTTTGATCTCACATCCTGCAATCTTGCTTAAGTCATTTATTAGTTCTAAAAGGTTTTTTTGTTGGTTTTGTCAGATTTTCAACATAGAGTTTCATGACATCTGTGAATAAAGAATTTTACTTCTTCGTTCCAATTTGGATACCTTTTATTTCTTTTACTTTCCTCATTGACCATTGGGGACCTCCAGTGCAATGGTGAATAGAAACAGTGAGATCAGATATCTTTGTCTTCTTCATGATCTTAGTGGGAAAGCACTTAGTCTTTTTTCCCCAAGCTTTATTGAAGAATAATTGAAAAATATAGGAAGGGTACAATGTGATGATTTCATAAGCATATGTATTATAAAGTGATTATCAAGATCAGCATTCAGTCTAGATGTTAGTTATAGGTTTTCCATAGATGCCTTTTATCAGGTTAAAAAGTTCCTTTCTTTTTCTAGTTTGCCAGGAGATTTTATCATTAAAATATGCTGAATTTTGTCAAATGCTTATTTTGCATATAGTGAGATGATCACATGTTTTTCTTTTTAGTTTGTTACTATGGTGAATTACTTTGATTGCATTTTAAATGTTAAATAAACATTGCATTCATAAAAACAGATAACATCATTATATATTTATGATATCTCTGAAAAGTGTAAAAAAGTGTTTATCACGTTTTATCAGAAATGCCCAAAATGTTCTCTTTAGGACATTAGCTCTGTGGCATGTTAATGGATATTATGCAAAAAGAATAGATCACATTAGTTTGGCAAATGGTTGGCTAAACAGGTTTCTTTATCACAGGAGTTCTCAAGGTTTTTTATATCTTAGTGTGATTTGCAAATCCATAAAAGAAGAGATATGTTACACATGACTTTCCACATACTTAATTGACCCAGGACTTATCTTTTCTTAAATCATGTCTCAAGACCAAAGTTCCATAAAACACACTCTAAAAAATGCAACTTTACATTAGATGGAAGTATGTCTCTGGTTTCCCTCTTGGACCATGAGCTTGTCAATGGAAGCCATTATATTGAACTCTTATATTTGTAACATCTAGTACCTGTCTGGCATTCTTTCACTTATTCATTCATTTTTTTCCACAAATATTATTTGAACTCTGTATATTGGACTCCATGCTTGGGGAAAAAGAGGTGAATGATAGGGTTTCTGTCCTCAAAAAGCTCTAATTAAAAAAAAAGCCCTCAGCAAATGTTGGATGAAGCAATATACAAATGAGAGAACTTAGTGGTTTAATTTTCAAACATAATCATAAGTCATAGAGCAATTTTTGGTGAAAATAAAGAGATGATACCTAAAAGATACTTTATTTCAAAAGTCCCAACTGTCTATCAGTTACTAGATCTCTTTTTCCTTCCACAGTCTATAGCAGGGATATTGAATTATCCAAAATATCAGAGGAATTAATGGGCAGTACAATTTTTATACATTACATATATAAGTGAAAATTAAGTGAAATATTGTTTGGGATGTACCCATTTGTTCTGTACTCCACAATCCTGCCACTAAGGAAAGTTGTCCAACTCTCTCTCCAACAAGAGTTACAATCTCTGCCTTTTCATTTTGACTTTTTGTAACTCTTGGGAATGTTTGAGGAAGGTTTTCCCCCACACCGATGTTGGATATGTACCCCTTTTATGTGTCCTCAAAGCATCTTGTTTTTAGTCTATTGTAGTGTCTCACAATTTTGTAGAGTTGCGTATGTTTCTGTATTCCTTAATGGATATTGGGCTTTCCGAGGACAAGTCATGTGATCATCTTTGTGTTCTAAGAACTTAGCTTCAAATAATGTCTGGTACATAGCAGGTCCTCAATGAATATTTGTAAAATGAATCAACCCCTTGAATCTGGGTCCATGTCTACATTTCTAGCCTCGTCTCTTGCCATTCTTCTCCTTGTACTTTTCATTGCAACAACAAAATGTTGATTCAGCACTGAGCTTTGCCCATACTTCTCCCTTTGCCTTAATTAAATACTCTTCTCCTTCCATCTTTATCCCTTGCCCCTTTGCCTGGCTTACTCATACTGAGCCTTCAAGATTCAGTTCAGGATTGACCAGAAAGCCCTTGGTGAAGTATTCTCCTCCTGTGTTCTTCTAGCTTTTCCACATTGAATGTATATTATCTGCTTATTTGATTCTATCTAGTTTGTGGGCTTCCTCCAAACAAGAACCATTTTACTAGTACTGGGTCCAGTACTGAGGAAGTGGCCAATAATTGCTTGTGGAGTCAAATCAATGAACTACACAGAAGTTCTTATTATTCCTCCAAGTTCCTGAGAAACTTCAGCATGATACTAAACACAAAAGCTCAGCATCTTCTGCACAGAATATACTCCACATTAAGCTGTGTTGTTGGTAGGATGGTTGAGCACCCTTGAGAGAGCTAACTACTAACACCCTGGGCTGTGCTGTCCAATATGGTAGTCACTAGTCACATGTGGCTATTTAAAATTTAAATTAAGTATAGTTAAATTTAAATAAAATAAAAATTCAGTTCCTTAGTCACCTTAGCCACATTTTAAGTGCTTAGTAGTAGCTACAGGCTATTGTCTAGCCAGCTCAAAATGAACATCTGCCATCAGTACAGAATGTTTTAGGACAGCACTGGTCTAGCTCATAAGATCCAAAGAAAACAAAAACCACAGTCTTGTTTAGGAAACAATTCAAAGTTGTTTTTGTAGACCAAATACTCAACACAGCTTTTCAGAGGGTATTTTAGAAGGTCAGTTTCTGGCTTAATGAACAGCCCAGGTGCTGAAGTTAAAGAAAATAATACAAAGTCTAAGGATTATATTTACAAAACAGTGAACCAAGATGACTGTAGGACAAATTTAAATTGTCCCTGGGGACTGAACATATGGTTACTTAAGGATATTCTGCCAACCAAGTGTCATTAATGGTACCCATTGACATCTTTGTTTCTGATGTCTAAAATCTGAAACCCCATAAATTCACTTAAAAAGAGTTTTACAAATCTTGTGGGTTCCTTAAAGTGCCTGACACATAGAAGATATTTAATACATATTGGTTGAATAAAGAACTTTTTGGGGAGAACAATCCTGACTCATATATCCAGATGTCTTTTGGTATTAAGTCAAGAGTGTTTGACACGTCATAACTCTTGGATTGTTTTTGGAAATACTTTCCTGCTCAACTAGTTTGTAGGGCCAGAGCACTATTGAAATTGGCAATGCTAAAACTGAAAGCAAAGTCACACTTGTAGTCTACCTAGAAGCAGTGAGGGGAAGCCTTGGCCACATGCTGTCCCTGTCATGATAACAATCAAAAACAAATGTCCTTGTGAATACTTTTATATGAAAGGCATCAGGTTAAGAATTGGGAATATAAGAAATTATAACATGTGCTCTGCTCTTAGAAAATCTGAAGCTTGAAATAGAACATTGGGAAATAAGAAGATTTAATAGTTTAACGTTTTCTCACAGTGAATACAACCTTATCCTGCTGCACAGACTGTTTGGGTATCTGTGTTTGACCACTCTGTCTCCCTTGCTCCAATGTCCAATCAGTTTTGCAAGTTCTATGAGGTGTCTTTCTATGTCAACACCTGCACTCAACATCTCCTTTCCATGCATACTGCCTCCAACTTTGTTCAAGTCCTAAGGTTTAAGTCCATTTGAGATAAACTCCTAACTGATGGCCTGGCTTCTACTTCCTGTGCTCCTACGTTTTCCTCCTACTACCATTCGTGTGATTGTACAAAGGTGTAAACTGCTCAAAATTTTTCAATGGCTCTCTATTTTCTATTGAACAGAATGCATATTCCTGAACCAGATTGTCAAGGCCTCACTCAATGGAATTGTAACCTATTTTTCAGACTTTGTTTTCCCCCATTATTCCTCTTGTGATACTCCAGCCAACTTGGAATATTTGTGGTTCCCTGGACATGTACTATATCTTCATGCTTGCTATCTCTCCCAGTGGAAATACTCTTGCCCTGTCGTATCTCACCCTTGTCCTTCCCAGGCAAACTAAATTCAGCTTCCATGATTTTGTCTATCCTGATACAGTCTCTCTTACTCCACAGCATTTCACTTTGTAATCTTTTTATGGCACTTCTCATGTTTTCTCTTGTGCTCATCTTTTTTTTTCTCCCTGAAGAGCTAATTCTTTTCCCTTTTTGGTAAAGATTCTTATAGATATATAACATACATACAGAAAAGTACACAAGTTGTAAGTGAATGGCTTGATGATTCTTTTACTAGTTAACACATCTGTGTTACAACCATGCAGATCAATATCACAGCAACCTAGAAGCTTCCTTTAATTCCCTTCTTTGTCACTGCTTGCAAAGGTAACTAATCACCACAGATTAGGTTTAAATGCTTTTATAGTTTATGGAATGGAATCATACAGTTTGGATTCTTTTATGTATGTCTTCCTTAACGCAATATTGCATTTTTGAAATTCATCCATGTTTTTAAGTGTAGCAACAATTTTTTAAACTTTCATTGCTGTATATTACATTTTATGTTATGAATACATCACAATTTGTCTTTAAAAGGAGGGGTATTTGGGTGGTTTCTAGTTTGTTAATATTATAAATAATGCTGCTATGAGTAGTTTCTAGTTTGGTGATATTATAAATAATGCTGTTATAAGCATTCTTGTACATATGTTTTGGTGCATATATTTGATACATATTTTTGATAGTGTGTCTGTGGAGTAGAACTGATATGTAATAGGGTAAGTGTTCATTCAGGTGTAGTGGATACTGCTAAACAGTTTTCCAAAAGGGGTGTGCTGATTTATACCCTGACCAGCAGTGGAAAAGAGCTCCAGTAGCTTCATATCCTTAACAATTAAATATTCAGTTAAATATTTTATTAACCATTTTGTTGGATACAAAGTGGTATCACATTGTGATTTTAATTTAAATTTCCTTGATGACTAATGATGTGAAGCACACTTTTATTGGATATATCCTCTTTTGTGAAGTACCCAGTCAAGTCTTTATTTTCCTCAATGATTTGTAGGAATTCTATATATTCTGGGTGTAAACGTTGTCAGATATATATTCTACAAAAAACATATCCCCAGTTTGTGGCTTGCCTTTTTAAACACTTATGTCATCTTTTGACAGACGTTTTTAATTTTAATGAAGTCCAACTGTGTACATCTTTTATATCACTAATTAGACTGGAAATTGTTGAAAACAGAGTCTGTGTCTTGTTCTCCATTATATCTCTTGAAGTTATGACTACAGTCTTATTTATGGTAAGAATTTGACATTTATTGAATTGAACTGCAAAAAAATGTGGTGTATATGGTAAGTTATTTAAAAGGGAAGAATAAATATGGAATAACCCAGCCAAACGAAGCAATAGGTAGGAATTAGGAATAAGATGAACCATGACAGAGGAATGGCACTTCAGGCAAGAAAAATAGCTCTGTTATAATTACAATGGTGAACAAAGGGGAGGAATTCATTGGCCCTTTTTTCCTCTGAGGCACTATTTATTAAGCTCCTTCTGTGTGCCAATATGTTATATAAATTATTTCATTGATCCCAGTAGCAATCCTACAAGTAGGGACTATCTTCCTCATTTTGAAGATGAAGAAACTAAGGTTAAGACAGGCTAAATAATTGCCCTTCTCAATGATCTTGGGGTAACTGCAGAGTTATTGGCTGAAGCTAGTAATCTACTCTCTTGCATGCATGCACACTTCTGCCCCCACCAATTAAATTATAATTCTTAATAAGTCATTGTGTTTATTCCCAAACCTGTTTATGACTGTTGTACTTATTGCAATTAGTTAATTTAATTAAAGAGATAAAAAATACATGTAAACTGTAAAAAATTTAATGTAAAAAATGCATGTAATCAAGTTGAATGCTTTTGAAAAATTTCAGGAAAGGCAAATCACTGAAAAGTAATTGTTATGTGGGGGACTTCCTGGGAAGTTGGCAGAGTAGGAGGATCTAAAGCTCCCCTTGTCCAATGGACACACCTAGATAACACCCACAACAGTGTAAATAACTCAGAAAAGGACCTGAAGACTGGCAGAACAGTCTGTCCACAACTAAATGTAGACAGCAGGCCACAGCAAAAGGATTGGAAGGGCAGAGACATGGTCAGGAATCAAACTGTCAGGAACTGCAAGACTGTCGGTGAGAGTGAGGGACACTGAAAGCACAAGGAAGGGAAAGGAGCAGACCCTACACCAGGCACACCAGACAGAGGAGACCCACACTTAGAAGACAAATTCCCATAACATTTGGCTTTGAAAACCAGAGGGGCTTAACTTCATAAGCTCTTATAATCAGTAGGGCTCAACACTGGGAGATCTAGAGGGCAATAGGAAACTGAGTCCCCACCCTTAAAGAGACAGTATAACAAATAACCCCGCTGAAGTATAGCACAGAAGCGGCAGTTTTAAAAATGCCCAGGGTATATGGGAAGGAAATCTATTTACTAATTTCAGAACATGTACTGGAGAGGCAAAGATCTGTAGACTTCTCCAATAACAAAAGACCTGGTGGGCACAATTTCCCTCCCCAGCCTAGATACACAGACACAAGAACCAGTGCAGCACCAACATTCTCTACCTAGCTTGCTAATGACACACCCAACTCCCATGTTCTCTTGCAGACCCACTCCCTCCAACAAATCTTTGACAGGAGTCCATCAAAGTGCCACCACAAGCGTGGCAGTATGGAAGCAGCTCCGACAGGGGGCAGCACTACTCCAAAGTGACTTCTGCCCTGGGAAGATGGGAAAATAACCACATATACAAGTTCAACTGCAGCCCCTGCAGTGTTGGGGGGCAGACATCTGATCTGACCACAGGGCCTGCCCACTAAAACCTCTCAAGGAAAAATATGAGGGGCAAGATGCAGTTCCATGCTACTGTATCTCTGCCAAACACGTGGTCCAACCCAGCTTGAGCCCAGGGAGACTCCAGACTGGTCCATTAACAACACAGGGATACAAATCTTCCTACAACAGGCAAACAGAGGCATTGCAGATGACTGGACTGAAAGCAAACATGGCTCAACCACAATGGTAGGGTGCATGCAACACATATAGGAGATACCCCTGAAGCACCAGGTTCTGGTGAACAGTGGGCATTGCACTGCAGGGCACTACAAGACCTCTTTTTCATAAGGCCACTACTTTCAGGAGCAGGACATATAGCTGACTTTGCTAACACATAGAAACAGACAGAGAGAATTAAACAAAATGAGGAGACAGAGGAATATGACTCAAATGAAAGAACAGGGCAAAAATCACAGCAAGAGAGCTAAACCAAATGGAGATAAGTAGGATGCCTTGTAGAGAATTGAAAGAAATGGTCATAAAGATACTCACTGGACTTGAAGAAAGACTGGAGGACCTCAGTGACATCCTTACTGAAGAGATAGAAAACATAAAAAAGAACCAATCAGAGGTGAAGAACTCAATAACTGAAATTTAAAATATACTGGATGGATGGGGCATCTGAGTGGCTCAGTCAGTTGAGCATCAGACTCTTGGTTTCTGCTCAGATCACGATCTCATGGTTTCATGAGTTGGAGCCCTGTGTTGGGCTCTGTGCTCACAGTGTGGAGCCTGCTTAGGATTCTCTCTCTCTCCCTCTCTCTTTACCCCTCCCCCCACTCATACTGTCTCTCTCAAAATAAATAAACTTTAAAAAATATATACTGGATGGAATAAATAGTAGACTAGAGGAAGCAGAAGAATGGATCAGTGATCTGGAGGACAGAGTAATGGAAAGTAATCAAGCAAAATAGGAGAAAGAAAAAAAGAAAAATAGATTCAGGGAACTTAATGATACCATCAAGGATAATAACATTCATATTATAGGGATCCCAGAGGGAGAGAAAAGGCAGTGAAGAAGGCAGAAAATTTATTTGAAGGATTAATACCTCAAAATTCCCCAAATTTCAGGAAGGAATCAGAAACCCTGATCCAGGAGGCACAGAGAATCCCCAACAAAATCAACCAAAGGAAGTCCACACCAAGGCACATGGTAATTTAAATGGCAAAAAAATAGTGATAAATAGAGAATTTTAAGAACAACAAGAAAAAAGAAAACAGTTACACACAAGGGAAATCCCATAAAGCTATCAGCTAATTTTTCAGCAGAAACTTTGCAGGCCACAAGGGAATGGCATAATATATTCAAAGTGCTGAAAGGAAAAGACCTGCAACTAAGAATACTTTATCCAGCAAGGCTATCATATAGAATAGAAGGAGAGATAAAGAATTTCCCAGACAAACAAAAGTTGAAAGAATTCATTACTACTAAACCAGCCTCACAAGAAATGTTAAAGGGAGATCTGAGTGGAAAGGAAAAACCATAAGCAGGAGTAAGAAAAATAAGCACAAGAGCAGTAAATTAAGCATGTCTATAAAAATCAGTCAAGAGATTCACAAAGTGAAAGGATGTAAAATATGACACCGTATACCTAAAATGTGGGTAGGGGGAGGGTCAGGAGTAAAGAATGGGCTCAGACTTAAGTGACCATCAATTTCATACAGACTTCTGTATGTATAAGATGTTATATATAAACCTAATGGTAGCCTCAAATCAAAACCTGGTAATAAATATGCAGGAAATAAAGAGAAAGGAATCCAAGTACATCACTAAAGAAATCTAGCAATTTCTAGAGAAGACAGCAAGAGAGAAATTAACAAAATGGCAATAAGTACATACCTATCAATTATTACTTTAATGCAAATATACTAAATGCTCCATTTGAAAACCGTAGGGTGACAGAATGGATAAAAAAACAAGACTCATCTATATGCTGCCTACAAGAGACTTGTTTCAGACCTAAAGACACATGCAAATTGAAAGTGAAGGGATGAAAAAGAGTGTATTATGCAAATGGAAGTGAAAAGAAAGCTGGGATAGCAATACTTATATTGGACAAAAGACACTTTAAAACAAAGACTGTAATAAGAGACAAAAAGGCAATATATAATCATAAAGGGAACAATCCAACAAGAAAATAAAGCAATTATAAATATTTATGCATCTAAATGGGAGTCCCCACATACATAAAGCAGCTAATAACAAACATAAAGAAAGTAATTGATAATAATGCAATAATAGTAGAGGACTTTAACACCCCACCTACAATCAATCAGTTGATTTTCAAACAGAAAATCAACACAGAAACAGTGGCTTTGAATGACACGCTGGACCAGATGGATGCAATAGATGTATTTTGAACATCCTATCCTAAAACAGCAGAATGTGTATTCTTTTCAAATGCATGAGAAAAATTCTCCAGAATAGATCACCTATTAGGCCACAAAACAAGTCTCAATACATTCAAAAAGATCTAAGTCATACCATACATCTTTTCTAACCACAATGCTATAAAACTAGAAATCAACCACAAGAAATAATCTGGAAAGAACACAAATACATAAAGGTTAAATAACATGTTACTAAATAATGAATGGGTCAACCAAGAAATCAAAGAGGAAATAAAAAAATACATGGAGACAAATGAAAATGAAAATACAACAGTCCAAAATCTTTGGGATGAGACAGAAGCTGTTCTAATAGGGAAGTTTATAGCAATACAGCTCTACCTCAAGCAAGAAAAAAATCTCAAATAAACAACCTAACCTTACACCTAAAGGAGCTAGAAAAAGAACAAACAAAACTCAAAACCAGCAGACGGAAGGAAATAATAATTAGAGCATGAATAAACAAAATGGAAACTAAAAAACCAATAGAACAGATAAATAAATCCAGGAACTGGTTCTTAGAAAAGATCAACAAAATTAATAAACCTCTAGCCAGAGTCATCAAGAGAAAGAAACAGAAAGAGAGAGAGAGAGAGACAGAGAGAGAGAGACAGAGAGAGAGAGACAGAGAGAGAGACAGAGAGAGAGGAAAGGACCCAAATAAATAAAATCAGAAATGAAAGAGGAGAAATAACAACTGACACCACAGAAATGCAAAGGATTATAAAACAGTATCATGAAAAATTACATGCCAACAAATTGGACAACCTAGAAGAAATGGATACATTCCCCCAAAACTGAATCAGGACAAAATACATAACTTGAATAGACTGATTACCAGCAATGAAAGTGAACCAGTAATCAAAAAACTCCCAACAAAGAGAAGTCTAGGACCAGATGACTTCACAGGTGAATTGTACCAAACATTTAAAGAAGAGTTAATACCTATTGTTTTCAAACAATTCCAAAAAATAGAAGAGGAAGGAAAGCTTCCAAATTCATTCTATGAGCACAGCATTACCCTGATACCAAAACCACATAAAGACACCACAAAAAAAGGGTTCAGGGGAACCACAGGCCAATATCTCTAGTGAACATAGATGTAAAAATCCACAACAAAATATTAGTAAATTGTATTTAATGATACATTAAAAAAATCATTCACCATGATCAAGTAGGACTTATTATTGGGATGCAAGGGTGGCTCAATATTAACAAATCAATCAATGTGATATATCCTATCAATAAGAGAAAGCATAAAAAGCATATGATCATTTCAATAGATGCAGAAAAAGCACTTGACAATGTACAACATTATTCATGATAAAAAAACCCAGTAAAGTTGTTTTAAAGGAAACATACTTCAACATAATAAATACCATATATTAAAAACCCACAGTAAACATTATACTCAATGGGGAAAAAATGAGAGTTTTCCCCCTAAGATCAGAAAAAAAATTCCTGATAAGAGATGTCCACTCTCTCCACTTTTATTCAGCATAGTTCTGGAAGTCCTTGCCACAGCAATTGGACAAAAATAAAAGGCATTCATATTGGTAAGGAAAAAGTAAAACTTTCACTATTTGCAGATGACAGATACATAGAAAACCTTAGAGACTCCACCAAAAATCTACTAGAACTGATAAATGAATTCAGTAAGGTTGCAGTATGCAAAATCAGTATACTGAAGTCCAATGCATTTCTATACATTAATAACAAAATACCAGAAAGAGAAATTAAGAAAACAATACCATTTAAATTGCACCAAAAATAATAACATATCTAGGAATAAACTTAACCAAGGTGAAAGACCTGTACTCTGAAACCTATAAAAGATTAAAACAATTGAAGAAAGAATTGAAGATGATATATACAAATGGAAAGACATTTCATGCTCATGGACTGAGAGAACAAATATTGTTAAAATACTTATGCTACTCAAAGCAATCTACAAATTTAATGTAAACCCTATCAAAATACCAACAGCATTTTTCCTGAACTAGAGAAAATAGCAGTAAAATTTGTAAGGAACCCCAAAAAACCCCAAAAGCAATCTTGAAAAAGAAGAACATAACTGGAGGTATCACAATCCCAGATTTCATATATACTACAAAACTGTAGTATTCAAAACAGTATGGTACTGACACAAAAATAGACACATCAATCAATAGAACAGAATAGAGAAACCAGAAAGAAACCCATGTTTAAATGGTTAATTAATATATGACAAAGGAGGCAAGAAAATGCAATGGGGAAAAGACACTCTCTTCAACAAATGGTGTTGGGAAAACTGGTCAGCTACATGCAAAAGAATAAAACTGGACCACTTTCTTACACGATACACAAAAATAAGCTCAAGATGGATTAAGGACCTAAATGTGACACCTGAAACCATACAAATCCTAGAAAAAAACATATCAGTAATCTCTCTGACATCTGTTGCCCAACACTTTTCCAGTTATGTCTCCTCAGGATACAAAAGCAAAAATAAACTATTTAGACTACATCAGAATAAAAGCCTTCTGCACAGCATACAAACTATCAACAAAACTAAAAGACAACTTACTGAATAGGAGAAGACATTTTCAAGTGATATATCTGATAAAAGGGTTTGTATGCAAAATATATAAAAAACTTATTCAACTTAACACCAAAACCCACAAATAATCCAATTGAAAATGGGCAGAAATGCACAGACATTTCTCCAAAGAAGACATACAAATGGCCAACAGATGCATGAAAAGATGCTCAATATCACTAACCATCAGGGAAATGCAAATAAAAACCACAATGAGGTGTCACTTCACACCTGTCAGAATGGCTAAAATCAAAACACAAGAAACAACAAGCGTTTGTGAGGATGCTGAGAACAAGGAACCCTTGCGCACTGTTGGTTGGAATGCAAACTGGTGCATCCACTGTGGAAAACAGATGGAGGTTCCTTGAAAAAACTAGAACTACCCTATGATCCAGTAATTGCACTGGATTCTATTTACCAAAGAATACAAAAAACACTAGTTCAAAAAGATATCTGTATCCCTATATTAATTGCAACATTATTTATAATAACCAAATTGTAGAAGCAGCCCAATTGTCCATCCATCAATAGATGAATGGATAAAGAAGATGTAGTATATATGTACAATGGAATGTTATTCAGCCTTAAAAAAGAATGAAATTTGCCAAATTTGCAACAAAAATGGACAGATCAAGGGGTATAATGCTAAGTGAAATAAGTCAATCAGAGAAAAACAAATACCATATGATTTCATTCATATGTGAAATCTAAGAAACAAAACAAACAAAGGGTAAAAAAGAGACAGAACAGAAAAACAGACTCTTAACTACAAGAGAACAAACCTATGTTACCAGAGGGGAATAGGTGGGGCAATGACTGGAGGAGGTGAAGATTAAAAGTACACCTATCGGGGAGTGCCTGGGTAGCTCAGTTGGTTAAGCGCTTCAGCTCATGTCATGGTCTCCTGGTGTGTGAGTTCCAGCCCCCCCATCCAGCTCTGTGCCAACAGCTATGATCCTGGAGGCTGCTTCAGATTCTGTGCCTCCCTCTCTCTCTGCTCTTCCCCTGCTTGTGCTCTGTCTCTCAAAAATAAATAAACATTAAAAAAAAAAAGGTACACTTATCAGCACCTGGGTGCCTCAGTTGGTTAAGTGACCAACTCTTGATTTCAGCTCAGGTTGTGATCTCATGGTTATAGGATCAGTCCTGCATTGGGTTCCACCCTGAGCATGGAGCCTGCTTAGGATTCTTTCTCTCCCTCTCTCTCAGCCCCTCCCCCACTGGTGCTCTCTCTCCAAATAAATAAATAAACTTGAAAAAAGAATACATTTATCATGATGAGCACTGAGAAATAGAATTGTTACATCACTATATTGTACACCTGAAATTAATGTAACACTATATGTTAATTATACTGAAATTTTAAAAATTAAAAAGAAAGAAAAGGAAAAAAAGGAAAGCAATTGCTATGTGAATTGGATGACTGTAAAAGATTGGGGAACAATCTTAAAAATCTGGAAGGATTCGGCATTTAAGATGCTTCCCAAGTATGCCGACGTTCTTGCTGCTCTTTAAAGAAAATAAATGTGGAAACGACAAACCTTTAGTTATGGGTGTTGCTTATGAAAGGTAAACAAACAAAACAAAAACATCCAAAACTCCATGCAGCAGACCTATACTAAAAGAAAAGCTATTGGTAAGCATCAAAAGACTGGCAGATGAATATGAGTTTCTATGTTTTAATTAAACAAAATGTTTTAAGAGATATATGCAACATTTTTTTTGGT
Organism: Panthera leo; assembly: GCF_018350215.1. Lineage (NCBI taxonomy): Eukaryota > Metazoa > Chordata > Mammalia > Carnivora > Felidae > Panthera > Panthera leo. The sequence goes on along the minus strand of NC_056686.1, from coordinate 141,900,088 downwards.
GATTCTCCACTTCAGTCAACTCTCTTTGACGAGCTGATTCAAAACGAGGCCTAAAGCCCCTGTTCACTTAAATCAACAGCAATACAATTAGAGCTCCTTGCTCAGCAAGTGACTGGCACATAGTAAGAGCTCAAAACGTTAGCAAGTATTATTATCATCTGCATTTGATGAGGTTAGGACTAGTAACTGCTGGGACATGACTTTGACAAAATAAGTGTTAAATGATGATTATTAACTGCTCCAAATGAATTCAAACCAGATGCAGATCTCAGATTCTTCCCAAAATATAATAATGCTAATTGGGTCATTGGCTTTTCCCTCATCCAGTATTAAATTTTAGGAAAATTTTTATTGGACAGAAGAAGGTTTTGCTTTTTTTTTTTCCTTTAAGAAATCTCATAAAATGTAGTGTGGACTAGTTTATCAGACTGTGGCAGAGTTAATAGGGAAGGGAAAAACCTACTGAGATGAGTGACTTCAGTCAGAAGTTATAGCCCAGGCATGTTTTTTAAGAATGCTGTTATAAGGACAATGTGTCTCATTACTGCCTCTCTCTACAGTGCACTTTTAGTTATTAATATCACTTGTTCCTTCCATCTTTACCCAGACAAATATAACATTTCAACATTAAAGAGGCTAGAGAGGCAGTGACTGAATAGAAAAAGAATGAATGATTTAAAGAAATGAATTAAGCTTGGTTACCCACAAGCTACCACTTATTCCCTCACTTTCCGTGGAGGCAGGGATTCTGGAGACTTTGTCATATACGAACACTACCCGATTCCATTGAGTCCACCTCTAAGGGCTACAGCAGAGACGAGCAGCAAAAGGAAAGGTATATGTGAGGGGTGTGTCCTTGGATCACCCGTCCCCACTCATTTCTCTCCCTTATTTTATACAACTGTTCTCTCTATATTCTCTCACAGAGCTGCAGCTAGAGTTTACCCTTTATTACATGACAACATTATCAATGTATTCTCTCCCTGGGGCATATAATGGGATAGTCTAGCCTTTGTATGTGTGTCTGGCATTGAAGAAAGTGGTAAGAACTTTGTATACATGTGAAATTGATGGACCCTTGAGACTCCATGTTGCTTTTTAAAGCAGAAAACTATCCTAGCCGGTGTTTACCAGAAGATTAGATCTCTAGATCAAACACTTAAATTTTGCAGACGTTCACAAACTTCTAAACAGATACATACATAGCAATATTACGGATGAGGGTCTGCTAGTAACCCTGCCACATGTAGGCTCTGATTGCTTTCTTCTCTGAGCACTATCTCATAGTCTAACACCTGACTCCACGCCATATCCCCAACTTCGAGTGCGTGAATTTGAGGGTCTCTGACCCAGCCAGGCTGTGAGTTTTTTGAAGACAGGACAATGTTGTGCATTGGTTTATATTCTCATTGCACCTAGCACAAAACTTAACAAGAGATTGATAGATGTTAAGAGGAGGACATATCAGATGCACAGAGAGGACTATCATACACTGAATCCAAACAGCATCAAAGCTCTTTTTGGCTCAGGTTGCCAGCTCTGTCATCTTCCGGGATTTTGACTGGCCCATTGTAGAGTTCTCTCTGCTCATCAGAAGTTGTCTGTATGTTTGTTCATTCAAATTACCATGATGTGAAGTGAGGGGAATTCTATAAATTTCTATCGCAGGCAGGGTCAACTCCTACATCCTTCTTCAAAATCCAATTCACTCCATCAAGTTTTATTATCACCTAGGCCAGCTGCTAGTGTTACCAACTGGAAGACCCAGGTCTGATGTGAAGAGTTAAATAGCTCAAATATGCCTCACAGGCCTCTTTAACTGAAGGTCCATGAACTGGGTGACAGTGAGAAAGCTGGCATTAGAGAGCTTAACAAAGTGTCTAGGGTCTCAAAAACGTAATGCCCCATAATATACTAACGCTCATTGTAACCAGAATGAGAGGACTGACACTGCCTTTTAAGCTGGAGAAGCTCAAGCAAAACTGTTCAGCCTCCCCCTGATTCCTGAAAATTATAGCTAGTATTTATTGGACATTTAAATGTATGTGCGGGTGCTTGACATGTGTATCTCACCGAAACTTTCTAAACTTTATGTGCTAAGTATTACTTTTAGTCTCATTGCCAAAAAGGAAATAGATATGAAGATCAATTAAGAACATACCCAGGATTGGGGCATCTGGTGGCTCAGCTGGTTAAGCTTTTGACTTCAGCTCAGGTCATGATCTCGTGGTCTGTGGATTCGAGCCCCACATCAGGCTCTGTGCTAACAGAACCTGGAGCCTGCTTCAGATTCTGTGTCTCCCTCTCTCTCTGTCCCTCCCCCTCTTGTACTCTGTCTCTTTCTCAAAAATAAATAAACATTAAAAAAAAATTTAATAATAAAGAAAAGGAACATACCCAGGATCACATGGTTGGTTAGTAATAGAGCAACTGTAATGGAGCAAACTCAGGCAGTCTGAATCTATGGCCAGTTGTCCAGATAATTAGCTTTTTGCCTCCTTGATGGCAACCTCCAGTGAACATAAAGTACTCTCTCATTTTTCTCTCTCCTGTCACCCTCACTATCAATATTCTCTGTAAGGGGCAATTTCAAATGGCTCTAGGGCTTCTACTTTTAGCTGAACTTCTGAGCCTCTCAGAATTTCTTGCCATATCCTGAGGGTGGGATGGGAGCTTTTCAAGGACCTTGGCCCATTTACAGGACGCTGTTCCTGTGCTTGGTTACCATCATTAAGGATATAAAGGGGGCCTCTGACAATGGACTCTTGCCTTCAAGTGATATACAGCCTTGCAAACACAGGTTTCTTTAAATAACCAGAGGACAGGCCAATATATAATCACATGACAACATGATACAGTTGTCTAGGAGAATGGGACAGTGAATGCAAATAGGGAAATATAAAAAGATTGCCAGGCAGTATTAAGAACCCATTCAAGGTTAGTGTTCATGTATTCAAATGAGACTTGTTGGCCTGGTGACATTTTCTAGTCATGCTCAGCTATGTGAGCGCAGTTGTACCACAGGCAGAGAGTGCTGGACCTGGACTGGGGTTTTGCTAAGCAAGCATCATAAGTACAGTTGAAATATATTCAAGAGAGTGATTATAGTGGTTGACCATGAAGGTCACTTGCACCAGGTAGAAAGGGAAGACATGTGGGATGTGGGACAGTGTAAAGGTGCCAGTGAATTGTAGATTCCAGCCAGTATGCGGACTGTTGGAATCAGGATATGAGAAGAGGCTACATGAGAGCTGTGGAAAATCAGAAAAGGTACTATTCATACGGGCTAGAATAGTTGGAGGAGTTTTCCTTGAAGGTGATAGGACTTAGTTGGAGAATAAAGAACAGATAAGAACTTAGGTTGATTAGTCAAAGGATAGAAAATAGAACATTGAGGAATATATGAGCAAGGACATGAAGCCTGCACTGAAGATCATAAATTTAGAAAATAGTAAGGAAACTAGCCCTGCTAGGGTATAAAGATCAGATAGGGGAGTGGTAAGGCATAAAGTTTGATCACAAAACTCAGGTACTGGGAGTAGAAAGACTATTTCCATCTCCCAAATACTCCAAAACAAATCTGTATACTTTATATATTCCTTTGTTTGCTGGTGATTGTGAATAAAGCCTCTGAAATTTAAGTAGAAAATATTGCCCCTGTCTCAAAACCTCATCACATTTTATCAGTAACTTTCCCCTTTGTTTCCAACACATTTTGTTGGCCACATACGGTGAATTTATGTGTTTGCCTTCCGGTGTTCTGTGTTGAATACTTAATTTAGTGCAGCTACAGTTGACTAAAACAGAGATTCAAGATACACTTCAAAGCTTCTAAAAACTTAACTAAAAATGTCCAACTGAATAGATTTAAATGTGACCTAAAGATGTCATTGCCATTCCTAATTAAAACCAACCAAACACAAAATATTAAACTTTATATAATCAAGCCAATTCTCCATGTTCCACATCATTTATTTATTCATTCAACATTGGAACACCACCAATAAGCCAAGAATCTGGTAGATAATGGGAGTGCAGAAGGAAAAGAAACAGCCTTTCCCAGGCCAGATGTGTAAGACAAAGAAGTGAAAAGTTACTACTGAGAATATAAGTGACATAATGGAAGTGAACACAGGATGCAATAGGAAAGGCTTCTCACCTGGAAGCAGATGAAAAGCCAGGGAAGATGTCAGAAAGGTGTTGGCATTTCAGCTAAGTTTTGAAATTCTAGCAGTAGTCATTTCACCAGCGACAAAGTGGCCGAAGGAGTTCCTAGGGGAGGAAGCAGCAAATGGAAAGGCTCAAATGAGAGGAAGGCTGTCTTCCTTCCTCTTCAGAGAAGGAAGACAGCTTCCAAGTAATTTAGTATCTTGGAGTAACAAGCAGTGGATAGTGGGGGAGCTGAGGCAGGAGGAACAAGTGGGACCAGACAAAAAGGACTGTATGTGTTCTACAATGGATGCAATTTGGAGTCACCAATAAAAGTTGTGCAAAGGAGGGACGGTACAGAATACAGACTAGAAAGCTCATTCCAGACTGTGGCAAGGAAAGCAGCTAAGAGACTTTTGCAGTAACTGGGGGGAGAAATGACAGAGCCTTGAACAAATGGAGCTATAGACGAGCAAACCAACACCACAACTCTTTAGGAAGTGGACTCTGTTAGGTGTGGTGACTGATTACGTAGGAACTAATGGAGCAAAGGAACCAAGAGATGTTTTCCATCTTCCAAAGATCTCACTGGGGTGCAAAATCAATTCATTCCTTAGATCACTCTAGAAGTGTGAAAGTTCAGTAAAAAGTTGAGTCGTGAAGCTTCTCTTTTATCCAGGGGTTTCCTTGGGTTCGGGCTTTGGATTTGTAGTCTCCAGGAGAAAATTTGGACCCACTGTCTTAAAAAAAAAAAATCTAAATTTACCCACTAAAGTTATTCTTTTTGTGATAATTAATAATAAATTGCTAGTGACCTTACACAGCCATATATGAAGCTTTATTTGTTTTCTCTTTAGCAAACCTCTAAAATACCATGTGGCTAGAACTTTCTCCACCTATATTCCCTCTCAGTATGATCTTCCTTACCTGATTAGCATGAGCCAGAGTAGTAGCTTTGCTATCTGAAAACTTCAGAAGGATGAGGAAATAAGAATAAACAGCTCTCCAACATGTGTTTCATATGATGAGATCACATTTGTCCTCAATGCAAGAAATATTCTTTGCAATTTTAATGGTTTGATTTTTTAAATCCATACGTGCCCAGACTCTAAATGACAAAAGCCATTCATTTTAACTACTTCAAGTGAAACAGAGTCATTGTCTGAAGAAAAGATTATAGGATTACAGCTGTTAAGTCTTTTCCACTGGGAACTGAATGGCAGTTGAGTAGTCACTGTGGGGTTCAGCCACAGGGCTGGGTCACACCACCACCACCACCTCAAGCCAGGGCGGGGCTGACACACAGGGTGGGGTGGAGGCAGAAATTGCAGGAGGCAAAGGAAAAAAGAAATCTGTCATCTTAAAGAACAAAAGAAAGAAAACTAAAATTCCTCCTTTTAGGTTTGAAGAGACCACGTCAGATGTACAGCTGTACAAAAAGCTGCTTCACGTCACATTTCTCTTGTCACAGTTGCCATTTGGGTCATGCTGACTCAGCTTCTCTTTGTCTGCTTTTCTTTGCTAACCCCAAGGCAAGATGCTGCAGTGCATAATGGGGGTGGGGGTGGGTGACTTCCCTCTCAATGCCAGGCGGATGACTACATAAACATAGAAAACCAAATCCCTGTCGTTGGACTCCAGCACCCATTTTGTTCATTTGTGGCTTCTGATTTCCTTTTGGAACTTCTTTCTTGAGATGCCCAGATGTGGCCTTCAAAGTCTCGTTCTCGTGGGAGTTTGCTTTTTGAAAAGTTATGTAAGCCATATGTACAAGAGTCTAATAACAGTATTTGTTTCTGGCCGTTGTTCATCTAGAGGATGAATAGAAACACAGTAGAGAAGAGGATGAAGAGTTCACCTAGCTGGATCTCTTGAGGAATTGAAGCTGCTTTAACATGTATGCTCATAATTCCTTGCCTGATATTTGGGCAGAGTGATTTGAAAGTTTTAGTATTGTTGTCACCATTTTCACACATGGAAAGGAAACAGACGGTTAAGACTGGCATATAATTTTAAAATATATTAGGGTCCACAGAGATTTTTTTTTAAATCATTATTAACACTTTGATTTTCCCATGGAGTTTCCATGTTTTCATTTTTGTCTCATCCCACTATATTAGGCTAAGAATTATGGTACTTAAGCCCTCCTGAGCTGTTGGGAGAATATAAAAGTCATCTAAGGCCCAGCTGTATCAGTTAGAACTTTTTTGGTTGTGAGTGACAGAAACCCATGTCAAATAGGCTTAAGTGGAAGAATTTATTGGCTCATATAACTGACTAGCCCAGCAGTATTCTAGCTTCCAGTATTGCTGTATCCACATGGCTAACAATGATAAGTGAAATTTTTCTCTCTTTCCAAGTCATAGGTCTGCTTTTCTTTTAGGCTGGCTTTCTTTATGGATAAGCAAGATGATTATCAGCAGCCCCAGGCTTGGCAATGCCAGTAGAAAGAGATTCTATTTCTATATAATCCTTTTAGCTCTCATTGGCCGGACTTATGTCATGTGCCCATCCTTGAACCAACCACAGTGGCCAAATGCTTGCAATATGGTTAAGCCCACTCTCACTGGACCCTCACTCAGATCACAAAGACAATTTGAGAAGCATAGTTTTCCAAAGAAAAAGTGGGTTACTAATATCAAAATAGGAATGGGTACCATAATAGGCATTGTTGGCAACCTATCCAAAATTCACTTTCCCCTCCTTTTCTGCTAACTAAGCCCTGATTATGTTTACTCCTCTACAGGTGGCTATGGACTCAGTTAAGGTGTAAAGGGTTGAGAAGGCTGGCCAGGCACAAAGTGTCAGAGTCCAAGCAGGATGAGGAAGGCATCCAGTTCATAGGACCACACTGACAGCATATTACAGCCTAAGTGTAGTGAGGCAGGCATCCATGCAAGAAAAGGGGTGGTGATGGCTTCTAGGAGATGGGTTACATATAGGAGAATTGATCAAAGGAGTAATACATTAAAAATAATTGTGGCTAGGTTTCTCACTGTTGGAAAAGAATTATAGGTATAGAAAAGGAGAAAACTAGTCAACCTCTTAGTGCTGGATTGGAATTGGAGGTATTGTCATGAGTTTATGGATTTTAGCTTATATAGATATATACAGAAATAAATATAGATGTAAATACAGGTGTGTGTGCATGTATATGTATATGTATATGTATATGTATATGTATATGTATATACACATGTATTACCTAATTCTGTTCATGAAGAGGGCCAAGGAACAGAAATACTTCATGGCAATGAGCAAACCTAACATACTGATGTTGTCTTCTAAATACCATCGCTAAAAGGAACCAAGGTTCCTTATCAATGGCTGATTCCAGGTCCGGACAAGAAAACTATACAATGATCCTGGGATACCTTGCAGTGACAAAAAGTAAGGAAGTGCTCAAAAAAGGATGAATATATCTTGAAAGGATACAGGAAACAATGTTAAGGGGTTCCAAATGGCCAATCAGGAGCAATTTGAGCAACAAAATAAATAATCTTAGCAGGGGATTATAACTCTTTGAATAAAAATAGGAATTCAACTCCATACTAACATAATTAAACAAATGAGGAAGAAGAGAAAGTCCTCCCTCACAGTAGAATTCCAACTAATAAATATGGAAGAAATGGTGAAAATAGGAAATTGCCATTTGGCAAACATCACAGTAATAATTATTTTAGGCAAGAATCATCAACAGATGCTAAAATTAGAGTAAAAAAGTATAATAAACTATTTACAGAACAATCTTCCTTGACTTGTGATAGGGTTACATCCCAATAAACCTGTTATAAGTCGAAAGTATCATAAGCTAACAATGCACTTATACACCTAACCTACCATGCATCATAGCTTAGCCTAACCTACCTTAAACGTTCTCAGGCACTTACAGTAGCCTAAGGCTGGGCAAAATCATCTAACACAAATCCTATTTTATAATAAGGTATTGAATATCTCATGTAATTTATTGAACACTGTACTCAAAGTAAAACAAACAAACAAACAAACAAACAAACAAACCAGGATGGTGGTACGGGTACAGAATGGTTTAAGAACATCAGTTGTTTACCCCCATGACATATGGCTGACTGGTAGCTGTGGCTCACTGCGTCTGCCCAGCATCCTGAGAGTATTGAACACAAATGACTTTCCTAGGAAAAGATCAAAAGTCAAACTTTGAAGTAAAGCTTTTGCTGAATGCATATTGTTTTGACACCTTTATAAAGTAAGAAAATTGTAAGTCAAACCATCATTAAGTTGGGGACCATCTGTAGTCTCAACGTATCTCCCCACAAATTATTTAGTAAACTTACAGTGGGGAAGTCCGATAAACACCACTGAATCAAGTGATTAAAGTCAATATTACCAAGGTGGGAGGTGGAGAGTAGGTGAAACAGGTGAAGGTGGTTAAGAGATACAAACTTCTAGTTGTAAGGTAAATAAGACCTGGAGATGTAATATATAGCATGGTGACTAAGTTAATAATACCATATTGTATATCTGAAAGTTGCTAAGAAAGTAGATCTTAATACAGGAGTACTGATGCATAGGGGCACTTGTACCCCAATGTTTATAGCAGCACTCTCAACAATAGCCAAATTACGGAAAGAGCCTAAATGTCCATCAACTGATGAATGGATAAAGAAATTGTGGTTTATATACACAATGGAGTACTACGTGGCAATGAGAAAGAATGAAATATGGCCCTTTGTAGCCATGTGAATGGAACTGGAGAGTGTGATGCTAAGTTAAATAAGCCATACAGAGAAAGACAGATACCATATGTTTTCACTCTTATGTGGATCCTGAAAAACGTAACAGAAACTCATGGGGGAGGGGAAGGAAAAAAAAAAGAGGTTAGAGTGGAAGAGAGCCAAAGCATAAGAGACTCTTAAAAACTGAGAACAAACTGAGGGTTGATGGGGGGCGGGAGGGAGGGGTGGGTGGGTGATGGGTATTGAGGAGGGCACCTTTTGGGATGAGCACTGGGTGTTGTATGGAAACCAATTTGACAATAAATTTCATATATTGGAAAAAAAAAAAAAAAAAGAAAAGAAAGTAGATCTTAAAAGTTCTCATCCCAAGAAAAGTATTGTAACTATGTGCGGATATAGATGTTAACTAGATTTATTGTGGTGATCATTTCACAATATATACATTTGTTGTATCATTATGTTATACACCTGAAACTAATATAATGTTGTGTGTCAATTACAACTCAATTTTTAAAAGTTAAAATCACCAGTAGTAAGGCAAATTGATACTATGTGTCTTTGATATGATGCATGAAGAAGGACATCATGTCACTTCTTTAGTACTTTGGGTCGAAATATATAACCTAAGTCTAATCATGGGGAAGTATCACACAAACCGAAATTAAGAGATATTTGTAAAATAACTGGGCAGGACACTTCAGAAATGTCAAGATCTAAAAGGTTAAAAAATATGGAACCATTCCAGATCAAGGAGACTCCAGACTGGATCTTGGACCAGAAACATATCAGTAGTGGCATAGTTAGTGAAATTTGTTTAAGATCTACAGATTATCTTGGTTATATTAAGTAAAATCTATTATTAAAATTAATTTTACTGGGGCACCTGGGTTGCTCAGTCGGTTAAGCATGCGACTTGGGCTCAGGTCATAATCTCACCATTTGTGGGTTCGAGCCCCGTGTCAGGCTCTGTGCTGACAGCTCAGAACCTGGAGCCTGGATTTTGGAGAGGTTCCGGAAGATGGCGGCGTAGGAGGACGCGGGGCTCACAGCGCGTCCTGCCGATCACTTAGATTCCACCTACACCTGCCTAAAGAACCCAGAAAACCGCCAGAGGATTAGCAGAAGGGAGTCTCCGGAGTCAAGCGCAGACTAGAGGCCCACGGAAGAGGGTAGGAAGGGCGGCGAGGCGGTGCGCGCTCCACGGACTGGCGGGAGGGAGCCGGGGCGGAGGGGCGGCTCCCCGGCCAAGCAGAGCCCCCGAGTCTGGCTGGCAAAAGCGGTGGGGCCGGACAGACTGTTCCGACAGCAAGCGCGACTTAGCGTCTGGGAGGTCATAAGTTAACAGCTCTGCTTGGAAAGCGGGAAGGCTGGAGGACAAAGGGAGGGAGAGCTGCTGAGCCCCCGGACGGCAGAGCTCAGCTTGGCGGGGAACAAAGGCACCAGCGCCATCTCCCCCGCCCATCCCCCAGCCAGAATCCCAAAGGGAACCAGTTCCTGCCAGGGAACTTGCTCGCTCCGCGCAAACACCCAACTCTGTGCTTCTGCGGAGCCAAACCTCCGGCAGCGGATCTGACTCCCTCCCGCTGCCACAGGGCTCCTCCTGAAGTGGATCACCTAAGGAGAAGCGAGCTAAGCCTGCACCTCCAGCCCCCGTGCACCTTGCCTACCCACCCCAGCTAATACGCCAGATCCCCAGCAACATAAGCCTGGCAGTGTGCAAGTAGCCCAGACGGGACACGCCACCCCACAGTGAATCCCGCCCCTAGGAGAGGGGAAGAGAAGGCACACACCAGTCTGACTGTGGCCCCAGCAGTGGGCTGGGGGCAGACATCGGGTCGGACTGCGGCCCCGCCCACTAACTCCAGTTATACACCACAGCACAGGGGAAGTGCACTGCAGGTCCTCACCACGCCAGGGACTCTCCAAAATGACCAAACGGAAGAATTCCCCTCAGAAGAATCTCCAGGAAATAACAACAGCTAATGAACTGATCAAAAAGGATTTAAATAATATAACAGAAAGTGAATTTAGAATAATAGTCATAAAATTAATCGCTGGGCTTGAAAACAGTATACAGGACAGCAGAGAATCTCTTGCCACAAAGATCGAGGGACTAAGGAACAGTCACGAGGAGTTGAAAAACGCTTTAAACGAAATGCAAAACAAAATGGAATCCACGATGGCTCGGCTTGAAGAGGCAGAGGAGAGAATAGGTGAACTAGAAGATAAAGTTATGGAGAAAGAGGAAGCTGAAAGAAAGAGAGATAAAAAAATCCAGGAGTATGAGGGGAAAATTAGAGAACTAAGTGATACACTAAAAAAAAATAATATACGCATAATTGGTATCCCAGAGGAGGAAGAGAGAGGGAAGGGTGCTGAAGGGGTACTTGAACAAATTATAGCTGAGAACTTCCCTGAACTGGGGAAGGAAAAAGGCATTGAAATCCAAGAGGCACAGAGAACTCCCTTCAGACGTAACTTGAATCGATCTTCTGCACGACATATCATAGTGAAATTGGCAAAATACAAGGATAAAGAGAAAATTCTGAAAGCAGCAAGGGATAAACGTGCCCTCACATATAAAGGGAGACCTATAAGACTCGTGACTGATCTCTCCTTTGAAACTTGGCAGGCCAGAAAGGCTTGGCACGATATCTACAGTGTGCTAAACAGAAAAAATATGCAGCCGAGAATCCTTTATCCAGCAAGTCTGTCATTTAGAATAGAAGGAGAGATAAAGGTCTTCCCAAACAAACAAAAACTGAAGGAATTTGTCACCACGAAACCAGCCCTACAAGAGATCCTAAGGGGGATCCTGTGAGACAAAGTACCAGAGACATCACTACAAGCATAAAACATACAGACATCACAATGACTCTAAACCCATATCTTTCTATAATAACACTGAATGTAAATGGATTAAATGCGCCAACTAAAAGACATAGGGTATCAGAATGGATAAAAAAACAAGACCCATCTATTTGCTGTCTACAAGAGACTCATTTTAGATCTGAGGACACCTTTAGATTGAGAGTGAGGGGATGGAGAACTATTTATCATGCTCCTGGAAGCCAAAAGAAAGCTGGAGTAGCCATACTTATATCAGACAAACTAGACTTTAAATTAAAGGCTGTAACAAGAGATGAAGAAGGGCATTATATAATAATCACAGGGTCTATCCACCAGGAAGAGCTAACTATTATAAATGTCTATGCGCCAAATACCCGAGCCCCCAGATATATAAAACAATTACTCATAAACATAAGCAACCTTATTGATAAGAATGTGGTCATTGCAGGGGACTTTAACACCCCACTTACAGAAATGGATAGATCATCTAGACACACAGTCAATAAAGAAACAAGGGCCCTGAATGATACATTGGATCAGATGGACTTGACAGATATATTTAGAACTCTGCATCCCAAAGCAACAGAATATACTTTCTTCTCGAGTGCACATGGAACATTCTCCAAGATAGATCATATACTGGGTCACAAAACAGCCCTTCATAAGTTTACAAGAATTGAAATTATACCATGCATACTTTCAGACCACAATGCTATGAAGCTTGAAATCAACCACAGGAAAAAGTCTGGAAAACCTCCAAAAGCATGGAGGTTAAAGAACACCCTACTAACGAATGAGTGGGTCAACCAGGCAATTAGAGAAGAAATTAAAACATATATGGAAACAAACGAAAATGAAAATACAACAATCCAAACGCTTTGGGACGCAGCGAAGGCAGTCCTGAGAGGAAAATACATTGCAATGCAGGCCTATCTCAAGAAACAAGAAAAATCCCAAATACAAAATCTAACAGCACACCTAAAGGAAATAGAAGCAGAACAGCAAAGGCAGCCTAAACCCAGCAGAAGAAGAGAAATCATAAAGATCAGAGCAGAAATAAACAATATAGAATCTAAAAAAACTGTAGAGCAGATCAACGAAACCAAGAGTTGGTTTTTTGAAAAAATAAACAAAATTGACAAACCTCTAGCCAGGCTTCTCAAAAAGAAAAGGGAGATGACCCAAATAGATAAAATCATGAATGAAAATGGAATGATTACAACCAATCCCTCAGAGATACAAACAATTATCAGGGAATACTATGAAAAATTATATGCCAGCAAATTGGACAACCTGGAAGAAATGGACAAATTTCTAAACACCCACACTCTTCCAAAACTCAATCAGGAGGAAATAGAAAGCTTGAACAGACCCATAACCAGCGAAGAAATTGAATCGGTTATCAAAAATCTCCCAACAAATAAGAGTCCAGGACCAGATGGCTTCCCAGGGGAGTTCTACCAGACATTTAAAGCAGAGATAATACCTATCCTTCTCAAGCTATTCCAAGAAATAGAAAGGGAAGGAAAACTTCCAGACTCATTCTATGAAGCCAGTATTACTTTGATTCCTAAACCAGACAGAGACCCAGTAAAAAAAGAGAACTACAGGCCAATATCCCTGATGAATATGGATGCAAAAATTCTTAATAAGATACTAGCAAATCGAATTCAACAGCATATAAAAAGAATTATTCACCATGATCAAGTGGGATTCATTCCTGGGATGCAGGGCTGGTTCAACATTCGCAAATCGATCAACGTGATACATCACATTAACAAAAAAAAAGAGAAGAACCATATGATCCTGTCAATCGATGCAGAAAAGGCCTTTGACAAAATCCAGCACCCTTTCTTAATAAAAACCCTTGAGAAAGTCGGGATAGAAGGAACATACTTAAAGATCATAAAGGCCATTTATGAAAAGCCCACAGCTAACATCATCCTCAACGGGGAAAAACTGAGAGCTTTTTCCCTGAGATCAGGAACACGACAGGGATGCCCACTGTCACCGCTGCTGTTCAATATAGTGTTGGAAGTTCTAGCATCAGCAATCAGACAACAAAAGGAAATCAAAGGCATCAAAATTGGCAAAGATGAAGTCAAGCTTTCGCTTTTTGCAGATGACATGATATTATACATGGAAAATCCGATAGACTCCACCAAAAGTCTGCTAGAACTGATACATGAATTCAGCAAAGTTGCAGGATACAAAATCAATGTGCAGAAATCAGTTGCATTCTTATACACTAACAATGAAGCAACAGAAAGACAAATGAAGAAACTGATCCCATTCACAATTGCACCAAGAAGCATAAAATACCTAGGAATAAATCTAACCAAAGATGTAAAAGATCTGTATGCTGAAAACTATAGAAAGCTTATGCAGGTAATTGAAGAAGATATAAAGAAATGGAAAGACATTCCCTGCTCATGGATTGGAAGAATAAATATTGTCAAAATGTCAATACTACCCAAAGCTATCTACACATTCAATGCAATCCCAATCAAAATTGCACCAGCATTCTTCTCGAAACTAGAACAAGCAATCCTAAAATTCATATGGAACCACAAAAGGCCCCGAATAGCCAAAGTAATTTTGAAGAAGAAGACCAAAGCAGGAGGCATCACAATCCCAGACTTTAGCCTCTACTACAAAGCTGTCATCATCAAGACAGCATGGTATTGGCACAAAAACAGACACATAGACCAATGGAATAGAATAGAAACCCCAGAACTAGACCCACAAGCGTATGGCCAACTCATCTTTGACAAAGCAGGAAAGAACATCCAATGGAAAAAAGACAGTCTCTTTAACAAATGGTGCTGGGAGAACTGGACAGCAACATGCAGAAGGTTGAAACTAGACCACTTTCTCACACCATTCACAAAAATAAACTCAAAATGGATAAAGGACCTGAATGTGAGACAGGAAACCATCAAAACCTTAGAGGAGAAAGCAGGAAAAGACCTCTCTGACCTCAGCCGTAGCAATCTCTTACTCGGCACATCCCCAAAGGCAAGGGAATTAAAAGCAAAAGTGAATTACTGGGACCTTATGAAGATAAAAAGCTTCTGCACAGCAAAGGAAACAACCAACAAAACTAAAAGGCAACCAACGGAATGGGAAAAGATATTTGCAAATGACACATCGGACAAAGGGCTAGTATCCAAAATCTATAAAGAGCTCATCAAACTCCACACCCGAAAAACAAATAACCCAGTGAAGAAATGGGCAGAAAACATGAATAGACACTTCTCTAAAGAAGACATCCGGATGGCCAACAGGCACATGAAAAGATGTTCAACGTCGCTCCTTATCAGGGAAATACAAATCAAAACCACACTCAGATACCACCTCACGCCAGTCAGAGTGGCCAAAATGAAGAAATCAGGAGACTATAGATGCTGGAGAGGATGTGGAGAAACGGGAACCCTCTTGCACTGTTGGTGGGAATGCAAATTGGTGCAGCCGCTCTGGAAAGCAGTGTGGAGGTTCCTCAGAAAATTAAAAATAGACCTACCCTATGACCCAGCAATAGCACTGCTAGGAATTTATCCAAGGGATACAGGAGTACTGATGCATAGGGGCACCTGTACCCCAATGTTTATAGCGGCACTCTCAACAATAGCCAAATTATGGAAAGAGCCTAAATGTCCATCAACTGATGAATGGATAAAGAAATTGTGGTTTATATACACAATGGAATACTACGTGGCAATGAGAAAAAATGAAATATGGCCTTTTGTAGCAACATGGATGGAACTGGAGAGTGTGATGCTAAGTGAAATAAGCCATACAGAGAAAGACAGATACCATATGGTTTCACTCTTATGTGGATCCTGAGAAACATAACAGAAACCCATGGGGGAGGGGAAGGAAAAAAAAAAAAAAAAAAGAGGTTAGAGTGGGAGAGAGCCAAAGCATTAGAGACTGTTAAAAACTGAGAACAAACTGAGGGTTGATGGGGGGTGGGAGGGAGGGCAGGGTGGGTGATGGGTATTGAGGAGGGCACCTTTTGGGATGAGCACTGGGTGTTGTATGGAAACCAATTTGACAGTAAATTTCATATATTAAAAAATAAAATAAAAAAAAAAAAAAAAAAAAAAAAAAAAAAAAAAAAAAAAAAGAACCTGGAGCCTGCTTCAGATTCTGTTTCCCTCTCTCTCCACCCCTCCCCCACTCACACTCTGTCTCTCTCTCAAAAAGAAACATTAAAAATTTTTTTTCATTAATTTTACTTATTTTTTTTACATGATTACTAGAAAATTTTAACTTACGCATGTGGCTCCCATTATATTTCTATTGACCAGCACTGATCTAGGTCTTTAATATTTTCTTAGTTCTCTGGGTCATTCATTCTGAGTAGACTCTTACTTAACCTACTGACTGCATTAGCCTGTAATCAGCACTTGGGAATACAATCAGGGGACTTTTACTTGGGGCTTGACAGTGAGGCAGTCTTCAGCAGGGTCAGCAAGGTACAATGCCTCAGAGAAATGAATCTTATTTAGTGCCCTTTGGAGCTATATATCCTCTTTGTTGTGGCTTTTTTTGTTGCACTCATCTAGAAAAAAGATGACGTATCAGTGGGACTTCTATCCCACAAGTTAAGTTAGATAATCAGCTCTTGCTCGTTTGTCTGATCTGTTCATCTCACCCAGTACTATCATAGTGGAGCAAGGAGTCTTAGCCAACTATTAAAACATTGCTACATATGATTTTTATCTTTCATTTTGTTAATGTGATGAATCATGTTGATTGATTTGTGGATGTTGAACCATCCCTGCATCCCTGAAATAAATCCCACTTGACTGTGTTGTATGATCCTTTTAATGTATTGTTGGATTCAGTTTGCCAATATTTTGTTGAGGATTTTGACCTCTATGTTCTTCAAAGATATTAGCTGTAATTTTCTTTTTCTGTGGTGTTCTTGTCTGATTTTGGTGTCAGGGTAACACTGGCCTGATAAAATGCGTTTGGAAGCTTTCCTCCGCCTCGATTTTTTGGAAAAGAGTTTGAGAAGAACAGGTCTTAAATCTTTTTTGAATGTTTGGTAAAATTCACCAGTGAAACTGCCTGCTTCTGTACTTTGGTTTGTTGGGAGGGGTTTAGTTTACTTTCGTTTGTTTGGGTTTTTTGTTTTGTTTTGTTTTGGTTTGGTTTTTGTTTTTTTTTAAGATTTTATTTTTAAGTAATATCTACACTCAGTGTGGGGCTCCAGCTCAAAACCCTGAGATTAAAAGTCGCATGCTGTACCCACTGAGCCAGCCAGGTGTCCCTATTGGGAAGTTTTTTGTTACTTTTTCAATCTCCTTACTAGTCATCAGTCTATATAAATTTTCTATTTCATCATAATTCAGTCTTAGATTATATCTACCTAGAAATTTATCCATTTCTCCTAGCTTTACCAGTTTGTTGGCATAGACTTTTTATAGTAGTCTCATAGATCCTTTCTATTCCTGTGGTATCAGTTGTAACTTTTTTTCTTACATTTTTGAACTTATTTATTTGAGTCCTCTCTCTTTTTTTCTTGGTTAGTAGTCTAGGTGATTTTGTTTATTTATTCAAAGAAACAGCTCTTAGTTTCATTGATCTTTTCTAGTGTTTTTTGGTCTCTATTTCACTTATTTTTACCCTGATCTTTATTATTTCCTTTCTTCTACTAATTTTGGGCTTGTTCTTTTACTGGTTCCTTTAGGTACAAAGTTAGATGGTTTATTTGAGATTTTTCTTGATTTTTGAGGTAGACCTGTATTGCTATGAACTTCTCTCTCAAACCCACTTGTGCTGTATTCCATAGATTATGCTATGTCATATTCCCGCTTTCATCTGTCTCTAAGCATTTTTAAAATTTCTCCTTTTAGGGATCCCTGTGTGGCTTAGTCGGTTAAACATCCCACTTGGCTCAGGTCATGATTTTGTGGTTTGTGAGCTCAAGTCCCACATTGGGCTCTGTGCTGACAGCTCGGAGCCTGAAGCCTGCTTTGGATTCTGTGTCTCCCTCACTCTCTCTGCCCCTTCCCTGTTTGTGCTCTGTCTCTCTCTCTCAAAAATAAATAAACGTTAAAAAAATTTTAATTTCTCCTTTGATTTCTTCAATGGCTCATTAGCTGTTCAGTAGCATGTTGTTTAATCTCTATGTTTTTGTGTTTTTTTCCTGTTTTCTTCTTGTAATTAATTTCTAGTTTCACACCATTGTGGTTGGGAAAGATGCTTGATGAGATTTCAATTTTTTTAATTCATTGAGACTTGCTTTGTGGCCCAATGTGTGATCTATTCTGGAGAATGTTCCATGTGCACTTGAGAAGAATGTACATTCTGCTGGTTTGGGATGGAATGTTCTGCATATTTCTATTAAGTCTCTGCTCTAATGTGTTAAGGCTGATGTTTCCTTATTGATTTTTTTTGTCTAGAAGATATACCCATTGATGAAAGTGGAGTATTAAAGTATCCTACCATTATTGTATCACTTTCAATTTCTCCCTTTAGATCTGTTAATATTTGCTTTATATATCTTGATGATCCTATGTTGGGTGCATACACATTTATAAATTTATATCTTCTTGCTGGATTGATCCCTTTAACATCATAGAATGCCCTTCTCTGTCTTTTATTGCTGTCTTTGTTTTAAAGTCGTTTTCATCAGATATGAGTATAGCTATACCAGATATATTTTCATTTCCTTTGCATGGGATATCTTTTTCTATCTCTTCACTTTTAGTCTGTATGTATCCGTACTTCTTTATTTTTTATTTTTTTTAATGTTTATTTTTGAGGGAGAGAAACGAGTGTGAGCAGGAGAGGGGCAGAGAGGGAGGAAGACACAGAATCTGAAGCAGGTTCCAGGCTCTGAGCTGTCAGCAGAAAGCCCAATGAGGGGCATGAACTCATGAACCATGAAATCATGACCTGAGTCGAAGTCAGATGCTTAACTGACTGAGCCACCCAGGTGTCCCTGTGTGTGTCCTTACTTCTGAAGTGAGCCTCTGTACACAGAATATAGATGGATCTTATATTTTTATCCATTTAGCCATTCTATGTCTTTTGATTTGTAAATTTAGTCCATTTACATTTAAAGTAATTATTGATAAGTATATACTTACTGCCATTTTGTTTATTGTTTTCTGGCTGCTTTTGCAGTTCCTCTCTGTTTCTTTCTTTCTCTTTTCCTCTCTTTATTTATGGTTGTATGGCTTTCTCTAGTTTTATGGTTAGATTATTTTTTCATTTTCTTTTGTGTACTTAAGTTTTTTCCTTGCGGTTACCATGGGGTCACATAAACACCCTATGTAAATAGCAGTCTGTTTTAAGTTGATAGCAACTTAATTTAAAGCATATTCCAAATATTTACCTTTATATCCTCCTTCATCCCCATATTTTATATATAAATGGTGATGGATGGTTAATAGACTTGTGGTGGTGATCACTTTATTGGGTATACAGGTGTGAATTATAAAGCCATACACTTGCAACTTATATAATAATAACTTATTTTTAAAATGTTGTTATAGCAGAGCATGAGTTGGAGCATGAGTTCCACCATGATAGTAGGATCAAGGGAATGGTTCATGCTGTTTTCCTGAGGAAGGGAAAGCCCTGCTGGTATACCTCAAAAAATGTGCCAGCACTCACTGGGTTAAAAGTCTTTTTTGTGCTTTTTATAAATATACTCTCCTTATATGTCTGAGAGCCAAATTGTTGCGATCTTCAGAAGAAATAAAAGCTTTGTAGACTTTATCATTTTGGCAGGTGAAGCACATCTGCTACAATCAACAAATTTTTAGTATGTTAATCTTGCCACACAACTTTAGAAACATGTCTTTCTTCTTTTAAAATTAATTTTTTAGGGTTCTAATGTCAGTTTACTGAACAAAGATGCTGGCAATGTCTATGATATGCTATAAAATTCTTATATGAAGTCGTAGTTTTGGAGGCAAAAAACACTGGTCTAGCTGCCAACGCTTCCAGGAAATCCCTTTATGCTACATTTATGTAACCTTTGTCTCCAAAAACTAAAGGAGCAATTAAAATAAAGAATTATATTCCTTGTATTGTTAGTTATGTCATACTTTACATACAAAGAGGTCAATTAATAGATATTTACTACAGGGGCACGTGGGTAACTCAGTTGGTTAAGCATCTGACTCTTGATTTCAGCTCAGGGCATGATCTTGTAGTTTGTGAGATTGAGCCCTGCATCAAGCTCTGCACTGACAGCATGGACCCTGCTTGGGATTCTCTCCCTCTCTCTCTGCCCCTCCCCTGCTCATGCTCTCTCTCTTTCTGTCTCTGTCTCTCTCTCAAAATAAATAAACAAAAAAATAGCTATCTACTAAAATGACTTTTGTAAAATATGGTACAAAGAAGAAAACATATTTCAGAAGAATCCCAAAGCCGTATCATTCATCACAGATCTTAGTTTGCCTGAGCCTTTTTGTGTTCACAGCAACAGTGATTCCAGGGCATTAGAAATCATAAACCAAGGTGCAACTCTTTCTTGAGTTTCTCGATTGTTATAGGAAAGAGGGAATCTGCCTAGGAAAGGTGCTGATTAATCCACCCAAGCATAAAGAATGACCAATCACATAAATTACAAAGGAAAATGAGAGTCAAGGTTTAGAAAAAAATTGACAATTCTTTCGATGTTTATATCGTTAGCCCTAGAGATTCTATTTTCATTATTAAAAAGTGTTCATGAATGTTCATTGAGTTTATGGTCTTATTCAAATTTGCTTCAACACCTTATGGGCCTTTGAATCATGTTTGTCTATTGCAAGTGTTTCATGGTTTTGATTAAACACACATACACACACACACACACACACACACACACACACACAATAATCACAAACCAGAGAGTTCATGAAGATTGATCTGAGGTACATCTTCAAAGTGTTTTCTCTGTACCTTAGCATTATGATTGAATTGAATGATCCTGTATTCAGTTTTGATCAGGTATTTGATGAAAGGCTTTGGACTGTATTTAAGTGTTGTGGTGTAGCCTATATATTATCCTACTTCTTATACCTAGATCTCTTCTAGATAAAAGGAAAAAAAACATTGGTGGTACTCATTCAGAAATTTTTAGAAATCAAATTATTCAGATTTTGAAGCTAATCGTGACCAGCTAATAGCATAGTCTTGGAATTCATGAGGTATTTACTTTTCTACTTCAACCTAAATCCATGCCATGCATTCCTGTTGGCCAAAAACCTGAACACACATTCCACAGGAAGATGTCTCCCTTCTTTGTGCTCCAGTTTAAACCTATCTATCTCATAATTTTACTGCTGCCATAAAAGGAAATTTGCATGTGATATTTTTCCCATTGCAGCTGTCCAGAGCCTCTTTCTGCTTATTGAGATCTGGGGAGTCCTGCTCCTGCCCTTTCTGTTTTTGTTTCTTTGGCAACGTGGGTACAGAATACACTAGAACCATGACCACCAGACCTCCCTAGGATCCTGGAGTGAGTTGCTGGCTGGGTTCTGTAGTAATGGAAGCTCCGCGTAGATCAAAATCACAAGGTCAGGGCTTCACAGGTCAAGTTCGTAGTTCATAAGGCTACTGTCTAAACACGATCCCATTTCGGCCTAGAGGATATGGGATAGGTTGGTTCCTTTTTTTGTATGTTTCTCTAAAACTAGGATCTATATAATCTGATAAAATCTAGAGAGAAAATTTTGCCTAGTGGGATTTCTTTTAAATTGTGTTTGCCGGGAGGTGTGCCAGACTGAAGTCCTTTCTTCCACCGTGGATTCAGGGCAGGCAGCAGCAAGCTGAACTTTCCCACCCTTTTCATTCATACAGTTCTAAGGAGAGGACCCACTTTTGTTCCTGGTGCTCATTCAGCCCTCAGCCTCTCTGCTGAGCCTACCAATTAGTGTTAATAATTGTGGCCAGAGTTTAAGGTCTGGACCTGGGAACACAACTGAGAGGGTGGATTCATTTCAGGAGCTAGACTACTAAGCAGGCATCTGATAGAACACGAAGGAGACAAATGCACAAGGCTAAATAATAGCCCAGGGGAGTTAGAGCTTCTAGTTTGAAAATCTTCTCTGTCAAAGGCTTTTCATGTTACATCAAATAATTCAATTTGCCTCAAATTTTATTTTCTGCGTTTGAAATAGCATAATAAGACCAGACATTTGTTTATGAAATTTCAACAACTGACTAGTTTTCCCCCAAATACTAAAAAATACTCAGGGTGCCTGGGTGGTGCAGTCAGTTAAGCATCTAACTCTTGATCTTGGCTCAGGTCACGATCTCACAATTCGTGAATTTGAGTCCTACACCGAGCTCTATGCTATCCATGCAGATTGGGATTTCTGTCTCTCCTTCTCTCTCCCCTCCCCTGCTTGTGCTCTCTCTCTTTCTCTCTCTAAAAATAAATAAATAAACTTTAAAAAATACTCAAAGACATTTAAAATTCTATCCTGAATTCAAGTAAAAACTCTGAGAAGCTCATAAGCCATTTATTCTCCCCGTATCACTAAGCCATTTATTCTCCCCGTATCACTAAGATGTGTTTAGCAAAGAATAGCTATAGATAAATTATCTTTTAAAGATGACCAGTTAAAGGCCCAGTAAGATGAAGTAATTTGCTTTAGGTCAGGTGAGCAGTAGGATCACTAGGAACAGAGCACCCAGGCTTGAGGGAGCAAAGTACACAGGCTTTAGCTCCAGGCTTCTCTGGGTTCAAGGCTCAGCTGGCTGACTTTCAGCCACCTACTTAACTTCTCTATGCCTCAATTTCCCTCTCCAAAACAGAGCTAATAGGAGTTTCTCACTTATCAGTTAGCTATGAGGACTAGATGTCCTAATATATGCCAAGTACCTAGAACAATACCTAATATGTGCTATGTAAGAGTTTATTAAACATAAAATGCAGTGGGATGGTAAAGACCTTCTCTTTTGCTCCTTACCTACTTACAAGATCTTAAAAAATGTTCTTTGAAACTCATTTGCACAACATTCCTGGGATGTTGGGTAACTACTAGAGACCCAGGGTAGGGTCCAGCTGCTTGTCAGATGCACTGTGGTAGAGTCGTGACTTGTAAAGCCCATTGCACAGTTCCCCATATCCACCACCAGAAGTTATCGCTCATCATAATTATAGTAGAACTTTCTCGTTTTTGTTTCATTTTTTTTTTATTTTAGAAAGAGAGAGCAAGTGGGGGAGAGGGGCAGAGGGAGAGGGAGGAAGGGAGGGAGGGGGAGGGAGAGAGAGAGAAAGAAAGAGAGACAGAGAGCGACAGAGAGAGACAGAGAGAGAATCTTAAGCAGGATCCATATGCTCAGCGCAAAGCCTGACACAGGGCTCGATCCTGTGACCCTGGGATCATGACCTGAGCCAAAATGAAGAGGCGGAGGTTCAACTGATGAACCACCCAGGTGCCCCTCATTTCATCTTTTGATCAGTGTTTTTGCTTGTAGAGATGGATTTATACTTTAGAGATTTTAATTCAAAAGGAAAATAAGCTCTTTATTCAGTACATATATTATGTAGATGTGACAATTATAGAGCTATAAAGAAGCATACATAAAAAGAGCTATAAAGAAGCATGAGATTGTTAGCAATCTCTTTGGCCACAGATCTAAACATGCATACATGTTTAATGCACAAATCACATGTGAGAGGTAACTCACAGGGGTCCAAACCTCCAGTTTCAAAACTCATAACAGAAACCAATGGAATATTTATGTTAGGAAGGCATAGACATCGCATTCATATACGCTTATTCTACCACGAACAAGCAATTTACACACTCATTCACCACACACACATATTCATATATCTATATATAAAACATGACACTCCTGCTTCATTTGTACTAAACGACGACAAACAGGCCTTCAGATGAAACATCACGGGAAAAAATTGTGGAATTATTAGGTCATACTTGAGTATAATCAGGCTTGCATCATAAGTCTAAATTCCAAGTTGTTTTTATCCTTATCTTTCTACCTCATTTGCACAGATGTGGTTTTGTTAGGTAATTACAACGGTATTTTTGAACCAATATAAAAAGGTTCAGAGGTGGATGGGGATACTTATATATGTATCTATTTCAGGAACTCTCACATGCCACTACAGGCCACCAACAGCCCTCCTTGCAGTGACAGGTGTGTATGTTGGAAATTTCAGAGTGCTATGTGCCTCTTCTCCAACATCCCAGGGGAGAGGGAGAATGCACAATAAGGAAAAACACATATTTCCTAGTACACAATAAGGAAAAACATATATTCCCTTATTCTCATGTTTCGCATGAACAGATGAGTAGAAGAGGAATATTTCAGCTTCTCCCCACTTCCTCACTAACTTATGACAGAAATGGTTGTTCTCATTGGTGAGTTTTGAAGAAGGACACGTTGGCTGGGCTGGGCCCTTCCGGGTTTTCCTTGAGGAGCCAACCTGGCCATGTGACTCCCGCATTCTAGTCTATCTTCATGATATGATAACCCTAGTAGGCAGTTTTTTGTGTTTTTGTTTTGTTTTGTTTTGTTTTGTTTTTTTGCAGGAGGAAATTCAACCTTTGGGTAAGGTGGGGCATGAGATTGTTAGCAATCTCTCTGGCCACAGATCTAAAACTAGAGTGGCGAATCAGTAATAAAGCTGACATTTTAATCCTCATCTGTTTATCTCTGTGCTTTCATACTTACATAGTTTGAACTCAGCAATTTCAGTTTGGACCCTTCAAATGCCCAACATTGCAGAATGATGAATTAGTATCATGAAAGTTGCACATTTGCTGCCTTCTCCCCCCAATACTTCTGTCACATAGCATGTCTGGTCAGAGGTTTCTTGGGTTAAGCAGTGAAGGGAATTTAGTGCAAATATTGGAATCCCAGGAAACAGAAGACCATGGCAGATTCACGGCAAGGAAAAGACAGTTTGGGGTGTGTCTCTGAGTGATGCCTTTAGCCTGGAGGAACTTGACCAAAATACAGTGATGGAAAAATCCATAAGATTTTGAGGGAAATGAACTACTCTTTTGGGAGCCTAATAAAAAATCCATAACAGTGATGCCCCTGGAAAGACTCTTCCAAGTAAATCAGAGGTCTATCATACCTTATGGAGAAGCAGCAAGGATCACATCACTCCAAAAGCGAGTTCAAAGCTCAACAATAATGACAAGATCATACTGTGAGATAAAGACAGCAGAAGCAGTTGCTAATTAAAGTAACCAGATGGCAGAAAGCAACATTAGTAGTTGAAGGAGGAAAATTTGAACATCTTCTGGGAACCAGTCAAAGGATGGGAGAAAACTTGGAAATCTACTTCAATTAGCATTAGAAGTCTTAGCCATCTCCTTGTTTGTCTTTTTCCTTCAGTGAGGGTAGCCTGGGGGAAAGACAGTCTCCCAGTGAACCATGCCTCCCAGTACTCATGCCTGTGTGTACCCCTTGTCTTGACTTCTATTGGTTATCACAGAGTCAGTAGAGTGCAGTGGGGTTGATGCTGCATGGCTTTCAAGGGGGCTAGGTCAGAAGACGCCTTGCAGCTTCTACCTTGATCCCTTGGAATGCTCTCATTAGGGAAAGACAGCTACCATATGAAACCTTTGACTACCCTGAGACTTTCATGCTGTAATGAAGACCAAGCTAGCCACTTGGAAGCTCCATGTAGAGAGATATGCCCAGGCACTACCCAGCTATTCAAGCCACCTTAGCCCAGGCACCAGATATGAGAAAAATAAGGCTCTTGGACATCCAGTTGAGTTCTCAGATAACTCTAGCCCCAGCCAACATCTAACTTCAGCTGCATGAGAGACTGCAAATCAGAATCACCCAGCTGAGCCCAATAAATATACAGAATTAAAGGAGATAAGAATAAATTATTTTAAAATCATTGATTGTTTGGTTAGTTATCTATAGCAGCAGATAATTGAAACAGTCTTCACAAAATGGGATATGAGATTGTTTGTAGTAATATCTGAACTGCTATAGCCAGGGAAGATTCCAGATGAGATTGCAGTGAAGTTGGCATCTATATTTTACCCAAAGGGGGTATCCACTTTCAGTCTGGATTCCAACCATGAAGTTGCTCTTCCCTTGAAAAGGAGCAAAAGCAAACAAACCAAAAAACCAACATTCCGGTCTGTTGGTCAGAAAGCAAAGGGTCCTCATTATTGACTAGCAAACAGAGTAATTCCTGGGCAAGTATGTGACCTTTGGAAGGTACATACAGGGAATCTTCAAGAATTTAAACCTTTCTAAAAAAAAAAAAAAAAAAAAGAGAGAGAGAAATACAAATGTTTAAATCTAATTCATAAAATGAATTTAGCACAACTGCAGATTGAAACTCATTTTTAAAAAACTCAGCAAAGTGTAGTAAGGCTCTCACATTAAGAATACCCTAGCACAAACCACACTGGGATAGAAAGCAAACAAAATAAAGACAAAGGGCATAACATTATGTTCAAGGGTTTGAGGTTTGGAACCACAGATCTGGGTTTGAATCTTGTCACTACCACTTACCAGTAGTGTGATCCTGGTCTAGTAAGTTAACCTCCCTGAGTTTATAATGGGTAATCTTAGTACCTAATATAAAACCATAAATAAGTATTAAATGAGATGATGAATAAAAAAGGCTTATAACCATATAGGTCCTTAATATGAAGTAGCAATTGTATTATTCTCAAATGATTTGAATCAATTTTTGTATTTTTGCTTGAATAACATATGAGCCTATTCATCTAATTAAGGGTTTTTACCAATTTATTTTTTTTTAATTTTTTTTAATGTTTACTTATTTTGAGGGAGAGAGAGACAGAGTGCAAGTGGGGGAGGGACAGAGAGAGAGGGATACAGAGAATCTGAAGCAGGCTCCAGGCTCTGAGCTGTCAGCACAGAGCCCAACACCGGCTCAAACCCACGAACCACAAGATCATGACCTGAGCTGAAGTCAGACACTTAACTGACTTAGCCACCCAGGCGCCCCCCAATTTCTTATTGAGGGAAAAACTAGAAGTTTGCATCTCACCGTATAATATTTGTGGACTGATGTATGAACTTATTAGTAGCTAATGCTCCTGAAATCGAAAACCCCTGAAGTTTCCATGATTTAATGTAACAGTTTACTTTTTGCTCACCCAGTACTCAAAATGGATACTTCTTGTTGGTGAGACTCTTCTTCAAGTGATGAGTTGGGGACCCAGGTTTGTTCCACTTTGTTATTCTGCCATCTTCAACATGTGACTTCAACATGCACTTAGATTGAACCAGGTAGGGAAAGGCTATAGAGGGAGTCTTCTAGAAACCAGGCTTGGAAGTGGCCTATGTCACTTCTGCTCTCATTTTATTGATGAGAAATTAAACATATGGCCAACCCTAACTACAAAGGACTTACCCAGAAAATTTGGTAATCAGAAAGCAATGTCCACCGCATAAGGCATAGAAACAAAATGACAAGCAAATGATATAAACCAAAAAAAAAACTATATACTATGGCAAAATGTATACACTTTTTTGCCCTGGTGGGTGTTCAACCACTCTCTTCTAATTCCAATAATTTTATTTTCAATGTAAAGAATATTCCAGGTAAAGATATAGATTTGAAGTCCTTAGCTGACTATAATTATCAAGATTCTGGTGTCCAGAGCCAAAAAAAAAAAAAAGTGACACTTTAAACAGATTGTTGCTTTAATGTGCTTTATTTCTGTTCAAGTGTCCTATATATAGTACAAATATCCAAGGTAAGGGCCACCTAAATTTTCATGGAAAATATACAAACTATATTTTTCTACACATTTTATCCATTAGTATGTTTCCTCAGCTACTAATTTGTTGAAATTGAGATTCCACATATATTTGAGTAGAGCATTCATTCATTCGTTACTTCCATACCTCCAGAGATGTAGAAGATGTAAGACAGAGAATAGAGGACACATTGATCTTAAACTGGTCAGAGAGCTGGAAGTTAGACAGCCTAGAGTATTTGGAGAACAATTTCAGGAAAATACAAGGTAGGATAGCCCGGTGTAAACATGATGGCCATATTTTCTAGGCCAAAATATCAGAATATGTGGACTGATAATTTCTTATTGGTTTATGAATTTGCTCATATGAAACTTCACAAAGTTGTATTGAATTTGATGTTTCACTGACTACATGACACAGTGACTTCCAGCTTAAAACTTGGGTCCTTTTGTCTAAAAACACTTAGGCAAACTTGAGATTCTTCTACTCTATTGCTGTCTCCTTAAGGGTGGTCTGAAACTTCAAGATATATATAGCTAAATAAATAAGTAAATAAAGCCTCAAGATACATAGCACATAGATCATGTCCTGGCATAGAGGAGAGGGTGTGCTGGTCTTTGTGGGCCTCCCTTGAGTTGTTCATTTCACTTTTCTACCCATTGTCCTCAGTGACTGAAGGGTTCCAATGATCTTTTTCTCTTTTCTTCTGGGTCCAGCAAGGTCACTTTGCAATTTTCCACCCAACACTGAGTATCTCCAAGTCAGCTGATTCAGGCCCCCAGGCCCATCCACTTAGATAGCGACCTGGCCATTCATGCAGCACAGACGACTTTGCAAACCCCCAGGCTATACCCTAGGAAGCCATGTAATGGTTATTCTGCTCTGAGATTCAACTATCGCCCAATTTATTTGGAGTTTCTCTCTATCAGCAAACCACCCAACTCTATACTTTAGGACTTGGCCTAGGACACTGGGCTCTTTCTCAAAGACAATCCATGGCAACCTTAGTCATAGTCACTCAACTTTTTTCCCACCCCTAGCAAGGGAAAAAAATGTACTTCCTATTCTATTTGCAAAGAGATTATCTTTACTATTATGGTGCCTTCTTTACCACTTGGTTTTTCATGTAGGCTGTTCTCTCAAACTTGGCTCTTGATATTAAAAATAAAGATTTTAGAATTAAAAATAATTTATAAAAAAAAACCTTTCTTCTGTGTCTCTGACGCTGTTTCACTCCGCTCCAAGTGCTTTCGCTCTCAGACTCTTGCCTCGTATGTATTTTTAAAGTCTTTTTAAAAGCTTAAAGCCAGGAATTTCATTAATTGCTCTCTGTGTCACTTCAATCTGGAGAAGAGTACATATGGAGTGTTCTTGGCATTACTTGAATGATGCAGAAAGGGCGGGGGCAAATGACATTTTTTTCAAATACATGATTTCATTGCGAAGTATTTTTCTGTTGCAGAATTATAAAATATTAATTCATTTTGATAGGCTACTTTTATTGAAAAGAATAAAATAACACGAAATTGGAACTGTCCTGAAAAATCCCAATTGTATGGCTGCCATAAATTGCATTGTACATATGTAAATACTGAGGGCATTCACTGCTTGGGAAAGACTACTGAGGGTCAGAGAAAACTATGTGGTTAACCACCCGGTTACTGGCAGCATGTAGCTGTGCCAATGGACAGATGGGCTTTTGTGCTCTCTTTAAATTCCATAAAGCAGTGTGTTTGCATGTGTTAAGTATCATCCCACTGATAATGAATCAATGGCTCTCAAATCTCATGCTCAGAAGAATCATCCATAGAGTTTGCTTAAAAATACATTTTGTTAAAATAGTGCAGTCTCCTGAACTCTCTCTAGAGATTGATTAAGCCAGAGGTTGGACCCACTAAGCAGTTTTAAAAACACCCAAATAATACCAATTCAGGGGTCCTCAGACCACACACACACACCTTGAGAAACATCGTCTCAGCTCAGGGAAGGGAAATACCAATTTACTCAGCTGCCTTGTTGCATAATCAGTAATCCCCTCATTCAGCATCATCAATCATCACCCACACATGGATGGCAATGATTCTATGTCTTGCCAGGTTTCACTTAGAGAGCCTACCTGCTGGGGCAGGTGGGTGCCACCCACAATCTCCCAAGCAGAATCAGCATCTCAACACCACCTGTGATTCAAAGAGTTGCTGGGCATGTTGGCCATCTGGACACAAACACACACAGCAGGTAGTGATAGGATTGCCAACTAAATTGCCTATATAGCAGCATGCTTTTTTTCAGCACTTGGCCAGCTTCTGTGTCTTGACAGTGAGTTATCATTTTTAGAGATCCGATTTTTTTCTCTATAGGAAGATACTCTCTCTTAATTCTGTCTTTAAAAATTAACTGTTATATTTGAAATGTTCTTGTTGCTACCAAGAAGCCCTGAAAATTATACTGGATTCATTTGAATACAAGATATGATAGGAAGATTATATTTGCCTTCATGACAAAAGCAGAACAGTGAAGCCATGGGTGATTTATTATTGTTAATATTTGTTACTATTATTGTTGCTGTATTGCTGCTAGCACTTCTTAAAGGGTCAAAATTCACTAGAACCATCTCATTTCTGAACATGTATAAAAACATGAAATACATATTTTTCTTCCCGTTTACAATATCAATAATTCTCAAGATATTCAGAGGACTTTTTCTTTTTTTCAGAAAAATTTTCTAATGTTTATTTACTTTTGAGAGAGACAGAGACAGAATGTGAGTAGGTTAGGGGCAGAGAGAGGGGGAGACACAGATCTGAAGCAGGATCCAAGCGTCAGCACAGAGACAGATGCGTGGCTCGAACTCACGAGCTGTGAGATAATGACCTGAGCCAAAGTCGGACACTCAACTGACTGAGCCACCCAGGCACCCCTATTTGGAGGATTTTTTACTCCATTCTAAAGGTGCTGCATTTACAAAAATATCTAGGTGGAGCAGATAGTGCGTGTTCAAGGGTATCTGCTGACTCAAATAGGTTGTTAATGATTGGAACCAGGAGAGCTTGTAGGTAAAATATTGGACTGAAACACAAAAGATAATCTTAACAGAACTTTGTGAAAATAAATAGTGCTTATTTTAAAGTGCCATACTGGGAGGGGAATTATTTACTATCACGAATTACAAGTGGTGAGATAAAATAGGAAAATGCAGGGAGTCTAACTGATTTTGTAGCAGTGAGACTTATTTAATAGTGAGGTATGTTCTGTGAAGAAAAAAAAAATCCATACCAATGAAGCATTGAAAACCAGCCTAGACAATGCACTAGAAAACGTACGGTGAAATTCTTCCCAAAGGAGAAATGAATGAACTAAGCTTAATACACCTTCGGGGTTCCATCACATTCACCCCATTGCAGCATTCTAGGACCTAATGTTCCAAGATAAATCATTCCTTCTCATACATATGACAACACAGGAAACTATTAAATCCAAAAACCTGCAGAAATTAATTTTAAAATTGCTATCATGCATAGAGAAGGTGATAGAAAACATTCAAGTAATTTAGACTCAGTAGGGAGCCCACAGTGTATCACTGGTCTTTGCCACTGCTGGACTCCACCTCACTTCCCTCTGCCTTCTTTCTCCAGCTTTCAACAGCTTGGTACATAACTTATTTCAGCCTTGTCTCAGTCCTTAGGCTAATTCAAATACCCTGCCCTCTCACTCCTTCTCTCATCCCCAATCTGATGACCCTTAATATTTAGTCCATCATTAGGTGAGGGCTATAGAGACTCAGTGACTACTTCTACCCATGGGTTCCTTGTCTAGAATACTGGGTCCCTGCTCACTGTTGTTGCCATAAGTAAACAACCATGATCATGCAGGCCTTATGGCCAAGTCCCAAATAATGACAACTACTTTGCTGACACTTCCTTCTGTCATCACCCATGGCTCTGGGCCTTATACTTACGAGCTAAGGTGCTTAGCCCCTCCTCTAGGATTTCCCAAGGCCCCTCTTAAAAGAGGATGTGCTGTGGGGTACCTGGTTAGTTAAGTGTCTGACTTTTGACTTCAGCTCAGGTCAGGATCTCACAATTGATGAGATCAAGCCCCAGCTCTGGCTCTGTGCCATCAGCTTGAAATTCTCCCTCTCCCTCTCTCTCTGGGCCTCCCCCTCCCCCGCTCATGCACGTGCGTACTCTAAATAAATAAATAAATAAATAAACAAATAAACAAATATTTAAAAAGATGATGTGCTGTTTCTTTGCAAGAACACAACCTTACTACAAGTCTGAGACTCTATTAGGGCACATTTATAAACACCTAGGTTCAAGTTTGTTCAAATGAGTAAGATCTTAGTGGTCCTTGGTTTCAGATATATTTGTCTAATTCTTTCAACCCAAGCCTCTTTAGATTTAGGCCCCCTTCTGTTTTACTACCCAACAAATCTGTCTTTTCTTCCTAGTTTCATTTGGTGAATAAATATTGAAGAAATAGTGGCTCTATCAAGTTCTTAAGGACTCATCAAGACCTCATGTATACTTGCCGAAGGGCTTTTACACCATTAGATTCGACCTTATCCCTAACCTTTACAAGACTCTTCTCTGTTCTAATTCTTTCTCATCCCTTTCTGGGATTCTCCTCTTAATTAATTCTCCTCTCTGTTATCTCTTCATTTGGAGGCCCAGAACCCACCTGTCTTTCACTGGCGCCCAATCTCTCCTTACTGCATAGAGTATGGCTGCCAAAATAGCATATGTAAGCATAGAAACTTCCAAACATGGAATAGGAGATGTACAGTGTGTTACATGCAAACTGGAGAGTTAGATGGGAATAAGCCATTCCCATAATTTAAGAAATTAATTTTGGCCTTAAAAGTCTACTATGGACATGAGTTTACTATAATTGGATTTGTCTCAAATGTAGGTGCTCATGAAGAAAAAATGCAAGTGGCCATTTACTATAGTGGTGAAATTAAACAGAATGCTAGCATACAAGACTGTTGGGGATGAGGGAAAATGAATGCTTTCATTTATGATTAATGGAAATGGAAAGCAGTATGCATTTTGAGGAAAGTAATTTGGCAATATCCATTGAAATCTAAAAGGCACATACCTTTAACCCAACAATCTCACTTTAACAAATATTTATTGAGGGCCTCATGTATGTTATAAACTAAGAAATTAATATTGAACAAAACAGACAGCTCCTGACCCTCATGGAATGAGTATTTATGAAGCAGACAGAAAAATTAATCAAATCACCAAAGAGATTAATGTTACTAAACTACACTGTGATGTATGTTTTGAAGGAAAAGTGCATTATATATGTACATGGGGAACCTGATCATGTCTGCAGGGTCAGGAAAGGCCTCCCCAAGGAAGTGAGATCAAAGAATGAGTAGGACTACACTGGGAAAAAGGAGGGACTATAGAAGTTAATGAGTTAAAAGGACGGGAAATATTCCAGATAGAGAGGACAACACATACAAGCATGTCTTCAATCTGTTCATTTCTCACCACATCCACCCCTACCACCCTAGTCCAACAGCTAAGCTCATTCTCATATGAGGGTTTTTGTATTCTCTGTCCCCTTTGCCTGAAATGTTCTTCCTCATGATCTCTGCATGTTGGCTACTTTTTCATTCAAATCCCAACTGCAAGAGAGGGCTCTTCAGGGAATCTTCCCTGCTTACCCAAAAAGGAGGAGCCAGTTAGTCTTCTCTTGTACAGCATGAGAGCATAAAGTAACAATGAACAGTGATCACTGGTCTAATGTTTGTCTTGTTTGTTTTTGTGATTGACTTTTTGTATATCTTTTATTGTTCTACCCCTCTAGAATATAAGCTTGCTTAGAAGAAGAAAACCTTCCTGTCTTTTTCACTGATAAAACCCCAGAGTCTTGAAGTAAACAAATAAAGATGTTCTGCAGACAGAGGGAGCATAGAAGAACATTGGAGGAATTGTAAGAAGGCTGGTATGGCTGAAAGGCAAAAGTGAGGAAGAAAGGTCAATCTGATGGAAACGTGATTAGAACTGGGCAAGAATAGGCAGCTGAACTCAATTAGGAAGATTTTACAATGACAAGAGATGATAGCATGAATTAGTTGGGTAGCAGTAGAGATAGGGAGAAGCTGATGGACTGAAGAAATCTTTAGGACATAAAATTATGTTTGGTGATAAATTGCATAAGGGTAATTATTTCTACTGTGCAACCATTTGGATGGTAGTACCCTTTACTCAGATAGAAGATACTGTGGGAGATGCCTGGGTGGCTCAGTCAGTTAAGTCTCCAACTTCAGCTCAGGTCATGATCTCACGGTTTGTGGGTTTGAGCCCCGTGTCGGGGTCTGTGCTGACAGCCCAGAAGCTGGAGCCTGCTTCAGATTTTGTGTCTCCCTCCCTCTCGGCCCCTCCTCCACTCACACTCTGTCTCTCTTAAAAAATAAATAAGCATTAAAAAAAAAAAAGAAGAAAATACTGGGGTAGGCTGGGTTTGATAGAATTATGAGTTCAGTTTTAGATAAAATGAGTTTGTGGCAGTAGAATTTATGCATCTTGGGTCATGAAGGAAGGAACAGAGCAGAAAAATAAATCAAAAGTAATCTAAAAAGTAACAAATGTGTTGCAATCTACATGGTTCTGGAATACAGAGAGGTCTAAAATGAAGCTCTAAATATAGATGCCTTTCTTGTATACATGGTAAGTGAAGCCTTGGTCATTGATGAGGTGTCTAAAGATGGAATATGATATGCAAAGAGAAGAGTATCTAGGTTGAACTTGAGGAGGTTGCATTGAGGAAAATGTAGTAGCAAACTGCATAGAGAAGGAACTACAAAAGAGGTAGAAGGAAAAGCAGAGGACCTTCCAAGGAACAGAGAAAATGGTCAAGAACATGCGGGGAAAAAAAAAAAGCACCATTGGCTCTAATAGCATCCCAGTTAAGGTGACCCGAGCAAGAACTGGAACTGGTCTATGGGGGAATCTGTCTTACATAAATGCTGCTCAAGTACGTAAAGCGACATGATATTCCCTAAAATGGTGATTTCAGTAGCATGAAAGAAAAACATCTACCTGAAAATAATTTAAATATCAATAGGGAATAGCTACACAGATTATGATATACACTGGTATGCAATCCACTCATTGAAAGTGAAAAAAAAAATCCATTATGATGATATGGAAAGATGTCCAGATTTACAAATACGGGGAAGAAGCCCATTATAGATCAGCATGGCTAGCCTGATCCATTTTTGTAAAGCCTGTGTAGATAGATCAATATAGTTGTATGAAAGAGGAAGGTCGAAAAGAATTTGTAGTACCACATTGTTAATGGTGAGCTCTCTTTGGGCATGTGGCTAAATGGTGGAAGCAGGAGGATAGGGCTGAGGGTGAAACAAATAGTGGGGTTACAGGGGCTTTCACTTTTTGTGTATCTCAAGTTAAAAACAAAAACGAAACAACCGGTTAGGTACTAAACCTTCCTTTCACTTCGTGTAAAAAGATATTTTATAAAACCTAACCCAACATAAAAGCTGAATCTATAAAATAACTGCTTTCCGGAGTATGTCAGGCAAATTGATAATATCACAACAGGCCAAGGTGTAATGGTCACATTCACTCTTCTGAAGCGCAGAACAATTATCCTATGATCTTAAGTCAAATTCTAGACATACCCAACGTGGTAGCCTTCCTCAATGAATACTTCATCTAATTTGAGTTCCCATACTTAGTATAGACTTATCAAAGATCTATGCCCAGTGAGCACTTTCTTGGATTATTAGCTTTGTTTACTTCTTAAATTAATGCATAGATTCTATTTTAAACCAGGCAATGATGAAAAATAGTCCAGAATTCATGGACTCATTTTCCATCACTTTGGCATATGTATGGCACGTATATGTGTGTATTTTGGGGGATGGATACACACACAAATGTATGTTACAAATGTATTTACATTGCATATTTATAAAACTAATGTATACTTCTCTCTTTGGAAGACTTCAGTATGCAAATATTATAAGCAAACAGCCTGTTATTTTAAAATCTTTGCATCTCTATCTACATAGTTTTACATGGAACTATAAATTGATTAGTTTATACGTTTTTCCCAAACAAAATAATTCTCAATATTTATTCATATAAAAATGATCATCTCATCCATTTTAATATTTTTAGTCACTAAAATTCACACCATTTTCCAAATATGTTATCATATACAAATTACAAAATTTAAGCAGATATGATATGTAAGATATTTTAAGAGGCTCCTTTTCATATTTAAGTACCTTAAGTTTAATTTTAATAAAAAGGAATAAGTCCATAATAGCATACTGTCTTTTATTGTTTTAATTAATTAAAATATCTTAATGAGGGGCGCCTGGGTGGCTCAGTCGGTTAAGTGTCCGACTTCAGCTCAGGTCCTGATCTCACAATCTGTGGGTTCGAGTCCCGCGTGGGGCTCTGTGCTGACAGCTCAGAGCCTGGAGCCTGCTTCAGATTCTATGTCTCCCTCTCTTTCTGCCCCTCCCCTGCTCATGCTCTGTCTCTCTCTGTCTCAAAAATAAAT
This sequence comes from Panthera leo, assembly GCF_018350215.1. Classification (NCBI taxonomy): domain Eukaryota; kingdom Metazoa; phylum Chordata; class Mammalia; order Carnivora; family Felidae; genus Panthera; species Panthera leo. The sequence continues at coordinate 141,864,119 of NC_056686.1, read as the reverse complement.
AAAAATGTTAAAAAAAAAGAAATCTTAATGAATGTATTACAGAACTTTCTTAAAATGCTACAAAGGGATTTTAAATATATTTCTAAAATCTTTTCCATAAGATTTTTAAGAGGTTGCATTTAGCTTTTATAAATGGATCAAGTTGATAGAATGTATAAATCAGCCTGGATCAAATCTGCTAAATTTACATACTTTATAATTTAAGAGTAATTTATTAACTTGAGTCACTCACCAGAGTTAAGTTAAAGTATCTAAGACCTGAAAGAACAAGAAGCAAGAAAGGACTTTAGGGCTGAGTTAAAAAAAAATTTTTTTTTAGTGTATAAATAAATTTAGTGAATTTATAATTTTAGTGAATTAATTAGTGTATAATTCACTATGATCCCATCCTTTTTTATCATATGATGTTTATATAATTATAAATATAATTTATAATTAAAATGTATGAAGCACCACAGAAGCACATAAAAAGAGTAACCGGATTTTTTTAAAAAAAGACACAAAAACTAGTGTTGATTTCTGATAATACATAACACCTAAGAATCATCTTGAATGTAAAAACTATTTTGTTAGGTGTCCTTACACTTACAGTTAGCCCTTGCAAACCAAACTGTAATCAAGCACAAAATCTCAAACATACGCTTTTGTGAAATTTTAAAATGTTTAGGGACTCAACACTAAACTATTTTTTTGTTTGTATTTTTTTAAAGAGAGAGTGTGAGCAGAAGAGAGGGGCAGAAGGAGAGAGAAAGAGAGAATCTTAAGCAAGCTCCACGTCCAGTGCAAAGCCCGACGCGGTGCTCGATCTCGTGACCCTGGAATCATGACCTGAGCCAAAATCAAGAGTCGGACGTTTAAAAGACAGAGCCACCCAGGCGTCCCAAGCCTAATTTGAAACATAGACATTGCATTTTTCTGTGAGTTGCTGAGCCAAAGTACTAAAAAATAATTTTGTCCATTTTCCTGCCTTTAAGACAATGTCTATCTTATCATCCCAAAGTCCTTCGATGCTATTTTATTTTTAAATATCTCAGTTTATGATGATTTTACAACCTCCCTTGTAAACTATTCCAGTATTTAAATGTCCTTTTTCTTGGGATTCCCTTCTCTAGGGTAAACTAGGAGGAAACAGTAAAAGAAAACTAAAAGGACTTAAAATATTCATTTCTCTTTTTTTTAAACAAATGGTCTTTTAGGGAATTTTACTGTCCTGAGTCAATTAAGAGAGAGTCGGCTTGAGCAGGAAGACTGTACAGGAAAGTACCTGGGAAGCAGTGCTTTCCCCTGTGAATGCACATGGGATCTCTGTTGGTCAGGAACCAGGCATTCATCCCAAAGAGCTCTGTGGGACAGAATCCTGGGGAAAGGTAGCTCCAAATGCGCAGCGTGTCTTTCCTAGGTAGTTTCCGGCATCTGCCCACCCAAAGGCTTGCCCTGCATTTGGTTTCCCCTATCTTCAGTAGCATCCCAGAGATCTCCTTACCACACAAAGCAAATAAGGGGAAACACTCTGAAAGTGTGAAGCCATATAGAATTTGAATGGCTTTCTTGTTTATCACCAACCCCAGGGATCCCTCTGACCTTCCATCTTTCTTCTCTGTGCACCTCCTTCCACTACCACCTGATGTATATTTAAAAAAATTTTTTTAAGTTTATTTATTTTTGAGAGAGAGAGAGAGAGAGAGAGAGAGAGAGTATGAGCAGAGGAGGGACAGACACAGAATCTGCAGCAGGCTCCACACTCAGCTGTCAGCACAGAGCCCGACTCAGGGCTCAAACTCAGTGAACCAAGAGATCATGACCTGAGCTGAAGTCAGCTGCTTAACCAACTGAGCCACCCAGGTGCCCCCACCTGATGTACATTTATAAACCTTTGGAGCTGGGAATAATTTCTAGAGGACGCTGTTTTATACCAATCAGATAAACTCCAGAAATGCAATTATTATTCGTTATCATATTAATACATCAGCACTCATATTTGCATTTTAAAAGGAAGTTTCTTGAGATAAAATCTTATCATAAAAAGCACCTTGGCAAGCCAGAGGGGAAGATAACTTTTTGTTCAGAAAGGTGGGTCTCATTAATATTTTACTCATGGCAATGAGAAACTAAGGAAAGAAAGCATTATCTTTGTAAAAAGCATTAACCGATCCATGGAAAATGCTAGTATGTTGTTTTGTGCTCAGAGTCGGTTGGTAAACTTAATGAGCACTTTATTTCCAACTTCTGGTTTACTATTTAATTCCTGTTACCTTTATTTTTATGTTAAAGAAAGCAAAGCAGTTATTTTGTTCTCAGTACTAATAAAATTATTGCTGAATATCTGACGAAGAAAACAGATGGTCCTCTAAAGATTCATCAGACCATTCTGTCTGCAGCCAGGCCTTGTTTCCTGGATCCTACAAGTTTTATTGTTTGATGTAATCAATGACATACATCATGGACATAGTAGCAATGCCAGATTGATTCTCTTACGTTCATGTTACTTGTTCATTATCACTCAGGATAGTCAGATGACAGATTTCTGAGCTGCAGATCAGTAGAATATGTAGGTTCCGGCCCCAGATTTACTATTAAAAAACTCAGGGCAAACCACTTGATATTTCTTAATGAAGATTCTAATTCAATAAGTCCATGGTGGGACCTGGGATTCTGCATTTTTAACCAACTCATTTGGTGATAAAGCTGGTTCTCAGACCACACTGAGAGCAGCAAGGCCTTAAGGTATTTCACTTGTGTGTAGATAATAGCACTGTAACTGTGTGAGTAAAATAATAGGTGAGAAAATGCAAGAGAAAAAGTAAAGAACTGTGTAAATGGAAGTTTTATTACTTAAGATATTAGCACCTTGTTTTTGAGACAAACTCAATAGGAAAATCTAATTTTGCAAAATAGTTTAATAATTAAGAAATAATTTACTTTTCTTGATGATCCTTTGCTTTATAAGAGATATTAGGATATTTCTTCAATTATTAAAGTCCTCTAATGTGTTTAAGATGATTCAACATGAAAAAGTTACATTTAAAGCATGGCTTCCCCAGGGCGCCTGGGTGGCTCAGTTGGTTAAGCGTCCGATGTCGGCTCAGGTCCTGATCTCACGGTTCCGGGTTCGAGCCCCACCTGCTTCGGATTCTGTGTCTCCTTCTCTCTCTGCCCCTTCCCAACTTGCACTCTGTCTCTCTCAAAAATAAATAAACATTACCAAAAAAAAAAAAAATTAAAGCATGGCTTCCCATAAGCACAAGTATTACATAAAACTGTTTGTTACTAATTTACTGTAAACCCGAATGGACGGATGACAGCAGTAGTACTTTGTGTATATAAAGACAGCACACACTTATTATTGGATTGAAAGAATTATCACTGGACAGAGCAGTGAATGTGCCACACTAGAAAGAATGAAGTCTATTATTTTAGAAAAATAGTAAGATTTTGACTCACAAAGGCACTATCCGTTTGTCAGTTTGCAAAAATTTCTTTGTATCATTTTTAAGCCTGTACCTAATCCAAGCCAGAACTTATTGGGAAATATTTTTTAAAAAATAGTTCTAAATTGGTGAATCATGTGAAGCCTAAATCTTTAAGTCGATGAAGAGAATAAAAGAGCACTAAATGTGTGTGTATGTATGGGTGCGGGGTGTGTGCGTGTATCTGTGTGCACGCGCGTGCGTGTGTGTGTGTGTGAATGTTGAGGGTTGGTTTTTGTCATCACTAGCTCTTACAAATTTACACTGAGCCAAAGAATCTAAAAATGGAAACAGTACATGGATCCTTAAGACTGGTAAGCAGGGAAATTGGAAGAAAACCACAGATGTCTTAGATATTGAGGACCAGGAATTGGCACGAAGTATTTATTAAGCTGAATCTAAAAATTATAACATCAGTTCAAGTGATTTTGCAACTTGGCCTATGAACAGAAAAACACAAATTAAATAACCAATTCTTATTCAGTTATTATATAATGAAGAAAAGAAATGGTTTCCACCGGTTGTAATTTAAAGAATAAAAATAACACAGATATCTTTGCTGCCCTAACTGAGCTGAATAGCAAATAGCCTGGCACTTTTGCCCCGCTCCCCTTTCTGGTAAGTAATTGATCAGTTGGAAACATTTTAAAGTCAAACATGGTCTTTTCTTTTTCTGATACTAATGGCTCCTTGTTTATATGACTGTATGTGGCATTGATTATAAAGACATTTGTTGGATTCTAGTTTTATACTTATACATTTATAGGAACACAGCAAGGATTAGAAGATATTTTATAGATTTTCTCAATTTATTGAGCAATAAAACTAGGAACAAAGAAATGAAAAAGTCAGAGATTAGATGACAATGTAACAGCTTTGATTGAATCCAGCTCAGGAAGACAGTTAACTGCTTCCAAAAGTATTTGTAAGAGTCCTGGCCATAAACTGTGTATTTGAGCCATAATTGTTGATTTGAAAAGTTGTTTGAGGTACACACATGTTCAAAACAGCACTATTGGCAATAGCCAAAAGGTGGAAACAACCCAAATGTCCATCAATAAATGAATGGGTAAACAAATTGTGGTATATATATACAATAAAACACTATTCAGCCAGAAAAAGGAGTGAAATAATTATACATGCTACAACATGGGTAAACCTCAAAAGCATTATGCTAAGTGAGCCAGACAAAAAAGGTCACATACTGCATGATTCCATTTATATTAAATATACAGAATAAATAAATCCATAGATACAGGAAGCAGATTGGTGGTTACCAGGGGTAGGGAGAGGGAACCGTGGGGACTGATGGCTTAGCAGGTATGGGGTTTCCATCCTTCCAAATGTTTTGGACCTAGGATAGGGGTAGTGGCTGCACAACATTGTGAACATTCTGAATTGTGCGCTTTAAAATGGTTAGTTTTATGTTATGTAAAATTCGCTTCAATAAAATAGTTTGGGAATGAACAAACATAAATGTAATTAATTAAGACTCAGTGCCTAGTCAGCATAGTGCCTGGACCATAGTAGATGTTCAACAAACACTTGTTGAGTGGTAAATGAATAATAAGATTAGAGTTCTCTTTGCTACATGGTCTCTTTTCAGAAAGACATCTTTCAGATTTTTTTTTTTTTTCCTCTTCTAGAAACAGTGGAACCAAGAAACAGTGTTCAAATCATAGAATTTAGAAGGGGAAGAAATGTTAGATGACCAACAGTCCAATGTCATTATTTTCCAAGACCTATGAATGTGACTGAACTTCTTAGATGACACAGACAGTTGGTCTCATTAGCTGACTGGAATTTGAGACTCCAGATTTCCAGATCTCTTTGCTACCCCTCACTGCATCAGTCGTGACCTAGGATCCCTGAGAAGGGTGGAGTCTGGTGGAGGAGGAGAAGAGTTGGCCAGACAACAGCTGTAATGAAGTTAGTGTACCCTTGTGTATCAGGACTCAGACCATATTTGGGTGTGGAGGGAACACAGCTGTACTAAGAAGAAAAACAAAGTGGGTGGTAAATAAATTATCAAAAGGTATAAAATGCAAATATCCACTGGTGGATGCAATTCTATTCCCAGGAAGCAAATATCTAGAATTGTAACTCTTTTTCATAAGGGAGGTGAATTTTTCTCGAGAAGAGAAAGATGAAGGTAGGTCTCATTTAAGGCCAAAGAAAATAAATGCATGTATACCTCATACAGTTTTACTAAAATATTTGAGATTTAATAGAAGTTTGGGATAAAGTTCTATTTCAGAGGAAACGTGGCTATCAACAGTGCTTATGTTCCTATTTTGTAGTAACGCAATTTGCTCAAAGATGAGTTCTTTTTTTGTTCCTTATCTTTAAAGATATTACTTTAGAATTTCCATTTTAAAAAATCCATCATAAGGAGACTTTTCCTATAAGACAGTTCAGTGGCAAGAGATCAAAGTTATTGTTAAAAGAAATACTAGAAAGTTCTTTTTTATACTAATGTTTAAAAAAAGTAAACCAGGCTTCTTTTAAACTGTCTATGTTAAAATGTGTGTGTGTGTGTGTGTGTGTGTGTGTGTGTGTGTGTGTGTGTGTGTGTTAAAATCCAGTGCTGATGGAAATGTGCCAAGGACTGTAATACTAAAATCTGGCCTACAGCCAAGTGCCTTTGGTTTTCGAGAAGGCAAGCACGAGCCAGAGAATGTTCTCAGTACTGGTGGGAGGTTATTTGAAGTTGAGGGGGTTAGCCTATTTGATGCCCAGGGGTGGAAAGAAACAATGGTTCTCTGATAATTAGGATAGTAATCCCAGCAGGGGAGCCCATCATATTTGTTTCTCTGAGACAGAAGTGTCTCTGGGCTATGGCTTAATCTTACCAGGCTCTAACTTTGAGGAATCATGATATCTTTGTTAGTATGCCTCGAGCTCACCCTGCTTTGCTTACATAGCAAACTCCTTCTTCCATAAACAGATATAAAAGAAGGTGAAATTCTATGACTTGATTCTTGTTCAAGGCATCTTCTAAACCATAGTAGCAATAACACTGCAAAGTCACTACGATGAATGTACATTTCTCGTCAGTATATTTAATGTTTAATTCTCTTTTCTGTCCTTCGATTCCTTTCCCTTTTGATATTTTTCTCTTTTTATGCAATGTCAATTGATTCTGTTTTCTATTTCCCCAAGCCTTCCTTTCCTCTCTATTCTCATTATTAGAACACTTTTTAAGGCCTGTTTCTTTAATGGTACATACAATATTTCTTATCCTGGCACTTTCTAATCTTAAACATTAAAATCAAAGCTCAAGTCCCATATTCAGGATATTTTTTATGCCATAAGCACTCACAGGGCACAAATATGACTTTTTCCTAGGCCTAAAGTACCTACTTCTTTCTTTAGTTATATCATTTATCGTCCTGTTTCTGTGACTTTATTGATCTCACTCTCTAGTACCCTATCTTCACTGAGAAAAATTCACTTTTTACTATTAAAGACTCTTTTGACAATGACTCTGAAACTCACATTTTAGTGATTTACATATACTCCTAATTTAGTGGTGTCAATGATCTATTTTTAACATTTAACTCATCTCCAATTTCTGCAAGTTCAGCTCGTACATAGAACCAGGACCCTTCACAGCTCAGGCAGCAATCACTGAGGTCCTTGGGCACTACAGAACAAACACAGGGATGTCTGTTAGCAGCTGCTCATGTCTAGACTTTGCTCCTTCCAAAGCTTCTTTGGTGCTTCAGCTGGGCCTAAAGTCTCTGGTGGGATCAGCTAAGTTTTCTATTGCAGATGCTTTTCTGACTCACGGTAAACAACAAGGTATTGGGTGGAAAGATGCCATGACAGCAGAAATGAACGTTAGTGGGGAATACTGCAAAAACAGCCTCTTACCGTCAACAAGTACAATAAACAATGGACAACAAGACGGCAAACACCACAGATTCATTGATTTAGACAGGTTTCTGGGTTCTGCACATGCTTTGCATTTAGGTCTAGCTTTCTGCTGAGGCCTTTAATATGCCCAGGGAAACACTTGTTTTATTTTGTTTTGTTTAGCTGAAAACTTTAGATATCAGTATTCCATGAAGGATGACAAATATACTTTGGATTTGCAGAAACTCTTTTCTACCAGGATCAAATTGCTCTAATAGACAAGGACTCTATAGACAAGGATAAGTTACTAAGAGGAAAATGGAAAAGCCCAAAGAAGTAAATTGAGTTGACAAAACAAGTCAGTAGCTAAGATGGAACTGAAAGTTTGGTCTTCACTTATTTCAGAAAGATGACAATTATTTGATGAATGTAGGAACTGTAGACAACTAATAAAATGTCCTCCCCACTCCCTTCTCCCCCGATCATCCTGACCAGTCACTGGGGCCTTAAACTATGCACATAAAATTAATTAGCTAGAGATTCAGAATAAATACATACAACCAAACCACAGCTTAATCTCTGCAAAATAGGGGGAAAACCCAACATATTTCATAAGTATTTTACTATTAATATATTTATCAAAAAGATTTCATAAAAGCATAATTACATTAAAATATATAAAGTTTATAAGGCATATAAGAGCCTACTTATATTTTTTAAATGAATATATCATAGTGGTTGTCGTAATCATTTTATTCAGAGTATCACACAGCTTGTGGAAATCAAGAAAATGTTATGTGTTTTCAATACTTATTTAGCTTTTAAGTTGAATAGTCTCCCAATTACAGTGCCAGCTAAAGTATAATGAAAATAGCTTATATGGAATTATCTAAGACACTAATAGTGAAAAAGAACTGAAACTTAAGATAATAATAACATTTACAGAGAAGGAGACATTTATGTCATTATGTAAATGTATAACATAAGATAATCTTTCCTTAATTAACATAAATTGCAGACTGAGCAAATTACTAATTCAGTGTAAATGAGCTGGCTGCATAACTGGTTACTTGACATTCAGTTATTTTGCACATGTTTAATTCCATTTTATTTTTGGTTAAGAATAAAATGAGTGAAATTTAAAAATGTTAAACAAATCCTTTAGGAAACAATTGTCTTCTTAGAAATTATAAGGAAAAGATAAAATAGCCATAAATGAAAGATAGAAGCTTAAGGAAGTGGCAATTATTCACATTTTGATTACCTAAAATGAGGCCATATCTTCTGAAGGATGTATTTCATTAAAATTTCTCTGGTTTAGTCAAATTTCCAATTATTAAAATGAACTCAATCTCAATATTTAACCTTGACTCATATTTAGCTGGAAAAGTATTTACTGTTTTATCAGACTTTTAGTGGCTACCATAATATTACAACATGAATTTGTGGTTTATCAAAATCTGACATTTATCACTACTTTTACCCTCTTTCCCCAAATTGTGTAAACCTTAGAACACCAACGATATTTTCTCTGTTCTAACAAATATGCTATTGTTATGTATTTTCTCTGTATCTTAAAGACCAAAAGTTATAATTACTATTTATGTTGTAAATACACATTTTGATTTATCCAAATGTTTACACCTCATTATTTTCACTCTTATCTACGTTTCCAATTGGGATCTTTTTTTTTCTACCTAAAAAATACCCTGTATTATTCCTGTTAGTGCAGATATGCACATGACTAATTTTCAGTTTTTGTTTGTCCGAAAATGTCTTTATATCCCCTTGATTGTTGAAGACTACTTTCATTACATATGGATTTCTAGTTTGGTACTTATTATTTTTAGCGCCTTACAGTTATCATTGTCTTCTGGCTTCCAAGTCTTTTATGTTCTATATCTTTAAAAATTCTCAATCTTGTCTTTTACCTGCTTGAAGATAATAAACATTTATTTTAAGGTCTATTCCTGATAATGCTAATGGACTCTGAGTGCCTTTTTCTATTGCCTATAGTTCCTGCTGGTTCTCAATTGTGTTATCATGTCTCTTTGGGTACCTGGTTACTTTTAATTGTGTGCTAGACATTATACTGGAAAAACTTACAAAAATAATTTGACGCTTAGGATAATATTACAATACTGCATAGTGATTTTATTTTCCTTCTGCCAAGCTCTGGGAAACTACCAATCTGGAATAAACTTTTTCAAAAAAATGTTTATTTATTTATTTTGAGAGAATGCATGGGAGGGGCAGAGAGAGAGGGAGAGAAGGAGAATCCTAAGCAGGCTCCACGCTGTGAGTGCAGAGTCCAACATGGGGCTTGATGTCACGAAACGTGAGATCATGACCTGAGCCAAAATCAAGAGTCAGACGTGAAACCAATTGAGCCGCCCAGGATCCCCCTAATCTGAAATAAACTTAATCAAATTCTGGAGATTAACATGATATAAAACCTAATCCCAGTGATGACTAGTTCCCCAAGGTTCAGCCCTTTAAGATTCCAGCAAGAACATGGGGAGAGGTTTAACATGGCCACTCTTCCCTTTCAGATCTTGGACTCCAAGTTTTATCATACTAGCTCCATTAGGCTATTAAATGAACCAATCAGAATCTTGGTTTCTCTTCTTTAACTGGCAAATGTTTCCAGAAGAAAAGTCACTGTAAATGATAAGTACACATTTTTGGATTTTCAGTTTCTCTCAAATATTGCTGTGAAAGTCCATTTGACTTTTTACATCTTTAAGCAAAAAGGCATTTTTCTTTATTTTTGTTTGATATGGTTTTAGCATTTCCCCAATAGTTAGAATTGTCCTCAGCAGGAGAATTAGTTCAAATTACTTAGTTTTGGAGTGCCTGGGTGGCTCATCAGATAAGAATTCAACTTTGGCTCAGGTCATAATCTCAAGGTTCGTGAGTTTGAGCCCCGCATCGGGTTCTGTGCTGATAGCTCAGAGCCTAGAGCTGGCTTCAGATTCTGTGTCTCCCTCTCTCTTTTCCCCTCCCCTACTCATGCTCTGTCTCTCTCTCTCTCTCTCAAAATTAAACATTAAAAAAATTTAAAATTACTTAGTTTCTAATTACTTGAAGTAGAAGTTTATCTGGTAGTTGGATATTTTAGACACAGTTAGCTAAAGATAAATACATAAGTTTTGGAGATTGCCAACCATCACCTCATGCTCAGTCTAACATATTTTCCTAGAGATTGCCAATTGCTCAGGAATGGAAGTTGATTTAGGACACCATTAACACCATTGTCCTGCTTTGGAATGGACACATTGGAAGTTGAATGTCTATTCTCATGAGACTGTGAAGTTGAGTATTCTGCATTAACTGTCTATATTTGGCATTCTTTACATTAAAATTGACTGCTAGATATGCATAGACTTTGCCTACATGTTTGCCTCATAAAATTAAAGCCTAATTAGATTGTTGACTTGCACAACAATGTTTCAGAGAAACCAGTGGTTCACTATATGACATAAAGAGAAAACTGAAAAATAAAATTCTTGGAGGATGATAAACAGATGATTATCTAAGAAAAAGAATGAATAATGTCCTTTATTTGTAGAAGGACAGATTTTATTTGAAGGTAAAGAAAAAATTACATACAATAGATGTTAGGTATTAGTATTGGTTATTAAATTTATTCAGTTTTCATCTCTGTAAATCCTTAAATACAAGAGATTCACATCCATATAAATGGTTTTAGGAGTCTCATATGAAGGTTTAAAGAAAATTTTAAAGTTTTAAAAATTGTCTCCTGAAGAATTTACTTTAAAAAATAAGAGAAAGCAGTTCTAAGAAGGAAATTTATATCAATACAGGCTTACTTCAAGAAATAAGAAAAAGCTCAACTAAATACTCTAAGCTTATACCTAGAAGAACTAGGAAAAGAACAACAAAAAAAACCCAACATTAGCAGAAGAAAGGAAATAATAAAAATCAGAGCAGAAAGAAATGAAATAGAGACTTAAAAAACAATAGAAAAGATTCAACGAAACCAAGAGCTGGTTCTTTGAAAAGATAAACAAAATTGATAAACCTTTAGCCAGATTCATCATGTAAAATAAGATAGGACACAAATAAATAAAATCAGACATGAAAGAGGAGAAATAACCAGTATCACAGAAATACAAAAAATTATAAGAGAATGCTACAAAAATTATATGCCAACAAATCCTAAAAGAAATGGGTGCATTTCTAGAATCAGAACAATCTTCCAAAACTGAATCAGGAAGAATAGAAAATCTGAACAGACTCATTACTAGTAACGAAATTGAATTGTAGTTTAAAAACTATAATCAAATTGTAATTTGTGAATGTTTATTTATTTTTGAGAGAGAGACCATGAATGAGGGAGGGGCAGAGAGAGAAAGGGATCTGAAGTGGGCTCTGCACTGACAGCAAAGAGCCTGATGCAGGGCTGGAACTCATGAACGGTGAGATCATGACCTGAGCCAAAGTTGGACGCTCAACTGAGTGAGCCACCCAGGCACCCCAAAGTGCAATTTAAAAAAAAACTCCAAACAAACAAAAGTCCATGACTGAATGGATTCACAAGTAAATTATATCAAACATTTAAAGGAGAGTTAATACCTATTGTCCTCAAACTATTCCAAATATTAGAAAATGAAGAAAAACATCTAAATTCATTATACAAGGCTGGCATTACCCTGATACCAAAACCGGACAAAGATGCTATAAAAAAGAAAACTGCAGGTCAATATCCCTGATGAACATAGTATGAACATAGTTGTAAAAATCCCCAATAAAATATTAGCAAACCACATTTATTACAATGATGCAAAGATGTTTCAATATTCACTAATCAGTCAATGTGATACACCAAATTTAACAAAATGAAGGATAGGGGCACCTGGATGTCTCAGTTGATTGAGTGTCTGACTCTTGATTTTGGCTCAGGTCATGATCTCAGGGTCATGGAATCAAGCTCCACATTGGGCTCCATGCTCAGCATGGATATTCCCCCCCCCCCCCCCCCGCTCCTCTCCCCTGCTTGTGTGCTCTCTCTAATATAAAATTTTTTTACTTAATTGATGTTTATGGATTTTTTCACCCAAGAGCTGTAAATACACTCTTTTCAAGTACATTCGGTACATTCACCAAGATAAACTATATGCTGGGCCATCACACAAGTCTCAATAAATTTAAAAAGAACTGAAATTATACAGAGTATGTTCTCTGACCAAAACAAAATTAAATTAGAAATCACAACAAAAAGATATCTGCAATATTGTCAAATATTTGTAAATTAGAGAACACACATCTTAATAACCCATGGATCAAAGAAGAAATCAGAGAGGAAACTTGCAAATGTTTCAAAGAAAATGAAAATATAACATATCAAAATTTATACAGCTAAAACAGTGTTTAGACTCCTTTAAAGTACTTATGTTTTTTTAAAAAGTTGGTTTTTTTAATGTTTATTTATTTATTTTTATATAATTTATTGTCAAATTGGTTTCCATACAACACCCAGTGCTCACCCCAACAGATGCCCTCCTTAATGCCCATCACCCACTTTCCCCTCTCCCCCACCCTCCATCAACCCTCAGTTTGTTCTCAGTATTTAAGAATCTCTTATGGTTTGCCTCCTTCCCTCTCTGTAACTTTTTTTCTAAATAAAATTTTTAAAAAATGAAGGATAAAAATCATATGATCATCTCAATAGATGCAGAAAAAGCATTTGACAAAATTCAACATCTATTCATGATAAAAAAACTCTCCAAAAAATGAGTTAGAAGAAACAGACTTCAACATAATAAAGTCCATATATGACAAACCCATAGCTAACACGAATGGTGAAAAACTAAGAGCTTTTCCTCTACGGTTAGGAACAAGACAAGGATGTCCACTCTCACCACTTTTATTCAACATAGTACTGGAAGTTCTAGGCATAGCAATTAGACAAGAAAAAGAAATAATAGGCATTCAAATTGGGAGGGAAGAAGTAATATTCTATTTGCAGATGACATAATACTACGCATAGAAAATCCTAGGAGCATCTGGGTAGATCAGTCAGTTAAGCATCTGACTTCAGCTCAGGTCATGATCTTGTGGTTCATGAGTTTGAGCCCCATGTTGGGCTCTGTGCTGACAGCTCAGAGCCTGGAGCCTGTTTCAGATTCTGTGTCTCCCTCTCTCTCTCTGCCCCTCTCCCACTTGTGCTCTCCTTCTCTCTCTTAAAAATAAATAAAACATTTAAAAACATTTTTTTAAAGAAAACCCTAACGACTCCACCAAAAACTATTAGAATGAATGCAAAGTTGTAAGATACAAAATTAATACACAAAATCTGTTGCATTTCCATACAAGAATAATGAAATAGCATAAGATTAAAAAATTCCATTTACAATTGCACCAAATAAAGAATAAAATACCTAGGAATAAAATTGACCAAGGAGGTGAAAGACCTGTACTCTAAAAACTATAAAAGATGAAAAGAATTAGAGACAGAAATTGAAGATGACACAAATGGAAAGATGTTCCATGTGTATGGATGGAAAGAATTATTGTTAAAACATCCATACTACCCAAAGCAATCTACAGATTCACTGTAATCCCTATTAAAATACCAACATCATTTCTCACAGAACTAGAACAAATAATACTAAAATTCGTGTGGAATCACAAAAGACCTCAAACAGTCAAAGCAATCTCGAAAATGAAGAACAAAGCTGGAGGTATTACAATCTCAGATTTCATATATACTACAAAGCTGCAGTAATCAAAACAGTATGGTACTGACATAAAAATAGACACATAGATCAATAGAACCGAATTGAGAGCCCAGAAATAAACCTATTTGGTCAACTAATGTATGACAAAGGAGGCAAGAACATACACTGGGGAAAAGACAGTCTCTTCAACAAATGGTGTTGGAAAAACTGGACAGCTACATGCAAAACAATGAAACTGGACCACTGTCTTGTACCATACACACAAAAATAAACCCCAAATGGATTAAAGACCTAAACGTGAGACCCGAAGCCACAAAACTCCTAGAAGAAAACAGGCAATAATTTCTTTAACATCAACTTTAGCAACATTTTTCTAGATATGTCTCCTCAGGCAAAGGAAACAAATGCAAAAGTAAACTCTTGGACTGCATCAAAATTAAAATCTTTTGCACAGCGAAGGAAGCCATCAACAAAATGAAAAGGCAACCTAATGAATGGGAGAAGATATTTGCAAATGATATATCAGTAAGTAGTTAATATCCAAAATATGTAAAGAAATTATACAACTTAACACAAAAACAAACAATTCGATTTAAAAATCGCCAGAGTGGGGTGCCTGGGTGGCTCAGTCGGTTGGGCGTCTGACTTCGGCTCAGGTCATGATCTCGCGGTCCGTGAGTTCAAGCCCCGCATCGGGCTCTGGGCTGACAGCTCAGAGCCTGAAGCCTGTTTCGGATTCTGTGTCTCCCTCTCTCTCTCTCTGACCCTCTCATGCTCATGCTCTGTCTCTCTCTGTCTCAAAAATAAATAAATGTTAAAAAAAATTAAAAATGGCCAGAGAACCTGAACAGATATTTTTCTAAAACACATGTGTTTTCCAAGAAGGCATACAGATGCCAACAGACACATTAAAAGATGCTCAACATCACTAATCATCAGGGAAATTCAAATCAAAACCATAATGAGCTATTACCTTACACCTGTAAGAATGGCTGAAGTCAAAAACAAGAAAGAACAAGTGTACCCAAGAATTTGGAGAAAAAAAGAACCCTCATGCACGGTTGGTGGAAATGTAAAATTAGTATAGCCACTGTGAAAAACAGTATGAAATTTCCTCAAAAAATTAAAAATAGAAATATCATATGATCCAGTAATGCCACTACTAGATATTTACCAAAGAAAATGAAAACACTAATTTGAAAGGATATATGCACCCCTATGTTTACTGCAGCATTATTTACAGTAGCCAAGATATGGAAGTAACTCAAGTGTCCTTTCATAGATGAATGGATGATACCCCCCCACACACACACACACACTGGAATATTACTCAGTCATAAAAAGAAAGGTTGAGATCTTACCATTTGTGACAACATGGATAGACCTAGACGGTATCATGCTAAGTGAAAGAAGTCAAATGGAAAAAGACAAATACCCTATGATTTCACTTATATGTGGGATCTAAAAGAACAAAACAGGGGTGCCTAGGTGTCTCAGTTGGTTGCGAATCCAACCCTTGATTTCAGCTGAGGTCATGGTCCTAGAATCATGAGATTGAGCACCTCATCGGGCTCCATGCTGAACATTCTCTGTCTCCCTCTGACCCTCTCTCCCTCTCTCTCTAAAACAAATATAAATTTAAAAATTTAACAATAAAAGAACAAAACAAATAAGCATGCAAACAAACAAAAAGAATAAATAGGCCGATAAATACAGAGAATACACCAGTGGTTGTCAGATGAAATGGGGGTGGATGGTTGAGTAAAATGGGTAAAAGAGAATGGGAAACATGGGCTTCCAGTTTGGGAAAGAATAAATCATGAAGATAATAGATACAGCATAGGGAATATAGTCAATGATATTGTGATTGTGTTGTATGGTAACAAATGGTAACTATACTTGTGGTGAACATAGATAACATATAGACTTGTCCAATCAATATGTTGTACACCTGAAACTAATGTAACATTATACGTCAACTACACTTGAATTAAAAAAGCCACAAAATATTTTTTTCAAAATAGTCAAGATAATACGACAAAGAGATGATAGAATTGATGTATCACTTTTATATTTTATATCCCCCATGAACTAACAAATCTAAGCACTGAACATCAATTGTTGGTTTTAGCCCAAAAAAATATCAACCAGACATTGGATGTCTTCTCGTTGAAGTATACAATGCCACCCATGGAGTAGCCTAGCGAAATAAAATTGAATCTGATTAAGCCTCCAGATCAAACTACTAGATTATAAGAAATATAAATGACACTGTCCAAGTCAGCAATCTCAGAGGGAATTTCTTTCTCTGAAAAAGTTATATTTAATCCAAGGAATGGATTAGGCACCTGCTTGGGTCCTACCCCTACTACTTGCACCAACTTCTTGAAACAAGGGATTAGAGTATTATAATTGGTGACCAACCATCATGTGTGCATTTTAGAGCCAGTGATAGTGGTGTTAAAATGTTTGGCAGCTATACCATAACTTGGTAGAAAGTGGAGGGGCAGAATCAAGGAAGAAAGCAGATGTCTACCACAAACAAAATGGTAGAGAAGCAAATCTTTTTATGTATACTACTTTATAATATGATGAAAGTCAATAAAGGGAGAATTATTCAATGATTTATCTGGCATAGTTGCTTAGCAGTTTGAAAAATAATTATTATCTCTGACCAAACACCAAAATGAATTATGGGGATTGGAACTATTGGTGGAAATAATCAAACCATAATAATCTGAAAGGAAATATGTTGTAATATTTTTCTGAACTCACAATAGGAAATTCAAAGAATATGACACAAAATATTACAGATGTTCTTTTCTTTATCTTTTTCCTCCTATGTGATTTAAAAGCAGTATTGTATGTGTGTGTGTATATACATACACACACACATACAATACTGCTTTTAAATATTTATATGCCTATAATGTATAGAAATGTTATGTATTTGTCAACATCCCTTATAAAGAAAATTTTCTTCTTAATAAAATACCAAAAACCTTAATTCAACATTCAACAGCACATAGAAAGGATTATATATATATATATGTGTATATATATATATATACTGCTATATATTATATGTTATATAATGCCCCAACATTTGAAAATTAATGTAATAATGTATACACCCCAATGTTTTTTGCAGCGCTTTCAACAATAGCCAAATTATGGAAAGAGCCCAAATGTCCATCAACTAATGAATGGATAAAGAAGATGTGGTTTATATATACAATAGGATACTACTTGGCAATGAGAAAGAATGAAATCCTGCCATTTGCAGCAATGTGGATGGAACTGGAGCGTATTATGCTAAGTGAAATAAGTCAGTCAGAGAAAGACAGTTATCATATGTTTTCACTCATATGTGGAACTTGAGAAACTTAACAGCAGACCATGGGGAAGGGAAGGGGAAAAATTAGTTTCAAACAGAGAGGGAAACAAACCATAAGAGACTCTTAAATACAGAGAACAAACTGCAGGTTGATGGGGGGCTAGGGCAGGGGGAAATGGGTGATGGGCATTGAGGAGTGCACTTGTTGGGATGAGCACTGGGTGTTCAGTGCTCAATCATGGGATGAATCATGGGATGGATCAATCAGTGATGAATCACGGGATCTACCCCAAAAACTAAGAGCACACTATATACATTGTATGTTAGCTAACTTGACTATAAATGTTATATAAGCCCCTGTTCTTGGTTTAAAATTGAAAAAAAAAAAGAAAGAAAATTAATGTAATATACTATATGAATAAGGTAAAGGGGGGAAACCTATATGATTATCTCAATAAACACAGAAAAAAAATTGACAAAATCCAACACTGTTTCATGATAAAGGATATATGTTGGGATATTTTTCTGAACTCACAATATTCCCAAAAAACTAGCAATAGAAGGAAACTTCCTTAACCTTACAAAGGGCATCTGTAAAAAACCTGCGGCTAATATATTTTTAACAGTGAAAGACTACATGCTTTCCCTATGTGATGAAGAACAAGGCAAGGATCTTCACTCTTGCCATTTTTATTCCACATTGTAATAGATATTCTAGTCAGGAAAGATCAGAAAAGAAGTAAAACCAGCTCTATTCATAGATGACAAGATATTGTACATAGAAACTCCTAAAGAATCCACTAAAAAACATCTGATAAATGAGTTCAGCACGTTTGTGGGATACGTGATCAGTATTGTATTTCTACAATACACTTTGCAATACACTTGCAATAAACAAGTGAAATCAAGTTCAAATATCGGAAAATGAAATCAAGAAAACAATTCAGTTTACAATAGCATCAAAAAATAAAATTCTTAGGAATGAGTTTAACAAAAGAAATTAAAAAAATATTTTGAAAACTACAAAACTTTGTTGAAAGAAATTAAAGATTTAAACAATGGAAAGACAACTCATGTTCATGGATCAGGAGACTTAATATTGTTAAAATGGCAATAATCTCCAAGTTGAGTTACAGGTTTGATGCAATTACTCTTGGAATCCAAGATAACTTATTTATAGGAATTGATAAGTTGATCCTAAAATTCATATGAAAGGGGAGCCTGGGTGGCCAAGTCGGTTAAGCATCAGACTTCAGCTCATGTCATAATCTCACGGTTCATATGTTTGAGCCCCACATTGGGCTCTGTGCTGACAGCTCAGAGCCTGGACCCTGCTTCAGATTCTGTCTCCCTCTCTCTCTGCCCCTCCCTTGCTCATGCTCTGTCTCTCTCTCAAAAATAAACATTAAAAATTTTTTATATAAAAAAATTCATCTGGAAACATAAGGGACCATAATAGCTAAAACAATCTTTAAAAATAATAACCATGCCCATTGACAGATGAATGGATAAAGAAGATGTGGTATATATACACAATGGAGTATTACTCAGCAACCAAAAAGAATGAAATCTTGCCATTTGCAATGACATGGATGGAACTAGAGGGTATTATTCTAAGCAATATTAGTCAGAGAAAGACAAATATCATATGACTTCACTCATGTGGAATTTAAGATCCAAAACAGAAAAACATAAGGGAAGGGAAGCAAAAAGAATATAAAAACAGGGAGGGGACAAAACGTAAAAGACTCTTAAATAAAGAGAACAAACTGAGGGTCGCTGGAGGGGTTTTGGGTGGGAGATGGCCTAAACAGGCAAGGGACATTTAGGAAGACACTGATTGGGATGAGCACTGGGTGTTATATGTAGGCGATGAATCACTGGATTCTACTGAAATCGTTATTGCAGTATATGCTAACAAGTAAATTTTAAAATTAATTAGTTAATTAATTAATTAATTAAAAAGTAATAATAAGCAAGTGGGAGGAATCACTTCCCAATTTTGAAATTTATTACAAAGCAACAGTAATCAAGACAGTGTGGTGTTAGCATAGGGACAAACATAAAGATCAATGGAACAGAACTGAGAATCCAGAAATAAACTCTCACATTCACAGTTAATTCAATTCCTGCAAGGATGCCAAAACAATTCAATAGGGAAAGAATAGTCTTTCAGCAAATCGTGCTAGGACAACTGGATAGCCACATACAAAAGAATGATTTTGTACCCCTACCTCACACCATATAAATAAATAAAGTCAAATGGACCAAAGACTAAGATCTAAAATAATATTAGAAGAAGATATAGGAGTAAATCTTCAGGACATTGGATTCAGCAATATTGTCTTAGATATGACACCAGAAGCATGAGCAACAAGAAAATAAACTGGACTTCATCAATATTAAAAACACTTGTGTGTCAAACAACACTATCAAGAAAATTAATAAACAACTCACAAAATGGGCAAAAATGTTAGCAATTCAAATATTGAACAAGGACTGGTATTTAGAATATGTAGAGTACTCCCACCACTCAATAATAAACAGATAAATAATCCAATTAAAAAATGGGCAAAGGGGCACCTGGGTAGCTCAGTTGGTTAAGCACCCAATGCTTAATTTCAGCCAGGTCATGATCTTATGGTTAGTGAGATTAAGCCCTATGTTGGGCTTTGCACTGAGGGCATGGAGCCTGCTTAGGATCTCTCTCTCTCGCTCTCTCTCTCTCTCTGTCCCTTCCCTGCTTGCCCTCTCTCTCTCTCTCAAAATAAATAAACATTTCTGAAAAATGGGCAAAGAATCTGAAAAGACATCTTCAAAAAAGACATGCAAATGGCCAATAAGCACTCAAAAAGATGCTCAATATTATTAGTCACCAAGAAGATGCAAATCAAAACCATAATAAGATACCACTTTACACCCACTGAGAATGGCTAGTATCGAAAAGAAATGATGAAGAACACTGGTAAGGGTATGGAGAAATTACAACACTTGCATGTTGCTGGTGAGAACGTAAGGTGCTGCAGTTCCTTGGCAAGCAGTTTGGCATTTCATCAAAAGTTAAACACCCAGCAATTCCACTTCTACATATATACCCAAGAGAAATTAAAACATATGTTACCACAAAAACTTGTGCATGAATGTTCATAGCAGCATATTCATAATGGCAAAGAGGTAAAAACAGCCCGAATGTCCACCAACTAATGAATGGATAAACAAAAGGTGGTATATTTATACAATGGAATGCAATGAAATATTATTTGGCCATATAAAGGAATATTGATACAAATTATAGATGAACCTTGAAAACATTATGCTAAGTTAAAGAAACCAGTCACAAAAGACCAAATACTACATGATTTCATTTATATGAAATCTCCAGGATAATCAAATCTATAGGAACAGAAGGTAGATTAACAGTTGCTTAAGGGTGGGAAAATTGAGAAGTGAGAGTGAAGGTGTTTCTTTCTAGGGCTATGAAAATGTTCTAAAATTGATTGTGATAATAGTTGCCTATATAAGTGACATAGTAAAAACCATCGAAATACACATTTTATTTTTTTAAGTTTATTTTTTGATTGAGAGAGAATTCACATGTGCAAAACTGGGGGAGGAGCAAAGAGAGAGAGAGAGAGAGACAGGATCCCAAGCAGGCTCTGCATTGTCAGCATGGAGCCTGACACAGGGACTCAAACTCACAAACCTCGAGATCATGACCTGAGTTAAAGTGGGACACTTAACCCACTGGGCCACCCAGGCACCCCTCGAATTGTACATTTTAATTAGGTGCATTACATGTGAGTATATCTTAATAAAACTGTTACCAAAAAAATTAGATATCAAAAGATGGGCCTTTTGAGGAGTACCTGGGTGGCTCAATTGAGTGACTGACTCTTGATTTCGGCTCAGGTCATGATTCCGTGGTTCATAGGATCAAGCCCTCTTCGGGCTCTGTGCTGACATCGTGGAGCCTGCTTGGGATTCTTTCTCCCCCACTCTCTCTATGTCCCTCCCCCCCGCCTTTCTCTCTCTCTCTCTCTCTCTCTCTCTCTCTCTCTCTCTTTCTCTCAAAATAAAACCTAAAAAACATGGGCCTTTTCATACTGACATACCATGGTCAGATTAGAAAGTGATAATGGTAAAGGTCATACATCTTGAAAGTTGATCTAAATAACACAAAATCTGGAAAAAATAAGGTGAAGAGAATCTGTACTTACTGGAGATTGCAGGTAAGGAAAAAGAATACATGTAATTTCAGTAAAAAAGAGCTTTCACTTTTATATTGCCTATATACTTAGCAATAGAAAATGTGCTGGTAGTTTTTGCTGCTTATTTACAGTTAGTATAGCTAGCTGAATAGATCATAAAAATCTTTAACCCAGAAAAAATATTCCCAGAGGTTTAGAAACGTATGTCGTTCTAATAACTAGGGCCAGAACCAGCTTGTTGTAAGTAGGAACACTGAGACATCCTCCTGGTAATGCATTCAATTTTGTTCCAACATAGCTATAAGGGTAGCATCAAATACTGAAACTTACGTTTTGAATATTATGACTTGCTATAAAGTCAAATCATAAGCCTTGTGTTGTGTGTTTTGAATGCAATATAAAAATGGACTTGAATGCTTCTTTGAAAATGACTGACGGTTTAACTTTGATTCATTGGTGTATATTATGAAATAAATATGGGACTCCAGGAGTACTTTTTATAAGATCCTGGTCTGGTTTTTCACGTTCTAGCTCTTTGGTGTAGGTTTGATATTTTAAAATAATATTAAAATGGGAATCAATTCACCTATCACTTGGGGAATACAAGTATACATGAAGAAAGTAACTTGTTTTAGGAGCCAGAATGGAAGACCAGGGACTTGAAGTCTGTAATCAGAATTCCTTGATCTATGAGGAATAATCTCTTCGGAGGGACCTGAATCAAGGCTCTTCTTCACGGTCTTAGTGCAACATCATGTGTCCATGTCACTACAGTCATTATCTAATGTCTAAAATTGTTTATTCCTTCCTACTGAGGTCTTTAGATCAGGAAGAAGTTTCTTCATTGAAGAGAATTCATATAATCTTGGGCTAACGAAGACTGGGAATTATTTTCATTGAGAACACTGGTGTGCCACATGATCATAAAATATGATTAAAAATTTTGTAAAACAGCAGTGCTAGACGTGCCTATATCCTGGCAACCCACCTCCATTTCCTCAGATAAAGTTACCACTTAAATGTCTTTTAACTTATTTCATCTACAATATTTTCATGGAGACTATTAGCAGAGACAAAGCAGCAGTTGAAAGTAGGCTTTGAGAGGAGGGCTAAGCACATCATGAAGTTTGTGCTCTTAGCAGTTTCCACTTGCTTCCTGATTCTCTTTTCTTCCTTTTGCTGCATATGCCTCCTTTACCTTGCATCCATTTTAGACTTTATGCTCTCTGTTTTGCAGGAGAAACTCTTATAAATAAATTCACATTAAGATCTTGGTGGCCTGAAGTTGTCCCTCCAGAAATCTTTTTTTTTTTTAAGCAGTCCTGGGGCACCTGGGTGGCTCAGTCGGTTGAGCGTCGGAGTTCAGCTCAGGTCAAGATCTCATGGTTCGTGGGTTCAGGCCCTGCGTTGGGCTAGGTGCTGACAGCTCAGAGCCCGGAGCTTGCTTCAGATTCTGTGTCTCCCTCTCTCTCTGACTGGCTCACGCTCTGTCTCTTTCTCTCTCTCCTTCTCAAAAATAAACATTAAAAAAAGCAGTCCTCTCCCAAGGAAAAAAAAATATGACTCGAGACCTATGTGGGGAACATATTTCAGGTAAAATCTTGACACATAAATTCTGCAAAGTCAATTACTTTGTCACTCAGCATGATAAAAGAATCACAATTAAACAATAAGTCTAACTATATAATGTTTATTTTGAAATAGCTGTTAAGGGGTTAAATAAGAAAATACCATCAGCCTAGAAATAAATAGAGCACAGAGATACGGTTAAAAGTAGAAAGAGGGGCACCTGAATGGCTCAGTCGGTTAGGTGTCTGACTCTTGATTTCGGCTCAGGTGATGATCTCATGGTCATGAGTTCGAGCCCCAAGTCAGGCTCCACACTGCGTGTGGAACCAGCTTAAGATTCTCTCTCCCTCTCTCTCTGCCCCTCCAACCTCCCTCAAAAAAAAGGAGGGGGGAGTAGAAAGAAAACTGTCATCAAAGTGCATTGGCAACACTTTTCCCACTTAGCAATCAAGACAAGGGTAAAAACAGGGAAAGTAGCATCATCAATACGTAAAGTGAGTTTCCTCACACTTATTTATTAAGAAGAGAATTGAAGACAATGTTGAATTTCTCATGAAAATTAAAGCAGTCGAATCACAAGGAATGGATCTGCAGAGAAAATAAATGAAGTTAGTGATCTGTGTTTTCCAATCTGGTGTGTGAAGTGGTTCCATACTCTGGTTTTATTTTGAAGGTCCACGATTACCAAAAGATTTGGAACATCTTTTCATGTACTTATGAGCCATGTCTGCTTCATCTTGGCAAAATTTCTGGTTATTTCTGTTGTTATCTTTCTACTGAAGCATTTGTATTTTTCTTACTGAGTCACAGGAATTACTTAAACATTTCGGATGAATCCTTTATTGGTTATATGTGTTGCAATTATCTTCTGTAAGCTTATGGTATGTATTTTCACTCTCTTAATGTTGTCTTTTGATGAACAGAAGTTCTAAACTTGAATGTAGTTGGTTCATTGTTTTTTATATTTTTCTGTTTTAATAAACCTTTCCCTACCATAATTCAATAAAGATATTATCCAATATTGTCTTCTAAAGTTTAATTGTATTGCATTTCTATGAGGTATGTAATCCATCTTTTTTTTGTATGTATGGTATAAGGTACAGGGTGCAATTTCATTACTCCTTCCCATGGTTTATAGAAATGCATTTATCAACATAATAATATTGATGTACCTAGCAACTTGCTAAGTTTCTGAAATTAATTCTAATGATTAATCCATAGATTAAATTTGGTTGTTATGTGGACAATCATCTTCTCACCTGCAAAAAAAAGTTTCTTCCTTTTCATCTCTATTCTTTTTCTTTCTGTTTGCCTAGAATATTCAATACACTATTGAATATAAATAGCTACTGTGGCTATCCTTGCCATTTTCCTAATGCCAGAGTAAACTTCCATTGTTTCATGAATAAAACTTGGTATATGATTTTATACATACTTTTTGTCAAATTTAGAAAGTTCTCTGTTATTCCTAGTTTCCTAAGAGTTTTATCATGAAGATAAATGATGTTTTATAAAATGCATTCTCTGCATTTATGAAGATAATCATATGAACTTCCTCCTTTCAATTGTTAAAATGGTCATTTAAACTGTGTATTTCTGGAGTTAAACCCGATTTTGTGGAACACATTATCCTTTTTTAGCTGGATTTGATTTGCTAATTCTTTGTTTAGGGGTTTTGTACTTCATGCATGATACTAACTTGCAAATTTTCTTTCTCACACTGTCCTTTTAATTTTTCTTTTCTTGCACTTAATTTGCTCTTTTTCTAGTTTCTTAGTGAAAACTTAGGCCATTGATTTCAGAGTTCTTTTCAAATACAAATATTCAGCGGCTCCTGGGTGGCTCAGTTGGTTAAGCATCCAACTATTGGTTTTGGCTCTGTTCGTGATCTCTCAGTTCATGAGCTTAAGCCCCACACTGGGCTCCATGCTGAGAGAGTGGAGCCTGCTTGGAATTCTCTCTCTCTCCTGATCTCTCTGCCCCTCCCTCACTCATTTTCTCTCTTTCTCTCTCTCCCCCCCCCCCCACCCTCAAAATAAATAAATAAGCTTTAAAAAAAACCCACAAATATGGGGCACCTGGGTGGCTCAGTCGGTTCAGCATCTGACTTCAGCTCAGGTCATGATCTTGCGGTTTGTGAGTTTCAGCCCCACATGGGGCTCTGTGCTGACAGCTCAGAGCCTGGAGCCTGCTTCGGATTTTGTGTCTCCCTCTCTCATCCCCTCCGCCACTTGTGCTCTGTCTCTCTCTATCAAAAATAAATAAAAGTAAAAAAACAATTTAAATAAAACCCCAAAATGTAACATTCAACACTGTGAATTAGGTCAGGATAGTCAGCAGTGTTGTTCATAATCGGGAGGTCTTTACTGATTTTTTTTCTAACACTTTCATCAATTTCTGTGTAAAATCCCCAACCATAATTGTGTTAAACTCTTCAACTATATTTACGGAATTGTCAATTTTGTCAACTTTTATTTATGAATTACACATTATGCTAGACTGCTTGTTATATCCCCAGGTCCCTGTGGTTCTATTCTTTTTATTTTTTTGATCTTCCCCTGTCTTCAGACTGAATAATTTCCACTGATGTATCTTCAAGTTCTCTGACTCTTTCCTCTGTCATCTCCATTCTGCTATGAAGTCAACCCAGTGACATGTTTATTCCACATATTGAATTCTTCACTGTAGAATTTCCATCTTATTTGTGTTTATAGCTTCTATTTCTCTGCAGTGATTTCCTCCTACCCTTTCAGTCCAATCATATTGTGCTTTACCTGACTGAGCATAGTTATAATCGCTGCTTCAAGGCCTTTGGCATTTCCAACATGTGGGGATCTGGGATTTGCTGTCATTGATCACTTTTTTTTTTCTCTTATATGCCCTTAATTCCCTGAATGTCAAGAGAATCTGGGTGATATCTTAGATATTGTAAATGCTATGCTGTGGATTCTGGACTCTGGTTTCTTTCATAGTTCTCCAAAGAGGATTGAGATTCTGTTTTAGCAGGATACAAATTGGTTAAACTTATACCACAAGCTCTTTCTTGCCTGTAACCAGTGGAAGCTCAAATCCCAGTTCAGATATTTTATTTTAGGAGCACTGCGATAGTCCGCCCTACGGATGTATGTTGTTCAGAGGTCAGCCTTGGGCAGAATTTACACACAGGAATTTTGGGTTCCACTTCTTAGGCTCTCTCTTTTCTGGGGTTTCCGTCTCAGTCTCTGGAAGCCCTTGTTATGTGAGGTTCTGTCCCTCGGCTGCTCAGGACAGAGGATGGCTGATTTACTTATCAGAGTTTTAGCTGCTCACATCTTGCTTCATCTACAGTCTACCTCTGGGGTCATGCTGTAAAACAGAACAGGATTCACCTCACACTGGTCATGTCTTTCAAATTTTAATTTCCCCCTAGTTTTGCTGCCTTTTGTTCACTCTGCAGAGCTCTCAGGTAGTTTTTCTCTTTTGTTATCTGGTTGGAATTTCAGTCTGCTAGGAGCTTACTCCTCTGTGCTAGGACAGAAACCTTTCCATATCTTAAGTTATAAAGTCATATTTAAAGACAAGATGTTTGCTAAATAGACACTTAAAATTTGATGACAACTGGCAGAAGTAAAATCTGCCCCCTGGGGTGCCTGCCTGGCTCAGTCAGTGGGGCAAGCAACTCACAATTGCAGGGTTGTGAGTTTGAGCCCCATGTTGGGCATGGGGCCTACTTAAAATTTAAAAAAAGAAAGAAAGAAAAGAAAAAGGCCGTGGAATGTTACTACATAATCATTGATAAGAGGGTAAAAGTGCTTTTTTCCCACTGTTGTGGCAATGCCATGGCTGGCCAACCTACTCACGGTCTTTTTAGGGTTGTTCCTAGAGGCAAGAAAGACTGTGAATAAGCTGGGGATGATTCTGTCATAAGCTTTTCAGATGTCCCTCACAGCATGGTTTATCATAAATCACTGACTTTCAGTATGGAGAACGAACCCCTCTGAGACAGTGCAGAACCTCTGGCTTTTTCATGGTCATCATGGTCACTGACAGCTTTATACTGTTGTAGCAACAATTTCCCAGGGCAGACATCACTTTAATAGTGCTTTCTAGGTGGCAGAGGTCATTTACCTCAGAGACACTTCAAAAGCATTCATTGCTGTATTTTTGTTTTGAAGGATGGAAGGGCGAATTGCCTGAAGGCTGTACAAATCACTGTGGTTAATGTGTGGTAGGATAGCCAAGGCCCCTAGGAGTACTAATAGCATGTTAGAAGACATCTAATGATAGACTGTATAGGATGTTGGACATACATTTAAATACCAAGCTTGTCAGAAACATTATTTTTTCACTGTTCCTGTGTTCAGCAACAAAGTAATCTCAATAAAACTTGGCAAGTCTGAAAATGTTCCAAGATCCTGAAATTGTCCTGTACTTCTTATAATGATAGTTACGGGTAAGAGATAATGTTCATGATTGTGAGAGAAGGTTGTGCCCCTTAGATCCCAAATCCTGTGTGTGTGTGTGTGTGTGTGTGTGTGTGTGTGTGTGTGTTTAAATAAGTGGCTTCAGGTCATATTTAAGTATTTTAAAGCAGTGTTTTTCAAAGTGTGGCCCAAAGACAACCTGCATTAAAATCTGTGGTGTTGATTTTTTTTCTAATTTTTTAAATGTTTTGTGTGTGTGTGTGTGTGTGTGTGTGTGTGTGTGTGGTGTTGCTAAAGATGTAAATTTGGAACCTTACCTCAGCCCTAGACAATCAAAATCACAAGAGGGAGGGTGGGAGAGATGAGGCCCTACAAATTGCATTTTTGTCAAGCTCCCCCAGGAGAGTTTCAGGCAGATGCAAGAGAAGAACTATAGTAGATCCTCAGAAGGATATTCTTCCACATAAAGATGACAGTAAAGTGATTTAATAAATTCCACGGGTTTTTCTTTTTATTTGATACATTTAGTATATATCTCCTAAATACAAAACACCATGCTAGGTACTGCTGGGATATAAAGATGAGTAAAGCATGAAAGTTCTTCAAGGTGATTCTTTTCTGCTAAAGACTGGAGTGCCCAGAATAGTTTGATTAGAAAAAAAAAAAGCGCCAAATCTTCTATTTGGAGTTACGATTTGGATTGAATGTGTCTCAGATTTTAATTTTAATGCATTTCTCAATGTATCTGAGTGTTAAAAAAAAAGTCACTCCATCACAGAGACAGCTATAAAGTCTGAGACCCACCAAAAGAGTTCCAAAAGGAATTTTTAAATGAATTTCCTCAGTGTCTCAGTCAGGTCCCTAGAAGCAGAGCCTGAGACAGGGATTCATGTGCAATTGGTTTATTGAGAAAGCACTTTCCCCAGACACTGTAAGAGAGGGAGGGTAGCAAGAGAGGACAGGGGAAGGAGCCAGACAAGGGTGTAGTTTCAGGAGAGGTGTAGCCTTAGCCTGGCCAGACCCTTCTGGGAGCACTTGAGCATGAAGCAAGAGTCAAGCACCTGCCCCAGAGGCTTTCCTGCACAGCTGCACAGTGACTGGCCAGGAGCCAGCAGCAGCAGCCTC
Organism: Panthera leo; assembly: GCF_018350215.1. Taxonomy (NCBI): domain Eukaryota; kingdom Metazoa; phylum Chordata; class Mammalia; order Carnivora; family Felidae; genus Panthera; species Panthera leo. The sequence continues at coordinate 141,835,448 of NC_056686.1, read as the reverse complement.
CGGGCTCTCCTAACCATCCCCTGCCAGCCAAGTGCCATCCTCCTCTTAGGGGTGCACCTGTGAGCCAGTAGCACCCAACATTCATGGTAGCTGGGCATGGGTACACTACCTGGTAAGGGGATCAGAGAGGACACCGAAGGCATCTGCCACGCTCAATGCTTGAGGTGATTCTTCCTTTATGCTGCACTGACTCTACTCTTAAGACTCTGCAGTTAGACTGCTTGGATGCAGACCTCAGCTTCATCCCTTAGTTGCTGCCTTACATGAGGATCTTTGTGCCTTAGTATTCTCATCTTTAAAATAGAATTTATAGGGGCGCTGGGTGGTTTAGTCAGTTAAGTGTCCAACTTCGGCTCAGGTCATGATCTCACAGTTTGTGGGTTCAAGCCCCGCATCGGGCTCTAGCTGACAGCTCAGAGCCTGAAGCCTGCTTCAGATTCTGTGTCTCCCTCTCTCTCTCTGCCTCTCCCCTGTTTTTACTCTCTCTCTCCCTCTCTCTCTCTCTCCCTCTCTCTCTCTCTCCCTCTCTCCCTCCCTCAAAAATATATAAATAAACATTTAAAAAATAAAATAGAATTTATAAAGCTAACTACTAGACTGTTGAGAAGATAATGAGATAATCCAAACCAAGTGTTTTACACAGTGCCTAGTACATATAGGAAGCACTCAACAAATTTTAGCAAATACTAGTTCTTATTTTCATTCCCTTACTACAGTCCTCATTAAGAAACTCTTTTATATTTAGGGGCACCTGGGTGGCTCAGTCGGTTGAGCACCTGACTTCGGCTCAGGTCATGATCTCACAGTTCATGGGTTGGAGCCCTGCGTCGGGCTCTGTTTTGACAGCTCAGAGCCCAGAGCCTGCTTCAGATCCTGTATCTCCCTCTTTCTCTGCCCCTCCACCCTTTGCAACCTCTCTCTCCAAAATAAATAAACATAAAAAATAAACATTTAAACATTTTAAATTTTTTTACATTTAAAAAAAATTGTAATGCTTATTTTATATTTGAGAGAGAGAGACAGTGCACGAGCAGGGGTGGGGCAGAGAGAGATGGAGACAGAATCTGAAGCAGGCTCCAGGCTCTGAGCTGTCAGCACAGAGCCTGACATGGGACTCCAACTCAGAAACTGTGAGATCATGACCTTAGTCATGACCTGAGCCAAAGTCAGATGCTTAACTGGCTGAGCCACCCAGGCGCCCCTGGTCCTCATTAAGACCTTGATTATCACGTGTCTAGGATTTTCCATCAGCTTCCTGCCTGGTTTCTCTGACTCAGACACCACCTCCCTTTCCACTAAAACACACCAAATAGACACATACGCCTTTTCCAAACTGCCCTACATACATAAGCACATACATGGAAGTTCTCCTCCTAAAGAGTTCCTTTCATCATATTCTCTATTTGAAACTCCCTTACCTCCACAAAAAAATCCCAATTTTAGCCTGCAATTCAGGTTGTTTTGTAGCTTGGTTATTCATTGCCTTTCCAGTTTTATTTGTTGCTATTTGTTTACACCAGCAGTTCTCAAAATTTTGGTCTCATGACCCCTTTACATTTTTAAGCGTAGCTGATACCTATTGAAAGTTACCATATTTGAAATTAAAACTGAGAAATGTTGAAAAGATTTATTGACTTGTTTAAAAATAATAATAAGCAGGAGCACCTGGGTGGCTCATTCAGTTAAGCATCTAACTCTTGATTTCAGATCAGGTCATGATCTCATAGTTCAGGACTTCAAGCCCCACATCCAGCTGTGCACTGACATCATGGAGCCTGCTTGGGATTCTCCCTCTCCCTCTTTCTCTGCCCCTCCCCACTTGCTCACTCTGAAAATAAGCTTAAAAAATGAACTTAAAAAAATATTTAAAAAATAACAATATGCACATTACATGCTATTATAAATATCTTTTTATCAAAACCAAATGTATTTTCCAAATTAAATAAATTTAGTGAAAAGAATAGCACTTTTATTTTTGCAAGTTTCTTGACTAGTTGTCTTAATAGAAGACAGCTGATTCTGATATGTTTTGCACTCAATGTTGTTTTAGTTCAAGTATATGAAGAAAATATGGCCTTATGCAGATACACAGTTGGAAAGGGGAAAAGTATTTTAAAAGCTTTATAGATAACCATAAATATTCTCTTCTGATACCAATATTCAACAAGTGGTAAACTTTCTCAAAGATTAGCTACAACGAGTAATCTGAGACCAAATTGATGGTCTTTGTACTCTGCTACATTACAATCCATTGCACTCTGAGAGGATCTTTTACTAGGTGCATGATTTTGATCTCTCAGACTCCCTAGAGGGTCTCAGGCACCCCAGGGTTCCTTACACTGCACTCCAAGAACCAAGTTCTGTTCTATATAAACCCTCTGCATTCTGTATCTCTTGTTTTTAAAGTGTAGCCAGTCGTGTTTTCATGGCTGTGTCTCACCTAGACAGCCAGAGGCTGGCTTGTCCACTAACCCCCAATGTGGTACATCTCAGACCGGTTACTAAAGGTCAGGGTCCTGCTCTGGCTCCTTTCAAGAGCAGTACTGGAAAAAGCAACAGGGAGAGTCGCTTTGCAGTTAAGGCACAGCCATGTAGATGAACTGCAGGGCTGGGTGAGAGGTCATCAGAAATCCTTGTCTGTGCCTGTTAAACTGGTCACTCTTTGTGTTAGAAAAGCCAATCTGGAATTGCAGAATGTTGTGTTAATTCTGCTCTTTGCTATAGTTGAATAAAATAAAAACACTGTGTGGGTGGGAAAAATCATAATAAAATAAAATGGGGACACCAGGGTGGCTCAGTCGGTTCAGCATCCGACTCTTAACTTCAGCTCAGGTCATCATCTCATAGTTCGTGAATTCTAGCCTGGCATTGGGCTGTGTGCTGACAGTGCAGAGCCTGCTTGGGATTCTCTCTCTCTCTCTCTCTCTCTCTCCCTCTCTCTGCTCCTCCCGTGCCTCTCTCTCTCTCTCTCTCCCCAAATAAATAAATAACATTCAAAATAAAATAAAATAAAATAAAATAAAATAAAATAAAATAAAATAAAATAAAATAAAATAAAATAAAATAAAACAAAACAAACCCAGGATTTTGTTGTTTTTATTCAGTAAAGCCAACTGATCAGCAGACGACTGCCACTGAAAAGATGGTGGGTTACTTACAGTTCCCAGGGAGAGGAGGCACAACATGCTACCCAGGGCCACAGGAAGCACCATGGTCAGTGTGGAGGCACAACAAGCCAGGGGAAAGCATGGCCAAAAGACTTGATTGCAGTTTTCATGGGACAGAACAGATGAGGCAGGGTGAGCAGCTGAACAGGTTTAGGATCAGATAGTTTGAATAACTTCTGTGGGCTCGGGGCTACAGGTGTGGTCTCTCTGGTTGTCTGCTACCTGGCCCTTGGGTGGTTTCGGGCAGGAAAATTGTGTCCTGAAGTGCAGGAGCCTGATAAAAGCAGGCAGATGGTGGGTAGGGGCATGGGATTTGTTGGTTTACATATCGAAAGTGTGCTTGTCCTCTGAAGGCCAGTGGTTTGCTATCCGTAGGAATTAGCTACCTACCCCTTAGAGGGGAAGTCTGTCCTCAGGACAACAAGGCACCAGGATGTCAAAGCATCAAGAAACAAAAAATAAGTATACCTGAAACTAATAGAACGTTGCGGATCAACTAGACTTCAATTAAAAATTAAAAATTAAAATTAAAAACATGATTAATACGCCTTTCAGATTGGTTTACTTACTTTCTCATAGTATATCAGATATATTCTGGCCCCATCCCTTTTCTCAGTCCTCTTAAACCCTAAATTTGTTGTACCTATTTATAGTCTTCTCATCCATCAAGACCGAGCTCAAAGCTCCCCTCTACTTTGAAGATTTCCCTGACAAATAATTTGGTGTTTCATCAATTGTACATTCCTCTGCAACACCTCTTGAATTATTGTCCTATGTTGTTATTTAACTTTCTTTGGGTATAAGCTAAATTTCTCCAATTAGATTGTTAATTTCTTGAGATCGGCAACCTCATTTTATCCTGTTCAGATCTTCCAGACTGTCTACCTTTACTCTGTGTGTGTAAACCTGCAGCCACTACCCAGGAATGAGCCTCTAGTATCATCGCTCTGTCTTGGCTCATACTGTCTTGCCACTGTCTCCTCATTTCCTCTGCTCCTAACCTCTTGCCAGATCTCCTCTCCATGGTTCTTCCCTTTGAGCTGGATGGATGCCTCCTACTGGCCCTTTGCCTTTACTTCTCAGGGAGTCTGAACTTGTTTCTCAGAGCGCATTTACTTCTGGTCTTTCTGGCCCTTGTCCATCTTCTGGAATCTTCCCTCAACTTTTTCATGAGTTGTAGGAAGCATGAAACAGACATACGGCTTGGATTATCATAGACTTTACATAGATGTGTGTGGAACTATAGCTTTATAGCCTTTTAAGTCACACTGTTTTCAGTAATTTGAGATTTTATACACAATTTGTGTCATCAAAAACAATCAACACTTTAACGAGCCTCTTCTGTGTTCCCCTATCCTATGTCTTAAGAACTGTAAGATAATTTATGAAAAATAGGTAAATACTTTGTTTTCACTGTCTTGTCTGACATATAAATCTTTGCCTAAAGGAGTTGGAAAGCCATCTCAACCTTCTCTGATTTGCTTAAATGAGTCCTATTTGAAAGATTTTTCTGAAACAAAACCTCATTAATGTCATTTAACTAAAAACAATATTATGGTGGGGTATTTAGAACTATATTTTTCTTTCTTAGCTCTGACTCAATATCAGAGTTTGTACTAGTTGGATTAGATGAAGTCAATAAACAACAACAAAATTTTTTTCTTTCTTTTTTTTTTAAGTGAACCCTTCATGCACCATAGGGCTTGAACTCACAACCCTGAAATCAAGAGTTGCATGCTCTACCAATTGAGCCAACCAGGCACCCCTAAACAAAAAAAAAATGTTTTAAAGGTATTTGGGAACTAGCTAAAGAAAGAGATGTGCTTCTAATATGCCTTTGTTTAAACCTTCAGATCCCTTTATGAAGACAAAGATCATGAACATTTTATTTTCTTTTTTAAATTTTTTTATGTTTATTTATTTTTGAGAGAGAGGGACAGAATGTGAGCAGGGGAGGGGCAGAGAGAGAGGGAGACACAGAATCCGAAGCAGGCTCCAGGCTCTGAGCTGTCAGCACAGAGCCCGATGTGGGGCTCAAACCCACTAACTGTGAGATCATGACCTGAGGCAAAGTCAGACACTTAACCGACTGAGCCACTCAGGTGCCCCAATTAACGTTTCTTTTTTTAAATAGGCTTCACACCCGAGCACACCCAAGCGTGGAGCTTGAACTCATCCTGGAGGTTAAGACCTGAGCTGAGATCAAGAGTTGGACACTTAACTGACTGAACTACCCAGGTGCCCCAAACGTTTTATTTTCTTTCTTTCTTTCTTTTTTTAAATGTTTATTTATTTTTGAGAGAGAGAGAGACAGAGACAGAGACAGAGTGCAAGTGGGGGAGGGGCAGAGAGAGAGAGGGAGACACAGAATCTGAAGCAGGCTCCAGGCTCTGAGCTGTCAGCACAGAGCCTGATGTGGGACTTGAACCCACGGACTGGGAGATCATGGCCTCAGCCAAAGTCAGACGCTTAACCAACAGAGCTACCCTGGTGCTCCACATTTTATTTTCTAATGAGGGCAAGAAACATGTGTTGGGTATTCAAGTGGTAAAGTCATTCATTTGTTACACTTAGGTTTTCATTTTGCCGTTTCTCTGATAACTGATTTGCCTGGATTCTGCTAGTGTGCGAATTAATGTGGAACACAAAGGCGATGTCATTTTAAGTGGAATATGGAAGATGTTAATCTTAGTGGCGAAAGGTTAAATAGTAATTTGGTAGTAGATTAAGACTCCCATACAGGGTATTTAGAAGAATATGGCATTTGATTTGATGATCTTTGTTTTCAGCATCTAAGATTTGATTCTTAGACACAGAGATGTTTTGTGGAAGAATATTGTTCTCTATTTTCTCATTATGGATGACCTCATGATGGATTATGCAACTCATTATGGATATATCATCTACAAATTGATCTTTTTTTAAAGTTTATTTATTTATTTTGAGAGAGAGAGAGACAGAACACACAAGATGGGGGGGTGGGTGTAGGGGGCAGAGAGAGTAGAAAGAGAGAATCCCAAGCAGGCTCTGAACTGTCAGCATGGAGCCTGATGCAGGGCTTGAACTCACAAACTGCGAGATTATGACTTGAGCAGAAACCAAGAGTTGGACGCTTAACCGAATGAGCACCCAGTCATCCCTACAAATTGATCTTAACCTTCTTTGGAATCACTTAACTTTGAGGACTTTCCCAGCCTGAATTTTAAAATGTGTCTTAAATTTATCGTCCTTTGTATAACTTTCATTTTAATTAAGTTATGCTCATTGTCTTAAATGTATCTCCTACAAACTACAAAGAAATCTTCCCCACTTTTAATACACTAATATTTCATTAAGAGATATATTATCAATTTACCAATTCCTGTCATAGTTTTATATGCTGTTTTTTAAATGATTATAATACTTACTATTTACTAAACTTTTATAATCAGATGAAAAATAATGCATGACTGTGTGTTTTGAAAAATAGGGTTATGCATGTATGAGATACAGTTTTTAAACTCTGATCATATTTCTTCTTAACATCTATGTTTCTTAAGTTATAGCTTTAATAATTGGGCTGGTTTTCAGATAAGATCCAATATAGCTTATCAGTCTGATGATGTCTTTCTATTTTTTTGTTTTGTTTTGTTTTGTTTTTTGATGATGTCTTCCTGGATTTATTTTGAGAGTTTCTCCATTCTTCTTGAGGTACAATATACTGCAACCATAAAACTATTTTCACAGCTTTTAGAGTATGGTTTTATAGAAAAGTAAGTAAATGTTTTCTCTATTATTTATAAATGTCTTTTCTAATCAGTAAAACTAAAAGGCAACTGACAGAATGGGAGAAGATATTTACAAATGACATATCAGATAAAGGGTTAGTATCCAAAATCTATAAAGAACTTATCAAACTCACTGCCAAAAAAACAAATAATCCAGTGAAGAAATGGGCAAAAGACATGAAGAAACACTTCTCCAAAGAAGACATCCAGATGGCCAACTGACACATGAAAAAATGCTCAACATCACTCATCATCAGGCAAATACAAATCAAAACCACAATGAGATACCACCTTACACCTGTCAGAATGGCTAACATGAACAACTCGGGCAACAACAGATGTTGGCGAGGATGCGGAGAAAGAGGATCTCTTTTGCATTGTTAGTTGGGAATGCAAGCTGGTGCAGCCACTCTGGAAAACAATATGGAGGTTCTTCAAAAAACTAAAAATAGAACTACCCTACAACCCAGCAATTGCACTACTAGGCATTTATCCAAGGGATACAGGTGTGCTGTTTCGAAGGGACACATGCACCTCCAAGTTTATAGCAGCACTATCAACAATAGCCAAAGTATGGAAAGAGCCCAAATGTCCATTGATGGATGAATGGATAAAGAAGATGTGGTATATATATATATACAATGGAGTATTACTCAGCAATCAAAAAGAATGAAATCTTGTCATTTGCTACTACGTGGATGGAACAGGAGAGTATTATGCTAAGTGAAATTAGTCAGAGAAAGATAAAAATCATACGACTTCACTCATATGAGGACTTTAAGAGACAAAACAGATGAACATAAGGGAAGGGAAACAAGAATAATATAAAAACAGGGAGGGGGACAAAACAGAAGAGACTCATAAATATGGAGAACAAATTGAGGGTTACTAGAGGGGTTGTGGGAGGGGGGTGGGCTAAATGGGTAAGGGGCACTAAGGAATCTACTCCTGGAATCACTGTTGCACTATATGCTAACTAATTTGGATGTAAATTTTAAAAAATAAAAAATAAGATAAAAAAATAATGTCTTTTCTATTTAAAAATATTAAATATTTTAAAAATCTTAAATACCTTAAAGTGTGGAGGGTGATCCACCACTACATTTGCTTGTCATGGAGTTCAACAATGTCACTTAACATTCATGGCACTTCCACTTTGGTATGCTACCATGTCTAAAGGTATTTATTATTAAACTTATTTTTTTTTAATTTTTAACGTTTTTATTTATTTTTGAGACAGAGAAAGGGCGAGGGAGGGGCAGAGACAGAGGGAGACACAGAATCAGAAACAGGCTCCAGGCTCTGAGCTGTCAGCACAGAGCCCGACACGGGGCTTGAACCCATGAACTAACTGTGAGATCATGATCTGAGATGAAGTCGGAAGCTCAACCCACTGAGCCACCCAGGCGCCCCTATTAAACTTATTGAATAAGGCAATTTAACATAGTATAATAATAAATAGAGATGGTAAAATGTTTCCTCCACAAGAAAACCTTCCAATTCTTGCCTTGATCTTTTCTTACAGTGATTGCCCTGATATCTCTAGGAGAGAGACCTACAGTAAGCTTGTTTGGGCCCTCCTTTATTATATTGACACTACTTATAACTTCTTCCCTTATACTTTTTTAATTAGTTGGGCCCATAATCTTTATAGATTTTCTATTTCTAGTCTAATTATTTCTGCTCCTGAAGTCGTTAATATTCTCCATTGTTTAAAATTTGCTAGTTCAGGGCTCCTGAGTGGCTCAGTCAATTAAGCGTCCAACTCTTGACTTTGGCTTAGGTCATGATCACACAGTGCATGAGATCGAGCAAGGAAACTGCTTGGGATTCTCTCTCTCTGCCCTTCCCACCATATGCTCTCTCTCTCAAAATAAATTAATTAATTAAAAAAAATTTTGCTAGTTCATTCTCATCTTCATACATTTGCCCTGAATTTCCCTCCCAGATGGTGTGGGGCCTTGGTGACCCAAGACTGGGTTAATGTGTGACGGTCACAGAATTTGATGTCTAAGAAGATCTGAAACACAGACCTGACAGCAAATCTGGGACAAGCCTGGCAGAGAGTTGAACTGGTATGAATGTTGAATGTGTTTGCCAAAATGGTAATTAGAAGGGGAACAGCAGAGTAGAGGGAATGTGACACAGGCTGGGAATCAGATGTACTGAGTGGAATAAGCCAGTTCATAAGAGAAAGCAGGAGGGAGATGCCTAGCAAGACTTTTTTTTTTCTTTCTATGTAAGGCTTGAAGATGGATGGGAGCTTCTAATAGGGTACTTGAGGCCCTGCCCATGGACGGAATCAAAGCAACTCAGGACATGGAGAATGCTCAGGTGCATTTGTTCAACCAACAGTTGTTTACATGTCCACTCAGTGCAGGTGATCCAAAACTGTAAGTCACGTTTTTGGTACATTAGAGAGGTATTATTTGATATTATATATACCTTTTTTTTGGTGCAAAGAAAACTTAAAGCTTTTTTAGGACATCTTGTCTCTACACTTAACTTGAGACCCATAAAATGTCTTATTAAAAATGTGAATATATGGGGCGCCTGGGTGGCTCAGTCGGTTGAGCGCCGACTTCGGCTCAGGTCACGATCTCGCGGTCTGTGAGTTCGAGCCCCGCATCGGGCCCCTGTGCTGACAGCTCAGAGCCCGGAGCCTGTTTCAGATTCTGTGTCTCCCTCTCTCTGACCCTCCCCCGTTCATGCTCTGTCTCTCTCTGTCTCAAAAATAAATAAACGTTAAAAAAAAAAATTAAAAAAAAATGTGAATATACTTGTAGAAAATACGGTGAATTCTTGCAACAAATGCAATTTCTTGTTCCTTATGTAAATCTTTGGAATGTTTCTTCAACTGACAATTGCCCTTGATGAAAAAGAATAGATAAACTTCAACTAAAGTGAGAACATGACAAGATATTGGGGAAAATCCACTTAAGATGCATGTATGCTGGGTTAGAAGGAGTGTATTAATTATGCCCCAAAAGAGGATCTTAGCATTTTGAAGTTGGTTTCCTAAAGCTATTAGTTCACATTTAGTGTTTTAGAAATTACTGGAAGCAAAAATAGGAATATAATTCTACCTGTTATAAAACCATGTTATGTCTCTACTTAGAATGTTTCACTTCAAATAAGGCTACAGTGATCATGGAAAGGATCAAAAAAAAGGAACCCAAACTGGACAGAGATAAAGACAGACTTAAAAAAAAATAATTCTTATGTATTTTAGAGAAAGACTTAAAAAATAGGATCTTAGGAAGATATAACTGAGTACAAATATTGAATAAATTCTGAATACTAAAATTAGGCTGTATCTTTTAAAGTAAAAAGTGGTAAATTTTAGGATAATTGTCTATTCCATAGACTCTGTAAATGTGGCTATCTATTGCCTTAAAGTGACATTTTAAATCTCAATTGTGTGTTGATATTTTACCTGTCTTTAGCGCCCTGCCCAGGTGTTTGTTCTTCTGACTGTACCTCTACAGAGATTCATGGAGTTCAATCATCATAGCCTAATAAACATCATTAAATGACGAATACAAAATGAAATCAAGTATAAATAAATAATTTCTTTACATTAAAACTAAAAAAAAGACAGTTCATTACATTCGCATGATGAAGATTAAGTGAATATTATTTTTAAAAATAGCAAACTAGTTTATTGACATTCACCGGCAAAATGAATTAGTCAGTAAATACTTATTAAACTCTATGTAAAATATATAAAAATTTGATGTGTTATAATGAGGTATTATCCATATGACCTTAAGGTAAATAGAAAGGGCTGTGTATGTATGTATGTATTTATTATTGCTATTTTTTAAAGTAATCTCTACGCCCATGGGGCTTAAACTCACAACCCTGAGATCAAGAGTCTCATGGTCCACTGACTGAGCTAGCCAGGCTCACCAAAAGGGCAATGTTTTTAATTTTGGCCAATTTAGGTCCCTGAAACTTGTTTCAAAGTTTGCATCTGTGTATTGTAGTTAAGGCCATCCTGGTTGATTCCAGGAGTGAGGCAATGTCGCCACCTACTGTGCAGACCATGGTAATGATGATGATAAAGGGAAAAATGAATAATTTTCCAGTTTTAAATAAATTATGAGGTAAATATTAAGCTAATTTTGGGTGTGATTACATTATACCACTCCTCAGTTGTATCATCAGTGTACTGGATTACTGAGAACCAAACAATTGATCCTAGTTTTGTCAAGCTAGGCCTTGGTAGCCGTGTGCTTTTAAGGTAAACCTCCTCTCTATTTTTTTTTTTTTTTTTTTTTTTTTAATTTGAGTGTAATTGACATACAACGTTACATTAGTTTCAGGTATTCAACTTAGCGATTTGACAGGTTTATACATTACGCTATGTTCATGTGTAGCTACCATCTGACCTGTTACATCACCGTTATAATACCATTGACTCCGTCCCTTTTATTCTCATGACTTCTCCTACCATTATTTTACTACTATCAATCTCTCTCTTTATGTCTGTTAATATTTGCTTTATGTATTTAGGCGTTCCAGTGTCAGGTGCATAGATATTTGCAATTGTTATATTCTCTTGTTGGATTGACCCCCTTATCATTATGTAAGGACTTTGTCTCTTGTTAGTTTTTGTTTTAAAGTCTGTTTTGTCTGATACACGTATTGCTATCCCAGCTTTTTTTTTCTTCCATTTGCCTGGTGAGTGTTTTCCATCCTTTTGCTTTCAGTCTGTCTGCACCCTTAGGTCTGAGGGGAGTCTCTGCAGGCAGCATATAGATAGGTCTTGCTTTTTTATCCATTCCCCACCCTATGTCTTTTGATTGGAGTATTTAGGCATACTGATAGGTATGTATTTATTGCCATTTTAAATTTATTTTCTAGTTACTTGTGTAGTTCCTTGTTCGATTCTTCTTGCTCTCTTTGTGACTGATGAGTTTCTATAGTGTTACATTTGGCTTTCTTTCTCTTTATTTTTTGTATATCTACCAAAGGTTTGGGTTTGTGGTTACTGTGAAGTTGATATATAACATCTGAAGTAAATAGCAGTCTATATAGATACAACGGTCATTTAAGTTCAAACACGTGCCAAACACAAACACACAGAAAAAGGGGGGGGGAGGCTTCTTTTTCTTTACCCTCTTCCCTTCCCTTTTAACTCCGTTCTCTACATTTTACATATATGTTGTCATATTTTACATCTTTTTATTCATAACTTTCTCATGTTTAATTAGAACTATTTCTTTTCCATTTAAAGAATTTCCTTTAACATTTCTTGGAAGGCTGGTGTAGTGGTGATAAACTCCTTTAACTTTTGCTTGTCTAGGAACCTCTTTACCTCACTTTCCAATCTGAATAAACTTTCCTGGTAAAGTATTCTTGGTTGCAGGTTTTTTTCCTTTCAGCACTTTGAATATACCATGCCATTACATTCTGGCCTGCCAAGTTTCTGCCAAAAACTCAGCTGACAGCCTTTTAAGTTTTTCCTTGTAGATAACTTTTGTTTCTCTCTTGCTGTCTTTAAGATTTTTCTCTTAATTTTTAAACTTTGACATTTTAATTATTATGTGCTGTGATGTGGAACTCCTTGGCTTCATCTTATTCTCTGTGCTTCTTGGACTTGGATGTCTATTTCCTTCCCTAGCTTAGGGAAGTTTTCAGTTATTATTTCTTCAAACATGCTTTCTACAGCTTTCTCTCTTTCTTCTTCTTCTGGGACCTCTATAAGTGTGAATCTGTGTTTCCTTGATGTTGTTTAAGAGATCTCTTAATCTAAGTTTATTTTTTAATTAATTTATTTATTTATTTTGAGAGAGAGAAAAAAATGAGAAGGGGAGGAACAGAGAGAGAGAGAGAGAGAGAGAGAGAGAGAGAGAGAGAATCCCAAGCATGCTCCCTGCTGTCAGCATGTAGCCTGATGCAGGGCTCGAATCCATGAACTGTGAGATCATGACCTGAGCCGAGATCAAGAGTCGAATGCTTTAACCAACTGAGACACCCAGGTGCCCCAATCTATCCTTATTAAAAAAAATTTTTTTTAGGGGCGCCTGGGTGGCGCAGTCGGTTAAGCGTCCGACTTCAGCCAGGTCACGATCTCGCGGTCCGTGAGTTCGAGCCCCGCGTCAGGCTCTGGGCTGATGGCTCGGAGCCTGGAGCCTGTTTCCGATTCTGTGTCTCCCTCTCTCTCTGACCCGCCCCCGTTCATGCTCTGTCTCTCTCTGTCCCAAAAATAAATAAAAAAAAAAAAAAAAAAATTTTAATTATTTTATATTTAAAATTATTTTAATTATTTAACACTATTCAACTTGTGTGCTTTCCACTGCCCTATCTTCTAGATCATTGATATGTTCTTGTGTATCCTGTAATCTACTGTTGATTCCCTCTAGTGTGCTTTTTATTTCAGTTATTGTATTATTCAGCTCTGATTAGTTCTTGTTATTTTTTTAAATTCAAAAAAAATTTTTAATGTTTATTTATTTTTGAGAGAGAGAGAGAGCATGAGGAGGAGAGGGGCAGAGAGGGAGGGAGATATAGAATCTGAAGCAAGCTGCAGCCTCGGAGCTGTCAGCACAAAGCCTGACTCGGGGCTGGAACTCTGAGATCATGACTGAGCGGAAGTCCTACGCTCAACCAACTGAGCCACCCAGACACCCCAACTGAGGTTTTTTTCTTGTTCTTTCTTTTGTAGCATATTCTTCTGTGTCCCCATTTTGCTTGACTTTCTCTATTTATTTCTATGGATTAGGCAGAATCGCTACTTGTCCAAAATTGAAGGAGCGATCTTGTGTATGGTGTCCCTATGTGTGCCTGGTGAGTTTTGCTAGCTGGCTGGAGCTGTGGCTGTGTATGCTAGTTACCTCTTTTGAACTGTGACTTTTTACAGAAAGAAGAAAATGAAGAAGAGAGAAAGAAGAAAGAAAAGTACGAAAATACGAAAAAAAGAGAAAGAAAACAAAATTAAAAAGAACAAAAATTAAAACAAGACAAATTAGAATTATAAAAGTAAAATATAGGGGCGCCTGGGTGGCTCAGTCGGTTGAGCGTATGACTTCAGCTCAGGTCATGACCTCACAGTCTGTGAGTTCAAGCCCTGCGTCAGGCTCTGTGCTGACAGCTCAGAGCCTGCAGCCTGCTTCAGATTCTGTGTCTCCCTCTCTCTCTGACCTTCCCCCGTTCATGCTCTGTCTCTCTCTGTCTCAAAAATATTTTTAAAAATTTTAAAAATAAATAAATAAATAATAAAAGTAAAACATATTTAAAACTTTTTTTAATTAAAAAAAACATTAAAAAACACAGTTTATTTTCTGTGCTCCAGCACCACAGAGGCTGGTGTGGGCTTATGGAGCCTGGGTGCTGAAGTTTCAAGGTCACTGTGAGCCAGACCCTGTCCCAGTCTGAGCTTTTAAGGTGAAGTGGGAGAGAGTATCCCTGCAGCTCCTCAGCCCTTTAAAACTGAGACTTCTATTTCTATATCCCAGTGCTTACCAGGGCTGGTGTGGGCTTGTGGACCCTGGGCTTGCTGAGGTTACAAGCTCCTTGTGATAACCAGACCTGGCAGTTATGGCATTCAGCCTGCCTGTCAGGGCATCAGACCCGCCCATTATGGTGTCCAGACCCTGCTCTGGTCTGGGCTTTTAAGGTGGGGTGGGAACATAAACTCTGTCATTCTCTAGTCCCTCTGACCTGGAGAGCTTTCCTGTAGTTCCTTCATTCTTGGTGAAGCTCTACTGTTGTCTTCTATATACTAGTTGCCCTTTTAAACCACCGCTTTTTTTTCTGTGCACAAGCAGAGGGATCTGTTCCCATCCCCCAGTACTATCCCTCCCCACTGCTGTTCACAGTTTAGAGGGTTGGAAGTTTCCTTTGTTACCTTGTTTGCATTTCTCTTGCTGTTCTCTTGTCATTCTATCATTGGTTGTTTAGTAACTATTCAGTTAGCCCTCAGTTCTTCCTCAGCAGGAATTGTTCTATTAATTGGTTCTATTAATTTGGTATGTTCCATGGAGAAGGTGAGTTCAACGTCTTCCTATGTTGCCATCTTGGACTGTAATTCCTCAGGATCTTTCTTTAAAACATATACACACATATGCACACACACAATTTTCTGAATTTGTGTCTTTTTCTCTTCTCCAACCCTTTCATCAGGACCTTTTAATGTTAGTATTGGTCCATTCATCCTTTACTTTTCCATAAGCTGATTTCCAAAGTGGTCTTTTTCTTTTCTTTCTAGACTTCCCATACAGTTTCTTTTTATTTTGCTAAAGATCCAATCTATCCAATTTGTGAGAGTTTGTGTGTGTGTGTGTGTGTGTGTGTGTGTGTGTGTTTAGTTTTTTTGAGAGAGAGAGAGAATGAGTAGGGTTGAAGCAGAGAGAGAGAGAGAGAGGGAGAGACAATTCCACGCAGTCTCAGGACGGTGGAGGCCGTGTAGCATTGCCGTTACTCTGAGGAGAACAGTCGGTAGAGGGGTGCAAAAATGCAGAGCAATAAAACCTTTAACTTGGAGAAACAAAACCGTACTCCAAGGAAGCATGATCAGCATCATCACCAGCAGCACCACCAACAGCAACAGCAACAGCCACCACCGCCACCAATACCTCCAAATGGACAGGAAGCCAGCAGCCAGAATGAAGGCTTGACTATTGACCTGAAGAATTTTGGGAAACCAGGAGAGAACACCTTCACCCAACGTCAACGTTTCTTTGTGAATATCTTCCTGCTGACATCACTGAGGAGGAGATGAGGAAACTACTTGAGAAATACGGGAAGGCAGGTGAAATCTTCATTTATAAGGATAAGGGCTTTGGCTTTATCCACTCGGAAATGTGAACCCTAGCGGAGACTGCCAAAGTAGAGCTGGACAACATGCCACTTCGTGGAAAGCAGCTGCGTGTGCGCTTTGCCCGCCATAGTGCATCATTCATGTCCGGAACCTTCCTCGGTATGTTTCCAACGAACTGCTGGAGGAAGCTTTTTCTGTGTTTGGCCAAATGGAAAGGGCTGTAGTCTTCGTGGATGATTGAGGAAGGCCCTCAGGAAAAGGCATTGTTGAATTCTCAGGGAAGCCAGCTGCTCGAAAGCTCTGGACAGGTGCAGTGAAGGCTCCTTCTTGTTAACCACATTTCCTCAGCCTGTGGCTGTGGAGCCCATGGACCAGTTGGATGATGAAGAGGGATTCCAGAGAAGCTGGTTATAAAGAACCAGCAATTTCATAAGGAGCGAGAAAAGGCACCCAGATTTGCACAGCCTGGCTCCTTTGAGTATGAGGATGCCATACGCTGGAAGGCACTCATTGAGAGGAGAAGCAGCAGCAGGACCAAGTGGATCGCAATATCAAGAAAGCTCGTGAGAAGCTGGAGATGGAGATGGAGGCTGCTCGCCATGAACACCAAGTCATGTTAATGAGACAGGATTTGATGAGGCGTCCAGAAGAACTCCGGAGGAGGGAAGAGCTGCACAACCAAGAAGTGCAAAAACGAAAGCAACTGGAACTCAGGCAGGAGGAGGAGCGCAGGCGCCATGAAGAAGAGATGCGGCGGCAACGGGAAGAAATGATGCAGCGACAGCAGGAAGGATTCAAGGGAACATTCCCTGACGCAGAGAACAGGAGATACGGATGGGCCAGATGGCTATGGGAGGTGCTTTGGGCATAAACAACAGAGGCGCCATGCCCCCTGCTCCGGTGCCAGCTGGTACCCCAGCTCCTCCAGGACCTGCCACTATGATGCCAGATGGAACCTTGGGATTGACCCCACCAACAACTGAACTCTTTGGCCAAGCTACTACCATGGAAGGAATTGGGGCCATTGATGGAACCCCTCCTGCGTTCAACCGTGCAGCTCCCGGAGCTGAATTTGCTCCAAACAAACGTCGCCGATACTAATAAAAATTTCAGTGTCTCGTTTCCCAAAAACTCTTAAAAGAAGGACCCTTTCTGGACTAGCCAGAATTCTGCCCTGCAAGAGTGTTAGGGATTTCTCCCAATAGTTAGGTCTTCCTTGCCTGTACTACTCTAAGGGAGTATGCTGGAGGCCGAGGGCGGGGGTGGGGGGGGGGCGATAAAATTTAACAAATCAGTTCTGTGTGGTATATCGTCTAGCTAATTGATTCTGTGTAGTGCATTCCTGAAGTCTCCTGTGATTGTTGAGGGCCTGGGGTGAGGGTGGGGGAACCATGACAAAATGGAGCCAGTTAGACCCCCTGTTAATCTTGCTCACTCCATTCTTTGTCCATCCTGTTCTATTTGCTTTCTCATTCTTACACCCTCCAAACCCAGAGACACCGCCACCTACACCACAAAAACAAACATCCCCCAATGACCTTAGCCCCATTGCTCCACTTGCAGGTGGGAATTCAGGCAAATGTCCCACAGACGTCACAGACAACATACGTACGGTTCTGTTATATCCCATATATTACCCCTTCGTGTCCTAAGGAAGACATTTTCTCTTAGAGACTTTCATTTTAGTGTATCTTTAAAAAAAATCTTGTGTTAAGTTGCCTCCATCTTTTTTCTTGGGTAAGGGTAACCCAGGAATGGCCCTTTTCTGACTATGATGTTGCTGTTCACAGCTTTTCTTGATAGGCCTAGTACAATCTTGGGAACAGGGTTGTTGTATGCTGAAGGTTGGACAGTAGCTCTTAGTCTTGCCTATCTTAGGTAGTTACGCTGTGCATTTTTTTATTGGTGTACCACACTTGATTTGTTCCTGATATCTTTGGAGCTTTTCTGAGAAATGGAGCAGTAATGCAGCATCAACTTATTAAAATATATTTTAAGCCTTTAAAAAAAAGAAAAAAAAAAAAGAATTCCAAGCAGGCTCTATGCTGTCAGTGCAGAGCCCCACATGGGGCTTGATCCCACGAACTCTGAGATCATGACTTGAGCCAAGTTTAAGAGTAGGATGCTCAACCGACTGAGCCACCCAGATGCCCCCAATTTGTGAGAGTTTAGTTTGAGATACATCTTTTCAATTACAATCAGAACTATTCCCAACACCATATTTGTTGGGCTAACTACCCTCAACTAGGCAACTAAAATATTTTAAATGTGTACATACCATTGTTCACTTGAACCAACACTTAGTATTTCTCTGTCTTTTGCCTATGTATTCTCTTCCATTAATCGGTCATTTGCATAAATCACTCCTCCTATCTGAATATAACTCATTTGAGGGCAGTTATTATATCATTTTCATGCTTCCTCAGCATCAACCCTTATCCCACCACTAGTATTTTGCAAATAGTAGGCACCCAATATTTACTATATGAAATGTGAGACATATAATACACTTGAAAAATGCTTTTATTCATTGTGATGGAGTGGGGAAAATAAAGTAATACAAAGATAGAAAAGAAAAAAGTAATAAGAATTTTATTGAATATTTGGGCACTTCTTTGTTCTTTTCAGCCAACTTCAGGAGAACAATAGTGAGGACTGGAAGGTGAGAGGAAGGAATTAGAGAAATAAAGGACAAGTAATCAATCAAACATAGGCCTATTCAGTGTGTCTTCGGTTGGCCTGCTATAACACAATAGCATAGACTGGGTGGTTTATAAACAACAGAAATTTATTTCTCACAGTTCTGGAGGCTGGAAGTCTGAGATTGGCGTGCCAGCATGGTCAGGTTCTGGTGAGGGTCCTCTCTGGGTTACAGAGTGCAAAGTTCTTGTTATATCCTCACATGGTGAAAAGAGAGGGAGCTAGCTCCCTGGCCTCTTCTTATAAGGGTATTCATCTCATTCACAAGGACTCCACTCTCATGACCTAATTATCTCCCAAAGGTCCCACCTCCAAGTATCATTCTACTAAGGGTTATATTTCAAAGTATGAATTGGGGGTGGGGCACAAACCTTCAATCTATAATTCAGTATTTACAGTATTCTAAGAAATGGGTTAATTTCTTGGGAGGGGCATAGAATTTAAAAACCACACCGATCCTGAGATGCCTGGGTGGCTCAGTCGGTTGAGCATCTGACTTGTTTTCAGCTTGGGTTGTGACCCTAGGGTCATGGGATCAAACCCTGCACTGGGCTCCATGCTGAGTATAGTGCCTGCTTGGGGTTCTCTCTTTCTCTCCCTCTGCTCCTCTCCCCTGCTCACTCTCTCTTTAAAATAAAATAAAATAAAATAAAATTTAATTTAAAAAGCCCACACATATCCTTATATTGTTCTCTTGGGGAGTTACAACTATCACATGCAATAGGTTAAAGGAACATTGATTGCCAAGTAGTGCAATGGTGTTCATGTGTTCAATAAAGTTTCAGAGACGTGGAAGACATGTGAATTGGGAGCAACTGAGCAATGCGGGTATTGAATCAGCTCTTACATTCCCAGGTGTGAAACAAAAAGAGGTAAATGATGAAGATACGGGAAAGAAGAAAGCATGCGTTTTTGGAAATGAAATATCACAAAGCACAAGTGATACAGACAAAAAAAAAAACACTTCTATTTCTCCTTCAAATGATGTTAATGATATTGTCTAGTGCTGTTCTAATATGCCAGCCTCTGGCAAATGTGGCTATTTAAGTTTAAATTAATTTAAATGAAATAAAATTAAAAATTCAGTTCTTTAACTGCACTAGCCACATTTCAAGAGATCAATAGCTACAGGCTGCTAATGGTTACTGTATAGAAAAGTGCAAATATAAGACACATCCACCATTGTCATCCACCATTGTTCTTTTTTAAGTGCTACAGTAAGTGCTTCTGAGCACTTACTATATGAAAAGCTCTCCTGATCCCATTTAATCTTTGTAGCAAACTGATGAAGTATACACTTATAGATAAGAAAACTGAGGTTCCTAGAACTTAAGTATTTTCCCAAAATCACATAGTAAGTGGGAGGGCTGTAACTTGAAGTTTCATCTGACTTTAAAAACAGATGCACTGGGCACCTGGGTGGCTCAGTTGGTTAAGCGTCCGACTTTGGCTCAGATCATGATCTTTCAGTTTGTGAGTTTAAGCCCCGCGTCAGGCTCTGTCCTGACAGCTCAGAGCCTGGAGCCTGCTTCGGCCTCTGTGTCTCCCTCTCTCCCCCTCCCCCACTCATGCGCGGTCTTTCTCTCTCAAAAATAAAATAAACATTTAAAAATTTTTAATAAAATAAAAAAATAAAAATATGGCACAAAAACAGACACATAGACCAATGGAATAGAATAGAAACCCCAGAATTAGACCCACAAAAGTATGGCCAACTAATCTTTGACAAAGCAGGAAAGAATATCCAATGGAAAAAAGATAGTCTCTTTAACAAATGGTGCTGGGACAACTGGACAGCAACATGCAGAAGGATGAAACTAGACCACTTTCTTACACCATTCACAAAAATAAACTCAAAATGGATAAAGGACCTGACTATGAGACAGGAAACCATCAAAACCCTAGAGGAGAAAGCAGGAAAAAAACCTCTCTGACCTCAGCCGCAGCAATTTCTTGCTAGACACATCTCCAAAGGCAAGGGAATTAAAAGCAAAAATGAACTATTGGGACCTCATGAAGATAAAAAGCTTCTGCATTGCAAAGGAAACAATCAACAAAACTAAAAGGCAACCAACGGAATGGGAAAAGATATTTGCAAATGTCATATCAGACAAAGGGTTAGTATCCAAAATCTATAAAGAGCTCACCAAACTCCACGCCCGAAAAACAAATAATCCAGTGAATAAATGGGCAGAAAACATGAATAGACATTTCTGTAAAGAAGACATCCAGATGGCCAACAGGCACATGAAAAGATGCTCAATGTCACTCCTCATCAGGGAAATACAAATCAAAACCACACTGAGATACCACCTCATGCCAGTCAGAGTGGCTAAAATGAACAAATCAGGAGATTTGTTATAGTTGCTGGTGAGGATGTGGACAAACGGGAACCCTCTTGCACTGTTGGTGGGAATGCAAACTGGTGCAGCCGCTCTGGAAAACAGTGTGGAGGTTCCTCAAAAAATAAAAATAGACCTACCCTATGACCCAGCAATAGCACTGCTAGGAATTTACCCAAGGGATACAGGAGTGCTGATGCATAGGGGCACTTGTACCCCAATGTTTATAGCAGCACTTTCAACAATAGCCAAATTATGGAAAGAGCCTAAATGTCCATCAACTGATGAATGGATAAAGAAATTGTGGTTTATATACACAATGGAGTACTACGTGGCAATGAGAAAGAATAAGATATGGCCTTTTGTAACAACGTGGATGGAACTGGAGAGTGTTATGCTAAGTGAAATAAGTCATACAGAGAAAGACAGATACCATATGTTTTCACTCTTATGTGGATCCTGAGAAACTTACCAGAAGACCATGGGGAGGGGAAGGAAAAAACAAAAAAAAAAGGTGAGAGAGGGAGGGAGCCAAAACATAAGTGACTCTTAAAAACTGAGAACAAACTGAGAATTGATGGGTGGGTGGGAGGGAGGGGAAGGTGGGTGATGGGTATTGAGGAGGGCACCTGTTGGGATGAGCACAGGGTGTTGTATGGAAACCAATTTGACAATAAATTTCATATTAAAAATAATAAATAAATAAATAAATAAATAATAAATAAATAAAAACAGATGCACTAAGCCATGGAAAATAAATTACTGGGTAAGGAAAAATGAGTTCTTTACCAGACAGTGGCATCCTAGATTGAACTTTCTGTGGCAGGAAAAATTCAGTAAGCTCTTGACTAAGGGAACAAAATGATAAAAATGGTGTTTCAGGATAATTAAGTTGGTTTTATGTAGAGGTCTTTAGAAGAGAAAAGACCTTTCTGAGAGACATGCAGCCTTATGGGCTTGTGACTTGGTTAACAAAGCATAAAGTTGATCTCAGCCTCTTTGTATTCCCTACGTTTGGCACCCTTTTTTAACAGGAAGAATTGTAAGACATGGAGGAAACAATGGCCTGGGATATAATGAAAGAAATGGCAAGGAGAAAGGGGGAATGGAACAGCAAAAAAGTTTTGAAAAAATAAGTGAAAAATTTAGAAAGAATAGTGGAGTTAGCGCTTACTCCAGGGTTTCCAGTACATTCGTCCAAAATACTGTGGTGCCTGTGCTAGGAGAGAGGGAGAAAAAGATTTCTAGTATAGCATCTATGGAGCTTAGAAGCTGTTAATCCACTGTGTGGATTAAAAAAACAAGACCCATCTATATGTTGCCTACAAGAGACTCATTTCAGACCTAAAGACACCTGCAGATTGAAATTAAGAGGATAAAGATTTATCATGTAAATGGATGTCAAAAGAAAGCTAGGTTAGCAAAACTCATGTTGGAAATATAGACTTTATTTATTTTTTGTTTCAAGTTTTTATTTAAATTCTAGTTAGTTAACATATAGTGTAATATTAGTTTCAGGAGTAAAATTTAGTGATTCGTCACTCACATCTAACACCCAGTGCTCATCACAACAAGTGCCCTCCTTAATATCCATCGCCCATCTAGCCCATCTCTTACCCGCCCCCCACCTCCAGCAACCCTCAGTTTGTTCTCTATCATTAAGAGTCTCCAGACAAAATATAAAACAAAGACCATAACATGACATAAAAAAGGACACCATATAATAATAAAGAGGACAATCCAAAAACAAGAAATAAAAACTGTAAATATTTATGCACTCAACCTGGAAGCACCCAAATACATAAAGCAGCTAATAACAAACATAAAGGAAGTAATCAATAGTAATGCAATAACAGCAGGGGACTTTAACACCCCATTTACATCAATAGGGACATCATCCAAACAGAAAATCAACAAGGAAACAGTGGCTTTAAATGACACACAGGACCAGATGGACTTAACAGATATATTTAGAACATTCTATCCTAAAACAGCGGAATACACATTCTTTTCAAGTGCACACGGAACATTCTCTAGAGTAGATGGCCTATTAGGCCACAAAACAAGTCTTAAACAAATTCAAAAGATCTAAGTCCTACCATTCATCATTTCTAACCACAACAATATAGAATTAGAAATCAACCACAAGAAAAAAAACTAGAAAGAGCACAAATACATGGAGGTCGAATAACATGCTACTAAACAATGAACGGGTCAACCAATAAATAAAAAATTACATTGAAACAAATGAAAATGAAAATACAACAGTCCAAAATCTTTGGGATGCAGCAAAAGTGGTTTTAAGAGGAAAGTTTATGGAAATACAGGCCTACATTAAGAAGCATGAAAAGTCTCTGGGGCACCTGGGTGGCTCAGTCGGTCAAATGCCCAGTTCAGCTCAGGTCATGATCTCACAGCTCATGAGTTTGAGCCCCGTGTCAGGCTCTGTGCTGAAAGCTCAGAGCCTGGAGCCTGCTTCGGATTCTGTGTCTCCCTCTCTCTCTGCCCCTAACCCACTCGCATTCTGTCTCTGTCTCTCTCAAAAATAAATAAACATTTAAAAAAAGCATGAAAAGTCTCAAATAAACAACCTAACCTTACATGTAAAGGAGCTAGAAAAAGAAAAATAAACAAAACCCAAAACCAGCGGAAGGAAGGAAATAATAAAGATTAGAGGAGATATAAAAGAAATAGAAACTAAGAAAGCAATAGAACAGATAAATAAAACCAGGAACTGGTTCTCTGAAAAGATCAACAAAACTGATAAACCTCTAGCCAGACTAATTGAGGGGGAGAGAGAAAGAAGAGAGGACTCAAATAAACAAAATCAGAAATGAAAGGGGAGAAATAACAACTGATACCACAGAAATACAAAGGATTACAGGAGAATATCATGAAAAATTCAATGCCAACATATTGGAGAACCTAGAAGAAATGGATACATTCCCAGAAACATATAACCTCCCAAAAGTGAATCAGGAAGGGGGCGCCTGGGTGGCTCAGTCGGTTAAGCACCCGACTTTGGCTGAGGTCATGATCTCGCGGTTCGTGGGTTGCAGCTAAAGACACCTGCAGCTCTGTCAGCTCTGCTGACAGCTCTGAGCTTTGAGCCTGGAGCCTGCTTTGGATGCTGTGACTCCCTCTCTCTCTTTGCCCCTCCCCCACTCATGCCCTGTCCCTTTCTGTCTCTCAAAAATGAATAAACGTTATAAAAAAAAGTGAATGAGGAAGAAATAGAAAATTTGAACAGACTGATTGCCAGCAATGAAATTGAATCAGCAATCAAACAACTTCCAACAAACAAAAGTCCAGGACCATATGGCTTAACAGGTGAATTATACCAAACATTTAAAAAAGAGTTAATACCTATGGTTTTCAAACTATTCCAAAAAATACAAGAGGAAGGAAATCTTCCAAATTCATTCCATAAGGCCAGCATTACCCTGATATCAAAACCAGATAAAGACACCACAAATAAGGAGAACTATAGGCCGATACTCTGATGAACATAGATGCAAAAATCCTCAAAAAAACACTAGCAAACCTAACCCAACAATACATTAAAAATCATTCATCATGATCAAATGGGATTTATTCAAGGATGTAAAGTTGGTTCAATAATCACAAATCAATGTGATACATCTAATCAATAAGAGAAAGGATAAAAAGCATATGATCATTTCAATAGATGCAGAAAAAGCACTTAACAAGGTGCAACATCTATTCATGATTAAAAAAATAAAACCCTCAACAAGGGGCACCTGGCTGGCTCAGATGGTAGAGCATATGACCCTTGATCTTAGTGTCATGATTTTAACCCCCACATGGGGCAGTAGGGCTTACTAAAAACAAAACAAAACAACAACAAAAAACCCCACCTCAACCAAGTAGGTGTAGAGGCCATAATAAAGGCCATATATGAAAAACTCACACTGAGCATCATATTCAATGAGGAAAAACTGAGAGCTTGCCCCTACGGTCAGGAACAAGACAGGATGTTCACTCTTACCATGTTTACTCACTCTTATTCACCACGGTACTGGAAGTCCTAGGCACAGCAAACAAACAAATTGTTAAGAAAGAAGTAAAACTTCCACTCTTCACAGATAACATGATACTATATATGGAAAACCCTAAAGACTCCATGAAAACACTACTAGAACTGATAAATCAATTCAGTAAAGTTGTAAGACACAGTATCTCTGTTGAGGAATATATTTCATTTCTATACACTGATAATGAAACCACAGAAAGTAAAATTAATTTAAAAAACCCATTTACAATTGTAACAAAAATAATAAAACACATGGGAAAAAACTTAACCAAAGAGGTGAAAAATCTGTACTCTGAAAACTATAAAACAACAATGAAAGAAATTGAAGGTGACACAAAGAAATGGTAAGACATTCCATGCTCATAGATTGGAAGAACAAATATTATTAAAATGTCTATACTAACCAAAACAATCTACACATTTAATACAATCCCCATCAAAATACCAATAGCATTTTTCACAGAACTAGATCAAGCTAGAATGTATTATGCTAAGCAAAATAAGTCAATCAGAGAAAGACAAATACCATATGATTTCACTCATATATGGAATTTAAGAAACAAAACAGATGAACATATGGGAAGGTGGGGAAAAAAGAGAAGAAAGGGAAACAAAACACAATCTTTATCTTAATGATAAAGAACAAACTATGAGTTAATGGAGGGAAGTGGGTGGGAGATGGGCTAGATGGGTGATGGGTACTAAGTAGGGCACTTGTGATGAGCACTAGGTAGTGTATGTAACTGATGAATCACTGAATTCTATTCCCAAAACCAATATTACACTGTATGTTAACTAAAATTTAAATTTAAAAAAAAGGGGAAAAAATAAAAATAAATAAATAAAAATTAAAATCAAAGATTACTCTAAAAAAAAAAGGAAAATTGATAGTTGCAGGGGGCAGGCAGAATAGGTGAAAGGGATCAAGAGGTATAAAATTTCAGTTATAAAATAAGTAAGTCATGGAGATATATATATATATATATGGCATGATGACTATAATCAATAATATTGTATTGTAAATTTAAAAACTGCAAAAAAAGTAAATCTCAAAATACTTCTCATCACAAGAAAAAATATGTAACTTTGTATGCTGACAGATGTTAACTAGATTTATTGTGGTGATTATTTTGCAATGTACACAAATTGGAATAATTATGTTGTATACCTGAAACCAATATAATGTATGTCAATTACACTTAAATAAATGCTTTAAAAAAGTCTCTCAGGAACCAACCCAAAGACAACAGGGGAGACAAAAACAAGCACATCAGAAGAAACTTAGTCTCTGACACCTACAGTTACAGCAAACAATAAACACAGCCTAACCCTTAACCAGATAAATAGGCATCAGAACTAAACTCAGGGGCACCTGCATGGCTCAGTGGGTTAAGTGTCTGACTCTTGATTTTGGTTCAGGTCATGATCTCACAGTTCCTGAGATTGAGCCCTGCATCGGGCTCCACATAATGGTGTGGAGACTGCTTGGTATTCTCTCTTTCTTCTCTCTCTCTACCCCTCCCAGCCCCCAAGGTAAATATTTTTTTTTAAAAGAACTAACCCCAGATATGGCCGAGATATTAGAATTATCATACCAGGATTTAAATTAACTATATTAATATGTAAAGGTGCTAATGGAGCAGGCTCCAGGCTCTGAGTTGTCATGCAAGAACAGATGGGTAAATCAGATGGTAACTACACTAAACAGTAGTGAGCATTTTGTAATGGATATATAGTTGACCCTTGAACAACATGAGTTGAACTGCATGGGTCCACTTACATGCAGATTTTTTTTACAGTACAGAAGTGTAAAGATATTTTCTTTTCTTTATGATTTTATTAATAGTATTTTCTTTTCTCTGGTTTTATTGTAAGAATACAACACATAATGTATATATAAAATACCAAATATGTGTTAATCAACTGTTTATGTTATTGGTAAGGCCTTGGTCAACAGAATGCAATTAGTAGTTAAGTTTTTAGGGAGTCAAAAGTTAAATGTGGACTTTTGACTCTGCAGGGTGTCAGCACCCCTAAGCCCCATGTTATTCAAAGGTCAAATGTAATTGTCAAATCACTGTGTTGTACACCTAAAACTAATATAATATTATATGTCAACTATAATTTAAAAAAAGAACAGATGGGTAATGTTAGCAAAGAAACAGAAACCCGAAGAAAGAATCAAAAGGAAATACTAAATATTGAAAATACTGTACAGAAAATAATGTTTTTAATGGGGTCATCCATAGCCTGGACATGGCTGAAGAATCTGTGAGTTTAAGAAATGTCTAACATCCCTGCCATGTCTGAGTCTGGTTCTAATGCTTGCTCTTTCTACTGTTTTGTGTTGGTTTTGTCTTTCAGTACACCTTGCAATTATTGGCGGAAAGCCAGACATGATATGCTAAGTAAAAGAAACTGAAGAAAATAGGTCTGTAGCGGGAAGGTTTTATATTTGTCTGCTTAGGGGTTAGGTTGTGCTCCACAAAAGACTTACTAAATCAGAAACTATGAGGTAGGGTCCAGTAATTTGTGTTTTTAACAACCCCCACCAGCTGGTTCTGATGGATGCCAAATTTGAGAACTACCTCTGTACCATCACAAGTACTAAGACCATGGTAAATTGGGGTTAAGCATAGGTGAAGGGCATGCACTGGTTTTATAATAGCTCTAACTAGCAGTTGAGGAAGATGAAGACAATTCTAAGTACTGTGGAGTTGGTTATTATTAATTGCTATTAATGTGCTGCAGGAAATGACAAGCTCAGGTTAGCCAGCTATCTACTCAAAGCATATCATAAAGGCTAGAAATCATCTATGGCAGCCTTTAAAGAGACTTTCAGAACCTGGGTTCCTTTGAGAAACGGTTGCATCTAAGACTGAGGCAGAGAAAATACAAGATGAGCCTGAAGCATTGTAGTACCAGAAAGTAAAGAAATTCTAAAAAAAAAAAAAATGGGGGGGACTTAGAAGTCATTTAGAAGAGCCCCCAGTGACCAAAGCTGGAACAATTTGAGCAAAACCAAACAAGACAGCAACAATAACAAAACATATTATTGGATTTCAACTCAAACTATAAAATACATGAGTTCATCCTGGACATAATTAAACAATTTAATAAATACATATATAGGAGAAAAGAGACAAATTTTCCTTACAGGAGAATTCTAATAATATATTTAGATATTCACCTTTACAGAAAGTAAAGCTTAATTCCCTCTCTTCCCTTTAAGGATGGGCTAGACTCAGTAACCTGATTCCCTTAAATTTAAATTTAAAAAATGTTTTTTAAGGTTTATTTTTGAGAGAGAGAGAGAGAGAGAAAGAGAGACAGGAAGGGAGACACAGAATCGGAAGCAGGCTCCAGGCTCTGAGCTGTCAGCACAGAGCCCTAGGCAGGGCTTGGATGCGGGGCTTCAACTCATGAACTGCAAGATTTTGACATGAGCCGAAGTCGAATGCTTAACTGACTGAGCCACCCAGTACCCCATCAGTAACCTGCTTCCTAAGAATAGAGTATGGAAAGAGAAAACTATTAACTATAAAGCGGAAGAACTTGGCAGCTGGTACATTTACCAAGTGCTGAACAGTTACCATTACCAGAAATCATGTGGACATCATGTACCCCCTACAATAATGTGATGAGGATACCTCACCTCAGAGGTATTCTTTCCAAAACCCTGTAATGCCTATTTAAGCACAAAAAAGACATGAGACAAACTTCAATTCGGGGACACTCTGCAGGATATCTGATCAGCACTCCTCAAGGCTATCAAGGTCATGAAAAACAAGACTAATAAATTGCCACAAACCAGAGACAACTAAGGAGGCATGGCCACTAAATGATATGTGGTACCTTGGTATGCAGAAATGAGATAATATTGCAGTCTTGAGATTGCTATCCTTATAAAAGGCCTGCTTGCAAGGCTGGTCCTTGACTAGTGTCTGGGAGCTTAGATTTTTGGGAGAACTCCCACAATTCCCTTATAAGAATGACTCATGGCACCTAAACTATAGAAACAACACGGTTTATGCAGAACACCTGCTTTCCTTCTGCGAGTCTAGAAATTTGGGTGCATGTTAGCTAGAGGGTGCCTGTGTGACTAGCCCTAATAAAAATCCTAGGCATTGAATCTACAATGAGCTTCACCCCATGTACCATTTCTCTTTGCTGATTTTGTTTTTTAATCCTTTCACTGTAATAAATCATCGTCATGAGGATGACTACATGTTGACTCTTGAGTCCTGGCAAGTCTTTGAAATTGGGATGGTCTTGGGGAACCCTGACATACCTGGGGAAAAAAAGAGGACATTAATGTAAACATTGGTAAAGTACAAATAAAGTTTGGAGTTTAGTTAATGGCAATGAGCCAATGTTGGTTTCTTAGTTTTGACAAACGTATCATGGAACCATAAGATCTTAACAGGAGAAACAGGATGAGGGGTAAATGAGAACTCTCTATACTATCTTTGTAACTTTTTTGTAAATTTAAAATTATTCCAAAAAAAAATATTTTAAAAAATAACACAAACAAAATGCTTTGGAAATTCATGGAAAAGAATATACCATTCATCAGAGAAAGAGGGAGAGATTATCCAACTGAAACACAAAGAAAAAAATGAGGAGGGGGATGAGAGTGCTTTATTTACTATAGCCAGAGGGACAGATGATAGTTAAAAAAAAAAAAAAAAAAAAATTAAACTCAGGACCTGACTCTGAGAGTTGCAGAATTTAGAAGAAGGTTGAATTCAGAAACTCACCGCATATCTCCTAAATTAAAGTCAGGGCTCCGAAGGGAGAAGACTGAGACCCTGACACCCTAAGACCTAGGATGGAAATACCTGGGTGGATACTCTTGAGAATTTTTAGTGGATAGATTTACCTCAGTCCTCTGGACTAGGGACACTCACCCTTGCTACAGAATAGTGACCTCGTTTTGAAGACCACACAGAAGTCTCACCTTATGAAGATGCCTTCCAAAAGATTCCCTTCTTGAGATTTGCCACAACCATCTCCAGTGTTTCTAGACCAGTAACTAGGGTCAGCTCTCATTATGGTTTTACTGGGGAAGCACTGTCCCTGTTTTGAAAGAAAAAGGATTCTTCACCAAACATTTACTGGCAGAACTGGAAGAACACACATGGCTGGGGATGGATCTTGGTATATGCTCAGGGAAAGTGGTCTGAGATCAGGATATTATATATTTGTTGAGCGTAAACCCAAAATAACCAAGAAAACTAAAGAACTGAATTGAACTGAAATTGATAAGATCATTTTCTGTTATCAGGGAGCCCCTGTTAGGGGCCTCAAAAGAGGTTGCATTATAGAAAAATGAAAAAGTTGCATTTCTTTACACACCAGAATTTGTGAGCAGTCACTAACATATCTTTTAATTCCTCAATAACTTCATTAGGTGAAGTAGCAACAGACAATCTTTGTATCCTCTCGTTTCTAACACAGAGTCTGGCTCTTAGTGACCATTAGGAAATTTGTTAATTGGAGGAACTCACGAAGAGACTGAGGACACCCAGAGAAAGATAAATACCTATAGATTCTTGGGTATGCTTGCTCTTAAAGATGCAGAGGACTGTCTTTAAAATGTTAATGGTTTCCACTGCTAATCCTCAACCCTGTGCTCCTTCCTGTCTCAACACGAGCTCCTCTACAGTACCTCTTCTAATGGCTTTCAAGTGCTGCCATAGCCTCCGAAACTGTTCTGCCAGGGTCTGCTTCTTCAAATACATCATGCATGCTGATGTCAGATTACTGTCCAGGAACTCTTTTTCGCATGTTACTCTGCTGCTCAAAATCTTTAAATGAGTATTTCGTGCCTTATATGCTAAAATTAAAATCTTAGCTTCTTTAAGGCTCTTACAAATCTATTTCCTCTTTACCTAGTTTTCCCTTCCAACACTAAGTCTTAATCCTAGACAAAACCATCTACAAAGTCTCCAAACAGATCTTTAATATCCTAAGTTCAGTTTTTGAAAACCAGCACAAATGTTTATTTGTGCACCTATCTTTATAGTATATGCAACCACTGTTCTGAAGTATTCCATGTGCAAGGGTTCACTCTTCTATACATCCTCTTTATACTAAAGGTTGTAAAATGGTTTTGTTTGACCCATTGTTAAAATGTGAAAGTAATCCTAAACATTTTTAAATCATTTAAGTTCTAGTGGGGCCCACACTGCAACAAATGGCTAAAGTTTACTAGCAGCTGCCATCTTTAGATATGTACTGTTCAGTTGGATAGTCACAAGTACATTCGAAAAGTACTTATTGAGCACCCATTACTTGCCAGACACTGTATTGGATGCTGGGGATAATGCAGTCAACAAAACTGGTAACGGAGTTTGTATTCTAAAGAGGAGAGACAGAAAACATAGTAATTACGTAAATTATTAGAAAGTGATAAATGCTACAGAGAAAGAAAGCAGGGGTACGAGGGATAGGGAGTGTGTGGTTGGGAAACATGCTTGCACTTTTACATTCATCTAAGTATCTGGCTGGCTCCTATGGATATGAGTTTGTGACCCCTCTATTAGGATCGTAATATACGGTCTTGTGTAAGCTATACACTGGCCCTACAAAACTGTCTGCCACTTGAAAACAGGGAGTTTATGTCTCATTCGTCTTTGGATTCCCAGAGTCAAGCAGTGTGATCACGTGTTCAGAGAACACGATGGAAAGCGAAAAGTTAGGGAGTCCCCCACAGAGCCATAGGTCCACCACCGATTTCCAGGAGGGTTATTCCAGCAGGGGTGGGGTGCGGAGGCTCCATCCATTTCCAAGGCAACGGGACTGTGACGCGAACGCAGCCACTGGTCCGCCCTCGAGGGACTAGGCTGCAGCTTAGGAACGAATTAAATTAGCGCGAACTAGAGACTCCAAAGGCGGAAAATCCGGCAACACCGCGGCCCTCCGGGTATCGCCGCACGCACAGCGGCTTCCGGGCCTCTAGGGTTGCCCAGTTCTAGGCGCGACAACTTCCGGCCCCGAAGGTCCCCTGCTCCGTGGCTTGCCGGGGTCCTAGCGATGGAAAGGTGGCCGCGGCGGCCGCCTGACCCCCCACGAAAGTCTGGGACAGGGCTGCTGCCTCTTCCTGAGAGGCGGAGGCGACAGGTGCGCTGAAAGAATCCCCGCGCCGGCGGGACCTCGTTCCGGGAGAGGAGTTAGGCCGAAGCGAGGGGGTGGAGTGCGAATCGGCAGCTGGCCTGTCAGGCGGGGGCTGGACAGTGGCGGTGGCGGAAGTGCGAGGACGCGGTCGGAGCGGAGCCGTCTAGGAAGCGGCAGCCGCGGGTCACCCAGCTCGGAGCAGCCGCCGAGCCTCGGCCAGACCACAGCGTTTAGGGCTCGGGCACCGGCAAGATGTCTCTGTTCACTGCAAACCCCTTCGAGCAAGACGTGGGTAAGTGCTGGGCCCGCGCACAGGACGCTGTTTGTCGTGCTAGAAAGTGGGCGGTGGCGACTCCGAGGACTGGAAAGCCAAGCAAAGGGAGAGAAGGGGGCGGCGCCGCTGCCTAGTCGCGGGGACGTTTCAGTGGGGCTACCTTGGCGCGTCGCTGGCAGTCTGGAGAGTACCTCTTACCTGAGATTGGACACCCTGAAAAAGAGGTTATTTCTCTTTGCCAATCGCAGGAATAGGGAAGAGCCTGTGGCTCGCAGGGGACTGGACTAATTAAGCAATTGCGGAGTTTATGATACAAACTTCCTGCTCCCTCTGTAGTTGGTTCATTCCCGTTCCCCCCACCCCTCACCCCCGGCTTTGAGATGGTGCAGCGGTGGACAGACCCAGCTGTCTGAGGCAGCGCAACACTAGGGACCTCGACTTGCCTCCGTTCAATAGGAGAAACCCATTTCACCTCACTTATATACAAACGCATCCAAGCTCTGATAGCATAGCTTTGGGATTTATTTACAATGCTTGGGAGTGTTACTCTCTATCCATGGACGGCGCAAGTGCTACGAGATGCTGTGTCTTAGGGTATGAAAAGGAAAACCCTAGAATGTCAAAACAGATCAGAACAACTACTATTTTATTTGTTGGAGTTGTAAGAGTTCTGCTGCTGTCTTTAGTGATTGTGGAATGAGAAAAACAGTAAAATAAACTGGCCACGTACACATTTCTGTAGCAGGAGTTAACAGAACCCTAGGTAGAGTTTTAGGACTTAGTGGAATGGAAAAACCCATGGCTGAAAATTGCCAGTCGCATAGAATACAGCACATCAAAGCGGTGAGCCACCTTTTCAGTTACATTTTTCTAATGATGAGTAGACTTAATAGAAAGTGCCCTATTTTGGTGTGTTATGTGATTCCAAAAACAGGTTCAAAAGTCAAATACAATGTATGTTAGAACCTTCTTCTATTCCTAGAGACCTAAAAAATTTATTATTATCTTTTGACCCTTATATAGTCTTCAAATATGTGTTTCCAGGGGCGCCTGGGTGGCTCAGTCGGTTAAGCGGCTGACTTCGGCTCAGGTCACGATCTCGCGGTCCGTGAGTTCGAGCCCCGCGTCGGGCTCTGTGCTGACCGCTCGGAGCCTGGAGCCTGTTTCAGATTCTGTGTCTCCCTCTCTCTGACCCTCACCCGTTCATGCTCTGTCTCTCTCTGTCTCAAAAATAAATAAACATTAAAAAAAAATTAAAAAAAATATGTATTTCCATAATTTCTTTAAGCTTTTTTCTTGGTGGATTAACACAGGTGACTGGCATAAATCTAGGAAGCATCAGGTCGAGGCTCACAGGCTCTGCTTTTACGAACACCTAAGGACGTCTTCTGTTGTTCCAGTGAGACCTCTCCTTTTTATTGCTGATTTGAAGACTTTCGTTTTGTCTTAGTGAAATAAAACAAGTCAAAATAGAATAAGACAAATTATTTTCTGACTTGAAAATCTGTAGAACTCTTTCTTCAAGGGAAATCTTTCCCAGAAGCCTATTGTTTTCTGTTTGAAAACTGGTAGAAGTGGGCGGAGTTGCTCTGCCTGTTTTGCCTTCCTAACCCTTCCCCTCAGTGACTCTTGATGTCCCTGAACGTCTTAGTGGATCACAGTTTAATGCCACTGTAGTAAAAGAGGCACTGCTGTTCAAACAAAAACCACTGCTGTGTAGAGATCATTTCATGGGCAGTGCCACCAACCAGAGCTTCAAGTCCTTGTTAGTTTAAGTATGATTGAAGTCACCATCCAAAAGTCAGTTTGATAGTAAAAGCAAGTTTGATCAAGGCCCGCCGGTAACTTCTGTTAGACAAATGAATGGAATTAGAAGAAAAAGTGGAATGAAATAGGAAAGAGTTTAAATTGCCCTTAACTCTGTATCACAGAAGAAAAGTTATATGTCACATTTTTCAGAACTTAAATCTCTTTTAAATTTGAAATAGTTAAGTAATATAAGAAAGTTATTATTTAATTTAAAATGTCTACAGGAATATGTTCCTTTGCAGTGTCGTTGCCTTTTCACTTACCCTTTGTGATTCAGTCAGATTTTTTTGTCATTCTTTTGTTCATATTTATTTTCTTTGTCATTCTTTTGTTCACTTTTCATTCAGCACACAGGCATTGAGTGATTACTGTGTTTCAGATTTGTGTTAAGTTCTGGGGACACAAAAATCCCTGCCCTCAAGGAACTCTCAGTCTAATGGAGGATACATACACATATAAAAAGATAATTGTCATATAGTGTGATAAATACAGTGCTAGAAATACACAAGATGCTTTACATTCCTTTTTTCTTTAAAAGTCAACTTCCCTGAAGAGACAGCAAGGACTTTTCAGGCACATGCTTTCTCTGTAAAGGTGTTGACATTATTCTCTCTCTCCCCCACTCCTTTCCTGACAGCAATTCTGCCTGCAGAATTGTATATGGTCATTTTATAATTAAGGGTTTTTAGAGATGAAACTACATTCCTTTTGTAGGTGCAGTTTCACTGGAGGTTGAGAATTCTTTCTGACCTTATTCATGTGGGGAAGAAATTCTTTCCTCAGACCTTGAGAAAAAGCTGTAGTGGGTCAGAATGTCTACGAAGGCATTCATAAGTTGTTGATGGTAAATGACTTGTCAGATGGAAGCAGGCCAAAGCCTAGGAAGTAAGGATCTTTGGCAGGTTCCTATTTTTTTCTTGGAGTCAGATCCTATAAACCCTGAAGGGTATGTTAGCTGTCGTAGCATTAGAGATCTTTAAATATTTTATTGGATTTCTTCAAATCTGCATTTATTTTTTGTTCCATAAAATTCCTTTGAAGCTGGGCTGAAGTAAAAAATACACCCACACACATGCCACCATCCTCAGTCACCCCCAAGGTGCGTAAGCGTTGTTGAGGTGGAGCCTGGTTGGGGCAGCCATTGTGAGGGAATTCCAAGGGGAGAGTGAAACATGAGGGACAGAGCCACAGTAGGAGGATTAAGTGGTTAGTGTTAAAAAGGAAGATGTCATTTCCTTATATTTTGTACCAATTTTCTCAGTTTCCCTACATTGCTTCCCAAGTCAGGACGTCTGTTCTACTCTCCACGTCTGGTTCTACTCTCCACGTCTGGTTCTTACTCGGACATCCTTTTTCTTGATACTCAAGCCAGACAACCTTTTTCTTTTTCTTTTTCTTTTCTTTCTTTTTTTTTTTTTTTTTTGCCATTCTTTGCCTTTGTACCATTTACTATTCAGTGATAGCCTTTTTCTTTTCTTTTTTTTATCTTTACTTTTGAGAGAGAGAGAAAGAGAGAGAGAGGGAGGGAGGGAGGGGCAGAGAGAGAGGGAGACACAGAATCCGAAGCAGGCTCCAGGCTCTGAGCTGTCAGCACAGAGCCTGACGCGGGGCTCAAACTCATGAACCATGAGATCATGACCTGAGCCGAAGTCGGAGACTTAACCGACTGAGCCACCCAGGCACCCCACCTTTTTCTTTTTTCAACAACCTTGGTATTGCCTCCCTTACAGATACACTAACTTGTGTCTCACAAAGCTGAGCTCAAATTCTACCTCTGTAAAATGCTTCTGACACAGTGCATTGAAGGGCGAACTTTCGTCTTAAAAGTAGACTTTTTTAAGTGACATTTGAATGCACATATTGCTGTTTCTTTCATTTGTGTTAGACGAGCTTGACCATGAGGTAACTTGGGCTTTTGGTCATGGAATCTTCTCCAGTGAAGTTTTATAAGAAATGCTTATAGGGGCATCTGGCTGGCTCATTGGGTGGAGCATGCAAGTCTTTATCTGGGGGTCCTGAGTTCAAGCCCCAGGTTGGGCATAGAGCTTACTTTAAAAAAAAAAAAAAAAAAAAAAAAAAAAAAGAGGGTCGCCTGGGTGGGTCAGTCTGTTAAGCTTCTGACTTCACCTCAGGTCATGATCTCACAGTGTGTGACTTCGAGCCCAGCGTTGGGCTCTGTGCTGATAGCTCAGAGCCTGTAGCCTGCTTCAGATTTTGTGTCTCCCTCTCTCTGACCCTCCCCTGCTCACGCTCTGTCTCTCTCTCTCTCTCAAAAATAAACAAACATTAAAAAATTTAAAAAAAAAGTTTACATAAAAAATGGATAGTATTCCTATAATACAATTTACTTAATATGTTCAAATTTATAACATTTACATACTTATTAACATACTTGCTTGAACACAATGAGGTTGCTGTGATCTTTGCAAAAACTTACAATTAAAAATTTTTTTGCTTATGGATGAGAATGGTAGCTTTAACAGCTAATTTCATTCTGTATTTTGCTTACAGCGTTAAGCTTTCAGATAGTTACAAATTTTAATTAATGTATTTTAACATAAAGTATAGGTTATGACCTAAAGTCCTTTTCCTATCAGCCAACTCTGTCCAGCCTAATATTTTATACACTTTTTTTTTTAAGAAAAATTCCTGATAGAGTTTAATTTCTCTGGTGTATTTAGTAGCTACCTGATCCAATTCTTTTTCCTTCCTTCTCAGAGTTAAACACTCCAAAAAGATACAACTCTGTTTTATGATATAATATACATACAAATATACTGTATGTATTGTATTTGTTTGTAAACTTTATAAAAAGTGTCATTCTTTGTTACTTGCATTTTGTGAATGCACCTCAGCATTTTTGTCGATTATTTCTGTTGATATTTATTGCTCTACTTCCATTAATTTTAATAGTTGTGTAATATTCCACTGTACAAATGTACCACATTATTTGTTCATTCTCCTATTAATGGACATGAAGTTTTTTCCATTTTTCCTATAGACAATAGTGCAGTAAAGGCTCTTACTCATGTTTTCTTGTTTACGTGAGTGAGAGATTGTCTAGGGATTGTGTCTTGAAGGGGAATGCCTTAATTAAAGTTTAGATAGTGAAAACTTGCAAAATATTAGTGTAGAACTGCCTTTCCAAGTGCTTGTGGGAGATTTTATTCCCACCTGCAGTGGTAGTGAAGTTCGTTCTTGTTCCACATCATTACGAACACTGGGTATTGCCATATTTTTTAAAATTTATTCCCATTTGATGGGTGTGAAATAGGGTAGGCAGTGTTTTCATTTCATTTCAACTTCATTGTTAGTAAAGTTGAGCATCTTTTCATCTATTTCGTGGTTATTCTGTTTTCTATACATTATCTGCTTGTTACTTATTTTTCTGTTGGGTTATTTTTTCTTACTGAGTTTAGAGTTCCTTGTACATTCTCTCCTAATCTTTTGTTGATTATGTCAGTTGCAGGTGTATATCTCAATTTGTTGTGTTTTATTTTCTGATGTCTTTTATTAAGAAAATCTAAGTTTAATTTTTAAAAAAAATTTTAATGTTTATTTATTATTGAGAGACAGAGAGAGACAGAGAGAGACAGAGCATGAGAGGGGCAGAGAGAGAGGGAGACACAGAATCTGAAGCAGGCTCCAGGCTCTGAGCTGTCAGCACAGAGCCTGACATGGGGCTTGAACTCACAAACTATGAGATGATGACCTGAGCTGAAGTCGGACGCTTAACCAACTGAGCCACCCAGGTGCCCTGAAAATCTAAGTTTTAATTCAGTGATACTGTCTGATTTCATTTTTCTTGTTTTTTAAATTTATTGTTAATTTATTTTAATGTTTATTTATTTTTGAGAGAGAGAGACAGAAAGAGTGCAAATGAGGGAGGGGCAGAGACAGAGGGAGACACAGAATCTGAAACAGGTTCTAGGCTCTGAGCTGTCAGCACAGAGCCCCAAGTGGGACTTGAACCCATGGAACCGTGAGATCATGACCTGAGCCGAAGTTTGACACTAAGCCACCCAGGTGCCCTCATTTTTCTTACTTGAAGAAAGCCTTCTCCGGGCACCTGGCTGGCTCTGTGAGTTAAGCGTGGAACGTCAGCTCAGGTCATGATCTCACGGTTCGTGGGTTCGAACCCTGCATTGGGCTCTGTGCTGACAGCGTGGAGCCTGCTTCAGATCCTCTGTCTCCCTTTCTCTGCTTCTCCCCTGCTTGCTTTCTCTCTCTTTCTCCTTCTCTCTCAAAAATAAATAATAAACTTTAAAAAAAAAAAAAAAAGAAAGCCTTCTGTACCCTGAGGTTATAAGGATCTTCTCATATTTTTTCTGAAAGTTTAGAGTTTTGATTTTCATAGTTAGGTCTTTAATCCACCTGGACTTGATCTTTGCATAGGATCTGAGGAGGAATTTGGATAATCAGTGTATAGTAGGCAACAATCAGTTGTCTAATCACTACTTATTGCATTGTTTGTCCTTTCCCCATGACTTTGGAAACACTCTTTCCTTACAGTACATTTCCTTTTATGAAGTCTGTGTCTCTGCTTCCTGTCCTTCTACACTATTCTCTATCTATTCTGCACCAATACCACATTGAAATGCCAGGGGCCTTGGGCAAGTTCCTCTGTCTTAGCTGTTTTTGGCCTTTGTTCTTTCATTTGGGTTTATGATCAGAGTGGCGAAATCCTAAAAGGAAATTTCTTTTATGCTCTTAGAATTTAAGAGAAAAGGCATTATAATTTTTGTTTCATGTGAACTGATGATGTTGGTAATTAAAAATAGATGTTTTTATTCCTTACAATAATATTTAGTTCTAAGCTTACTTAGATTATAGTTTGAAAGTAAGGCAAGAGGGCAAGAGGATAATTTTTCTACAAGTGAATGAATATACAACATAATACCATAGAAGTGTTCTTAGGTGGATGTGTCTCGACGCCACTTTTTTTGTTGTTTAAATGAAAGAAACGTAAAGGTGTTTTGAGTGTTAAAAGAGTAGACCTTATTTATAGTGTGTAGTATAGAATATCAAAGTCTGGTTACTTGACAACTGATAATTCTGAGCATCTGTCCCCTAAATATCAAAATAAAACTTAAGGATATGTATTTTTTTTCAAATTTATTTTTTTCCTTCCTTGGTTGCCTTTATCCCCAGATCTAGCCTTTTCCCTCCTGACTCCTTTTGGTTTTTCACTTTGTCTTTTACAAAGTTTTTAAAAATGTTTTTACCTATAGTCTTCTTTCCTATTTCAGATATCTGTCAATCAGCAATATTTGTCAATCCCCATTGGTGAGACTATTTCTAGAAACCTGAGACATTTTGATGTTGCTCCTCTTTTTCCCGTATCCTTTCCTTTTTAGGGCTGAGTTTCACATTGGCTTATTGGCACCTTCAGTTTTCTTTTGGAGTAATAAATTTTGCTCCCATCTTTTAGACCACCCTTAACGTTATTTTTTTTAATGGGCGTATATCTGCTGGTGTCTGAAGGATAAGCACCTCTCCTGCAACACCCTGTGAAAGACTTCTATTTCTTTACCATTGAGACTTGCTTGTATCAGCCATCACTGTTCCGTTCAAGGAGGATTTTCTTTAGTTTCCTCTGGTTAAGGAATGTTGAAAACTGAAGATCCCATGAAGTACTTACAGTTCTGACTGACTTTCAGTGCATCCTCAGAAGTTATATTTAATAGGTCTTTTATAAAAGTATGAAGAGAAATGAAAAATTGAAAATTTGTATTATGTGCAGTATCTCTATTTAATAGAATTTTTAAATGATAGTAATGATATAGGATGAAAAAAACTTGTTTGCTAGTGAAATTTTTATTGTATCTAAAAACTCTCAGACTCTGGTCAGTAAATATTCTTTTATGAAGCATTTATTAATTTTCACATGCAACATGATAATTGTAGTGGCTCAGAATTTAGTTCATTTGAACCAGAAGGGATTTTTTATTGTAATCTGACCAGCTTCTTTTGCTTTCATATGTCATGGGATGAATTATCTTAACATTCTTTTCTAAAAACTCTGCTTAAATCTAGCATAGACATGTTTTGGTTTTCCTAGTAGTGCTATGCCCTTGAGGGTGGAAGGGGAAGAACTTTTTTTTTTTTTTTTAACATTATTGCCTAATGAGGCTCTGTTGCTTTACTTGATAGTGAATAAATATTTATTTGTATTTAGTTTAGGGATTGAACTTAAGAAGGTCAGTGTGACACAGATCAGACATTGTCCTCTGAAAATCAGTGTTTTTTTTTTTTTTTTTTTTTAATGTTTGTTTGTTTAGTTTTGAGAGAACACAAGCTGGGGAAGGGTAGAGAGGGGAGAGAGAGGATCCAAAGCAGGCTCTGTGCTAACAGCAGTGAGCCCGATGTGGGGCTTGAACTCAGGAACCGCGAGAGCATGATCTGAGCCAAAGTCGGACACTCAACTGACTGAGCCACCCAGGTGCCCCACATAACATAGTCAGTATTCTGAAGTATGCCATTTATTTATTTTTAGCTCATATGACTTCAATTTCATGTCAGAAATTTGTAACTGGTGGTATACTTTAAGAATTTTAGCCATTCTAGTGTTATCTCACTATTGTATTAATATGCATTTATCTGATGACTATTGATGTTGGACACCTTTGAACATATGTATTTGAGGGGCACCTGGCTGGCTCAGTTGATGAAGCATACGATTGCTGATCTTGGAGTTGTGAGTTCAAGCCCCATGGTGAATGTAGAGCTTACTTAAAAAAATGAATGAATGAATAGCCTCTTTTTTGAAGTATCTGTTTAAGTGTTTCATCTACTTATCTTTTCACAACTCCTCTTTTAAGCATGGCAGCCATCTTAATTTCCATTTTACAAATAAGAACATGATTCAGATTTGTGTCTGAGCTGATGTGACCTACCTAGAGACCTTAGGCTAGTAAGGTAGTTTCAGAGCTGGGTGTATAGAAGACAGGTCTTAAGTGTTTAATGGGTGATATGTGTACTTCACAGGTGCATACAGAGTATGCATGATGATTTCCTTAGTTTGCAGAGGTCATGTGATCCCCTGTCCAGTCTAACTGCTTTTGATTCTCCTCTGCTTATGACGTTTTGGCTACTTTAGAGACTCATTTTTCCTTTTTTCCAGCTTGCACATGAGGTTTCCTGATAGGTCAATTACAATTATGCTTACTACCTTTCTGTTTTCTTCTTTTTTCCCTAATGTAAGTGTGTTTGTGGAAATGAGCATGCCCATTTTGTGGAGTTGGGAGGTGGCATGGGTCTCACCTGACAGGTTAGAGATGGGACCTTGGAAGTAATAGCCAGTCAGAAAGTGAACTTGCAGGAATATAAAGGTTGGTCTTAGACCTTTTGCCTTTAAAAAAAAAATTTTTTTTTTTTTAATGTTTCATTTGGTTTTGAGAGAGAGACAGAGTGTGAGTGGGGAAAGGGTAGAGAGAGAGAGGGAGACAAAGAATCCGAAGCAGGGTCCCGACTCAGCTGTCAGCCCAGAGCCTGATGCTGGGCTCGAACCCATGAGCTATGAAATCATGACCTGAGCCGAAGTCACATGCTTAACCAACTGAACCACACAGGCGCCCAGACCTTTTGCCTTTTTTAACAGATGGTTTGTAATATTAGAAGGCAGTAAAAGGTGATTTTGATGTGGTTTTCCCCCTCCCTAACTTCCTTACGTGCCTAACTCACCTAACTCTTCCTAGTCCCCCCCAAAAATGTTAGTGGTAACACGTGAAATCAAAAGAGTGGCAGTCACTCTTCTAAGTATTCTACCAGAGCAAGAAGCTATAAATATATTGTATTATTAGATGATGTGGCTGTAGATTAGATGATACTGATGATGTGGCTGTAGATTAGATGATACTGGATGATCCTTTCCTTATAAATAAGACTTGAATTTGTGTTTGTCCTATTCAATATGTTTAAAATACTCGTATATAGGGAAACTGAAAATTAACTTGTTGGGAAGAGTTACATTAGCAGTTTTGAACAAAAATTGCACTCAAGAGGCAGTTTGTTTAATATTTACACTAGAGAGGATACTCTGAGCTAGACTTCCCAAATTGAAATCCCTGTTTTACTACTTAGTAGTTGTGTGATCTTGTGTTACTTTTCTGTGTATGTTTCCTCATCTACAATATGGGGAATCCTTACTTTGTTGGATTGAAGTGTAACTGGTTTAGTATATGTAAAATGTTTTGAAGTTGTTACTTCTTAATTAAATTACCAGGGCGCTTAGGTGGCTCAGTGGGTTAAGTGGCCAACTTCAGCTCAGGTCATGATCTCACAGGCTGTGGGCTTGAGCCCTACGTCAGGTTCTATGCTGACAGCTTACAGCATGGAGCCTGCTTCTGATTCATTCTCTCTCTCTCTCTCTCTCTCTCTCTCTCTCTCTCTCCCCCTCCCCCCCTCCCCTGCTTGTTCTCTGTCTCTCTTTCTCTCTCAAAAATAATAAACATTAAAAAAAATTATTACCTATCATTCAGCACTCAGAGTGGTAAGTAGGTTTTCATTTTAGAAGATAATGAACAGTGTATGTTTTTCAATGTTTATGTATTTTGAGAGAGAGCGAGTGAGCATGTTCACTCACATGCAAGTGGGGGAAGGGTAGAGAGAGGGATGATGAGGGAGAGAGAATCCCCAGCAGGCTTCATGCTGTCAGAACAGAGCCTAATGTGGAGCCTGATGTCAGGCTCTATCTCAGGAACCATGAGATCATGACCTGAGCTGATACCACGAGTGGGATGCTTAACTGACGGAGTCACTCCCTATGAACAGTGTATTTTAAGGTAAAATTTATATTACTGCTTTCCCCAGAGAAAACTGAAGATTTACAACCATGAAATATACCCAAACAAATCAAGACATTAAATGAGGAGTAAATGAGAAAATGTATGTTAAACCCAAGTATTGTAGAATG
This sequence comes from Panthera leo, assembly GCF_018350215.1. NCBI lineage: Eukaryota > Metazoa > Chordata > Mammalia > Carnivora > Felidae > Panthera > Panthera leo. The sequence continues at coordinate 141,792,535 of NC_056686.1, read as the reverse complement.
CTAAGTATGGGTGTTACTGAAGTCAGAGAAAGAGGTGAAATATTTATAAACGTCAGGTTGAGGCTTTGGACATTTAAATATTTTTAGTCTAAATTTACACAAAAATTGTATGGTCTGGAAACTTAATAACAAGTATATATTGTTATTTTAATCATTAAACATGTATGATTTATTTTATTTTTTAAAGTTTATTTACTTATTTTGAGAGAGAGAGAGTGCGAGCAGAGGAGAAGGGGCAGGGGGTGGGGGGGGAGAGAGAATCCCAAGTAGCCTCTCAGCACAGAGCCTGACTCAGGGCTCAACCTCACAAACCATTAGATCATGACCTGAGCTGAGATGGAGTCGGATGCTTAACTGAGCCACCCAGGTGCCCCATGATTTATTTACAAACTAGAAAGAATTGGCTCTACTATATTTTCAGTAATTATTTAGTTCATAATGAATTGGTCCAAAGAAAGAACATGTTTATATCTTTAGTAAAAGCTGTCAGCTGTGGTTTCCTGTTACAAACCAAAAATGAATTCTATTCATTTACTTTCCATTTTCCAGTTTATTTTTGCTATTGAAAAAAAGTTTTTTCCAGTTTTCTCCTATTCTCCTACTACAATTTTAAGGTATAAAAATAATTAGTCTTTTTCTTACTAATACATAAAAAACAAATTTTGTCTACCTTCTAAGCATTGCTTTAGTTATGTCCCAAGATACTGATATGTCATATCCTATTTATAACAAGTTTTTGTATTGCTTTGTTACAGTCTTAATTATTTATATGTCTCATTGTTAATTTCCATCTGGTTGGGTATTACATTTGGTCTAATAAAAAAGCATTGCATTTAGAGAATATATTATGTATATTGTCCTAGATTGTTTCTAGGTTTTGATAGTTCATGCACATTTGAGGAAAGATTTAAACTTGGCTTTCTTTAATGTACAGGTAGGCCTCACTTTACATAGTTCCAATATGCATGAATCTAGTTATCATGTTTTAGTTAAGTAACATCAAACACCAACAATAAGCCTTGTAATACTCTGAGCGTAGAACCTAGCCAAGGCTACATAGATTTTAACTGTACGACTATGAACTAATAATGGGTGTTTTAAACTACTAATTTGCAGTAATTGGTTACATAGCAAGTTTTAAAAAATCAATATATGGAGACTGTTCAGTTAAAAAAATTTTTTTTATTCTTCAAATTTGATAACTGCTATTGATTTTTCTTCACATTCACTGTTTCTGTGGTCTCCATTCTGCTTTTAAGCCCATCTGGTGAATTTTTTGGTTGATATTGTACCTTTTAGTTCTACAAATTCAATTTTATAGTTTCCTTTTCCCTGCTGAGCACTCACCAGCCTTTGGTTTAAGTTCTTGGTAACACCTGCTTTAAAGTACTTTTTTCTTTTGCTATTTCTGATATTTCAGTTATGTTATTATCTCTTTTTATTGATTACTTTTATCTTGATTATGGGATACTTTCTCGTATACTGGTAATTTTTTATATTATGCTGTTCACTATGATTATTCTTTGCAAGGAGGCTAGGTTATGTTGTCTTCCTTTAAAGAGTCTTGAGTTTTTTCTGTCAGGTAATTATGTTATTAGAGGATCGTTTTGGTTTTCTTTGTGTGACAGGTCTGTTTTGATATTGAATTAAATTATAGGGGGCCTTTATTCTCTTTTGGTGTTTCAGTTGAATGCCTGAAATGTTCTCTGTACTCTAGTTGGGTGGAGTATTAGTCTGCTTGGGCTGCCATAACAAATTACCTTGGACTAGGTGAATTGAACAACAAATTTATTTTCTCACAGTTCTGGAAATTGGGAAGTCCAAGAGCAAGGTCCCAGCAGGGTTGGTGTCTGGTGAGGTGTCTCTGCCCTTGGGTTGCAGATGGCTACCTTTTCATTGTGTGCTTGCATGACCTCTTCTTGGCGCATGTATGGAGAGAGAGAGAGAGAGATAGTGAGCTCTGTGTTCTCTTCTTATTAGGATACTAATCCTATTGGATCAAGATCCCATCCTTATGACCTCATTTAACCTTTAGAGGTTTATTCTCCAAATACAGCAACACTGTGGGTTAGGGCTTCAATATCTGAATTTTGTGGGAACACAAACAAGAACTGCAAAGACTCCCTGCACTGCACAGCCTTTCAGCCCCATAGTTGGTGATCTCTGCTAGACTTCTTAGAGACTCAAGTAGCCTAGCCCTTGACCGAGGACCCATGGTAAGTCCCTGTGCTCAGAAATTTGGTCTGTTGCTCTACTTGGGCTAGTTCTCCTTGTGTTGGGACAGGAAAGTGTTCCCAGGCAAAAACTAGGGACATTATGGGGCTTACTTCACATTTCCCTTCCCTCAAAAGATCTCAGACCTGCACTGCCTGTTATTCATTTCCTGAACACAATTGCATTATATATTGTGGCCTGTTTTGTTCTTGTTTTTGGTAGAATAGCAAATCTGATAGCGGACACTCTGCCATGGTTGGAGGCAGACCAGTCATGAGTTTTTATTTGCAAACATAGTAGGAGGAACCTTATAAATCTCTTTTGAGCATTTTTCTTTTATATAGTTAAATTTTATTTTATTTTTTCAACGTTTTTTTATTTATTTTTGGGACAGAGAGAGACAGAGCATGAACGGGGGAGGGGCAGAGAGAGAGGGAGACACAGAATCGGAAACAGGCTCCAGGCTCCGAGCCATCAGCCCAGAGCCTGACGCGGGGCTTGAACTCACAGACCGCGAGATCGTGACCTGGCTGAAGTCGGACGCTTAACCGACTGCGCCACCCAGGCGCCCCTATATAGTTAAATTTTAAAAATTACTGGTAGAGCCTATTTCATTAAAAGTTTTCTGGGTAGACTTGAATTCTTTTTAAAGTTTTATGCTAAACACAATGAACTGTGTAGAGGGGGCGCCTTTTTGTTCTTTATAGGTATTGATGGACGGAATATGATATTGCTAGAATCTTTCTGAAATATTTCAGGATATTTGAGGCTTTCTATATACAATAATCAAAACCTGGTGATGAAACATTATGACTTACACCCACCAAACCCTGGAAATTTAGAATTTAGGCCGCAGGAGGGCTTTTTAAACTCTCTCCCACTCTATGCATTTGACACAGGATAATGTGAAGTATGCCCCCAACACTGGGCAAAGTGACAGTGCTATAAAAGAATGGTTCCTTAATTATAATATTTAAAATTTTTTCCAGGAGTTTAAAATGCTCCTAAGTACATAATTTGACTGTTACTTAGTTCACTTGAAAAATGAAATCCTTTTTGGCAGACCATTATAAAGTCTTCAGATTTTATACTTTTTTAAAAGAGTGAGCCCTGTATTTGTAGACCATAAACTATGCTGGATAGAGTATTCAAATCAGGATTTTTCCATTTTCTATAAAAATTAAATAAAATAAAAAACACTGTTTAGATATACTTAAAATTGTTGGAATGGTTTTTGGTAGGTATTAAATAGATTTCACATTTAATTGTGTATCACAGGACTGAAATTGAAAAAATAATCATTAAAAGTCGAGTAATCAATAATGGGTAGGTTATTAGATGGTCTCAAATCAGATTCAACTCTTTGTATGCATATGTGTACTGACAAAATTTGGTAAATGATGATGCTTGGCTTCTCATATCAAAGAGGAAATGATAGGGGCGCCTGGGTGGCGCAGTCGGTTAAGCGTCCGACTTCAGCCAGGTCACGATCTCACGGTCCGTGAGTTCGAGCCCCGCGTCAGGCTCTGGGCTGATGGCTCAGAGCCTGGAGCCTGTTTCCGATTCTGTGTCTCCCTCTCTCTCTGTCCCTCCCCCGTTCATGCTCTGTCTCTCTCTGTCCCAAAAATAAATAAACGTTGAAAAAAAAAAAAAAAAAAAAAAGAGGAAATGATAGATTCTTAGATGTTAGAACTACTGACAAATAATTAGTAAAAATATTTTTCTATCCCTGCTTCTTTCCATGTACCAAATGAAATTCCAGAGAGACTAAAGATTTACCTATTAACGAGAAATAATACATATATGAAAGAGAATATAGCTGAATGTCGAATCATCAGGTAGTTCTAAACACTGTATCAAATGACAGTATGAAAAGGAGTGTTAGATCTGTACAGCAAAAACAAAACCCTGTCATAAGCAAAGAGAAGGATGAGCATGAGACTGGCAAGTCATGTATAATAAATGTGATTTGCTTTCCAGACTCCATTGAAGTCACCTGTATATCATAGCACAGGAAGCCCTTTGCCTCCTTCTTGAGACAGTCCCTTCCCTACTTACCTTGGGTTTTGGTTAAGACTCCCAAAAAGGTATTGTCATTCCTCTTTAGTAAACAAGCAGAGAACTGGAACCTCATAAGCCCACTAGTGCTATTGCCTTTTATTGCCACATGGTGTTGCTAGTGAAGTTTGATCCTGTATAGCCCCTTTGGAGGTTTGCTCAGCAAACTAGCTGGCCAGAAGCTCTTGCTAGTCCAAAACTTTGTGCACACTTTAGAAAGACCACATTGGGCATCATTGTACCCACAGTAATAGGATATGGAGGAGCAACCAGCATCATTCAATTTATTTATCAAACCAGAATTTACTGAGTAGCTACTGTGTGCTTCAGACTGTTCCATCCACTAGAAATAATAGTGAACAAAACAAAAATTCCTGCCATCATGGAGCTTACCTTCATTATTGGGGTTGAGGAGGGGAAGAGAGGTCGGGTGGAGACATATGAAAGACAAAGTATGCTGAAGGGCCTCTGTGTGAAATCCTGACCACTGTTAATTATCTTATATTTCTTCTATGTGGGGCATCAGTATGAGTGATACAAGTGAGTATAAGAGAGGCTGAGTACGTGGTGGATTTAAAATCACGGTGTATTGGGACGCCTGGGGGGGTTCAGTCCGATGAGCATCCAACTCTTGATTTTGGCTCAGGTCATGATCTCATGTTTTGTGAGATCAAGCCCCACATTGGGCTCCACACTTGGGTTTCTTTCTCTTCCTCTCTCTCTTCCCCTCTCATGAGCCCATGTGCACATGCTCTCTCTTTCAAAATAAATACATAAACTTAAAAAAATAGTAAAAAACAATGCACTTAAGGCAGAGAAAGCATTTTAAAAAAATCAATGTGTTGATTGTATAGGTATTTTGTGGCCACTCTGTATATATGGTACATCACACTGTTACTTAAAAATATTGTTATAGGTGTATAATTATGAACATAGGTGTTTATATAAGTAGAAATGCAAGTTAGCAAATAATACATTTAATATGATCACAAGTATTAGTGAGGAATACTTTTTCTCTACCTCTGAGGTTTCCTTCCTGAGAAGGGAATTCCGTTAGTGTTCACCCTGAGTCTGCTCTGGCTCCCTTAGTCATTTCAACCTTGATGTAATGACTTATATGATTGGTAAATTTGAGACTAGTTGGCCCAGTGGATGCACTTCATTGATGTGTCAGAGCTAGCGAGTCTTTCCACAGCCATCGAGTGATTTCTCATCTCCTCCATGGAATAAGTTGTGCAGAGGCTTATCCTGCAGGGAGCAGTCTGTGCCTGTTTAGTGCTAAGACATGCTCTCCTCTGAGGTTCACAATTAGCAAGCCCATTTATCTAATAAACCTACAGCTTCTTTTAGTAATAGCAATGATATTTTATTCTTTGTTTCTCAACTTGTTCATAACTTTGGCAGGGAAGGATGTATCAGCTTTTGGGTGCTCTTTTTGGAGGCACCTCATACATACGATTCTATTTTATTTAGTTTACATATATTTTTATTTTTCCGTATTCATGTAGAAAAATGTCTGGAAAGATAAGCATCATGGTTTCAAAAGAGGTTGGTAGAAGTTTTTTTTCTTGTCTGTACTTTTGAATTCACCGAATTCATTAGATGTGGGAAAGAAAAAAAAAGGAAGAAAACATTTAAAAATTTTAAAAATGTATGCAATAAAATAGAATGAAATGAAGAAAGTAAACTACAAAAAATGTTTTAAAAAGTTAAAATAGTAAAAAAAAAAATAAAAATTTAAAAAACCCCAGAAAATAAAAATAAATTTTTCTCTTTCTGTATCCAAGAATAAGAAAAGAACAAAGACAAGAAATGAATAGATGGACCCGTGAACAGAATGAAATCCGAATGAAATTACATCTAGTTTCCCCTGGAAGTCAACTGTGAAGCACTAAGCAGGTGGAGAGACTTGTGGTGGTCCTCTAGGGCCTGAGCTTGGTTGGCGCAGTTGGATGGGGCTTGGCGTAACAGCTGTTCTCCACTAGATGGTGCTGCTTAGCTTACTGAGGTGGATTGGTGTGGTGCACGTGCAGGTGTGTGTGCATGCTTGGGAGAGGTGAAAATGGTATCACCCAGCTTCCCAGTCTCTGGTACCAGAATAATTACGCTCAGCAATTGTGACCAGCAGTCAAGCACCCCTCCTTTGTCTTCAGCTTCCATTCACTCCCCACATCTATGCTGTCTGCTTCCAAGCTGTCAGCCTGGCAGCAGCACCTCCCTCCTGAATTATATCTCATATGGGGCTGTTTCCAAACCCCTTACTTCTGAGAGCCCTGTGGTTTGGACCGACTCCAGCACTCTGGGGAGGGTCTTGCCAAGCAGTGGTTGGGTCCTGGCTCGCCCCTGGGAATGTTTGTGCGGTCACTGTTGCAGAGGTTCCGAGATTGCGGCTGGGTGCCTGCTTGCCCCAGAAAAAGTTTGTGCGATTGCCCGGCAGCAGAGGTTCGGAGATTATGGCAAAACAACACACAGCTGGCACCAGGTTTCACCACACCCTTGCGTCTTTGTTCCAATATGAGCACATGTGGCTGTTCTCCAGGTAGGGTCCACTGGGACCTTTTCCTGTGAGGAGGCCATATGGCCTCTACCAAATGTCCTCCTAGCAGAGGAACCACTTCTCCTTGTGTGGCCCACGGACCCCTCAGATCTCACTGCCTGCTCCTGGGAATTTGCCCTTCCCACCAGGGCACTGCTAGATACTGAGCTACAGAATTTCTGACTCTGCTGTCACCTGTTTATAGAGTCCTAATGGAATTGAAGCCTCTTTCTCCCTTTCTTGTTCAGTCCCGTGTGGGTGTTTCCACTCTTTCTCTTTCTCTCCACCTACTTCTGGGGAGAGTGCTTCTCCTGCACTCTCCCCTGCTTTCTCTGTCCCCTCTCTGCAAAAACAGCTCCCTACCCCCTGTGGCTTTTCTCTCCTCCATTTCACCTCTCTGAGCTCTGTATCTGCCGAGTTCTATGGCTCAAGTTATGCAGATCGTTGTGTTCATCCTCAGATCAATTTTCTAGGTGTGCAAAATGGTTTGGTGCTGATCTAGCTGCATTTCAGGGATGAGAGAAGCCGGGAACTTCCATGCTGCTCTGCCATCTTGGCCCCCTGAATTTATTAGATATGAAATAAAAAAATTGTTAAGGGGCGTCTGGGTGGCTGAGTCAGTTGAGTGTCCAAGTCTTGATTTCAACTCAGATCACGAGCCGCAGGGTGGGGGATTGAGCACTGCGTTGGGCTCCATGCTGAGTGGAGCCTCCTTAAGATTCTATTTCTCTCTCTCTCTCTCTCTCTGTCTCTCTCTGTCTCTCTCTCTCTCTCTCTCTTCTTCCCCTTCCCTGACTTGTGCTTGTACTCTCTCTCTAAAAAAGAAAAGAAAAGAAAAGAAGTGGTTAAATATTTTAAACCTCTAAAATATACAGCCTGGTCTGACTTCCCATGTAGAAGAATTAGTCATCTTTGTATAAGGACAAAAGCTGGACGCGAATAGTTTCCATGTCATAGCCTAGTGTTTGAGTCTAGAACTTATACTAGGCAAAAATCTATTACGTTTCTTAAATCTCTGGCTTGTCATTACACTTGTCACAACAATTGCTTTCCATTCATTATAATAGTGTGAAGCAGTTTGCATGGTTTTTAAAAGTGAGTTCTGGCATTTAACTGAGGTTAACTAGATTCTGTATTTTTCTCTCTTACTTGTAAAGTATAGCTGTTTGCTAAGCCTGTTTATTTTTTGGCTTTTATTATTCCTTTTAAAAAAGGAACAGCTCTAGAATTCTACCATCCTTCCTGCTTATCACCGTGATAAGTCCATATGAATACTCATATGAATAAGTCCATATAATACTCAGGTTTGACCATATTCGAAATTATGTGTTTATTAAAAAGAGATTAGATTTAAAATATTGCTAAAGTCATAATTTTTATATCCTTATCCCTCTATATTAGCAGAAAAGAAGTATCTCCTGATTTTGAAATTTTGTAAAAGTCAATCAAGTAAAAATGCAACATAATTCAGTGATTATATTCTTATCATGCTTTTTAACAATTCACTTTTTGTTATTTTGATTATGAAATACTTCAGACCACAAAAACATGCTGAGAATAAAATAATCTCTAGATATTTCATGTACAACTTAATAAATAAAATTTTATAAATACAAGTAAGCCTCTGTGTACCCAGTTTTGATCCCTCATCCTAGTCTGCTAGGATGAGGGATAGTTTGGTATTTATCATTCTTATGTGTATGCTATAAATATTTTCACTACCTATGTATGTATCACTAAAGACGATAGTGTATTTTTTAATGTTTTACAACCTTATATGAAACACTCATATATTGCTAGTGAGAATGTAAAATGGAACAACTGCTTTGGAAAACTTTTGCCAGTTCCTAAAAAAGTTAAATACAGAATTTTTTTTTACCATACAACGCAGCACTTTTCTTAGGTACATACCAAAGAGAGACGTATAAACCACACAAAACTTGCACAGAGATGTTCATAGTAGCATTGCACTACTCATAGCCAAAAAGTTAAAAAAAAAAATAAAACCAAACAATGACCAAATATTCAACTGGTGAATGGATAAATACAATGAGGTAGATCTACAAATGGAATATTATTCAGTCATAAAAATAACTGAAGTACTGATGCATACTTCAGCATAGATGAACTTGAAAACGTTCTACTAAATGAAAGAAGCTAGTCACAAAAGACCATGTATGATTTTATTTATATGAGAAATACAGATTAGGCAAATTTATAGAGATATGAAGTAGACTAGTGGTTATCTAGGGTGGGGATTATGGGGGGAGATTGGGCTGTGACTGCCAGTGGGTATGGATTTCTTTTTAGGGTGGTGAAATGTTCTAGAATTAGATAATAGTGATAGTTGCACAACTCTGAATACACTAAAAAAATCAAATGGTACACGTTAAATTGGGTGAGTTGTATTGTGATGTGAACTGTATCTCAGTAAAACTGTTTAGAAAGTTTATGTGGATGTCATATATTCTGCCATTAGCTTTTTAAACTCAGTATAAACCAAATCATTATATTTTGGGATTTATACATTTTTTGAACATTTAGTTATATATAACTCAATTTTCATATTCTGTTGTATGAATTTACTGTTATTTTATTAATCATTTTCCTTTTTTGCCCTTTAAAAACAATGCTTTTGTTGGGTACCCAGGTAGCTCAGTTGGTTAAGTTTCTAACTTTGGCTCTGGTCATGATCTCATGAACCATGAGATGAGCCCCATGTTGGGGGCTCCATGCTGTGAGCGCTGAACCTGCTTGGAATTCTCTCCCTCTCTCTCTGCCCTTCCTCTGTGCCCTCTGTCTTTCTTTCTCTCTCAAAAATAAGCTTTAAAAAAATCCTATCAAATTCTAATTTGAAAGAAAGCCTTAAAAATATATGTCATCATATAAGAAAATGCGGATTACTGTTCACTATTTGCAAAAGCAATGGTTTTTAAAAAATTTTTTTTCAATGTTTATTTTTGAGAGAAAGAGAGGGTGAGTGGGTAAGGGGCAGAGAGGGAGGAAGACACAGAATCCGAAGCAGGCTCCAGGCTCTAGGCTCTGAGCTGTCAGCACAGAGCCTGACGCAGGGCTCCAACTCACAAACCATGAGATGATGACCTGAGCTGAAGTTGGATGCTTAACTGGACACTTAACCGACTGAGCCACCCAGGAGCCCCAAAGCGTTGTTGTTGTTGTTGTTGTTTTTAATGTTTGTTTATTTTTGAGAGAGCGTGAGAGAGAGGGGGACAGAGAATCCAAAGCGGGCTCTGTGCTGACAGCACATCTTGTGAACCGTGAGATCATGACCTGAGCCAAAATCAAGAATCAGACGTTTAACTGACTGAGCCATCCAGGCGCCCCTAGAATTTTGTAGAATTACTGCTGATTTGTAACTTATTTAGTATTATTTCACTGTTTAGAAGAAATTTAATTGGTGTACCTTAGAACATTTAATTCATATAGCTATACAATTTAAAGTTGAAAATACTTTATCTTCTGAAATTTTTCTGTAGTTCTTTTATATTTGACAAAAGAAAAGGTTTTAACTACTGTGCCTTTTTTGGTATTTTATTGTTAATTGAGACATGTCCTAATTTTCGTGTGTGCTGATATTTTATAGAAAAAGCCACAAATGAGTACAACACTACAGAAGATTGGAGTCTTATTATGGACATATGTGACAAAGTTGGGAGCACTCCTAACGGGTAAGATGCCCAGTCATGCATGGTGAATGTCTAGGAGCTTAATTACCTGTCTCTTTGCCTGATACAACTTTGAGAGGAAAATGGGATTTTACTGTTTACTTTTGGGGGACAAAAGTAAAGAGATCCTGGTGGCCAGATTTATGGGACTAACCTTATCATGAAAGAACAAATGGAAAAGAGTTCAACTGAAAACCTGAGACATATTAAAATATGTAATTAGGGCTTTTACACAATAGGAACACGTGTTAACAATGAAAGTTGTTTAGGGAATTCCCCTGTGACTTAGACATGTATGGGAGCCTTTTAATAAAGTAGATAAATATAATAATATAATAGGTAATATACTGAAAAAGCTCTTTGATAATGAATAGTTGAAAATAATAATATGAAAAAGTGAATATAAAAAAGAGTGCTTTTGGGAGAGAATGCAATAAGTAAGCTGAACTGATCTAAACTTTAGAAGTTTAGCAGACTGATGAAAGTATTTGTTTTAACATTACAACTTTTCAAAGTACCTTCATACATGTTTATACTGAAAACTTTGAAGACTATGTCTCGGTAATTTTTTTTATAAGAATTTGTTGTCTGAACACTAAATCTGTCTTGAAGAAATAAGGTAATTTATGTGACATAGTTTTTTTGTGTTGATCTTTTGGAAATGATTTGGCTCTTGATTGGGGAATGTACAACATTTACAGCAAGCTCCTTTTTTTTTTTTTTTTTTGAGTTCTGCAGTTCTATGAACGAAAGATTGTGTAGAATCATTTACAGATTTAATCCTTTATGAAATGAAGTTTGCAGGATGTTATTTATTTACTCATTTACTTAATGTTATTTTGAGAGAGAGAAAGAGAGAGAGCCTGTGCACACGTGTATGCAAGCAAGCAGGGGAGGACAGTGCTAAATCACTGGAAGGCATTGGTAAATATTAAGGTACAGGAAAGTGGCCAGTGGAAAATATTTTTTGGGGGGGACAAAGTTTTTATTTAAATTCCAGTTATTTAATACACAGTGTAATACTAGTTTATGGTGTACAATTTAGGAAATATTTTTTTAATGTTTGAGAGAGAGAGCACATGCACACATGGGGGAGGGGCAGAGAAAAAGGAGTGAGAATCCCAAACATGCTCCAGGGAGCTGTTAGCATGGAGTCTGACATGGGGCTTGATCTCACAAACCGTGAGATTATGACCTGGGCTGAAATCCAAAGAGTCAGAAGTTTGACTGAGCCACCCAGGTGCCCTTGCAGGATTTTATTTTTAAATTTAAAGTTATTTGGTATGCCTTATATTTTTAATGTTTAAGTTGAAATTCTGAATAAATCCTTAACCTTCTTCATTTTTTTCTTAGAGCAAAAGATTGCCTAAAAGCCATAATGAAAAGGGTAAATCATAAGGTTCCTCATGTTGCTCTGCAGGCGTTAACTGTAAGTAAAAGTCATGTTATTTATTATTTGACCCAAATTTTAAATGTGTATTTATTTCAGTAAGTTAAATAAGATAATATCTCAACATTTGTATATTGATTTTTATTTTAATTAATAGCTTCTTGGGGCTTGTGTGGCAAACTGTGGAAAGATATTTCATTTAGAAGTATGTTCCCGTGATTTTGCAACAGAAGTACGTGCTGTGATAAAAAATAAGGTAAATTTTAAAAAGAGAAGAATTTAAATCATTAAAAAGTGCATATACTGTGTGTCATTTTAACTATATAGCGTTAATAAAATTGTTATAAATGAAATAATTTTTAGATAAGTTTGAGATGAAATAAACTTCCTTTTCTAAAACTTGATGTTTTCATTTGAAGCACCAAAACCTGTTTTTCTTCCCAAAACATATATACTAGTGATAATAGCTCTTCTTTATTGAGAGTTAGTAAGCAGTCACTGCTCTAAGAATTTTACATATACTATCTTGTTTAATGTTCTTAATAACTTTTAGAAGTTAGATTCTCTTGTCATTCCTTTTTTATCAATACAGAAACTGAGCCTTAGGGAGAAGATGAGTAACTTGTCCTAGGTCATGTGACTAGTAAGTAGCACAGCTGAGGTTCAGATCTAGGTTTCTGTACCTTCAAAGTCCAAACTACCACTATTCTGTCCAGATTCACATTAGAGATAACAAGCAAAGGGGGCCTTTACTTTAGAGCAGGGCCGGGACGGGGGGCGGGGGTGTCTTCACAATAGGGTTGTTATTGATTTCCTTGGGATAGAAACTCTGAAGCACCATTCTCTTGCTATTAGTAAAATTCCAGAATTTTAGTTTGGTTGATATAAAAAGCTTAGTCTAATGTTGAGCATATTAAGAAAACAAGAAATAACCTCTGAATATAAAAAATCTGTTGTCATTATAGTAAGAGTTAGAAATTGATGTTTAAAAGGGTAATTTTACAAGAAATAACTCTATCTTAAAGCAAAAATAGGCATTTACCAAGTACTTATGTAGGCTGAGGATTGCTGGACTTTCGTTGATGTTTAATTTTGGTGGTAATTCTCTTTGTTAAATGTTTCAAGTTCTTTAACCATTACTTAACCATAGTTTTATTTCTTTCTTTGCATTGCCTTTAAAAGGCTCATCCTAAAGTGTGTGAAAAACTGAAATCTTTAATGGTGGAGTGGTCAGAAGAATTTCAGAAGGATCCTCAGTTTAGTCTAATATCTGCAACTATTAAATCTATGAAAGAAGAAGGAATTACTTTTCCTCCAGCAGGTTCTCAGGTAAGAGATTCACTTACACCCATGGTTGATCTTACACTATTTTGAAGGTACGTATCATATAAAGGCTGGACAAAGTCTGTCTTAATCATCATTTCCCACCTCCACTCTCCGGGTGCCTATCTGAAATAGTGCCTTATATTAGTAGATGTTCTAATTGTTGAGTGAATTTCTTTTTTTGTTTTAAGTTTATTATTTTGAGAGAGAGGGAAAGAGAGAATCCCAAGCAGGCTTATCACTGTCAGTACAGAGCTCAGTGTGGGGTCAAACTCATAAACCGTGAGATCATGACCTGATCCGAAACCATGACCCGACTGCTTAACAGACTGAGCCATCTAGGCGCCCCTCTTGAGTGAATGTCTTATACTTATCAGAACTTTGAAAAGTGAATCAGCCATAAATAATCTGTTTAATGCTACTCTAAGTCTAGAGTCATGCAAAAGGCATATATGTATGAGGGAGCCCTTATGTTTAAGAAATTTATAGTAAAGTTGGATTGTTATAGGCAGGTGAAAAATAACTAAATTATAAGTGACACATATGGATGAGGGATGGGTAGGATGGGTCACAAAGACAGGATGCCAGGAGAGAAAGGCAACTACAGACTGGGATGGTAAAGAGGTAGAATTTTTAGACTGGAATGCATTTCAGTATGTACACAGGAGAGGAGATCCTACTGGGGGAAGAATGATACAAACAAGTTTATGGAATTGAGAAAGCTCAACACCAATTTTTTGAAGAGTGAATATGCCTGCAGGGAATGGTTTACAAATAGATAAGGGGAACTATAAGACTAGAAATTTATTTGAGGAGATGGGAAGATAGCTTTAGTAGGACAGGGGTGAAGGTCAGGATAATAAGCCACAGAGTGGGCTGTCTAAGTGTGGGAGAAAAACACTATCTTAAGTTTTGCTTCAGTGCCTCTTTCCTTCCAGTTAATATTGGGATATGGACTAGGGAAAGAAACTAAGAGAAGTACTGTATATTTTATTTTACTTTAGACTGTAGACTACACAGTCAAAAAGAATCTTTATAGCTGAGCAGAACTAAGGGTTCAAGGGAGAATTTGGGGACAAAAACCTTATAAGTAATAAAAGCAAGCATTTTTCTGCTTTGTCCTTTCTGCATGTCATTAAAAACCTGTGTGTGTGTTTTTTTTTTTAAATATGAAACTTATTGTCAAATTGGTTTCCATACAACACCCAGTGCTCATCCCAACAGGTGCCCTCCTCAATGCCCATCACCCACTTTCCCCTCCCTCCTACCCCCATCAACCCTCAGTTTGTTCTCAGTCTTTAGGAGAGTCTCTTATGGTAAAAACCTGTGTTTAACGAACTGGTTGATGGTTCAGGATCCTGGACATCTCTGTCTTCCATGGCTTTAACGTTGTTTTTAATTTTATTTTTTATTTTTGAAAATTGTTTTTGTGAGACAGAGGCAGCCTAAGCAGGGAAAAGGCAGAGAGAGAGAGAGAGAGAGAGAGAGAGAGAGAGAGACAGAATCCAAAGCAGGCTCCAGGCTCTGAGCTGTCAGCACAGAGCCCAGCGTGGGGCTCGAACTCATGAACCGTGAGATGATGACCTGAGCTGAAGTCAGAAGCTCAACTGAGTGAGCCACACAGGCACCCCTGTCTTCCATGCCTTTAAATTTAAGCACGAACCTCCTAATTCTGATGTGCCTGAGGTGCCACCATGATTCAAGTACAATGGTACTAAAAGAGCTTAATAAGTATTCCTAGAACCGCACCTATTGTCTCCATCCACCCTCTTCTTTTCAGTAATTATTATGGCTTCTTGCTGCCTCTCCTAGACTTCAGTGTCCCTCACTGAATAAAATACCTTGGACAGTTGAGGTTAGGAAAGTCCAATTGGGAAAGATTTGTGTTTAAGTATTTTCTGTATGCCATGATCTGTGTCATATACTAAGATTTATGCAAAATGTAAGCCAGTTTGTGCCTTGTGAGTTTATTATGTTTTCTTGAAAACCATGGTATTTTATTTTAGTATTTGAAAACTGCTACTTTAAATTTTTACAAAGAACTTCACTTTTAGAAGAAACTCTTGTCAGCTTTTTAAAAATTAACATGTGCGAGTAATTATAGAGCTTGTGTTTTCTTTGAAACAGTAGTTGTGTTCATTTTACTCATACATTTACAGACTGTCTCAGCTGCTGCCAAGAATGGTTCATCATCGAACAAAAACAAAGAAGATGAAGACATAGCTAAAGGTAAATGCTCAAGCGTGTATAATTTAATATTGCTTAAAACATCCTTGCCAGAACAATTTATTTAAATAAAAATTATAATCAAACTGGGTATGCTTTTACAATTTTGCCTCATATCTAGTAGGGTCTGAAAAGTAAGGAAAACAATTAACATGATACAAGAATGATTTAATTCATAATCATTGTCAATAATACGTATTTAATGTCTTACCTTTGGAGAGATTTCATTTCACCTTTTCTTTAATGCCAAAGTTATGAGTCAAGCACAGAAATATGTTCACGGCTTGTCCTATATGGAAAGCTACCCATATTATAATGTCACAATCTGTTTGCTATAAAAATAATAGCTGCTGTATATGACAGACTGTGATAATAAGGAATGAGCAAAAACTTTATTTTAAAAAATGTCATGATTCTCTGCCCTGTCCTCCCACACTCCAAAAAAGTTAACTGTTTAGCATTTAATTGGACAAATAAAATACTCAACTTGATTTATTCTTATTAAGTATTACATTAAAAGTATTTCTTTTTGCTTTAAAAAAATCAGAATTAATTTTGGCTATCTTGTTTTTTGCATTTTAATTTTTCAAATTAGCTATTGAATTATCATTACAAGAGCAGAAGCAGCAGCACACAGAAACAAAATCCTTATATCCATCTGCAGAAATTCAGTTAAATAATAAAGTTGCAAGGAAAGTGAGAGCTTTATACGATTTTGAAGCTGTTGAGGACAATGAACTTACTTTTAAACACGGTGAAATTATTATTGTTTTGGATGACAGGTAAGTTTTCTATCTTTATTTCTGGAATATTTTGAAGTTATTAAGTATAATATTCTTAATTTAGAATATGGATATTAAGGTCTTTGACTTAGTATATTTAAATCATAATAGAGCCTTTTCATACCTTAATTTTTTTCTAAAATAAAATTTAATCAGGGATGCATGGATGGCTCAGTTGGTTAAGTGTCTGACTCTTGAGCTCAGCTCAGGTCATGATATCATGCTTCGTGACATCAAGCCCTGTATCGGGCTCTGTGCTGACAGCGTAGAGCCTGCTTGGGATTCTCTCTCCCTCTCTGTCTGCTCCTGCCCTGCTTATGCTCCTTCTCTCTCTCTCAAAATAAATAAATTAAAAAATAAAAATAAAAGTTAGTTAGACTAGGTAATGTGAGTTTGTTATTGTTTTGTTAAATTTGGTAGTATTCTCTGTATCTTGGATAAAAGATGTATTAAATAATGTTACTTATCACAATTGTGAAGCATAAATATTTGGTCCTCTGAATCCATTTGCACTGGGAGTTGTGTATATCAAAAAAACTGGTAAAAAAATTTAGGAAGAAATACAGCTATATTATCTTTGGTAAAAGCAACCAAAAGCTATGCTCAGGTCTTCTCTAATTCTAAATCTGCTACTGTACCCTCCCTCACAATTACTCTATCACTTAAAGTTGCAGTAAAGAATATATCTGTTGTACACCTAAGCTAATATAGTATTGTATGTCAACTACACTTCAACTTCTAAAAAAGGGTAGATCATGGGGCACCTGGGTGGCTCAGTTGGTTAAGCATCTGACTTCGGCTCAGGTCATGATCTCACGATTTGTAGGTTCAAGCCCCGCGTCAGGCTCTGTGCTGATAGTTCAGAGCCTGGAGCCTGCTTCATATTCTGTATCTCCTTCTTTCTCTGTTCCTCCTCCTCTTACTCTCTCTCTCTCTCAAAAATAAATAAACTTAAAATAAATAAATGTATGTATGTAGGTAGGTAGGTAGGTAGGTAGGTAGGTAGGTCTGTCTCTATTGGGCCTAATTCTGTTTTTTACTTTGCCTTTAAAAGAAGTTGATGAGGGGCGCCTGGGTGGCTCAGTTGGTTGAGCGTCGGACTTTGGCTCGGGTCATGATCTCACGGTTCAGGAATTTGAGCCCCATGTTGGGCTCTGTGCTGTCAGCTCGGAGCCTGGAGCCTGCTTCGGGTTCTTTGTCTCCTTCTCTCTCTGCCCCTCCACCGCTTGTGCTCTGTCTCTCTCTGTCTTAAAAATAAATAAACGTAAAAAAAAATGTTGATGAAATTTAGTAAAAGGGTGGACATAATAGCTTATTACTGTGAACAGAGATTGCAGATGCATTTGGTATCCATTACAAATAACTTAGGATATTTAGTCTGGTGCATTTTTAAATGAGTATATACACAAAATAGTGTTACTTTGCTGCAGTAAATAGTTATTGAAAAAGTATTATGTACTAGGCTTTGTTTATATAAAAAATGAATGAGGATGCAGTTCTGTCTTATAAAATCTAAAGTAAGGGAGTTGAAATTTCTATACAGGTATTAGTATGGAATGCAGACTGTGAATGCCATAAAAGAGGCAATGTTGGGGTCCAGAAGAGACCAGATTTGTACTGGATGCAAGCATCTGGGAAAGAAGGCTTAAGCTGAGAGTTCATTTCAGGTGAACTTTGGTTTTGATGGGATAGGAAAAATTTTGCAAGAAATTGAGAGTAGGAAAAGGAAGGTCTCTTAGGTGATCAAGAAAATAATCTTTTTTTTTTTAAGAATTTTTTTTTTTTTTTTTTAAGTCATTGAGAATGGAACACATGACTCCTGAATGAGAGTAAATAAATATTGGTGCTCCTGGGTGGCTCAGTCGGTTGAGCATCAGACTTTGGCTCAGGTCATGATTTCGCGGTTCGTGGGTTCGAGCCCTGCATCAGGCTCTGTGCTGACAGCTCAGAACTTGGAGCCTGCTTCAGGTTCTGTGTCTCCCTGTCTCTCCGCCCCTCCCCTGCTCATGCTCTGTCTCTTTTTCTCTCAAAAATAAATAAACGGGCATGTGGGTGGCTCAGTTGGTTAAGCATCCAACTTTGTCTCAAGTCATGACCTCACAGTTTGTGAGTTTGAGCCCTGCGTCGGGATCTGTGCTGACAGCTCGGAGCCTGGAGCCTGTTTTGGATTCTGTGTCTCCCTCTCTCTCTGCTCCTTCTCTGCTCATTCTCTGTCTCCCTCTCTAAAGAAATATGTAAATAAACATTTAAAAAAAAGACGACGACTAAGTAGTGTGGGCTCTGAACACTGACAGTCTGAAATGTCAGGCTTCTTAGTGTAGTTTTAGTTAGAATATTTACAAAGGAACTTAAGTTTATACTTTAAATACTGTTATGCAACTAGAAAATTAAAGACATTTATAAAATAAATGGAAAGAAAACTATAAAATGAGTAGTTTTTGCTCTAAGATTCAAATTTTGAGTATTTGATCTAGTGAGAAAATATTCAAAAATAAATTGCTACTTACAGGGTACTGATTAATGGCACAGATACTTTATCACTTATCTTCAGTAGGCTTCTACTACCCTGTGCTATAATAACTCAATTCTCTGACTTTTTCTTTTGTAATTGTCATGAATCCTTCATGCATACTGTATCCCTTGACATCATTTGGTGTTCACGTGGCATTATACTCCTATTATAGTCTACAGGCTTGCCATGAGTAAAGGGTTATGTTGCTGTGCTGCATGTGTCTTTTCACACATGTTTAATTAGGCACAAATACATTTAACAACTTAGACTCATAAAACTATTTTCAGTGGAGACTTAACACTATAAAAAAGAACTTTTTAATAACTTCTAAGAGACTCAACATGAATATGGTGGAATATGTAGGTTGATTACAGTCATTTGATTGGCTACCCCAATCTTAAAATTGCCATAGACCTCCTCATTAACACCTATAGGTTACATGTTATCATTCTGGATGATGGATTATCTTTGCAAAGGTTTTTAAGCTCAAATGCAAACTTGGGTATTAAAGTTAAATGGCAAAAAATATAAAAAATAAAAAAAAAGTTAAATGGCAGTCTTCAGTTGAAAGAAGTTCACCTAAATGATTCAGAATATGACCATTTTCATTGTTTTCATATTGCTGTGGAAATGAAAGCACAAAATTAAAATTTTCACCTACAGAACTTGAAGTTGCTTGAGGCTACATCATTCTTGGATTTCAGCTTAAGAAACACTGAACTAATAGAAAAGGCACACATTTCTTATTAACAGAGTATACGAAAAAAGCTTTTCACTTTCTACATTTTTAGCTTTATCTCACCACTCCTTGCTGACTCTTTATGTATTATTTCAAATAATCAAGTAGAATTCTTGCATTTCCAAAAATGCCATATTGTGATTAGATCCTCTGCGGCATTGCACATTTGATTCTTTATTCCTGGAAACTCCTGTCGAAAGAGGCAGACACATTTAGAAAAGAAAAGGAACTTCACTTGCAAGGAAGATTTGCAAGGGAGTCCAGGCTTTAGAAGGATTGGTCCCCTAAATTAAAAAATACGTACATTAAGGAAACGATCCCCACAAGATCACTAAGATTTCCAGATTCACTACTTGTATGTTTCTGTTTTTTTCACATGATTATCATATCCATAAATAGAGCATCAGTTATTTTCAGCCATTGTCATTACAAAAGACAGTAAATAAGTTGTCTTAGTTGGGAAGTCAGTAGCTTAAAGGAGAGGCTCAGGCTTTCATTTTTTGAGACCTAAAATGAGCCAGGATAACTTTGTTTTTTGTTAGTGTGCAGTTTTCTGTTTCTTTGTATTTTTATTTTCTTGCTTAGTCATAATGGTAATAGAGAATGTCATTTTTATTTCCATAACCCTAATTTCCTTTTCTTCCTGGCACTGCCTGCTTAATCTTCAAAACCCATGTAGATTTTATATCTTCTTAGAAGCCTTTAAATCTTCTCTGCTGTTAGTTTCCGGTAGTTAGAAATAGTTTCTCTTTGCTGCTATACATCCCTGAACATAGTGGCATTTTTCATACTATACTGCAGTCACTGCTCTACATGTCTGTCCTGCTACATGAGTTGATTTTGAGAGGAAGGGAGAAGGAGAAAACAAATCCTACAAGGTAAAGCAAGGTAACATGTTCTTAACTGGTATGAGAGGGTTGAAAAATACTGCACTAGATTTTCGTTCCTGAGGGCAGAAACCCTATCTCCATTAGCTTTGTAACTTCATTGCTTAGTCTAATGTCACTTGTCCTCTCTTTGGTAGTCTTTTCTAAGTGTTAGCTGAATGATCAGTTCATTGACAGTGGAGTTTCTGTGTTTATCATTTTTCACTCAGCTGTGATTTATTTTTACTTAATATAAAAAGCTAAATATAAATGCTGTGTTTAATGATCAGTTTGTGTAAAATTACCGTGCTGAATTACCTTAATTTAGAAATTTAAAAATTGAACAGTATTTTGTATCATTAACATTCCAAAGAATCAACTCATTGTCAGTGGAGAGAATGTAGAGCTGGGTTAGGGCTAGGAAGGAGTCATCATGCTTTGACATGGCATTTGGTTGTTTTGTCTACTTTTATGTTTCATCAAGCCTGGGGAAGGCTACACATAAAATTGTTGATAAGTTCAAATCTGTGTGTCCATTTCATAGGTTTGAAGTTTCTGGTTTTATATAAAAATTGCTCTGAGTTCAGCTGTCCTTTTTAACATGGAAGGTTTAATTTAAAAAAGCATGTGTGTAAGAGAGAATTTCTCATTCTAAATAGACAGCAGACATGATATATTACAATTGTCAATATATCAATTATTTTCTGGTTTTAAAAATTTGGATGATACATAGCTTGCATCTTCATGGTACTTTTTTTTTTTTTTTTTAAGTTTATTTATTTATTTTGAGAGAGAGAGCACAAGCAGGGGAGGGGCAGAAAGGGGGAAACAGAGAATCTCAAGCAGGTTCCTGTCAGTGCGGAGCCCGACGTAGGGCTCGAACCCATGAACCGCGAGATCATAACCTGAGCCAAGATCAAGAGTTGGATGCCCAACTGTTTGAGCCACCCAGGAGTCCACTTTGTGGTACTTTTTAAGTCAAATTATGTTTCAGAATCGTACAAGTTAATTCATCCTGAAGTTTCATTTTTAAGAATGTCTGCTCAATAAGTCAAATTTTTGGAAAGGAGTGGACAAAATTATCCTTTCTGGATTCTATGATTGTCCATATAGAAAATCCAAGAGAATCAATGGACAAACCATTAAAATTGGTAAGAGTTCATGGTTGTCGGATACAAGCTCAACATACAGAAATCAGGGGGTGCTTTAATCACAGCTTTTAGAAAATAGAAAAAAATTGCCATTCTCAGTAGTAATAAAAAATATAGATGATCTAGGGATAAATAAACCTAATAAAGATATATAAGGACTTTATGTAGAAAGTTATAAAATTCTTTGAAAGATATAAAGAAATATATACATATAATATGTTTATATAAATGTAATGTTTTTATTTTATTTTTTATTTTTGAGAGAGACTGCATGAGTGGAGGAAGGGCGGAGAGAGTGAAGGAAACAGAATCTGAAGCAGGCTCCAGGCTCTGAGACTGACACGGGGCTCAAACTCAACAGCCTGTGAGATTATGACCTGAGCCAAAGTCGGACGCTTAACCGACTGAGCCACTCTGGCACCCGTTTAGATAAATATAAATGGAGAGGGATACCATGTTCATGGTGAAGAAAACTTTAATGTTCTAAAGATGTCATTTTTCCCATATTAATGCATAAACTCAGTGCATTTCTAATTACTATTTTTTTAACTTAAAAAAATTTTTTTTAATATTTATTTATTTTTGAGAGACAGAGCATGAACAGAGAAGGGGCAGAGAGAGAGGGAGACACAGAATCCAAAGCAGGCTCCAACCTCTGAGCTGTCAGCACAGAGCCCGATGTGGGGCTCAAACCCATGAACTGAGCTGAAGTCGGATGCTCAACCAACTGGGCCACTCAGTTGCCCCTTAAGTTTTTTAATGTTTAGTTTATTTTTGAGACAGGGACAGACAGAATGTTAATGGGGGAGGGGCAGAGAGAGGGAGACACAGAATCTGAAGCAGGCTCCAGGCTCAGCTGTCAGCACAGAGCCCAACATGGGGCTCAAACTCACAAACCATGAGATATGACCTGAGCTGAAGTTGGTGCTTAACTGGCTAAGCCACCCAGGCACCCCAGTGCATTTTTAATTAAAATCCCAACAGGACTTTTTTTTTTCCCCCAGAGAACTTGAAAACATTTTAATTTTAACATTAATATGGAAATATGAAAGTATGCAAGACAGAGTACTTTCCCTGCCAAGTATCAAGGCATATTAACAAGCTGTAGTAAATAAATATATAGACTGTTCAACAGAATGAAATCCAGATCCATCTGCTCATGAACAGATAGCAGCCTGCTTAAGATAGAATATTATAAATCAGTAGAAAAAATGATGTACTATTCAATAAATTTTTGCTGAGATTAATAGCTCTTTATACAGTACAAATAAAACTTTGATTCAGCTTCACATAGTACATACAGTTTCATTCCAAATGATTAAAGACTTACACACAGGGGAGAGATAAAAAAGAAAACCTAAAACTATTAAACATATAGGAAAACAGATTTAGAAGCTCAAGGATAGTGAAAGATTTAAGAAAACTATAAACCATAAGAGATTGCTAAATTTGATTACATGAAACGAAATACACCATGCGATAAAAGAAACCATAAATGTATGTTAAAAGACAAGTAACAGTTTGAGAGAAGGCATTTACATAATTCAGACAAACAGTTGCTATCCAGAATATATAAAGAACCCCTATAGATCCATAAAAACAAATAAATGGCCCAGTGGGAAAAGGAAAATGGACAGAAAACATGAATGAGCAGTTTACAGAAGAGGCAGTCTGAATGGCCAGCAACACATGCACATGCTCAGGAAGTGCAAATGAGCACAGCCATGAGATAGGATTTCTCTCCTGTCTGATAGCAAGTGTTGCTTGGACAGTTAACGCGGGTGAGGGAAAAAGACATTCTTACATGTTGCTCAGGGAAGGAGGATGGTGCATGGCTACAACCACTTTTGAGAATATTTGGCAATATTTGGTAAAATGGAAAATGTTTATATCCTTTGGCCCAGCAAGTCCATGTGTGTGAATAAGCCTAAAGAATTGTTGCTTGTGTGCACTAGAATCTAGAATGATCATCACTCCAGTCTTTATAATGGTAAAAGGCTGGAAACATTTAAGTGTCCATCATTATGGAGATCAGTAAATCAAATATACTGTGTTTGTATAATGAGTCTTTAAAAGGGATAAATAAGATATGAAAATAATAAAGTGAATTGTAGAAATCTATAATGGTTAATATACCTATAGACTTTGCTATAAGTATCTGTAAACAAATAAAAAATACACTTACAGGAAGGCCACATACCAGCTTTATGGTAGTGGTTTGGCAGGTTAGATGTGGGATTGGGACTTGGGGTTGTTGATAAAGAGGATTCAGTGTTACCTATAATTTTTATTACTATTTTATTTAAAAAAAATTTTTTTTTTAACGTTTATTTATTTTTGAGACAGAGAGAGACAGAGCATGAACGGGGGAGGGGCAGAGAGAGAGGGAGACACAGAATCGGAAGCAGGCTCCAGGCTCTGAGCCATCAGCCCAGAGCCCGACGCGGGGCTTGAACTCAGGGACCGCGAGATCGTGACCCTGGCCGAAGTCGGACGCTTAACCGACTGAGCCACCCAGGCGCCCCTATTACTATTTTAAAGCCCAGAATCCGATATGATCACTTGCTAATGGTTCTAAATTTTAATATAGGAATATGGATGTTTGCTTTATTTGTGCTTTTTTGTATCTTTTGTTAAGTATAAGAACTGTTTAAATATAGTTGGTTATGAGGTATTATTTTCAAAATAAGCTAAATTTAATTTTTATTTTAATTCTTCTTGCCATTAAGTACTAAAATGTAGAGGAACAAATGACATTTTTGTACTGTATTTTCAGTGATGCCAATTGGTGGAAAGGAGAAAATCACAGAGGAACAGGACTCTTCCCATCTAATTTTGTAACAACTAATTTAAACATAGAGTCTGAGGCAGGTAAGTTAAATTTTAAGGGTGAAGAGTAAATCTATTAAAATTTTTTACATTTGAAGTTTATGGTTTAGTTTGTTTGTTTTAAGTAATTTCTACACCAAACGTGGGGCTTGAACTGACAACCCTGAGATCAAGAGTCAGATGGTCTACCGACTAAGCCAGGCAGGTGCCCTGGTTCAATTTTGAATACAAAGTAGATTGGCGTTTAACTCTTGTTTTAAATTATTTATAGACACTACAGTTTAGCTTACTTCTTAACAAGTTAAGGGGTTAATTTATCCCAGGTCATTTCCAAGAATTATTTTATTTTATTTTAAACCCTTTGAGAATTAATGTACATAGTTACATAGAAGGCATAAAACAATCTGTGATGACCATGTAAATATTTAAATCAGCATAATTATGGTTTAAGAGACAGTGTGTGTCAGTTCAGTGTAGAATATGGATTTTATTCATCACTGAACCATAGTACTGAAGGGAGTAGGTGGCATGGTGGGGGGCTGGTTGACAAGTGCCAAGTGTGATTACAAGGGTTAGGAGTACTCCTAAATTTTAGACTTTTCCTCACCTTGATTTGATCAGGGAACTTGGGACCTTGAAGCAATAATACAGCAGAATAATTAAGACTGTAGGTTCCTGCTTCAGATCTTCTGTCAACCATGCAGAGAAAGCTTCCATTTGTTACACAGGCAGGAAGGTGGGGGGGGATCTGAATGTAAAGAACAGCTGACAGAGACAAAGACAGTGCACGAGCTGGGTAGGGGCAGAGAGAGAGACACACACACACACAATCCAAAGCAGGCTCCAGGCTCTGAGCTGTGAGTACAGAGCCTGACGCGGGGCTCGAACTCACAAACCATGAGATTATGACCTGAGCTGAAGTTGGACTCTCAACCAGCTGAGCCACCCAGGCTCCTCTTGAGTACTCATTTATTAGGTATTGTGCAAAGTCCTTGGCTTGCACTATTTCATTTAATCCTCACAAGTCTGTGAGATAGGTACTTTTGTTACCCCATTTTACAGATAAAGAAACCGAGGCTGAGGGTTTATGAGGTTAGTAGGTGCTAGAGCCATGATTCTAAAGTCTGGTCTGCTCTTAGATGTACTTAAACTGACTTGTGGGACATGTCAGTGCTAGTCTGTATTATCAGTTTTAGGGAAAAAACTTAAATTGTGAAAGCTCTGTGCATTGTGTGTAATATCATCTTTGTATGGAGTGATGGCATTCAGTTAAAGTTGAAAGATGTAAAGACTCATTTAAAGACTGAGCACTTTGCCTGTATTTGTACTTTTTATTCCTGTAAACTAAGTAGTTATGAAAATTGGAGGCACTGTTTTTAATAACTTGGTGAGACCATGCTCAGGGGATCCTACATAGAAATTTCCTGTTGGCATAGGCTGGAGAGATTGAGCTGTGGTTTTAAAAGTAAAAAATACTCTGGCTTTTCAGTACATCCTCATGTTATATTGAGCTCTGCTCCTTAGGACCTGTTTGAAAGTTAGCCACACATTTGAAGTAAGCAGCTGTCAGGACTCAAAAATCCTTTGGTTATAGAGATTTTTCTTTTTTCTGGGGGGGGGGGGGGGTGGTATTTATACATTTTCTTGGAAACCTTATATACTCTTCAGAGAGAACACAGTGTCTTCAATGTGGCCTACAGAGCACAGAGAGTTTTGGATTAGGGGCAAGGTAGGTTTTATTGTAATTTTATTATCAAAATTTATTAAAATACAGTACATTATAGCAGCACTCTAGTGAACATTTAAATAGTTTTCTGGATATGTATGTTTATGAATTATCTTTTAACCTTCTCTTTATGAAAGGCGTTTTTTTTTTTTTTTCCATTGCTTTAAAACTATTATCAAAGTGGGGCGCCTGGGTGGCTCAGTCAGTTGGGCGTCCGACTTCGGCTCAGGTCATGATCTTGCAGTTCACAAGTTGGAGCCCGGTGTTGGGCTCTGTGCTCAGAGCCTGGAGCCTGCTTTTGATTCTGTGTCTCTGTCCCTCTGTCTCTCTCAAAAATAAATAAATATTAAAAAAAATTTTTTTAACCTATTATCAAAGTTAGGTTTAAATTGGGTATTTTTTTCTTATTGTGAAGATGAAATCAAGTGTTTTTTTGTTCATATGGGAAATACATTTTTATAGCAAGGAAAGTGTACTGAAGGAGCTCATATATTTGACTCTAACCCTAGTGTTAAAAACACTCAGTTTTTCAGAAAATGCCTATAATGACAGTTCCCGTTAATATTGCTCACTTGTTCCACTAGAAGGTAAGTTCCATTGGGGCAGAGATTCTGGTCTGTTTTATTCACTCTGTATATCCAATGCCTAGAACAATACCTGACACATATTAGTAAGGGCTAATAAATGTCTGTGGCATGAGTGGATGAACACATGAAATAATGTGTGTTACTTATGAAATGTGATGACTGAAGAGTTCCTTTTTTTTTTTTTCTTACGGATAATCACAGGCTACTTATATATTAGTAACTAAAATACCAAAGTAAATGCTGAGGAACTTAAAGTTTACTTTGTTTCCATAGCAGCTGTGGACAAATTGAATGTAATTGATGAGGAGGAGGAGGAAGTTAAGAAATCAGAGCCTGAGCCTGTTTATATAGATGAGGTAGAGTTCTTCTTTTGTTTAATAGTTAAACTATCAATACTTTAAAATCTATTATCCTTGAGAATACTTGGAAAGAGTAATTTTTATGTTCATTGAAATGAAAGCTTTTGCGTTTTTAAAGTGCCCATTTACTTTTTTAGGATAAGATGGATAGAGCCCTGCAGGTACTCCAGAGTATAGATCCAACAGATTCAAAACCAGACTCCCAAGACCTCTTGGATTTAGAAGGTACTTAATGAGTGTTAGGGATTACTTCATTGTCATTTAATATTTTAGTTATTTATAATGTCTTAAATATCTTCTGCTTTGTGTTTGCTTCTATAAATTAGAACTCTCTCTCTGGTGGAAAACAGGCAAGTATAGTAAAATAGTAAATATATGATTTGGAAGATGTTGTTACAAACCTGCCTATCCTGTTCAAGAAGGAAGTCTTTGTTTTTCTGTAAACCCACCAGGGATACTGGATGAAGAGATTTGCAATCCGAAAAAGGACAGAATTAAGAATAAGAACATATTAAATTAATTAAATTAAAATTTTAGCAATTCTTATTTCTCTTTTAATTCTCTTGTATCATGATTTTAAAGGGCGAAATTATATATGGTCTGTGTTAATTTTGTAATGTAGTCATTTGATGCATGCTGTGTCCTTTTAATCCCAAGAAATTTGAAACAAAACAAATGTTTTTATGCCTTTTTTTAATCCTTTAATCAGAAAAATCTCTGATAAATGGATAAATCTTCTTAAATCTTTTTGTAGAATAAAGTCTAATTATAAATACAGGATACTACTCTATTCATTGTATCAGTGTTTACATTTGGAAATGCACAAAATGTTTGATTTTGAAATGGCTTAAATACATGAAAAAGTTCACATCTAATCTGTACATAATTATATATTTTATACATTGTGACTCAAGTTAATATACGTAGCTAATAATAGTTTTCCAGATTTTAAGATAACTCCAGATTTCATAGTCTGTAATGTTAGCACTTACTTGGTGGGACATGGTGGGATTTCTCTTTTGATTATGACTTTGCCTTTGGTTGTATGATATTAATATTGGTGATGAACAGTATTAAAATTAGGTCTTTCATAGTCGTTTCTCTAGCATAAATTTCATTTTCTTTGTATTATGCATGGTGTTGTATATTGGT
This sequence comes from Panthera leo, assembly GCF_018350215.1. Classification (NCBI taxonomy): domain Eukaryota; kingdom Metazoa; phylum Chordata; class Mammalia; order Carnivora; family Felidae; genus Panthera; species Panthera leo. The sequence continues at coordinate 141,764,399 of NC_056686.1, read as the reverse complement.
GTGGTCCATTGTCAAAAGCTTTTGAAATTGACTTAAACTGGTTTAAGCTTCAAGATTCAAAAGTATTTTTGTATTTACAGATATCTGCCAACAGATGGGTCCAATGATAGATGAAAAACTTGAAGAGATTGATCGGTGAGATTCTTTGTTAAGGGAATAACAAGTATAATTTTCTTTTGATTACTTGTTTTTTGGCAAAATTTTAGACTGAGTTTTGTGGAACTGTTCAATCTGTTGAAATTGTTTCTCAGTTTCCAAAACTCTTACAAGTGAATAGTAAGGTGGTACTTTTTATTTTGGTAGCAGTTTTCTTCCATGGCCATATAGTATACGTAGAATTGTGGGCTCTTGCTCTTATGGTGCCAACTTTCATTTTCTTACTTGAACTGGAATTGAGGGATAATGAGGAATGAGGAATAAAAACTGAATAGAGCACAGATTGAGAACTGGGATCTTGGGCAAGCATTGTCTTACTCCGTGATGAGAAGTAGTATTTGTAAATCTTTCAAATGAAATTTCCCTTGGGTTTGTGAAGCTAACTCCAGTCCACATACCTCTTCTCATTTTTCTCCCTTGTATTTCTGTTACCTTTTAATCTCCTTATTCCATGTAGTCTTACTCTTCCTTAGAAACAGCAACAGCACTGAAGGATAGACTATCAGCATTTGGAACTTTTCATTGATTTTTGCCTCCTGTGGTTTCTCAGAGCTTTCTATCTGAAGTCTCAGGGAGAACCTATGGTGAATGGAAGACAAGGACAAGGCTTTAGTGTTCCATTGTCATCCCTTTCTGGAATCTGTTTATTGAACTACAGTATAAAACTGCACAAAAAGAACAGGAACTACTTCTTATCTGCGTTTACCAGAGAAGGGTAATAGCAGCAAGATTTTTTCTAGTCACTGAAGACTATAATCTGTTTCCATGAGACATTTTTTATAAATTCCTTATATCTTCTACAGAAATGAAAAATAAATACCCATCAAAAATTAATGAAATGATGGTGGTAGTTTCATCATATTTTTATTTTGGAAAAAGCATTAAATGTCTACTTAACACATCTCCTATTTTTATTTCAGTGCAAGGGTGTTAATGGTCAGTGAATAATAAAACTGGAGAGGATTAAAAAGAAAAATGTCAGGGGCGCCCAGGTGGCTCAGGGTTAAGTGTCTGCATCTTGATTTTGGCTCTGATTATGATCTCATGGTTCATGGATTTGAGTCACATGGGGCTCCGTGCTGGCGGAGCTGAGTGTGCTTGGAATTCTCTTTCCCTGCCCCTCTCCCACTTGCATGTGCTGTCTCTCAAAAATAAATAAACTTACAAAAGAAGAAAAAAAGAAGAAAAATGCCAGTATTACCTTAGGTGTGGCTAGGAGTACAATTATCATAAACCTTTCTGGACCTTAAAAATAGTCCATAATCTTTAACCCAGTAAATTCAGGCCCATACTAAGTATACAGGGACATACGCAAAGATTTAACTCTTATTCTTCACAGTATTATTGAAATTAGGTTTGTAGCAACCAAGTTGGCAGTAACTAAAATGTCTAAGTGTGAGATTGATTTAAAAATAATTACATCCATACATTCTACAATAAAAAGCATTATCATTGATAAATATCTATTGATTATAGAAAGATATCATACTATGTAATGAAAAAGCAGAGGATATGACAGTATATATAATCTTTTTTTTTATCAATAAAAGGAATATTTTCAAAGGAAAAGGTCTAGCACAGTTAAAAATCAGAGTGACCATTTCTGATAGTTAATTTTTTGAGTCATAGCTCACCTGTTAACCAGTTCTCTCTTCAGTTTCAGTTTCTGAGTAGTCCAGCTGGCATTTTCCTTTCCCATGGTCACTGACTACAGATGCAGCTCTTGTTCTGGAAAACGCTTGCTGTTCTTCAACAAATTTTGACTCTTTATCTTTGTCAGGCATTCAGAGATGAATAAAATACCGTTTTTTCCCTTGACTGGATCACCATCAATTTGTTTTCCCTAATAAAAACAACTTTACTGCCAGAAAAAGAAATTTTACATTTCTTTTCTATCTGTAATTGTTTGGAATGAGATTTTATAGACTTTATCACACTAAGAAATTATGTCAGGCAAACATGTAAATTGACTCCAAAAAAGTTTAGATAGATTTATTGAAGAGATCCATAGTCTGAACTTAACGATATCCCAGACTATTTTAACCTTATTTCCTACTGCCCTCTGAAAATCATTTTCTACCACCGTGATCAAATTGCCCTTTTCATTCTTCCATTGTGTAACCTCACTCCTTTTGCCTGACTTGATTTGCACTGTCCCACTGATCTTAGTCTTCCTTTTTACTTGGGCCTATCCATCCTTCCTCAGGTGCCTGTTTAAGTCCCAGCTTCTCATAAAGCCTTTTCAGTTTACCACAACCCAAGTTAGTCTCCTCCTCCTCCTCCTCTAAACTCTTCTGTTTCCTATAATTTTATATAATTTTGCAGTTATATGCCATCTTATATTGTTTGCTATTTTCCATGTACTTAGCCACTTAGCCTTGTCTAATAGATTGCAGTCTCTTTGAAGGAGAGATCCACACCTTCTGCTCCATTTTCTTTGTGATAGTATAGTGTTTGGACACAGTTCAGTAAAAATTTAATTGCTTTGGGGTTATGTCTTGAATCTTTAAAGGTGATTTCTGTGTTCTCCTTGGTGTTTCATCAGTATACTGGGTTATGTGGACCAAATACCCATGGTTAATTCTTAGTCACATATTTGTTAGCATGGACACTAATTTCTCATCCTTTCTGTATGGTTTACAAATGATATCTCTGAAAACAGTTTGACTTGCTGTATATAGTTACACATGGAAGACAGGAAACTGCATCTTTTTGTTTATTTCAGACATAACAGATTATAAGAGAGGAAAGATGATAAGTCTTAACATGACTCAATCCAGGTCATTTATTTGGTAGCCCTGTGTCTGGTCATCTGCCTCTGCTTCTTGTCTTTTTAGCCTCCTTGTATATATATAAAAAGAGCTATATTTAATAAATAGGCTTGTGGGTGCCACATGATGTGGCCATTTAATTCGTATGAACTTGTCAGTTGCAATGGGAGTTCTTTATTACTCTCCAGGGTAACAGACAAAGTTGTACCAAGTCAGAAGGATTTGAACTAGAGTTCCTTGGGCAAATTTGAGAATGCTCTTACTTGGATTTGTTATTTACACAGTAAGGTATCTGGTTTCACTCCCCTTCTCAAAAGAAACCAACAAACAAGAGTAGTAGAGACTAGTTTATATATACATTGTTTTCATTTGCATTTTCAAGGATAATTATTAGGATTTTTTCATTGGATCCATTAGTGAATATAAGCAAATGAAAATGTGTAATTTTGTTTGTGGTGTGTTTTGATTTCAGTCATATCGTGCTTCAGAGCAGGCTCTGGACCTTGCCTGAGTACTTTCTTTTACTTAGATTTTTAATTAAAGCTTGGGCTTTTCCAAAATTGAGAAATTATTATTCTTTGTACTTGAGATTTCAAGAGAAACCTATAACATGTGAAACAGAATTGTCCTGGCACCAAAATTATGAATTGATTGTATTTTTATGAAGTGTGGAAGGGACTTTCCCTAATATTATGATGTCATATTAGCCTAGTTATTATGAGAATTCAGTAATTCCTCCTCCCATTTTTCATGATGAATATTTCATTGTATGTAAAGAACCTTTTAAAATATGAATAGAAAACGTGCTAAATTTAAAAAGTAGTTTATGTTCCTAAATACATGCTGAAAAGCATTGAAGAAAATTAAAGTGCTTTTTCTATATCAGGAAGCATTCAGAATTGTCTGAATTGAATGTAAAAGTCTTGGAAGCCCTGGAACTATATAACAGGTTGGTGAATGAAGCACCAGTATATCCAGTCTATTCAAAGCTCCATCCTCCAGCACATTACCCACCTTCATCAGCTGGGGTTCCAATGCAGGTGAGAGTATTTTTGAGCACATTTTTCAAAATGAGGAAAACAGTTTTAAGTTCAAAAAAATGTCTTAAAGCATAATATCAAAATGTCTGTGGTCCATGAATAAAATCATAAAACTCATCTTTTATAGTAAAAAAAAAATATATATATATGGGCTAAACAATTAGCGTTTGCCAGGAGAAATTAGATATTGATATTTTACAAATAATTTTAGTTCATTTTTAATGTGAACAACGAGATCGTTAAATATATGATGGGAGTTCTGGTTCTTCATTTGCTTTTGTAAATATAAAGCACAAATCCTTTATTTAAAAGTTTAAGTCCTTTGATTTAAGACAATGCTTGACCCATCACAAGTCCTCTCTATGAGATACTGATGCAGTTCCTGTTGCTCAACAAGCAAGATTTACCATTTCTTTTAAAATTTCTCTCAAGATTGGGGCACCTGGGTGGCTCAGTCGGTTAAGCGGCCGACTTCAGCTCAGGTCATGATCTCACGGTCTGTGAGTTCGAGCCCCGCATCAGTCTCTGTGCTGACCGCTCAGAGCCTGGAGTCTGTTTTGGATTCTGTGTCTCCCTCTTTCTCTGACCCTCCCCCATTCATGCTCTCTCTCTCTCTCTCTCTCTCTGTCTCAAAGATAAATAAACGTTAAAAAAAAAAAATTTCTCTCAAGGTTTATTTGACTTACATGATTAGTGGAAGGCTTATTAGTTAATGAACTTCTTTTATCCTGAGATCATGTTCTCTGTTTTTCCTTTGATGAATGACTTATACTGTCAAAAATTCATGTGTGGCAAGGATATGATGCAGGCCTATAGTGCAGGGTCCGTAAGCCATTCATGAACAGCTTCTTTTTCCAGGACTTTACACCTTGTCTGTGCTTCCTGCTGAAGTGAATACTTATATTTATAATCATTATCAAGCATTGTGAAGCCTTTTTCAAATTTTACTCAGTTAGCAATTGAATTCAGAATGAATTTGGATGAACAAAATTCATGTTAATTTATGGGAACTGATATGTAAAGGAGTGTGTGAAGGAGACACCAAGGAGAAAAGATAGAATGTGGGTGCATAATCTAGATGACTTGACATGACATAATTAAGTAAAAAAGAATGGTTACTATGGTAACTGTCACATCAGACAAGATGCATTTATCAAATATGCCATGTCCCAAACTTTGGAAAATGGTGAAAGGATCATTATATGTGAGGGTAGAAAGGATTTCTGGGTGCAAAAGACAGCTGGAGTTTATTCAGTAGTGCTTCTGTTTTCAACGAGTTAATTTGCTGCTCCTGTGAAAGTGGAACAAAAAAGAAGTGTCTCCACCATTGTATGATGGAACTGTGTTTTATTTGCTTCTTTGTGTGTCTATAAAGGGTTATTTGTCATTCTTGTATCAGGTTTCTGTGTTTAGTTGCATACTACTTACAATCTGTGTTTTGCTAATAAGCACAACTCAGGGTTTTAAAAAGTTAAGCTTTCTGTCTCTCTGATTTTTCACATAACTTCTTTATATACTATTTATGTATAATAGCATTTAAACTATTCAAAGTTCCTATTCTAATTAGAAGAAAATTCCATAGTAAAAAAGTTGGAGTAACACACCATTAGTTGAATCTGTAAAGGCTACTCAGGAACCCTACACTGCAGCAGAGGTCAGTTCCCAGTCCCAGCTTATTGTCAGTGGATTGTTACATGTTGACAAAGGAAGCAGTATGATTGCAACTACATTAAAGTTGATTTGGCACTTCTAGCATGCTGTTTTCATGTCAGTGGGCTTTCCAAATAGCTTTGTTTATTACGTGGAGTTCAAACTGCCTCCAGAAATCCCCATAACTGTGTAAGTGAACTAAAAACTTGTATGTAGATAAAAAAGAAAACAAAAAACAAATAGCTTTGTTTAAAATTGGAGTGATGATAATCACTGTCTAATATTTATTTATTAAGTATGTGCATTGTTTTGAATGCTGTATTTGGTAGACAGGTCCTTAAAGGAGATACTAACCTGAAAGTTAGGTAGGGCACATGAAATATCCAAAGAGACTTAGACCATTTTGCTATTTCCTGAGGGAGGATACATCTTCTCCTTTACCTAAAAATCATCTTTGCTTTTGTCCTATTTGTTGTAAAAGCAGAAAATAAAGGAGATGTTACTAGAGAGCATCTGCGCCCTGCCCTGATATCATTTATTCTTATCCTCTCAAGTTTCATTCTTAGGAAGGAGTTGAATAAGTCATCCTGGGATGAGGGTGAAGTTCACCATTTGGATGGTGACTTGAAGTGATGATGGGCTGCCCTTCGAGGAGTGTATAGTTTCCTGTGGCTCTGCAGCAAGGCAGGTCACTGAGCAATAGGCAACCTGGATGGACTCCAGCCTGCTGCTGAAAAATATGCCACCTCCTTTCCTTTCAACCTCCCGCAGAATAAAAGAACAACCAAATAAATCACAAATTTCCATAGATTTGGCACTGTAATTTCAAAGCTGTCTACTTTTTGTACTAGGGTAGATAGATTGGTAGACCCAGATTGCTCCCTGAAGAACGGTAACATTTTATTTCATTTAAGTTTTTTAAAGTTTTAAATATGTTAGGCAGATGTTTGGGAAATCAGTGAGTCAACTTTTTCTCTTTGGTTAATAGACATACCCAGTTCAATCGCATGGTGGAAACTATATGGGTCAAAGCCTTCACCAAGTCACTGTGGCCCAAAGCTACAGCCTAGGACCAGATCAGATTGGTCCACTGAGATCTCTGCCTCCAAATGTAAATTCCTCAGTGACAACACAGCCTGCACAGACTCCATATTTAAGGTAAGTTTTGGGGAGCTGTGTTATTTTGTAATTACATACATTAAGGTTTCACACACTTTCATAATGAGAATAAATTGACCTCTTTATAATAATAATAATTGAGATGAAGTTACAGAACTTCCCATTCGTAAACCCATGAAGTCAGAATGGTGCTGCTCTTAGCTTTGATACCTCTACTAAAATGGTACTCCAAACATGGCCTAAAGTCTGGTTCCCTGGGATGAAATAAAGATAACTGTCCCTTACAGGGACCAAGCCCATGATACACTCAGCACTATGCTGTAATCAGCCTCGTAAAGTAGTCCCAGGCATATTGATTTGCATGCATTCCTGAATATCAGAAAACTTTGACTCCCAAGTGTGTGTAAGCTGTGGAATTTGTGGTCTGATTTTTTTATACTAACACTTCTGTTTTGAAAATCATATTTAAATTATTGCCTTCTATTAACTTTGCTTAGCAATACAAAATGTTCATTCAATACAGTCATGGGTAGATGATCTCTAAGGTCTCTTCCCACCCAAATTCCATAAGTATAAACTTTAGATATTAACTGAAAATTAAGTAAACCTGTTCACATTGGTATTTAGTTCAATTAAAATGTAAAATTTTGTTATTCTGTGTGAGACTAGAAATTATGGAGAAAAAAACTGGAGCGGTATAGACATTAATCTTCCTATACTGTAAGCAGTGTATTTGAGTAATTTGAAATTACATATTACAAAGCTTTTTTAAAAAAAAAATGTATGCCATGGTAATTACAAGAACAAGCAGAGTCCTGCAGTTTGGTGTGATTTCTCAACTTGTTCTTTTGTTTGTTTTGGTGTCGTGTTAATAAGTAAACTATAGGTCAAGACTACCTTAAGGGTAGATTCAGGGTCCTGTGTGGATTACACTGTTCGCCTTGCCCTTATTATTTTTATGTAGAGGTTCAGATTAAGTTAGGGCAGCTCTGAAAGTGTCCTATCAAAGGAAAGTGTAAAGAGTCTGTGAGGAAAAGAGGTGGTCTCCTCCATGCTGGATTGAGAGACAGCGTAAGGGAGAATATGGCTGAAGGTATACTTGAGCGGAGTTCAGTTCTCGTTATAGCTGACCAAGGATACCACTGTGAGAAACACAGTCTGCATCTCCTCAAAAGATTTTTTATATGTTTGCAGTGATAGATTTTGGAGAAAACAAAATTAAATAGGCCATATAATCTTATATTTTGTTTCATTTTTGAGTACTTTCTCCTTACCAAATTTAAAAATTACATTCACAGTGTTGGCTAGTTCGAATAATGAAGTCATAATCGGAACAGCAGAGTTACATAAACTTACAAAGATGGAAAAAGGAATTTTTATTGTCTCATGATTGATCTCTGACCATGACCTTGATAATGCAAAGTAAATCTGGTTTTCTTTTCAAAATTTTGTTTGTAGCACTGGACAAGACACTGTTTCCAACCCTACTTACATGAACCAGAACTCTAACCTTCAATCAGCTGCTGGTACAGCTGCTTACACACAGCAGATGGGGATGTCTGTGGATATGTCATCGTACCGGAACGCTACTTCCAATTTGCCGCAACTGGCAGGCTTTCCGGTGGCGGCTCCCGCTCATTCAGTTGCACAGCAGCAAACAAATTACCATCAGCAGCCTCTTCTTTAGAACAAAGCAAGCATTTTCTCCAAAGCCTTCATATGTGTATTACTTGACCCCAGTGATTCAAATCTGAAAATATTTAAAAAATAGTTTTTCTCAACTCAAAAGAACCATGAATAAGTAAAGCACAAAAACTTACCTTACTCTGCTAGGCCATGAAAGGATTTTTTCAGTCCAATTTGTTTGAAGTCAACTTTTGATGAGAGGCAGCTTCAGGTAGCTTCCAGTTAATCCTGTCTTACTTTCAGATCTCTCTACACAAATCTGGACACCCAATCAGTAGCCTTATGACACTGAACAGCAGGAGATAAAATTTTACTTTAAAGAAACCATTAATCCTTAAAATGTCATGATAATTGGGAGCGAACTCAAACCTTTGAATATTTTTTTTGTCTGCATGTTTTTTCAGTATTCCCCACAAACCATTATTTTAAAAGGCGAACTTCCTTTTGGGTGAGCATTTAGCTTGCCAACATATTTCCCTTGGCTCCTTAAATTGCGGTTGTGTTTGCAGTCCTGTCAATTTTGCTCTCCGGTTATGTTGAGTAATAATTAGCATATAATTGTCGACAGAAGCAAGAGCAGTTTGGAAGGAACAAAGATGTTTTCTGTAGTTAACAGTGAAGACCATATAAATGCAGATATATGATAAAGCATTTAGCTAGTCCCCAGTCCTGCCAGCAGTGAGCTAAGGAATGCCCCATTCCCTGCAGATAAACATTTCTTTTCTAACAAGGCTCCCTTGTACTTAGAATTGCCACTAATGACCTTTTAAAGTGACGTTGGCCATCCTCTAATAAGTGTGGTGTGTGCAGAGATGCTGCATTTTCCTTTTACGGATTACATGTGAATTTGAGCCATGAGACATTCCTAGTAATTTGATGTGATATATCCCAAGCATGAATAATAAGTGTTCTTATTGCTGTGTTGTTTCTTTAAAGAGGCAATTCAAGTACCATTGCTATGCCAGGCTGTTGAAAAATTTGGCCATTGCTTTCAGAGATAATTCTGAGCCTGTGGGATAATAGCAGGCAATAGATTGATAGGGAAGCTATCAAGACAGTTTTTCTGAAGCCTACATTTTATAAATTAGTTTATAGTGCTAATAGATTCCACATACTGTAGGAGTTAGGTAGTAAACCAGTAGGGAATGTTTTCTCCTAAAAATTCATACACTACTGCATCATCTACCACTTTTTAGACAATGGAATAGAAGATGGTGAATACATATGCTTACAGGTACTTGGTACTTAGACTGGAAAAACAAAGGACAGAAGTAGTTACTTGCCTGGAAGCAAGATTTCTAAATTGTTTTTTTAAAGAAAGCCCTTAATCTTTCTGCCAAGGATCCATTTGAAGACAGTGTGCTGGAAATTTTTATCATTTATCTATTTACAGAAATTTAATGATAAGTATGTTCTTTTTTCAAAGAAACTGTCCGAAAATAAAAGTCTACATACTACTTGGTCTACATTTAAAGGAAAAAACAAGCAGTATTTGAAAGCCTAATTTCTGTCATTGTCTCATTTCAGATAGAAGTAGCTGAAAAAGTTTTAACCTTGAGTATGTCACGTTCTTTTTTTCATCCAGTATTTTTCTTCCATGTGAATTCGTTTATACACTTATAAAAAAACTTCTAAAATGGCACCTTATTTTTTTGGAAATGAAACTTCTATTCTTTAAAGAAAAAACATAAAAAGCATTTACGAAGCTGCTCTTGATAATAGTTCATGTTTGCATATATATCGAAAATCTTAACGTTTTTTCCTCCCAAACAGTATTTAATAAAGTTATTTTAATGTTTCTGTAAATATTTCATGTATAATTGTGTTCTGAATTGTAAAAGCTTAACTCCGCTTAAGTCTTTGAACTAGGAGAAATATGGCATACCCACTAAATTGGGATCAGCCAATTAAGTTCACCAAATGTAGTTTTGGAATAACATAACAGGTGACATGTATATAAATACTGTATATTGGCATTTATCTGTGAAATTTTATACATCCAGAAGTTTCTTCTCCCTCTTAAATTAAAAACAATTTTATTTTGGCCATACTGTAATGAATTTTGTGTTGCAGGTTGTTGATAGTATAAAAATGTTACTAAATCTGTGTACTAAGATGATATTTTTGGTGTTAATAGGAAATAACAGGGTTATTTTTCTTTCTTTTCCATGATCTTATGGGTTATATTTATTTTAAGATCTCTTTATAATTAAATGTTTTCTGCCAAAGGAATTGTCTAATATCAGATTTCTACATTGGGTTCATACTTGCTGTTTTATAAAAAAATAAAAACAACTTCTGCATTTTCATATGAAATCTTGGTACATTAGAAAAAATTTCTGAAAATTTATAATAAAATCACTTTTCATCAATGTAGAATTTCCCTTGGGTGTTAAAATATATGGAGTGGTGGGATATATAAAATAGTTTGGAAAATGTACGGTCTACCAACATTGTCTTGTAATTTGGTAATTTACAAAATTACCTGAATATTAAATAATTACAATATTTATCAATTAGGATTTTAAATTATTTGCAGATACATTGTCATCTGATTCTATTTCAAGTAGTTGATAACTTGACCACATAACAAATTTCACTACATTTTGAAGATGATTATAAAGTTTCACCTTCCAAAATTTTTAAAAATTTATTTTGAATATTAAAAATATTATGGCTTAGATCTTTTAAAAAGTTTTCATTGTAAAAATCATAAGTGTCTGGTCTCTTGACTTCTAGGAGAGGATTTATTGAACTGTTATGAGAAAGCTCAAGTTATTTTTGTAAGTAATAAATTATAAATAATAGAGCACCAACCTATCATGCTTTGTTTCTGTGAAAAGACATTTTTCTTATTTACTTACATCAGTTTTAGTCAGTAAATGAAGGGAGGATTCATTTCTAGGGATTTAATTTTTTTGTTGTTAGTACAATTTAGTTTCTTTTGGAGATTAAAGTTGGGTTGGTTTTTTTTTTTTTTTTTTTTTACATTTTCCCCAGAAGAATTTTTCTAATTTTACCAAACTAAGTTTGAATTAGAGTTCTCTAAAAACCTTACTGTGTCAAAAAAAAGAAATTATGTAGCTTACATAGTGTAGTGGGAGGAATCGTGTCCCCCCAAAATTCATGTTTGCCTAGAATGTCAGAATGTGACCTTATTTGGAAAAAGAGGTTGCAGATGTTGGAAGTTAAGGACCTTGAGGTGAGATCATTCTGGATTTAAGGCAGCCTTAGAAGAAGAGACACCCAGACGCACAAGGTAGACGAGGCATGTAAAGATGGAGCAGAGACTGGAGTGATGCTACCACGGGTCAGTGATGGCCTGGGGCCGCCACGAGCTGGAAGAAGCATGGAAGGATTCTCCCCCAGAGCCTTCAGAGAGAACACTGCCCTGCTGACCCCCTGATTTCAGATTTCTAGCCTCAACCTGAGAGAGAAGACATTTATGTTGTTTAAAACCACTAAATTTGTTACGGCAGCCCTAGGAATCTAATAAACATAGATAAAGGTATACAGCAAAATCTGAGTACCAACCATTGCAAACTTCCATAAGAGTGGGTAAGATTGTTGCAGGAGTTCAGAGACAAATGTCTGCAGTCCAGTAGTAGCACTTTTATTATCTTTTCTATATTCTAATGAAATTGCATGGATAAATGAAACTGATCTCTGTCAACCTCATAATCCCACTTTACTGGTATTTTTTTTTGTTTTGTTTTACATCACATCTCAATAATTCCTTATGTCAGAGATGGTAACAAGATTATAATTTATGACTATCCACTCTTCTGTCCATCTTGAGTAGTGAGTATTGAATGAAAAGGAGAACTGTTCAAAGGCAAGCAGACAAACAGAAGACACAAAACTGGTGGATGGGTATTTCCCACAAAGGCTACTAAAGAATGGAATTTGGTCTTCTTATTGTACACCATTTCATATCCTAATGAGGAAAATAAAGGCTTTCCAATACTTTTACAGCAAGTCAGTGACCTCTACTGATCACCTTTTCGTCTAGGGAGCCATCTCCCTTTTTTAAGATACTGAGGTGAACTCACATAAAATAGCCGTTTAAAGTAAATAATTCAGTATCATTTAGTACATTTACAATATTGTGCAACCACTACCTCTAGTTCCAGAATGAGACCTTTTGTGTCTGCTTTCACGTACCATATGTCTTTTGAGGTTCATCTCCACATGTACCACAGTATATAAGGTTCATATATCAGTTCATCCATACCTCTGTTGATGGATACTTGGGTTGTTTTCATCTTTTGGTTATTGTGAATAGTACTGCTATGAATATGTGTGTATATGTATTTGAGTACTATTTTCAGTTCTTTTGGATATATACCTAGGAGTGGAATTGGTGGGTCATGTGGTAATTCTGTGTTTAATTTCTTGAGGAATTGTCAAAATTCCAAAGCTGAGCCATTCATTTTATATTCCCACCAGCAATGCAGGAGAGTTCCAATTTCTCTGTGTCTTCACCAGCACTTATTTTTAATTTTAAAAAATCATAGCCATCTTAGTAGATGTGAAGTGGTACCTCTTTGTGATTTTTATCTCCATTTCCTCAATGACTAATGATGTTGAGCATCATTCATGCTTTTTGTCCACTGTATATCCTCTTTGGAGAAATGTCTATGTAAATCCTTTGCTTATTTTTTAACTGGGTTGTCTCTTTGTTGTATTGTAAGAGTTCTTAATATATACTGGATACTAAACCTGTACTAGATACATTATTTCAAATATTTTCTACCATTCTGTAGGTTGTCATTTTACTTTCTTGATGATGTTCTTTGATTTACAAAGTTTTTAATTTTGATGACATCCAGTTTATGTATTTTTTTCTTTTGTTGCTCCTGCAAAGAGTCCATTTCAAATCCAAGTCATGAAGATTTCCTTCTGTTCTAAGATCTTTATGGTTGTAGCTCTTGTAATTAGGCCATTGATTCAGTGTTAGTTAATTTTTATACACGATGTGAGGTAGAGAATCCAACTTCATTCTCTTGCGTATAGATATCCAGTTGTCCCAACACCATTTGTTGAAGACTTATTTTACCAGCTGCTTTTGGACACTGCTATAATTGTAATGCATCAACTCCATAGCTATATAGTTTATAGTCCTGAAAGGTAACAGCCTTGTTCTCATCACTTCTGTCACATACCTAAAGAGGAGTCAGTGCTATCTAGTTAGGAGATAGCTCGCCATGGTGAACAGATATGATAACGGTGTCAGTGTATGTAGAGGTGATTTTCAGTTGTCATAGATTTTTTTTTCCCTCCAAGTAACCAAACGAGTGTGAAAAGTGCATTTTTTTTTTAATTTTAATGTTTATTTTTGAGAGAGACAGAGCATGAGCGGGGGAGGAGCAGAGAGAGAGAGAGAGGGACACACAGAATCTGAAATAGGCTCCAGGCTCTGACCTGTCAACACAGAGCCCCACCCAGGTCTCACCCCCACAAGCTGTGATATCATGACCTGAGCCCAAGTCAGATGTGTCACTGACTGAACCACCCAGGTGCCCCAAAAGAGTATTGTCTAAATAGAAAAATGGGACTTAGGAGGTGCGTGGGTGGCTCAGGCCGTTGAGCAGCCGACTCTTGTTTTCCGCTTGGGTCATGATCCCAGGGTCATGGGATTGAGCCTCATGTCAATGTGGATGTGGAGCCTCATGTAGATGTGGAGCCTGCTTGGGATCCTCTCTCCCTCTCTCTCTGCCCCTCCCCTGCTCATGCTTTTTTTCTCTCAAAATAAAAAACATTAAAAAAGAAAAAAATGGGACTTAGAACCCCAGCCAAAAATAATCTTCACCATATTTCTTTCCTGGGAAACCTTCCCCTCGGGATTTCCACCTACATGTTATTGGTCAGAACTGTCCCAAAAGGCTACCATTAGGAGCCAGTGAGTCTGGGAAGGTGAGTATTTTGCTTTCTAGCCTCTATAAAGAGAGAGGGAGGCAGGGGACAAGATGACTGAGAATGAATATAGAGTGGGCCATGCTATAATCTGCCACAGAGATAGACATGTCCACATGTGTTTACAACCTGGTGTTACTATTTTTGTGCCTGGTAAATAAATTCAAAGTTAAGTTGGTCTATTATTCCATGGTCAAATAAGCTCTTCTTAAGATTCTCTAATATGAGTATACCATAGTTTTTTGTCAATAAGGCTAGATTTAATATATTTGCATCCAACTTAATGATTAAAACTGGGACTTTTTTTTCTAACCTTATGAGATATAGAAAAGATCCTGAAAATGGAGATGGGGATAAAAGCTCCAAACTACTCTTGTCTGCTCTATTTTGAACAATGAAAAAATTAAAGATGTATTAGCATTCATTAATGCGTTCGATAACAATTATTATATGCTGGGGATGCTAAGACTTGAATTTCCAAGCCGGAGTTGTATTGTGGCGTTGCCATGCACTAACTAGTTGTATAGTGTCAGACATTGCACTTTGGCTTGATTGAAAACCATACTTGGGTGCCTGGATGGCTCAGTCAGTTAAGCATCTAACTCTTGATTTAGGTTCAGGTCATGATCTCCTGGTTCATGAATTCGAACCTCCACATGGGGCTCAGCGCTGACAGTGCAGGGCCTGCTTGGGATCCCCTCTCTCTCTCCCTCTCTCTCTGCCTCTTCCCCACTTGTGTGCTCTCTTTCACAAAAATAAATAAACTTAAAAAAAAAAAAACATTTTCATACACATTGTCACTAAATTCTCTTAACACTTGTTAGGTAGAGAGGTAGGAGAAGAGGGTAAGGTCACACAGCTAGTAAGTGGCAAAGCTGGGATTATAAATCTGGGTCTATCCGATGCTCAAGCATGTGCATTTCTCCACTGTACTGGTGTGAAATAATCTGTGTATTGTGGTTGTCAGGTAATACCATGTAATGACTTCCTTTCACATACATCACTGAGATTGATGAGGCCCCTAAGGGCTCACATGGTTACAAAATGCCCTCAGATGTGACAACGCTCCTGTGAGGAACAGCATAATAGTGGCTGGATAAAGTTAATGTGTGCACTGTAGTACAATTAGTTCTGTCATACAGGTGGGTTGATCAGACCAGGGATTGATGTAAACAGACTGGCTCTTGGTGAGAATCTGTGAGGAAGGAGGAGGGGTCAAACATCTGGGAAAGCAGGAGGTTAATGAAGCATGTAGAGTTCTTTGTTTTCTGAACAGAAAAGCGCAAAATTCAAGGGATTTCTAAGGAAAACAACAGGTGACAACTATTTGAGGCTGATTTGAACTAGGAGAGTAGTTCTGAGTTGAAGCCTAAAAATACAGGCGCCTGCCCCCCCCCCACCCCCCCATAGCCAGATTTGTATAGATTTGTTCAAGGTCTCTTCCAATTTTAAGTCCCTGTAAGTCTATGTTCTTCCCCGGGACAGAGAAGTAGAAAAACCAGAATTTGAATATTATTTGGCATTTAACTTACATCATCCAGCACCTTCATGTGAACTTTTAAAATAATTCTTCCTTTAAACGTTATCCTGGAGTGGTATGTGTCTATTTGGTGATTTGGGTTTTGGTTTGGTTTTTGATTTGGTATTTAGTCTTCTTTTGGCTGTGACATTTTCTCAGACTTTACTTGTTTTTGATGACTTTGACAGTGTTGAGGAGTACCAGTCAAATATTTTGTAGACTGCCCCTCAATTGGGATTCGTATGGTATTTTCCTCATGATGACAGTAGAGTTACAGGTTTGGGAGAGGCAGGCCACAAAGGTAAAGTACGCTTCTCTTCATGTTATATCAAGGGTACATATTATCAGCCTGACATCACGGTTGATGTTCATCTTAATCACGTGACTGAGGGAGTGTTTGTCAAGTTTCTCCAATTCCTCTTTCCATGCTATGTTGGAAGGAAGTCACTAATGCACAGCCCACACTTGAGAAGGGGGAGTCATGTTTTCCCTCCTTACGGGTGGAGTATCTACATAAGTTATTTGGAATTCTTCCACATGGGAGCTTTGTCTCTTCTCTTCCATTGTTTGTTTGTTTGCTTATTTATTCAGTCATTTATTTTTATCACTATGGACTCATGGATACTATTTTATACTTTGGGATGCATCCCAATACTACTTCTTTTTATTGCTCAAATTGTTCCAACTTTGGTCATTGGGAGCTCTTTCAGTTTGTTCCTGTGTCCCTTTGACATACCCCCAGTCATTGTGCTTTTTGTTCTGTTTTGCTTTGAAAGCATTCTTTACTTTCTGGCACTACAAGACACTCGGGGTTCATCTTGTATATTTCCTGCCCCAGTCTTAGGATCAGCCATTTCTTCAAGGTGCCCTGGTTACTTTTGGTAAAGGATGGTATTACAAACCGAGACCTGGGTACTACATGTGTTTGTTGCTACTGATAACGTTGTTATTTCTCGGCCCTTGGCTGAAAGCAAGAAAATAGGTGTGTAGATTAACCTGTGTATAGATATACAAATTTATAAATATTTATCCATATAGTTATCTATATGAGCTACACCTGGGTTCATACTGATGTTTCTAACTTGAATCCATTACCACATGGATCATCCTAGCCTCTTCTCCTTATTTATCTGTAACTGTCCACTCCAACAATAGAAAACGTGGCTCCCATCATGTGCCATCGATTTACTTAATTGTTCAATTCCAGTATATATGCATAGTGATTTCGGAATTGGTAACCCATACCTCAGGAAGCAACTTTATCAGCAGCAGTAGAGTGCTTATGCACAGTTCCTTTGGCCTTTAGTCTCACAGACTCCACTCATCTCCAAAGATACTTAGACCACCACCCTTCCCAATCTTTGCTCCCCCACCAGCCTTCTTCGGTGAGGTTGTTTCATATATTGTCATACAGTTATATTCTTTTGTTACATTCTGCATTCCATTCTGGAACTTCTCAACTTCCCAAGTGAATTTTTAAAAATTTGCACATATTAAGTAAGGCTCACTTTGTGCTGTAAAGTTCTACAGGTTTTGATTGATGCAGTGTCATGGATCCACCGTTATAGTATCATACAGAATAATTTCACCACCCTAAGAAAATCCCTGCTACGTTTCACAAATTCAACCCTCTGCCTCCCAAACCTTTGACCTGTTTACTGTTTTTAGAATCTCAAAAAAAAAAAAAATGTTATCATAAAATATGAAGCTTCAGACTGACTGGCTTCTTTCACTCAGCACTATGCATTTAAGGTTTATCCATGTCTTTCTATGGCTTGCTTGCTCATTCCTTTTTATCCCTGAGTAGTATTCCATGGTATGATTATACCATTCACCTATTGAAGGATATCTTGGTTGCTTACAGTTTTGGGCAATTAAAAATAAAACATTATAACATTATAAACATTTGTGGGCCGGGTTTCGTGTGGTATTTCAAATCAATCATGTAAGTACCTAGGATCATGATTGTTGGACTGTATGGAAAGTCTATGTTTAGCTTATGAAGAACCTGACAAAGTTTAAGAAACTGATAAACTGTCTGCAAACTGGTTGTGCCAGTTAGCATACCCATCACCAATGAATAAGAATTCCTGCTGCTCCTAATACTAACAACTAGCATTGTCAGTTGTTTTTTTTTTTTAATTTAGCCATTCTGATAGGAGTGTAATGGTATTGTATTGTTTTCATTTGTATTTCCCTAATGATAAATGATGTTGAGCATCTTTTCACATGCTTATTTGCTATATATAGGTTTTCTTTGGTAAGGTATCCGTTCAAATCTTTTCTCCATTTTTAACTGGGTTGTTTGTTGTCTTATTGCTGAGGTTTGTTTGTTTTTTTTAATTTTTTAAATGTTTATTCATTTTTGAGAGAGAGAGAGACAGAGCATGAGCGAGGGAGGGGCAGAGAGAGGGAGACATAGAATCTGAAGCGGGCTCCAGGCTCTGAGCTGTCAGCACAGAGCCAGACATGGGGCTCAAACCCACAAACTGCGAGCTCATGACCTGAGCTGATGTGGGATGCTTAACTGACTGAGCCACCCAGGTGCCCCTTATTACTGAGTTTTGAGAGTTATTTTTATATTTTTGTCTACAAGTTTTTGAAAAATGTTTTAATGTTTTTATTTATTTTTAAGAGAGACAGAGAGAGAGAGAGAGAGATAATGCATGAGCAGGGGAGAGACAGAGAGACACAGAGTCTGAAGCAGGCTCCAGGCTCTGAGCTGTCGGCAGGGCTCGAACTCATGAACCGCAAGATCATGACCTGAGCCACCCAGGACCCCCAACAAGTTCTTTTTTTTTAAGATTTTATTTTTTTTTAAGTAATCTCTCCACCCAATGTGGGGCTTGAACTCATGAACCCAAGATCAAGCTCCACATGCTCCTCTGACTGGCCCAGCCAGATGCCCCTTTGTTTGCAAGTTCTTTACCAGATTTGTCTTACAGATATTTTTCCCCAGCCTATCACTTGTCTTTTCGTTCTCTAACAAGGTCTTTAACAGAGCAAAAAATTTTTAATTTTAATAAATCCCAACATACCAATATTTACTTTCTTGGATCATACTTGCATCTAATTTTTTTTTTTTACATTTATTTATTTTTGAGAGACAGAGAGAGACAAAGCATGAGCGGAGTAGGGGCAGAGAGAGAAGGAGACACAGAATCCGAAGTAGGATCCAGGTTCTGTGCTGACAGCTCAGAGCCTGACATGGGCCTTGAATCCACAAACCGCCAGATCGTGACCTAAGCCAAAGTCAGACACTCAATGGACTAAGCCACACAGGCACCCCTGATCATGCATCTGAAACCTCATCTCCAAATCCAAGGTCCTATAGGTTTTCTCTGAGAAGTTTTATAGTTCTGTACTTTACACATAGATGTATAATCCATTTTGAGTTGTTTATTTGTTTTAACTTTTATTTTTTTCAATTTTACCATTTTTAACTCCTCTCAGTGCGGAGCCCAACTCGAGACTCAATTCCACGACCCTGCGATCATGACCTAAGTCAAAATCAAGAGTCGGATGCTCAACCAACTGAGCCACATAGGTGCCCTGAGTTAAGTTTATATAAGGTCTGAAGACTTTCAAAAACTACAGCTTTCCCCCCCTCCCCCACCTGGTATAATTTAATTTTTCTGGAAAACTTCAAACTTGCTTTGTAGTTTTAAATAATATCCAAGCATTTTAAGTACATAGGATAAAAACACTTCTTATTAAGTTTTTATTCTTGGTGAAATGTTCATATCGTATATCATTTAAAATGTATATCATTTAAAATGTGCCCTCTCCCCGCACATATATACACATACAAACATGCACAGACATTATTTTGCACAAATGTGATCGTTGTTCTAAAACTTTTTTTTCATTTAGATGTCTAAGTCTGCACATACACTCTCACCTCTCTTTCATAACTATAGTTTTATCTACTTGCTTATTTTAAAAAGTAAGTGGTAGAGCTGGGAAATCAACTCTGTTCCCTTTATTTATTTTTTAATTTTTAAAAATTCCAGAAAAGGGTGCCTGGGTGGCTTGGTCAGTCAAGCGTTGACTCTTGATTTTGGCTCAGGTCATGATCTCATGGTCATGAGATGTAGTCCCTTGTCGGGCTTTGCACTGAGGGTGAAGACTGCTTAAGATTCTCTCCCTCCTCCTTTGCTCCTCTCCAGCTTGTGTATAGGTTCTCTACATTTTGGATATTAACTTTATCAGATACGTCATTTGTAAATATCTTCTCCCATTCAGTAGATTGTCTTTTAGTTTTGTTGTTTCCTTTGCTGTGCAGAAGCTTTTTTATCTTGACCATAGTCCCACTAGTTCATTTTTGTTTTTGTTTCCCTTGCCTCAGGAGACCTATCTAGAAAAATGTTCTTATAGCCAATGTCAGAGAAATTACTGCCTGTGCTCTCCTCTAGGTCTCACAGTTAGTTCCTTATGAAAATAACAGCTTTATTGACAGAATTCACATACCATACAATTCATCCACTTAAAGTGGTTTTTAGCATACTCACAGATACGTGCAACCATCAATATAATCAATTTAGAACATTTTCTTCACCTCCAAAAGAAGCCCTGTACCTTTAATTATCACTTCGATACCTCCCAGCCTCCCTAGCCCCAAGCAACCACTCATATATTTTTAGTTTCTAAAGATTTCCCTATTCTGGACATTGCATATAAGTGGTATTTTACAATATGTAACTTTTTGTGATTGATTTCTTTCACTTAGCATAATATTTTCAAGTCTTATCCATGTTGTAGCATGTATCAATACTTCATTCTTTTTATTGTAGAACAATATTCCACTGTACATCCACTGTATGTATTCCAAAATAGATATACCACATTTTAAATCCATTCATCAGTTGGTAGACATTCAGGTTGCTTCTGGTTTTGGCTGTTAAGAATAATGCTGGTATGTACATTCTTGTATAAGTTAAAAAAATTTTTTTAATGTTTATTTTTGAGAGAGAGAAAGACAGAGACAGAGTGCAAGCAGGGGAGGGGTAGAGAGGGAGACACAGAATCCAAAGCAGGCTCCAGGGTCTGAGCTGTCAGCACAGAGCCCAACACAGGGCTAGAACTCACAAACCGTAAGATCATGACCTGAGCCAAAGTTGGATGCTTGACTGACTGAGCCACCCAGGTGCCCTCTTGTATAAGTTTTGCACAGACATATTCTTTGATTTATCTTAGCTATATGCCTGGGAGTGGACTTGCTGTGGTAACTCTGTGTTTAACTTTTTGAGGAACTGTCAAAATGTTTTCCACAGGAACTGTACCATTTTACAATCCCATCAGCCGTGTATTGCAGTTCCAATTTCTGTCTTTGCCAACACTTGTTACTATCTGACTGTTTGATTATGGCTGTCCTAGTGCATGTGAAGTGGTATCTCATGGTTCTGATTTGTTTGCATTCTCCTGATGACTCATGATGCCCAACATCTCTTTATGTCCTTATCAGTCATTTGGCTATCTTTTTTTGGAGAAATGTTTATTCAGATTCTTTGCCCGTTTAAAAAATTATTTTTGGGGGGGCGCCTGGGTGGCTCAGTCAGTTGGGTGTCCAACTTCGGCTCAGGTCGTGATCTGGTGGTTCGCAAGTTGAGCCCTGCATCAGGCTCTGTGCTGACAGCTTAGAGCCTGGACCCTGCTTTGGATTCTGTGTCTCCCCCTCTCTCTGCCCCTCTCCCACTCACACTCTGTGTCTCTCTCTCAAAAATAAACATTAAAAAATTTTTTTAAATTATTTTTATTACTGCATTGTAAGATTTCCTTATATATATTATAGATAGGAGTCCCTTACCCGGTATATGCTTTGCAAACATTTTCTCCCATTCTTTGGGTTGCCTTCACTTCCTTCTTTTTAAAAAATTTTTACCTTCACTTTCTTGATAGTGCCCTTTGAAGTACAAAAGGTTTTAATTTTGGTGAAGTCCAATTTATTTATTTTTTTCTTTTGCTGCTTGTACTTTGGTGACATATCTAAGTATCCATTGCCAAATCTGAGTCATGAAGGCTTACCCTTATCGTACATTTTTTCCCAACAGTTTTACATTTTTAACTATTTCATTTAGCCCTTTGGTCAATTTTGAGTTAATTTTTGTATGTGGTAAGAAGTAAGGGTCCACCTTCATTCTTTCAGCTCTGGTGCTGGAGGCAGGGACAAAGGTGCACCTCTCTCTGAGTGACAGCACCCCTTTAGGAGCTGAGCCCTTGGCAGGGAGGGGCAGCAGTCTCAGGGCCCCAGGCTCGCCTCTGCAGGAGCAGTCAGGGCCCCAGTATCCTCGGTGGCAGGGTGCCAAGCGTAGACCTCCATCCTACAAGTGGGGGCTGGGCTAACGAAGGAAGCCCCTCCTCCCTGCTGTATTTGTTGAGAGTTCAACCTCAGCAACAAGGAGCTGGGGGCAGGATGAGAAATTATAATGTCCTGTCCATCCAAAGAAGATAACCCTCCCACTGGAGTTGACGGGAGAGGAAGCCCTGTGTTCGAGGCTGCACCAGTGTGGAACGGAGTCTCTCCCTTGCCGAGATGGACAGAAGCAGGGAAAGAGGGAGCGGATCCTGGTTCAAATACCACAGACTCTCACTTTCCTTACGGAGTTTTAGTAAATTTTCTTGAATAAATGTTTCTTTATTTGTTGTGTACCCTTAGGGCCATTCCAGAGATTTAAATAAAAAAACAAAAACAATTTTCACCAGTTTTGCTTTGGGGTGGGGGTGGGTACAGAGTGCACCTCAACTGTCAGGCTGCTGTAGATTCTTTTTTGAAAACTCCAAGTCAGCGACTGTGGGCAGTGAAAAACCAGAAAACTCAAACCACAGAATAACTCATTCTATATATATTGATTAGATATCAGCTATTAAAATGGCTCAGAGCTAAAAATGGAAGGAGTTCTGCATTGGCAGACATACTACTATCCATAAGCTTTAGGAAGTGTCTACTATATGTAAGGTATAAAAATATAAGATAAAAAGCTAAAAATCTGTTTTGGAAATTAGGAGATTTTCATAAAAAAGAGAACTAATAAACCAAGGCAGCTATACTAAATTCCCGGGGAAAAATACTCCAGTTTTTCATAGGCATGAGAAACTATCCAGGTACTGGAGTGAGTGGCCAAGGAGGATTTCTGTGGGGGAAGAGTTGGCTGGGGCACGTTTGGAGGTGAAGGTAGGCTTCAGCTGGATGGGTGGGCTGGGGGTAGGGCACATTCCAAAGCAGAAGTGCTAAAATGGGATTGCATTTAGTATGTTTGAGAAATAATGAGTGGACCTGCCTAGTTGCTGGAAGGTATGTATGAAGAGATTAAGTGAGAAATGAAGTGGTGACCAAAAAGCAGGGGAGAGGAGAGGGCTTTGGTCTTTGGGACTATGGAGTCTGAACCCTATTTTGTAGGCTGCTGAGAGCAATGAGTGCTTTTTAGAGGAGTGACTTGGGCAAAGAGATTTTAGGAAAATGACTTTGTGTGTAGCGTGTAGTTGGAATGAAGTCTGTGTGTGTGTGTGTGTGTGTGTGTGTGTGTGTGTGCGCGCGCGTGTGTAAGTGCGCACGCGCAGAGTCCGGAAGCAAGAAGACAGACTAGTTTTAGACTGTTAAAAAGAAATGAAGGTCTGGATTAAGTGAAGAAGGCGGGAATGGAAAGGAAGTGTTTGGTGGGTGGTAACATAATCAGGACCTCAATATGCGGCCAATTGTTTCCACCAAAAATAATACTAGGATACAAGGTGACATGGGCTGATTTAGCAGTTTGACTGACTATATATATTTTGATGGGTTTTTCATGCAGTATCTATAGTTAAATGAGGTCTCTTTATTTTTGACTTCTCACATATTTTTCTTCCCTCTTCTTATTACTTCAAATTCCTCTTCTCCACAGTTTGCTTTTGCTTTGATTTCAAATTAACCTCTTATATGTATTTGCAGGAGGAAACCAAGGGGTGCAACAATGGCACGGATCGTGGATGGTTTCAAGGATGAGTTTCTTCCCTTGAAAACAGCTATCCGCGTAGAAATGGGAGGCACGTGGCCAACTCTGGCTTTTTAGCAGGTCTAACATGACCTTCAAAACTCCTTAGGACACGCCAGTCTCCTGCGAGGCTGCATCTCCCATTAGGCTGGCAGGTTCTCCTGCGGCCGCCTGGATGTGTTGGCTCCGGGTTGTGAAAATAGAGTTGACCAAACAGTACAAAAGCACAGACAAAAAACAAACCAGAAACCCCCATGCCTTACCATGGCGGGCTGATGAGTGAAGTCGTGGAAGGAAGGTTCTGCTCGTGCCCTTTTAAAATTCCAGTGCAACACACACACACACACACACACACACACACACACACACACACCCGCGCGCGCCCGGTCGGCTCTTCCCACTCCCTGCCACACTGCACCAGCGTCCCTCCCCAAGTCCTGATTCATGAACCGTGCCACCTTTGTCTCATTTGAAACCGTGCAGACTATTTTAATCCTTCCACCCCCACCCCAGATTCCCCCCCTCTCCATCCTCTGGAAAGCTCTGATGTAAGGCGCTCGCTAGGTGGGGGAGCGCTTCTCCCGGTCGGCTCGGGTAGGCGAGATCCCCAGAAGCCCCCTCCGCGGGACCTCTGCCTGCCGGGCCGTGACCCGGGGACCCCGCTGCGGGCGCGGAAGAAGCGCCTTGGTCCCTTTAAGGTGTCTTGCTCTCCGAGGTGCGGGCAGGGAGCCCGGGAGCCGGCGCGGGTCTCGCTGCCGCCCTCCTCTCCTCCCGCTCTCCGGCCTCCGGGGGCCTGCCCGCCCTCCACCCGCCGCGCGCCCGCCCGCCATGCGGCTGTGAACCATGTCCTCCTCCTACGCCAAGAACGGGCCGGCCGACGGGCCGCACTCCCCCACCGCTCAGGTACCGCCCCCTCCTCCTCCCCCCTCCCGCCCCGGCGGCCCAAGCGCGCCCCGCCTTCGTGCGGGCAGCGCGGGGCCCCCAGTCCTGAGAGTCGGCCACCGCGCGCTCCCACCCCTCCTCCTAGTCCCTCTCCTCCAGCTCCTCCTCTGCCGCCGCCTCCTCCTCCTCCTCCTCCTCCTCACCTCGTCCGTCTCAGCGCTCCCGCTCTGGAGCCCGCAGCCTTCCCCAGCCGATGCCGGGGACCCGGACCCCGCGCCCCGAGAGTCTTTGTTAATGGATGTGGTGGGTGCTCGCGGGCTGCTCTCCTCGGGCATCGTTGCAGCCGTCGAGGCTCGTGGTGGGGGGGTGGGGGTGGAGGCTGTATCTGGGGACCGCCGAGGAGACTGGGGTACGGGCTCTGGGAAACCCTGGGGAGCTGGTCCGGAGGCGGGCGCTGGCCCGGGGTGGTCGTCCGGCTCCGCGCTGCGGTCCTCACCGGCTTCTCTCTGGCCCCGTGTGTCGAGTCCAGGTGGCCCGAGGCACCACGACCCGGAGGAGCAGGTTGAAAAGATCCGATGGCAGCACCACTTCGACCAGCTTCATCCTCAGACAGGTAGGAGGCGGGCGCGGGGAGACCGCGCGGGCGGCAGGTTGGGGAGAAGGCCCGGTGCGGGGCGCGGGGGTCCGGGAGCCGAGCGCTGCCACCCAGAGTGCGAGCGGCGGGTAGAGTCTCTTCGCGCCCCTTTCTGGCCGGGGCCGGGAGCTCCCGCTGCGTCCTGCTTCCGCATCCCCCTGCGCGCAAAGTCTTCCCGGCCGGGCGGCTCCGCATCGCCCTCGAAGTTTGTGCGTTCGAATGCGAGTTGCTGGGGACCCGGTGTAGGGCAGGGATGTTGAATTTAAGACTGAAAGTATTTCTAGTTGCACTTTCCGTGTGTGGTAACGTCTTCAAGTCGCGTACTTGACTTTGAGTAACCAGAGCCCCAGGGGCCCCGCACACGGTTTAATTTGGCCGACAGGTCGGGGTCTCTGCTGTTTGTCGTATTTCGAATACTCTTCTTAGTGTGGGTCTTGGGAGAGATCTGCCAGCTCTGGTCAAATGAAAGACGCTTTGAGCAGAAAGTTTGGTGTCACTTGGGACCTCTGCTTTGGTTCGCTTAACTAGGGAAAAAAGACTGCCCAGACCTGGTTCTATTGAAATAAGCAAAGGTCGGCACTCAGTTCGAGGGTCTGGGTGGTACTACACTTCGTGTTTGTTTTCTTTGTAGTTTCCGTCTGTGTAGTTCTAGTGAGCGTTCTGTGTGCTAAAACATCGCCGATTACACTGAATGCTTAGGTCTCTTTCACCTTGACACAGGAGATTGGTCCTTAATTTTCTACTGCCCATGTGCTGTAAATGAAACCATCTCTACATAGCTGCTGGGTGCTAGCGAGATCATGCAAAAGTGAGTCACCTTGATCTCTCTTTGGAGCGGAAAAACTCTGGAGGTGTGTGCTTTCAGGGTGGCTTAGGAATACTTTGGTTGTGGCCCCAAGACGCTTTTATCCCAGGCTCTGCTGTGGGCTGCTGGAGTGACCTTGGGAAGTTCTTTTCCCTCTAGGTCACTGAGAGCATTGTGTAATATGTTTTTAACCAATGATGGCAGCTGGGGTGTGTTTCCTTAGTGATTATCGTCAATTTAAACAGATTATCTAGGACAAATGGGCTTTAGATTCAAAATTGGACTCACACTTCTCCTAAAGGGTTTATAAAGCATATTTAGGTAATATTTATTATGCAGTACTCATTTTCTGCAAACAGATTGTTACCACTACTGTTTTTAATTCAGTGAGCACCAAGTATTTACATTCTTAAAGTAAATATATTTTGGATCCTGAATTCGTTCTAAAAGTGCATTCTATTCCCTTTGCAGTGCTTAGATCATTTGTGCATTTGATAAAGCGAAGACATTCTTCATCTTTAAAAAATTTTTGACTTATGTGACTGAGATCTTGTTGATGTTTATTTTGTAGGTGCCTATTTTTGGTGGTGTTTCATTGTTGCAAATTCTTAGAAATACTAATTATACAGCAGTGTATTCTGTGAGCTGTTTGACTAAAACTTTTGAGTTCATCTTAACTGTCACTTCACTAATGCTTTAGACTTCCAACCACAAACAAAACAATCAATATTTTTTCTAATATCCTTCTTTCCTCAGTTTACTCCAATAAATGAGATAATGCATGGATAAGTTCTTGATAAGTGTGTTGCTATGTATTGTCTTAAAAATGTGAAAAGTACTGCATGCTAATAATTTTGGGAGTAATTTAAACCAGTGCAATGTATAGGACAAATATGTTTCATTAATCTTTCTGAAACTGGGATTTGTTGATTTAATAAAATGGTCTAATTTAAGTTTAGAAGTTAGTTGTAATTGTATGATATATACAATCTTTTTCTTTTCTGTGTAAAAATAATACATAATTTTTGTGAACACTTACAGTTGAGTAAGTATCCTACACATGATCTTGATTAAAAATGACATAATGGACCCTTCTGTAATGGCTACAATAAAAATAACAGAGGGATTTTATTTCTTTGACAAGCGATGGAAAGTTACTGCAAATGGAAGTTAACTGTGTTTTTTGAAATAAAATTGAAGAGTTTTCACCTGAGTGCCAAAGAAGTATTTTTTAAAAAAGCACAATAGCTGTTTATGTTATTAGAGCCTTCTTATTTGTAGAATGACTAACGATTTATTGTTTTTGAATTCTTGGTACACTGAAGTGATGGGATTTCTTGGTGATATCTCACACTCTGTGTGATGCCTTCGCACATGAAGAAGACAGTGGGGATGCCAGTAAAATAGTGCTGCTCATTTTTGTATCTTGTTATTTACAAAATTAGAGAGGGAAAGCGTTCACTAAAAAAAAAAAAAAAAATGATGTGTCGAATCAGATGGGTCATATGGGGCTGATGGTGAAGCACAGAGGACAGTTGGCAAATAAAATAAAACAGTTTATTTATTGTCACCTAGTAAAATTGTTTAATCTTTATTTTTTCTTTTTCTTCTTATTTTTTTATTTTTTTAATTTTTAACGTTTATTTATTTTTGAGACAGAGAGAGACAGAGCACGAACGGGGGAGGGGCAGAGAGAGGGAGACACAGAATCTGAAACAGGCTTCAGGCTCTGAGCTGTCAGCACAGAGCCGGACGCGGGGCTCGAACTCATGGACCGCGAGATCATGACCTGAAGTCGGCGGCTTAACCGACTGAGCCACCCAGGCGCCCCTCTTCTTATTTTTTTAAACACTTTTTAATGTTTATTTATTTTTGAGAGAGAGATACAGAGCGGGAAGCAGGGGAGGGGCAGAGAGAGAGAGACACAGAATCCAAAGCAGACTCCAGGTTCCAAGCTGCGCACAGAGCCCAATGTGGGGCTCGAAGTCACGAACCGCAAGATAGTGACCTGAACGAAGTCAGACGCTTAACTGACTTGAGCCACCCAGGCGCCACTTATTATTATTGTTAAAGTCTTCTTCAAACTGGTAAAAAGTTGTAGTGTTTGTGTGTGTACATGCACGCATACACATGCACACATGTGAGTCGGGCTGAAAACAAACTGAGAAAGTGAGCCTGCCTCCACTCTGAGGACTGCTCACAAAGTCTCTCTCGAATCTGTGACCTTGTTTCGTGGGCTACTAGATTGCTGGTCTCCACAATCTAGGAGGGATGGAGATTTTGGAATGAATCCAGGAAACAACTAAATGGTTTCTTTGAGGAAAGGTGAGAAGATTAAGTATTTTGCCACGATAAGAATAAAGAGAGCTCGGGGGTAACCCAGTAATGGTCTTCAAAGTGTACACAAAGGCATTCTTTGGAAATGTGATGGACTGTTCTCCTTTTTCATTGAGGAAGGAACTCAAGAACTGCATGACTTAAGACTGTTGCTATCATTGAAATGGCTTTCCAAATGAGGCCGTAGATTTTTTTCCTAGGAGATCACTTGTGACAGGCCATTTGTGAGTGGATTCTTTATTCATGTTTTAAAATTTTAGGAAGCACTTATTTAAAAAAATAAGCTGTCAGCACAGAGCTCAATGTGGGGCTGAAACTCACGAACCTGAGCCAAAGTCAGACGCTAAACTGATTGAGCCACCCAGGCTCCTCTAGGAAGCAGTTATTAAACATCTGCTCTGTGCCCAGCACTGTGCTAGATGCTATGGAAGAGGAATGAAAAGACGGAGTCCCTGTACCCAAAGGATTTTATAATCTACTTATGGAGACACAGATATATACACACAACATAGTGAACTGTAGCAAGGAATTAGGGTGTGGGCAAAATGGCCATATGCACTGAATACTGTAATACTCTGGGTGTCACTGCACATAGAGTTGCTGTGATGGAGTACTCCAGGTTATTCTCACTGAGGTTACCCCAGTTTTCTCCCCTCTGGGGTTCAAAGCGAAAATCTGATCAGAGTGTGATTATTCTGTTGACCTCTCCTTGTTAAGGCTGCCCTTATCAGTACTGCAAGTCTTATAAGGCCTGGCCCCTACCAGTTTGCAGCCTTATCTTAAACCATTATCTTTTAGCTTTGGACACAGGTCTTGCACACACCACCTTCCCTTCTGCCATTGGCTCTTTGTACATGCTGAGCCCTCTGTGTGGAGGGCTCTTGTTCTCCGTTCTGCCAAGTTAATTTTTAATCTTTGTTGAGACCTAGGTTTAGTCTTCACCTCTTTTTTACTACTTTTTATATTTACTTATGTATTTATGTATGTACGTATTTATTTATTGATTTATTTTGAGAGAGAGAGAGAGAGAGAGAGAGAGAGAGTGCAAGTGGGGGAGAGGGGCAGAGGCAGAGAGAGAATCTTAAACAGGCTCCATGCTCAATGCGGTGTTGGATGTGGAGCCCAATGCCATGATCCTGGGGTCATGACCTGAGCCGCAATTAAGAGTTGGACGATCAACCAACTGAGCCAGCCAGGCACCCTCTAGTCTTCATTTCTTTTTCTAATCTCTTTGATGATGTCAGTTCCTTAACCACGTACCTCATTCCAGAGTGCATTTTGCCAGGTCTCAGTAATTAGATTTCTCTGTTAATGTCTGTCCCCTCATCCAGATAATAAGTACCACTGGGGCAGGGACATACCTGCATTTGGGGCACTTGATTGTCTTTGTACCCTAAGCATTTAGCGTAGTAGATGTTCAATAAGTATTTATTTGGATGAATGAAGGAGCGGATGGATGAGGACTAGCTTCATATATTTTAGGCATGGCGTTCTGTTCTAACATTAAACTCTTTGTTTGATGGGGAGAAATTGCCTCCTAACAAAACTTCCCCAAATTTAGTGGCTTAAAGCAACAACATTTTTTTTTTTTTTTTTTTAAATTTCAGTGTGCTGTCCAGTTAGTTCTGTGTGGTGTTATCTGGGCACTGGCATGGCTGAAAGGTCTAAAATAGCCTCACATGTGTGGTTGGCAGTTGGTGCTGGCTGCTGGCTGAGAGCTCGACTAGAGGTTTTGGCAGGGGGCTCAGTCTTCCTCCACCTGGGCTCTCAGCATGATTGCTTGAACTTCCTTACAACATGGTGGCTCGGTTCCAAGAAGGGGCATCCCAAGAAGCAAAGGAGGAAGCTGCAGATTTTGTAAAACCTGCTGTTGAAAGCTACATGACATTCCTTCTGTTACAATCTTTAAATCAAAACAAAAGGCTAGCTCAGTTTCAAAGGAAGAAGAAATAGACTCTTGCCATGGGGTACAACAAGGTCACCTTACAAAAGAGCATGTAGAATGGAAGATACTCTCGCAGCAGTCTTTGGAATCATCTACTCTAGATCAAAGAACCTTGGCTTTTTTTAGGTATGCTAAACAAACGATCATGATAATAATTCAGTAAGCCCACACTGTATTTAGAGATTTAAAACATATTTAGTTACTAAGTTGATACTATAATAAAACAAGCTGACAAAAACTTCTTTGGGTTATAATTTGGAGACACATTTCTCCAATAAAATGCAGATTCATCAACAGAAGGTATATGCTTTGTGCATAGCTCTAAGAATAATCATATGCCTAGAGACATGCATATATGCAAAATTTATCCATAAACTTAGAATCACAAAATTTTAGAACAGGAAGACATTGCAGAGGGAAAGTACTTCAGTTCCTCATTTTCAGATAAATAAAACGGAGACTCAAGGACAGAAAGGCTGTACCGACGTCACATCAGTGGTTGTAGAACAGAGACAGGGGACCTTACTCAGATCCTCCAGTTTTTCCACCACAACACACTTCATCCCTGAATAATCAGGATAGACATACAAACACAAAGATGTGGACACATGAAAAGACATATGGAGCTTATTCCTCTTAGATCCTAGAAATATTCTTACCTTATATGGTTACCGTGAGGAACAAAGCAACCACTGGAGAATCTCAAGACTGTAGTTTTTTTCCCCAATTTCATCATGAGATGGAATTTTTGTTTGCATGGTTCATGGTGGTTGGTTGGTTTGATTAGTAGTCATTGTATTAGCCAGTACTAACTAGGAAATAAAACTACTTGCGATTTTGCAACTGAGGAACTTGAATGTAGAGACATGGTTAAACAGGCAGTGGGAGAGGTTGGAAACTAACCCTGGAGGTTAGCAACAGCAGGAAGCCACTGTTACCTCCAGGCTAGCAGGACAAGTAGAGGAAACTGTTACTGGAACACAGGGGCCAGAATCACCCGGTAGATACTGTAGCCACTGGGGTACTGTTTTATAGGAGCAAGAGACAGAGGACATCACCTCACACTTGTTAGGATGGCTACAATCAGAAACACAAGAAGCAACAAAGTAGGTGAGGATGTAGAGAAAAGGGAAGTTTTATGCCCTGTTGGTGGGAATGTAAATTAGTGCCGCCACTGTGGAAAACAGTATGGAGATTCCTCCAAAAATTAAAAATAGAATAAGTACCATATGACCTAGCAATCCCACTTCTGGGTATTTATCTAAAGAAAATGAAAACACGAACTTGAAAAGATATGTGCATCCCCACATACATTGCAGCCAGTGTTTATAATAGCCAAGGCATGGAAACAGCCTAAGTGTTGATTGATGGATGAATGCATAAAGAAATTGTGGTATGTATATATACGATGGAATATTACTCAGCCATAAGAAAGAATGAAATCTTGCTATTTGTGATAATATGGATGGACCTTAAAGGCATTATGCGAAGTGAAAGAAGTCAAATAAGACAAATACTGTATGATCTCACTTGTATGTGGAATCTAAAAACCCTCCCCAAACCAAAAACCTAAAACAAAAACTGAGCTTATAAGACTGATGGTTGCCAGAGGCAGGGATGGGGGTATAGGTGAAATGGGTGAAGGGGTCAAAAGGTACAAACTTTCAGTTATGAAATAAATAAGTAATGGGGGATGTAATGTACAGCATGGTACATATAATCAATAATATTGTATTGCATATTTGCAAGTTGCTTAGAGAGTAGATCTTGAAAGTTCTCATTACAAGAAAAAAATGTATAACTATGTATGTTGATGGATGTTAACTAGAGCTGTGATCATTTCACAAAATATAGAAATATTGTTATGTTGCATACCTAAAACTAATATAATGTTATTTGCCAGTCATACCTCAATTAAAAGAGAGAGACACACACCTACAGAGGAGATGTAGCTTCTGCTAAAGAAGCCACTTGAGGGGAGAGAATGAGGAGTGACCCTCTGCCTCCCCCTTCTCCTGGAGTACTTGCCCTTGGCTGAGCCCAGCGGGAAGCCCGCTGACCTGGGAGCCTCGAAGCAGCCTGCAGACCTTGGCCCTCCTGAGAGAGAAAGCAGCACAGGGGAAGGGGAGAATGACCCTGAGGGAAACTGGCCAGGACCGGCACAACCATTGGTATATTTTAGCTGCATGGAAGACAATGATGAATCCGTCTCATTAGCAAAATTGGAAGTTTCCTTTTGCTCTGGGAGTAGAACTTCCTGGCTAAATGGGATAGTACCGTTGAGATGAACCCGAGGGAAAAGTTGACACCTATTTCCTGTGTGAATTTCATCTGGAATGCATCTTCCCAAATTGAGACCTGGTAGACCAAGAAAGAGCTCTGCCTCTCGGGCAAACTGTCCTTTCTTTGTTCTTGCTCTTGGGCTTGAAGGAATGGAACGGGATTTACGAAGCTCCTTATTGAGAAATCCAATTACTGGGCAACTAACCTATTAACCAGTCACTTGTACATTTCTCTAAGTCCCTGTTCTTGGCTCACAGAGTTCCCTAAATCTCACTTTTGTAGAATAAAGAACTATTTATCCCTTCACTTTAGGATGGTAAGATTTTATTGAACCTTAGATAAATTTTGATTGAAATTTTAATCTTTCTAGAAAGTTGTAGGATGCTGTGCAGACACTTAAGTTGAAAATAACCTCGGTTTTACCGTGACTCCCCTCCCTTACTTACTCCACCGGTGCCACAGGCAGTGTCGTCTGTCCGTAGGTGCTAAGGAGCAGAGACTCCTGTTTCATCGAGGGCCGAAGCAAGGGTGGACTACAGAGAATGTGGTTTAGTCAAACCGTGTGGGTGGCTGGTTGTAGAAATCAGTCCCCCTACTTCTGGTGAGTCTACCAACCCAGTGGTGTTCCTGGATGCAGCCAACCTAGTTCTGACCCACCTTTTCTGGCTGATGTTGTAGCATTATCCAGTCTCCTCACCTACGTCCTAGTTTGGCCATTTCTTGGTCTCATTTCTGCAGTGCAGACTACTAACCAGGGCGAGCAGGCTTGCATTTCACTCAGATTCCCTGAAGACCCTAGGAAGTATCAGAAGGCGTGTGCTCAGAGGGGCGGGCATGCAGGCCCCATTCTTCTTTCAGTGTTTGCCTCTGCATGCCGTTTTTAAGGCAACGTCTTGGAGCAGAGTATTTCCTAGAACAGTGCCATGTTCTCCGTCGCTCACACCTTTGCTGGAGCTTCCTTCCCAGCAGGAGTGTGTGCGCCGAGTGAATTACAGGCCTCGGAAACACAGATCGTCTGAGTTTGTCTTTCCTCACGGTGTGCCTGACAGAGATGCAGAACACCTGGACGCTTTTCACTCCCTTTGCATCCAGGGTGTTGCACCAACATTTCCTCTGTGGGACCGTGCAGAGCACTTCCTTAACCATCCCAATTACACACTCTTTTTATAATACCTCTCCAGGTTAGAATACAGCCAATGGAGAAATCTCAAGAAGAGCTAGGTTGTTATGCACAAAGAACCCCTATAAAAACACGTTCTGATCTGAGCAGCTGGTATTGCCCCGCTTCACAGAGTTAGTTACCTGCTCTTGAACTTTGTGAACCAAGAAAACGTTGAGGTAGAATACGACACTCTGCCTTCTAGAAGAGTAAGTTGTGAACCTGACTACAGAGCAACACATCAGGAATTGTATGTGGATTTAACCATGTAAACTGGGGCAGGCAGTGGGAATAAGACTAGAGGTATAAGCTGAGATTAAGGAAAAGGCGAAATTATTCCATTTTAAGGGAATAGTTTTATGGCTTTCAGGTAACAATAATGACAAGCTGTGTACTATGGCAACCTGCTTTCAGAAATAGATAAGGCTTGGACACCTGGGGGGCTTAGTCGGTTAAGCATTTGACTCTTGATTTCATCTCAGGTCATGATCTCACGGTTCATTAGATCGAGCCCCCCATCAGGCTCTGCAGGGACAGTGCGGATTCTGTCTCTCCATCTTTCTCTGCCCCTCCCCCACCAAGTAAATAAACAAACATTAAAAAAAAAAGAAATATAGAAGGCTGATATTTTATCAACACCTGGCTTGAATATAGAACTGGCTTTGAAATTCCTTGAAGATCGTTGTCGTATGAACTAGAGTAAATGTGCCCATCTACAAACTTTCTTATTTTCTTGAACGTGTCCTTTGTTATTACCATATACACAGAGCGGAGGTGATTACTTGACTCTGAAGGGGGCGTTCAGCATTTGTACTTTATGCACCGAAAGCATTAATTAGATCGGGGCTGTACCGCTTATGTGACAACTACTGAATGTGTCTGATCCTATCACTGTAATCATTTGGATGACCAGTGGGGCCCGTGTTATTTCTCATTTTATGTTCTTTGCGGGTGCGGGCATCTTTCTCGAGGGCTGCAATCTAATAGCTGGACCATCAGCCTTCGTTTGGAGAGGAAAGATTTTGTAAACATGAACTTGGAAAGAATCTGCCTTTTTCTGGGTTGTCAAAATCACTAGAAATGGTGAATTTGTGGAGTGTTCACTGTGTCCAAATAGTATAATAGTATTTTTAAACTCCTTAGGAAAAATTTGTTTGCAGTGTCTTTTTTAGTACTGGAAAGACCAGCAGTAATGGAAGTTCATAGTGGCTTACGTAGGTGAATGTGTGATACCCTCTACTTTCCTCTCGAATGGCCCCTGCTGATGTCAACAACTCAGATGCTGGTGATGTTTCCAAATCAAACAGGTGGGTAAAATAATCACCGTTGTTAGAACACTCTGAAGGCATGACTTTCTTACCTGGCCTCTTAGTGTGTCTGTGTGGAACAGAGAGGGGGAAGTCATTCTTACAGGAATTCAGAGGCTGTCTTTTGTTATCAACATAATCTAATTTTATTTTATTTTATTTTATTTTTTTTAACGTTTTATTTATTTTTGAGACAGAGAGAGACAGAGCATGAACAGGGGAGGGTCAGCGAGAGGGAGACACAGAATCTGAAACAGGCTCCAGGCTCTGAGGTGTCAGCACAGAGTCCGACACGGGGCTCGAACTCACGGACCGCGAGATCATGACCTGAGCCGAAGTCGGCCGCTTAACCGACTGAGCCACCCAGGCGCCCCAACATAATCTAATTTTAGAACATTGTCATCACCCCCAAAAGAAATCTTGTACCCATTATCAGTCATTTTCCATGCTCCTCCCCACCCCTAGGCAACTATTGATCTGTTAGTCTCTATGTCGATAGATTTACCTCTACTGGACATTTCATATAACTGGAATCATATAAGAAAATGTGATCTTTTGTGATTGGCTTCAGTTTTTTTTTTTTTTTTTTTTTTTTTTTTTTTTTTTTTTTTTTATCATTAACATATTCTCTACACCAGCCTGAGGTTTTCTAGTTGTAACCCCTGGTCTAAATGTGCAGATGTTGGCTCACTTGTGTTAAGGGACTTGCCTTTCCTTAAGCTTATGCTCCAGAGAGCTTTTCAAGTCATGGTGTTGAATGGGGATAATGATAATTATATTTATATTTATTGTGGAGCTACAGTCTCAGGTCATAGAGCTCAATTTTGTCAGGGGCAAAACTATTTGACCTGCGTGGAAATCAAGTCCCTGACCCTGGCCTCCTTGTCATCAGGATTGAACAAAACTGAGTTACGGTCATCTATAGAAGGGGATTTATATAATAGGATGAGATCACTGGGATTAAAAAAGTGAGTAATGTAAGTAGTTATTGCCATCATTTTCAATAATGTTTCATAATAGAAATGTCTTGAATACTTACAATCCAAAATACTTTCAAAATTTTATCTAGATGTTTGTAATAACTCCACTCTGGTAATTATAATGTTTATTCCTTGGGAGATACAATTAAGGAGAAAACAGAGTGCTCAAGTCCCAAGCTAAGTACAATATTTATGGGACTTATTGGGTACATAAAACTGTACTCTTTATGTGGCAGGTGCTGCTCAATTATATTTGAGCACTTCCCTGGGGGACAAAAGTCAATTATCAACACAGTCGTGTGGGAGAGAAATAGGTCAGCTGCAAATATTCTCTGCTAATTTCAGAAAGCTTGAGGGGTGATTTGGTTTGGGGGATATTTTTTTTGTTCTTTTGGTCTCTGTGCTATAGGGAGACCTTCTGGTAGGGAAGGCTCAGTTTTTCATTTGGTATTGGTTGTCATATTCATTTACTTCATTAAAAAAAATTTTTTTTTAATGTTTATTCTTGAGAGAGACAGAGAGAAAAAGAAAAAAAAACATGAGCGGGGGAGGGGCAGAGAGAGAGGGAGACACAGAATCCGAAGCAGGCCCCAGGCTCCAAGCTGCCAGCACAGAGCCCGACGCGGGGCTCAAACCCACAAGCTGTGAGACCATGACCTGAACTGAAGTTGGATGTGTAACTGACTGAGCCACCCAGGCCCCCCCTATTCACTTACTTTAATATAATATAAATATTGCTTTTGATCCTGTAAAATGAAAATTAAACCAAATAATATCTTTTTTACTTTATTTATTTTTTAAACCAAATAATATCTTTTTAAAAATGAGGTCAAAAACACATTGTAAGAGTAATTGTACCTTGTAGGGGCATTCTTATTACTATTGCTATTTTTACACTAACCGAATAAAATGCAAATTTCGTATTCCAAGTATTTTGTTTACTATTTCTACATGAGAAGAGTAAAAAGTACTGGTTGTAAAAAAAAAAAAAAAAAAGGAAGGACATTGGGTTTTAAAAAATTAGGTTTATTTTTTTTTATTGTGGTAAAAAAAAAAAAATAACAGGAAATTTTACCATCTTAGCCAATCTTAAATGTATAGTTCAGTGGCATTAAGTGCATTTACCAGTGTTATTTTTTTTTAGTGGATGTGCGGGTTGTTTAAAAAGTGTAAGCAGGCAAACCTAAATATATCCAACTTATAAATACGCTAAAAACATCCACCTGGAGAGGCCTCCCACCACGTCTGTGGCCTTGTTAAAAGCACAGGCAGCAGCAGAAAACAGACTTCTAAGTGCTTCAGGAAGCTGTGGCTCCTGGTTGAGAAAACCCAAGAAGCAGCCATCCAGAAGCGGAAGTGCCCTGGAACCCCACGGGCCCGGGTGGGCTTGGGAAACTAGGGCTGTGACAGGGGGCCTGTGCCGGTGGTGGCGTTGCCCTGGAATACCTGTTTTTACACGCCCGAATGCTTTTCTTCTTCCTCCACTCACTGACGTCCAAGCACCTTCAAGATGATTTGGGTTAAGGAGCAGCCTATTTGAAAAATATGCTTGTTCCCAGGAGTCAGGCGGCTCTAGTCATTCAACTAGAATGACTAGTCAAGTTAAACTAGTACTGTAGTTTGACTTCCTGTTTACCATCCTTAAAAGACCCACCACAACAAAGCAGACACGGTCCCCAAGAAAGACCCCAGTCTCCCTGAGTCTGTTTGTCCTTTCTCACAGTCTCCTCCCCTCCCCTTCCCATCCAAACTTGTCCCCTCTGCTCCTGCTATAAGCACACGCACCCGGACTTGGACTCAGCCCCTGCTCTCTCACTTCCACCCACTCAGCCATGCCATTCCTTCTCCTTGAGGAAGGTCTCATCATTTCCACCTGTTGATGATTTTAGCATCGGTCAAACCCCTCTAGAACCTTCTCCCCCATAAAACTCTGTAGTATGGCTCCAGATCTCCTTCTGTGGCGTTCGCTGGCATTCTGTTTTGACTCTTCTCCTTGTGACTCTTCTCCCCACCAGCTTGCGGGTCTCCCTGGACACTGTCACTTACGAATCTTGTGGGAAAGAGGAAGGAGGAGCAGGAGAAGTTGTAGGATATCACCATTAATAATCCGCATTTCACTTGTTCACTTTTCCTACCTATAGGTAGACACGGGACCTTAACACCTGCCTCCTACTATCTTGTCCATTTTTTCTGGGGGTCGAGGGGGTGCTCACAACTCTGTCCCTCGTTGATGTCTACTGCCACAGCCTTTGAGGAAGGCTTCTTGTGCTGCAGTTGCTCTGCCTTAGTCTTTGAGAACACTGCTTTCTGCCAACTAAGATGCTGCTTCTCAGGCAAAACCTAGAAGGTAACAAATAGCACCATGCCCTTCAGCCTCCCCGGACAAGCTGTGTTCCAGACGTCCTCAACTCTGGATCACACTCTGTCCCCTGGGCGCTCCCTGTGCGTCAAAGATTCCCTTGTAAAGCCCGCTTCTGTACTTTTGGCCTGCATCTCTCTGCAGGGTCACACTGGGGAACAGGCACTATTCTGCCTCTGCCCCAGGAATGTACACAGGACTTGCTCCTGTAAGCCAACTCCCATGCATGTTGATCTGTACAAATTGATGTGGATACAAGCTTTGAATCCCTTAAAAAATTTTTCTTAACATTTATTTATTTTTTGAGAGACAGAGTGTGAGTGGGGGAGGGACAGAGAGAGAGGGAGTCACAGAATCTCAAGCAGGCTTCAGGTTCTGAGCTGCCAGCACAGAGCCCGATGTGGGGTTTGAACTCACGAACTGTGAGATCATGACCTGAGCCAAAGTTGGACGCTTAACCGACTGAGCCACCCAGGCTCCGCTCCCCTCCTTTTTAATGTTTATTTATTTTTGAAGGAGAGAGAGACAGACAGACAGACAGACAGACAGAACATGGATGGGGGAGGGGCAGAGAGAGAGAGAGAGGCACAGAATCCGAAGCAGGCTCCAGGCTCTGAGCTGTCAGTACAGAGCCTGATGTGGGGCTTGAACTCACAAACCATGAGATCGTGACCTGACCCAAAGTCAGATGCCCAACCGACTGAGCTGCCCAGGCGCCCCTGAATCTCTTTTTAGCCTCTGCTACAACATACTCATAATTAATTTATGAAGTTTTCTTTATTTTTGTTTTATGAATTTGTATTGGGGAGGTGAGTAGAAGAAGGAAGAGGAAAGGGAAGATGGTATTGGAGGCTGACTACTTTGAGAGTTAGTGCATGCCTGGGTGGGGTATCAGAATGGAGACCTTTGGATAGAAGGAGGCTCTGGGTGCCTGAGGAGAAGGACAGTGACCGGTGGGAGAGAGGGAAGTGAATGAGGATCCAACTTGGTCCATTTTAAGCTTTGTTCTGGAACTCTGTCTGCTAGGAATTTTTCAGTTGCAAGTAAACAGGAACTCAGCACAAATTGGCTAAGGCAAAACAGAGACTTATTGGCTCATGCAAGTAAAAAGTCCAGGGATAGGTCTGACCGGCTTCATGCATGGTTTGTTCTAGAAGTTCACGACTTCATCAGGGCTTCTGCTCCTTTCCTGTGCAGTTCCTTCAACACTGCATACTCTTCTGCGCTCCCTTCTGTGTGCTGCCTTGGACCTCGGGTTAACCCCTGTCATGGTGGTGGCAATACCCACAGTGGTTCAGGATCTCCCATTAACCCACCGCCCTGTTCGGAGGAGCAGGTAGCCTTTCCTATCATAGCTCCAGCAGAAGAAGCTGCTGTCAGGAGACTGCCCGACGTCAGTAGTTGGCCACTCCTAGGGATGAGATTGGGGTCGCCCCATCATGGCTGGGAATGGGGAACACCAGTTCCCTAAGGGAGTTTTGGGAGCTTGTGGTAGATGGAGAGGAAAATGGGTGCTGCGAAAGCAGTTAGTCAGATGTTTTCTCGAGGAAGGACTTTCATGTGAACCCCGGCAAATAATCAGAATTTCTTCCTTCTCCTGCTCCTCCTTTTTCTTCTTACCTCATGTTTTAACCATGTCATGGATTAAATTGGAATGTTTTACAATTGTGGAATACATATAACATGAGACTTGGCATCTTCACTGCTTTTCAGTGTACAGTCCAGTGACTTTAGGTGTGTCTGAATTGTTGTGCTACTTTACCACCAGCTATCCTAAGTATAGCTTTGTGGGCTAATCTGGGAGTCTTTCTGTTGTAACATCCTTCCTCCCTCCCTCCCTTCCTCCCTTCCTTTTCTACCTTCCTTCCTTCCTTCCTTCCTTCCTTTTCTTCCTCCCTCCCTCCCTTCCTTCCTTCCTTCCTTCCTTCCATCCTTCCTTTTCTTCCTCCCTCCCTCCTTCCCTTCCTTCCCTCCTTCCTTCCTTATCTTCCTCCCTCCCTCCCTTCCTCTCTCCATTCTTTCCATCCTCCTTCCCTTCCTTCCT
This sequence comes from Panthera leo, assembly GCF_018350215.1. NCBI lineage: Eukaryota > Metazoa > Chordata > Mammalia > Carnivora > Felidae > Panthera > Panthera leo. The sequence goes on along the minus strand of NC_056686.1, from coordinate 141,723,840 downwards.
CCTTCCCTTCCTTCCTCCCTTCCTTCCTTCCTTCCTTCCTTCCTTCCTTCCTTTTCTTCCTCCCTCCCTCCCTTCCTTCCTTTTCTTTCTCCCTCCCTCCCTTTCTTCCTCCCTCCATTCTTTCCATCCTCCTTCCCTTCCTCCCTCCCTTCCTTCCTTCTTTCCTTCCTTCCTTCCTTTTCTTCCTCCCTCCCTCCCTCCCTTCCTTCCTTTTCTTCCTCCCTCCCTTCCTTCCTCCCTCCATTCTTTCCATCCTCCTTCCCTTCCTCCCTCCCTTCCTTCCTTCCTTCCTTCCTTCCTTCCTTCCTTCTTCTTCCTCCCTCCCTCCCTCCCTCCCCCCCCTCCCTTCCTTCCTTTTCTTCCTTCCTCCCTCCCTCCCTTCCTTCCTCCATTCTTTCCATCCTCCTTCCCTTCCTTCCTTCCTTCCTTCCTTCTTTCCTTCCTTCCTTCCTTCCTTCCTTTTAAGAGAGAGAGGGCACAAATGAACGAGGGCAGAGAGAGAGGGGGAGATAGAATCCCATGAGGGGCAGAGAGAGGGAGAGAAGCAGGGCTCAAGCTCACCTGATGTGGGGCATGAGCTCACAAACCCTGAGTCAGATGCTTAACTACACAAGGTACCCAGGAGCCCCGTAACATTGTTTCTTAATAAAAAAATGTGTACACATTTCAGGGGTGCCTGGGTGGCTCAGTCAGTTAGGTGGCCGACTTCGTCTCAGGTTATGATCTCATGGTTCGTGGGTTTGAGTCCCACATTGGGGTCTGTACTGACAGCTCAGAGCCTGGAGTCTGCTTCAGATTCTGTGTCTCCCTCTCTCTGTGCCCCTCCCTTGCTCATGCTCTGTCTCTCTCAAAAATAAATAAACATTAAAAAAAAAATATGTACCAAGATTCAAATAACTGACTAAACAATGAATTTCTGGGACACCATGCATTAATAGAGGAATGACTACCGAAGTCATATTTCTCAGGACCTCTGTTTTTCTGTCTGCAAAATGGGGGTTTAAGTGGACAGGGCTAGTGACTTCTGAGGTTCCTTCAAGTACTAGTAATTATAGGACTTTATGTCTGTGTCTGCAAATGTGTGTAGTCAACTCCTATCTTGGGAGAAGACACTGTATTCTGTTGTTTCTGGGGCAATGCTGTGTCACTTAGCTGCTGAGATGAGCTCATAAAACGTGGGGTCGTTCAATATAAAGTATTATTGAAAGCATTAGATGAGGCTATCCTTTTTAGATTGTAACAAAGAGAGGCTGCGGAGATGCTTACAAGAAGAAAGATAATTTGGGATAGAGCTGGAATTTCTAGATCTTTCAAGCATATGCATACGGCATGAAAGGATATGTGCAGAATAGAGTGGCTTGTCAAGAATGAAGTATTTGTGTAATGTGGTAAGGTGGTTCTCAGATGTGCATCCTGGAGGCTATTAAGAGGAAGTCGGCAGAGTAGTGAGGCTCACACTGCTATGATTATCACAGCCATCAGGAAGAGCAAGTAGCTAATGGGGCTTTCAAACTATAATAAAGAATGACGAAAATTTCCATATTGAAACTTTGCTGAAGGTGAGTGGAACCGCAAGATTGATTTATATCATTTGAGAACACTGCATTAGGGGCTTTCGATATTGGCTTTCCTGCTTCTCCCTAGTTTCTCAGGGGCATGATGTTTAGCATTAGTCACTCAGCATGGCTTCCCATTTTCCAATAAATAAGGCAGGAATTTCTGTTTTTAAGTGACATTAACTATTTAATAAGTACACTTCGGTGGATATTTTTATAACAGACCTCATATGTTCAAGTTGCCTGGGTAAGCTGGTGCACTTGACTGTTTCCTTTCTCATCCCTCTTCCACTCAGTGGCACATGCTCCTTATTTATTATTTAAAGATATATTTATATCCTGCCTTGTTCTAGAAATGACTTTAGTTAGCTTGTATGACATCACCAGTGAATTAAATGAACTAAGGAGAAAATAAGGGTAAGAATGTGTGCTGAATACGCAACTCTCGTCAGTTGCTAGTTGGGAACCTCAAGTTTGACTCTGAACTTTCTAGGACCTACCTAAAGAGGAAAGCAAGATGACTTACAGGATTTATAATGTCCATGGGTAAAAGTAAAGTTGTTTAGGAAAAGCACGCTGAGAGTAGATATTCTCCCATGTTTTCATAAGGTCGACACTGTGTAAGTCAGTAAGTTAAACCCTGAAGTGACACTTTATCATAATTCTGGAGTTGATGCTTATAATACCCTTCAGTGGATAATGTTCCTCATCATGCTGGAGTGCACTTCAATAAAAGCAATTATGTGGGTGCCATTGATCTATGGTTCACTAGTGTCTGTGCTTCTCAACCTTGGCTGCCTATTAGTATCACCAGGTAAAAATATAAAAATCTGTGGGCCCAAGCTGCATTCCAGCTTAATTAAATCATGATTTCTGAGGATGGGACTCAGGCATCAGTGTTTTTTTAAAATTCCTCAGGTGATGAATGCTGCTCTCTGGTCTCATGTAATCCAAGGGGAAGATTTTAGAGCAGCTGTTTTCAACTAGGATGTATTAGCATAAGTTAGGTGATATTGCAGTAATAGAAACTTCCTTGAAACAGCAACTACAGTAATAAAAGCTTGGTGTGCACACATACTCCGTGTATCTCCTGGGTTAGCTAGGGGTGTCGTTGGTGTTGTTCTCACTCCAATAGGGCAGCCATTCTCTGGAACATTTCTGTTTGCTGCAGAAGAGGGAATGAGAGACATGGTGGATCACACATTGGCTGTTGAAGCTCTGCTTGGACGTATACTAAGATACTGTAGCACTGAAACAAAAAGATACAATGTATATTTCTTGGTCACTTAACAGTCTGGAGGTAGATAGGCAGGTCAGAGTGGTAGGTGGCTCTATTCTGAGATCAGTGGTCCAAGGACCCAGGCTGGTGGACAGGCTCTGTCATTCTCAACATTTAGATCCCATCTTTGGGCCCAACGTGACTGGTACAGTCATCGCTATTTCCTAGGCAGCTCAAAGGCAAAAGAAGAGAATAAGCAGTTTCATTTTGAAGGGAATGACCTAGAAGTTGAACATATTTTTGTGCTCAAAACCCATTGGCCTGAACTTTGTCGTGAGGCTACATCTGCCTTCAAAGGAGGCTGAGGAATGTGGTCTCTAGCTGAGTAGCCACGTGAAGGCTAGAAATCGTGACAGCTTTATTTCTGGTGAGAAAAAGAGACTCGATATTGGGGCCAGTTAGGCAGACACTGCCCTATCACAGTTGTGATTTGCAAAGTTTGGCTTTAAAATAAAAATTTCTTCAGGGGCGCCTGGGTGGCTCAGTCGGTTAAGCGTCCGACTTTGGCTCAGGTCATGATCTCGCGGTCTGTGGGTTCGAGCCCTGCATTGGGCTCTGTGCTGACAGCTCAGAGCCTGCAGCCTGTTTCGGATTCTGTGTCTCCTCCTCTCTCTGCCCGCTCCCCTCCCACCCCCGCCACCCCATGCTCATGCTCTGTTTCTCTCTGTCTCTCAATAATAAACAAATGTTAAAAAAAACCTTTTTTTTAAAGTAAAAATTTCTTCAAATGACATTGCAGATGTCACCGTTGGTAATCAACAGACTTGGAGATGCTTTGATGGGGAGGGACTGTATCTGGACCACCCTCTCGGTTTCCTCCTCATGCTCTCTGCAGCAGTTCTAGAGGCATCTTGAAGGACCCATGAACATCAGTGATGTAGATGAACTGATGGTTCACATATGCTATAGACCATCTTCCCAAAATATTGTTCTTCATGGAAGCAAATTGGGAAGGCATTGAAGTGATGGGTCTGAAGAATCCTTGCGGACAGCTCTGTCTCCGAAAGGCATCTCAAATCCATCTACTTCTCTCCATCTGTCTTCTTTCGCCAGCCTAGCTCCTCCTGTGAGCCTCCTCCTCTCTCTTCTGGCCTACCGAGAGAGCCTCCCTGCTTCCATTCATCACCCCATCCGTTCTTTACAGAACTGGCGGAGTTGTCTTTCTAAAAGGGAAATCAGATCATGCCATTCTCCGGTTTAAAACCCTCCAAATGGCTTTAAATTGTGTTAAAGTGTAATGTAAATTCCTTATTGTCTACAAGACTTTATCATGACAGGACGCCTGCCAGGCTGTCTTACTTCATCTGCTGCTCTCCTGCTTGCTACCCTGCCCCCCTACCGTCTCCCCAGCCCAGGCCTTCTTGGTGTTCTTTGAATAAACCAAGGTTAATCCTGTCTTTGGGCCTTTGCACCTCTGTCCTCTTGTCCTTGAATGCTCTTTCCCCAGCTCTGCACATGGTGGCTTCCTTCTCATTCTTCCCATCTCAGCCCAGACATTGCCTTCTTACACTTGTCTGGCTGCCCATCTAAGGCAGACCCCCACCTCCCGCGCTTACGTGCTCTCACATAACCTGAATTATGTATTCTTCCTTTTATTTATTCATTCCCATCCATCCTTACTGGATCATAAGTGTGAAAAAGGCAGGGAACTGGTAGGTATCTGGCATCTGGCACATTGTATGTGTTTAATAAATGTTGGTTGGTAAATGAATAGGATGGCAGTAGTTTCGAGATTCAGCACCTGCGTAAGAACCTGGGTAGAGCCCTAGTCTGTGTTGCCAGTTAAGTGAGAGATTGTGCTAAGGATAGACTTGGTGTGTTCTTTTAAGAGCGGAGGTATCTAAGAAGAACGTGTTTCTGAAAAAAAGGTTTAGAGGTGATCCGTGGTCTGAGGGTCCTCTCAGAAAACGTCTCAGAAAGTTTTCTCAAAAACACACAAACGGCTCTTTGTGGACCCATAGATTCGAGCCCAGAGACATCGCTGCTATGTTTTTGGCTTGGAAAAAAAATTAAAGCCGTTGTCGCCCCACGGCCCCCTGGCCCCTACCGTGGCCCGTCTAGCTCTTGACACTTCCCCTTTCTAATCCCCTTTCCCAAAAGACCTTATGATGACATGTATGCCCTAAGCCCTGGGTCGCATGTTTGATGTCGGGGATGTTATTTGCAATCTGGTGACTTGCAGCTGAGCATCAACTTTATTCTCTTACTTGTTTCAATTGGATGCCCCATCCTGGATTTGCTTAAGGACAGTTTCTGCCTCAACAGAACACATCTAAGAATGTGTTCTTCCTCTCGCTCAGCACCGTCTGACTAGCACTTGGCCTCAGATCTTCATCTCCTTGTGGCTGAAGCCTTGGTCTGGGGCCAGGGACCGGATGCCTGAGTCCTGCAGACCAGATCCTTTCATCCTAGACTTCCACAGCAGGCAGCAGCATGTGTTGGGCTCTGGAGCTTGAGCCGGAGTCGGGAAAGGCTGAGACGGGAAAGGCTGCGTGTGCGGCCGAGGTGTGTATGGGTCAGTGGTGTAAAGCGACCAGTGGTACTTTGACCAGACCTGAGGGCGGGCCGTGGATCAGGCCAGAGGTCTGACCTGGGGAAATCGGCAGAGCCTGCCGGAGGGAGTAAGTGATCCCTGGGGGGGTCCTTTGCATCCGCTAGCGCTCCACCTGGATTACTCTCCCCTCCACTGCTTTTTCTGGTGAACTCCTACTCCTTTTCTTCACGATTGCATAAATGTCACATCCTCTCTACAGTCTTCTCCAACACCCCCGGGCAGAATTAGTTTCTTCCTCCCTTAGTACATTTGGAGCACTTCGCACATTGTTTTGAGATGGTATGTTTACAGGTCTCTCCCACTACCAGTCATCCCTCTCAAGGACTCGGCTCTGTCTTCATTTTCTTCAGAGAGGCAGCACTGCAGAGCTGTGAATAGAATGGGCTGTGGAATCAGGTGGACTGGAATGTGAGCTCCATCACCTTCTATTTGTACGACCTTGGGCAAGGAATACCCTGAGGCTTATTTTCCTCACCCATAAAATGGGGCTAGCAACATCTGCCTCACAGGGTGTTATGAGAATTTTGAGAACTGAGATAATGTACGCATATCTCATATACAAATTATTTTGTTTAAAACAACCTAGTGTAGCTATTCTGCTTTAGAAGCAGGGTAGAGGCCACGATTTGTACCAGTGCTGCTGCCTTCCTTTTCCAGAGATTGGTGGGGAAGGCTGAAATTTCAAAGCCTCTGCTGGTCCCTCTGTGCTTTTGAAGAGAGCATCTTAGTGGCGCCTGGGTGGCTCAGTCTGTTAAGTGTCCGACTTCGACTCAGGTCATGATCTCGTGGTTTGTGAGTTCGAGCCCCGTGTCAGGCTCTGGGCTGACAGCTCACAGCCTGGAGCCTGCTTTGGATTCTGTGTCTCCCTCTCTCTCTGCCCCTCTCCCGCTCATGCTCTGTCTCTCTCTCTCTCTCCCTGTCAAAAACAAATAAACATTAAAACAATTTTAGGAGAGCATCTTAGAAGGATGATAGTTGTGTTGATGACATGGCTGCTGGTGGTGATGGTGGTTGTGGTGATGGCAGAGGTGGTGGTATTTGTGGCAATGATGGTGGTGTTGGTGATGTTGGGGGTGAGGTGGTGGCAGGGATGTTGGTAAAGGTGGTGGCTATGGTGAGGCTGGGTGTGTGGGGGTAGTTGTTGTGGAGCTGACGGTGGTAAGTGTTGGTAGCTCTGAAGGCTTTGGGAACAAGCTAGTTTCTGGCACCTACTCTGGGTTGCTCACCTCTGCTGCTCAGCCCGCTACTGGGATTCATGGTCCCCAGCTCCTGGAGTGATGACTACACAGCTTTGTTTCTGTTGTCTTGCCATTCTGCCTCTGCTTGCCCACTTTATTCTAACTTGGTCCACATAGGCTTCCTTGGGGTTCCTTACCTGGCTCAGCTCTTGACTCTATCTCTGTACATTGGCTTTGGGGGTAGATTCCTGGATCTATTGTAGAATCCCATCCCATCCGTCTCCATGCGGTCTTGTCTCTTTGGTCCTAGATCCCTGATCTTCACCCTGGAGCCAGAGACGTGTCCCCAGTAGATTAGTCCTTTGAGTTGCTTGTCAGATGAGAGATTTTAATCCTAGGAGATTACATTTCTTGTTGAAGGGGTTTCCCAAGTTTTGGGAGCCCCCTCTTGAAGAAGACAGCTGGTAATGGAGAATGGACTCTGTTTTAAACAATGAAAGCAGACTGACAGATATGCCCACAATTATGTCTTTTATTCTCTTTTCAAAATGTATCTTTAATTATTTTCAGAGTTTTTATGATCCTGCACTCTGTTCCAATCTCTTTAATGTTATTTAACCTGTTTGGTTTTTTTTTATTTGTATATTTAATAACGCATTTGTTTACATTTCTGTATCAGCTTGTTCAAAATTCATAATAATTCCATTCTTCTGCCAACTTAACGCCAGACTTGGTGATGGCACTAGAATCTGGGGGCGGTGGCTAAATTCTCATGGAAGCATAGTAAAAACACGATTGCCAGCTTACTACAGTAGGCAAACAGCATTGAGCTAAGGCAGACACTTCAATGGAGAGGACACTTTCAAGTGGGTTGGATTTGGTGCAGGAGTTGGGGGTGAAGGGTGGGACGCATGGATTTTTGGATCTTTGATAACAAGAAGGAAGGTTGCTTTGTTAAGGAAATTATTATGCTGACGTTATAACATTTGTGTTTCCTGATGGCTGACTGTCCTCAGTTCTCCTGGCCTTACTCTTTCTCTGCCAAGTGTACAAAGTAGGTGTGTAGATTTCTTCCAAAGACCGGGAGCATTTTTGTGATATATTGCTCTGTGAGAGCATTTCCCTGTTATTTTGTAAAATCCCTTAAATGGGCACAAAATTCTGGTCTTGTAGAAAGAGCCCAATATTGACAGTAAAAGCCAAAGTTCAAGGTCTGGCTTAGCCATTCTTAGATCTAGAATATGTCATTTATGTTCTTTAAGTTGTAGTTACCACTTCTATAAAATGGAAGTAATAACTGCCGTGCCTCATTGCGAGGTTTTTGTAAGCTTTGACTGAGACATTATCTGTGAAAAAGGTTTAAACATTCAAAGGTTTCTATTGCTATTTTTATATTTGACTTGTGATACGTATCTTAAGGCATGAATGTTCTTTAGGAATTTTGCTGTTTAGGAAAGCTAATTCACTTATCATGGATATTTATGAAAATAATTATACTTTCAAATTATCTTGCATACAAACATTCCTCCCAAATTTAGTATTCATTAAGCCCCTCTAGCCATGTTCATTTCTCAAGTTGTTTTGGAGCTGTGAAGTAACATTCAGCTCAGTGACAGACATTCTCCAGATTTCTGCCACCAGTCCATGCTCTCTTGGTCTGGAATATTGTTCCACTCTTGTCTGGTGTGTTCCTGTTGCTCTCTGAAGCCCCAGCTTAGAAGCCCCCTCTTTGGAATCTCTATTCAATTGCTCCTGGCGGAAGTCATCATTTCTTTCTTTCTCTTTCTTTCTTTCTTTCTTTCTTTCTTTCTTTCTTTCTTTCTCTCTCTCTCTCTCTCTTTCTTTCTTTCTTTCTTTCTTTCTTTCTTTCTTTCTTTCTTTCTTTCTTTCTTTCTCTTTCTTCCTCTCTTTCAAGTAGTCTTCATGCCAGCTCATAGCCCAGTGCAGGGCTTGAACTCACAACCCTGAAATCAGGACCTGGGCTGACATCAAGAGTCAGACACTTAACTGACTAAGCCACCCAGGCACCCCAGAAGGAGTCATTTCTGTCCTCTTACAGTGTCTTGTTCTTATCACTAAACTGCCCCTGTCAGACTGTCATCTAATTGTAAATTATACCTGTGTATGAGCTGCAGGAGGGCAAGGATTTTTGTTGCATTTGATCCCTGTGTGACTCCCAGTGCCTAGGAATGTGCTTGGTACACAGCGGGTGCTCAGTGAACTTTTACTGAATGAATGAATGAATGAATGAATGAATGAAGATAAGCCACGTCCTTCAGTTTCTTAAGGCCAAGAACTGATTTATGATGTCTCTTGTGCCTTTGTCTTAGTCAGGGCTTTGTGCCTACTAGGTTTACAAGTTGTTGAATACATAGATTCCTGGGTTAGGCCCACATATATCTAAAAACAAAAGAGAAAGGATAAATATTATAAGATCCTAAAGATATTACTATTGAAACTTCACACCATAATTGTTTAAAGTGCCTCATATTTATTTTATAAACACCTGTGGCAAATATCTGGAGAGGTTTAAAAATCAAATGAACCAAACCGTAGGCTTTCCTGGACCACTTTTTAATATAAATGTTACATTTTTTCCCCTAAAAAATGGTATAAACATTAGCATCTTTAGTATCCTAATGTATAGATATTAATAGTTTCCTGTTAATAAGAATTATTGCAAATTCATGGTTAGTATCAAAATAATGATAGCCCAAATTTTTGCAAATGGCCATTTGCCAGACTTTCTGTAACTCCCTCCCCCCTGCTGTGTTTGAGGAAGTCTTTCTCATAGTAAGGCTTTTAAAATTCTACTTACAAAATTTTATATCCTCTTCAGCAGATGGGCTGACCGGCTTACAGTCTCCATGGTAACAAGGTTTCTGTGTTTTTTCCCCCCTTTTAAAATAGCCTAAAGTCACAGAAGGGAACTTAGATATTAATAGCATAAGAAATTTCAGTGTGAACAACAGTTATTAAATATGCAGCTTTTGATTACTTGTTTCTTGATCCAGAATCATTTATGATGTATAGCAACTATGATTAAGCAGGTATGAATATAATTTTAATACTCATGCAGGTTAGAATATGGCATTTGGTTTGCTGAAATGATTAACTGTTGGACAACCTGTTTCAATTAGCCTCTACTTTCTAACTTCCTTTCTGTTAGCCAAATCAGATTGCATACTACCCTGTCCCTGAGGAGTCAACAGCATAGTAATAATGCGTTAGTTTTAACATCTACTTGGAAGTCAAAACCAAAGCTCTTTTGTTGCTGTGCAGTTTCTGTGGACAATCATTTTTGTCTTCAGCATATGTGTGTTTGTGCTAAATATAGGAAAAGCATGAATGATTTCTGGGGCATAGCCTGTGATGGCTTGATTGGGTTCTGGTATCTTTGGCTGATGCACATGAAGCGGTACAACCCCAAACCCAGCTAGTGCATAAATGATTCTCTAAGACTAGTATACTAGCGAATCACGAAAATATATTTTTTAAAGAGGGCTGTATTCGGCTTGCTGAAGTTCTGGCTTTTTCCCAGGAACTGCCCTATTTCTGATAGAGCATGGTTGGGCCTTGCACAGAAAAGTTAATTCTTATTTTTGGGCCTACTTATAAGTGTTTATATTTTGAGAAGTTGTGACATAGTCTTGCTTGTTTAGCTGTAAATATTGGCATGGATTGCTATTCTATTAGGATCTAAAATAAAGGATAAAGTTTTCTCTAAAACAGGGGTGCCTGGGTGGCTTAGTCAGTTAAGTGTCCAACTCTTGACTTCAGCTCAGGTCCTATCTCATGGTTTGAGGGTTCGAGCTCCGTGTTGGACTCTGTGCTGACAGTGTGGAGGCTGCTTTGGATTCTCTGTCTCTCCCTCTCTCTCTGCCCCTCCTTTGCTCGTGTCTTCTTTCTCTCTCTCAAAATAAATAAATAACCATTAAAAAACTGGGGCGCCTGGGTGGCTCAGCTGAGCATCCGATTTCGTGCTCAGGTCATGATCTCACGGTCCATGGGTTCGAGCCCTATGTTGGGCTCTGTGCTGACAGCTCAAAGCCTGGAGTCTGCTTCAGATTCTGTGTCTCCCTCTCTCTCTGCCCCTCCCCCTCATGCTCTTTCTCTTTCTCTCTCTCTGTCAAAAATAAACATTAAAAAAAATATTTTTTTAATTTTAAAAAACTTTTTTCCTCTAAAACAGCAGAAATGTATCAAGCATATCTACAGTGCCTGGCCCTGTGGTGGGCTCTTCTAATTATGTTATTGAAACTAAAATCCTATTATGAGAAAGTCTGAGAGTTTGATTTAAGTTCTAAATAAAACTTTTCCTCCCTATTTTCCATTGTCGTGTCTCTATATTCACTTTCTTTGCTGTCAGCTGATCAGGCTGAGCTGTAAAAGGCCCAGTGTGGAGGGTATGTGTGAAAGTAGCATTGGATTCTACTGAAAAAGAAAAGGGTGTTGCTTATATGTTTGTGATAGAGGTTTAGTAGGAGGTTGGTTCGGGTTGGGTATGTGCTGATGAGGCTCTGGTCGTGTATGGGAACAATTTCCCAGGAGGCTGAGGTCTTGATCCTTATTAAAGCACTTTCTCTCCCATACTCCCCTTAAATGATTAGGCTTTGTTTTGTCCAAAATTTCCTCCAGAAGCTTTTTTTTTTTTTTTAAGAGTATATACTTTTTTTTTTTTAAGTTTATTTATTTATTTTGAGAGGCTGAAAGGAGCAGAGGGAGGGGATGAGTGGGAAGGGGCAGAGAAAGAGGAAGAGAGAGAATCCCAAGCAGGCTCCATGCTGTCAGTGCAGAGCCTGATGTGGGTTTTGAACTCATGAACCACGAGATCATGACCCGAGCCGAAACCAAGAAGAGTCAGACGCTTAACTGACTGAGCCACCCAGGTGCCGTGCTTTGAAAGCTTTTGTGCAGGTGGTTGATTTGGAATGTGATTCCAGGGAGCGGGAGTGGGAGAGGGAGAGTGAAAGCCATTATCAGAATGTTTTAACAGGTTGACTGGCGCTAGGAGCAGCTAGTGATTGATGACACGATGTCTCTGTACGGAGCCTTGTGAAATGCATGTCAGAACTGTCTATGCTGGACAACAAAAGGGGGAAGCATTGCTCCTTAGGCTTCTGCCCCTCCTTGATCAAGGGTGGCCCTCCCAGGAGTTGGCTGTCTCTTACTACCAGGTTGCACATGTGTGAGTGCCGAGTGTCCTGCACCCCATTGTCAGAGAAGCCCAGGGCCAGGGATCCAAGGTCTGTAGAAGGAGTGAGGCCAGGCACGGTCAGATGACACTGGTGTGAAGCTGCTTGCAAGCCTGTGTAGAACTGATTGCTGCAGTGGAGATGGGAGAAAGGGGTGGGACCTAGGGGATGTGAAGCGGTTCCTAAAGGGTACAAGTGTGCATCCCGGAGACACTGGTTCATTCCTTATTGCCTTGGGGAAGGGAGGATTCTTTCCTGTGTCTTCCCAGGAAATATAGGTGGTGGGTTCTTCAAGTGTCTAGAAGTAAGTTCATCTTTACAGTCTCACCTGCCTGATCCTCCTGATCCGTTCCTCATTTTGGCTTCAGTACCTTACTAACAACAGTAAGCCGTCGTCCTGTCCAAGCTTCGTGGAGCTATTCCAGTTAGGATATTGATGTCCTGGTGTCCTTGCCAGGCCTTTGAAACCAGAGTCAGGGGAGAGGGCCCCATGTCAATCAGTTATTCTTTATCCAGCCTTATATTTTGCAGTCCCTCTAAAACCTTTAGGATCCACTCCAAATTATCTTCTTTTGGTTCCTGCTGATATATATTGCTTTGGTGAATAAGCAGTTTATTTCTATAACAGGAACTATGTTTCCCTGCTTGGGCTGTGATGAGATTTGACTCTTAAGTTATTGGTTCAGAGACAATGAGATGATGTGGTGGCAGATCCCAAAAAGGACAGGAATTACCTTGTTGGGCATCTCCTTACGTGAGGACTTTGCAGGGTCTCTAGGAAAGGGGAGGTGGCTCTCCTCTAGCAGGAAGGAGTGAACTGCTGTTAACGGTCTGGAGGATTCAGGGCTTTAAGATTCTTAGGCTCATCTGCCCAGATGTCCAGATTTCAGATCATAGAGTCACCTGCTTTCCTATCAGGGCCCTGATTTGGACAGGAGATGTACTCAGATTGCATTCAGTCTCCTTTGCAGGCCTCCAGCTTTCCAGTTAGTTCCTGAGCCTGATTTTCAGTACTGTCTGCCTTGTGGCTGCAGGAGATTAAGATCAACCGAATTGCCGCTACAGAAGCATTTTATGGTGTGCTTTGTGTTAGTGGTTGGCTGACCTGGGCCTGTAATTTTCGTTTTATCTCTTCAAGGCTTCCAAAGCAGTTAACAAAAGCTAACCAACTCTGTAATTCTTACAATGGACCGCATATCATTCAAGTACCACAATTACTACCACTTAGTTCAGTGCTTCATAGGCACTGAACTATAGGCACAGTGCATAGGCACAGTGAACATAGGCACAGTGCATCTGTGCCTCATCCCAATCCACCACAGGTAGGAGTATTAGTAAGTATGATGCTCCCGCATCCCCCTACTGCCAGGGGATTATCATTAACCTTCTTACCACCAGCAGTTGGGGAGTGATCCAGCTTCCTAATCCAGAAGGTCTGTTTTCCAGGTACACTTCCTTATCAACTCTTGTAGCTTAGGTGCCCATGAAAGCAGAGCCTGAGGTGAATGCTTGCATGCAGGCTTTATTTGGGATGTGGTCCCAGTTGGGATGGAGAAAGGGAAAAAGGGAGGCAGGGAGGCCAAAACACGCATACATTGTCAAACTGACCACTGTTGAGGGCAATGGGTGCTTGATTCCTGGCACTTTGAGGAGCCTTATAAAATGCATCTCAGAATGAAATGAATAAGCATGTATCCGTTGGCTTCTGCCCCTGTTGGTCAAGAGTGGCCCAAGGTGATGACTTCCCTGCAAATGCATGGGGTTGGGTTACAAATGCATGAATATGGAGTGGATAACTATGTGCCCCTAAATCTTGGTTGATATTAGAAAGCTCTGAAGTAGGAACCTGAGGGTGTGTGGAGGCCTCTCCACAGAGGCTAGGTGTTGTCAGATTACACCTGCTTGAATCTGCCTGAATCTTGCATGGACCTGGTCACCTCAGCAGGCACTGGATGTGGGGCTGAGACATTAAGAAGTGATTAGTGAGGGATGTGATTGATCCATTGACTAAATGGATACATTTATGGTCATCAACAGCATCCATTTTATCTTTAGTTTCTTTTTTCTGCTATGAATATGAATATATAAATAACTTTTGTGATAACAAATAATGTTATTTAAAATATTACTTCTTCTTAAAAAAATAAATACTGTAGTCTTAACCCCAGGACTGCCTGGGGGAGAGCACGAGTGAGGAGAGTAGAGAAAAAATTATGTCATTAAATTGCTGCGTGCTGTTAGTTCCCACGTGGAGTGTGGGAAGTTAAACATTATAGTGAAAAGCCTGAAACTGCAGTGCGTGAAGTCCTTGAAGACCTGGTCAGAATAGCTCGTTACTAAGAACTCCTCTTTCTAACACTCTTCCCTTCCCTCTGACTTTAAAGGACTACTCTGACTTAGGAGGATTCTCTGTGTGGTTTTAGCAGACCTAACCAAACCTTCAAAATAGATGTTACCAGCCAAGGAACTTGCCAGAAGTGCAACTCCATGGAAAATGTATATAACCCATTGGCACCAGCCTGTGGATAAGAGACGGAAGACAGACCTGCAAGTCAGGATAGTTTACTGCACCAGCAAGAGTGTATATGAAATGTCTGCTCCGTGCCAGGCACCTGGCACAGAAAGAAAAATAAGAATCAGTCCTTGCCCTTGAGAGTAGTTCCTCTCATTGTTCCTGATTTCATAGGAGCACTGCTGTGTAGCAGCTGACTGGGGACTGGAGAGCCAAACTTTTCGGTTTAATGTAGAGTTTGTTGGTGAATTCCCTGTATACTTACGTAGACAGCACTTCTTGGATTTCATGACCGTGTATATAGATAGAATTTCTTCCATTTTATGGTTTTCTTTGCTTGAGTGTATTTCCATTGTTGGTATAACTGTCAGAGCCAATTATTATGAAAAAGTCTGTTTTCTTTTTTATGTGTGTCTATTATTTGAGGAATATATGTTTGTACTGCTTTAAAGTTTATTATGAACATTATGACACATATGTGAAAGAATCTTTAAAAGAATAAAAAAATAGAAATATAAATTCAAATTTTTTCTTCCTGCACCTCGGTGGATGTTTTTTCATGCCACCTGGAATGCTTAAAGTCCGCTTTGGGGACTCTTGACTCAGATGTCCCTGGATGCATTTATACCAGGAGTAAACCCTGAGAGCTGTTTGGATTCATTGGACATAACCAGACTAAAACCAACCCCCGTGCATAGTTACATATTGAATATTGTCTTCTTAACATTTCAGAACTTCTGCTAATTTCCAGTACCCTCCCATTCAGAAGACCATTATCATATTATCTGTTGAGAACTGCAGTTAATCTAGAACCAACGGGCAGCCTAAGTTTGTAGATAGGCTTTGTTTGGTTCATCATTCAGAGAAAAAAATTGGAAGGATTTTGTACAAGAATCTGAATTTTCAACTTTCCTTTAAAAAAATGCGAGAACTGGCAAAGCTAGTTCTTTATTCTTCTGGGGAGATGACTGTCTGGAGATACACCTTTAGGTAGGTGTTTATTCTCTTGTTCCTCACGAGCTCCCTTCTCCCCACTTCCCATTTTCTAACACCTAGCATGCTTCACTCAGTTATGCTGTGTGTCTTTTGTGGAATTTGTTTCTTTTTCTTTTTATTAAAGTTTATTTATTTATTTTTGAGAGGGGGGGTGGGGAGAGAGAGAATTAATGGGGGAGGAGGAGAGAGAGAGGGAGAGAATCCCAAGCAGGCTCCACAGTGTCAGCACAGAGCCCGAGAGGCATGGCTCGATCTCACAAACCAGGAGATGATGACCTGAGCCTTAAACAAGAGTCCGATGCTCAACCTACTGAGCCACCGCCCCTAAATTGTTTCTTTTGATCTAAATTTTGCAAATGGTTAATGTTAACAGAAGTTTCTTGAAATTATATAATGAGCAGAAAACCTATTCAAGCCTCTCGTTCTGCAAGGAGAGTTGTTTGCCTGGTATATGCACTCAGAGCCCCAGTATCTGATTTTGTGCCGCAGTTGGAGCTGGATTGCTAAAGTGTGGTTTATTATAGTCTAGTGATTACAACACAGCCTCTGGAATGAGATTGCCTGGGTTCAGATTTTGGCTCTACTGTTTCCTGTAACCTCAGGCACATTGCTAAACCACTCCCTGCATCAGTTTCTTCATCTGTAAAATGGAGATAGTAAGAAATGGACACATGTAAAATAACTGGCTAATAACATTGCTTAGTATATAGTAAGTATTGGTTGGCTGTTATATTTTCTTTCATTTACCAAGTCCTTTAATGATCATGAAGAGGTTTGTAACTGTTTGGCAATGTCTAAACTGGTTGAGAATAACTGAACCACATGTGCAATGATCTATACACAGTTTGCTAAATAGTTAACTAATCATAAATATATGTGCAATAAATTCCCAATAAATAGCATTTTGGTGTGTCTGATATTAAATCCAGTCCCTTAGTGTGGAGCAGTTACAGCATTGTCTCTGTTCCGGTCCATCTGGAACGCTTCTCAACTCATCTGCTGATCCTCTCCTGCGTGGCTGGCTGGCCCACACCCTAATGCTGATCTAAGTCCAAAGGGGCACTTCCTTGTCCCAAAGCGGATATGCCAGTTTCAGAGAGGTGCCAGCCTTTCTGTCTAAAATTGCTCACAGTTCACACCTCCCGTCCTGCCTTCTGCTCTGTTTCCTTCCTAATTTGTCATTGCACAGGTCTGAGCAAAGCCAGACTTTAAGGAAGTTCTGTCTCCTCCCCTGTGTCCTCTGCCAAATGCCTGCAGTCTGTCTTGCTATGCTGCTTCAAGTTCAGTGCTCCCTGAAGAGCCTCCTTCAATGTTCAGTGATGAGGAGATGATTGATTCTGTAGCATTTTCAGTATGGCTCAGCCACAGGGGTCTTCTGGTTTTTGTTTTTTTTTTTTCTCATGTGTATTTATTTTTGAGAGAGAGAGAGAGAGAGAGAGAGAGAGAGACAGACAGAGTGCAAGCCAGGGAGGGACAGAGAGAGAGGGAGACACTGAATCCGAAGCAGGCTCCAGGCTCTGAGCTGTCAGCACAGAGCCGGATGCGGGCTCGAACCCACGAACTGCGAGATGATGACCTGAGCCAAAGTCGGATGTTTAACCGACTGAGCCACCCGGGTGTCCCTTGGGGTCTTCTGTTTAAATTTTATGTCCATTCTTGGGGCACCTGGGTGGCTCATTCTGTTAAGCTTCTAACTCTTGATTGTGGCTCAGGTCATGATCTTTGGGTTTGTGAGTTTGAGCCCATGTTGGGCTCTGTGCTGACAAGTGTGGAGCCTGCTTGGGATTCTGTCTCTCCTCTCTCTCTCTGCCCCTCCCCACTCATGCTCTCTCTCTCTCTCTCTCTCTCTCTCAAAATAAATAAATAAACATTAAAAAAAATAAATGTTATGCCCATTCTGGATGTGTACCACCTTTGCTTGCTTTAGGAGTGTGTGTATCTGTCAGAAATGCTGTTTTTCTGAGTATTTCTTTGCTGTGATTTAAAGCAGACTCCCCTCTACAAGTGACATATACACAAAGGGACTGTATCAAAACTAAAATAAAATGACTTGAAAGTGGCCAGTGAAGCATTTGGTCAGTGCCGATTGTGACTCCGCAGTGTTGTCAAGACCTCTGGCTGGGTGGTGGGGACTTTGTGTGCCCTTCCCTGCATCCTGGCTGTCTGGATAGTTTTTCTTAAACTCTTTGTTTTCTTCTTTCCACTTGTCTGGATACATTTGAAGTTCCATATAGTGGTCTGTGCTTATTTGTAGGATCAATGAAAAGAATAGTTAACTTAAGCTGTCAGAAGTTTTCCCAAATAAAACAACATGGAAAATGAATTTAGTCTTTGGTATTTGCTGAGAAAGAATTACAGTACTCAGGACGTCAGAATATTTGCAAAACATTCTTGATCATGACTTCTGTGATCGTCATTTGAGATGACCAGCTGCATCTGGAACCATTCATAACATTTCTCTTTCCCGCTTTGGGAAGCAGAAACCCTAACCTCTACATCTGGCTCTTTTTATTTACTTGGTGTATGACTTGAACAAATCACTTAATACCTTTAAAATGTACTTAATAAGCTCTTTCTACTGCACAAAGTTTTGGGGGGCTCAAATGAGTCCACTTATTTAAAGTTGCTTTTAAAATTCAAGTGTGATAGATTATGTTAGGTACTTTTACACTTCACAATATTAATTTAGCAAATTTTCGACTATGAGTCCATGTTTGCTAAGTTAAGATACTACTAATTGAGTCTTTTCTCTGTTTTTAAACAGTTTTAAATATTTTGATTAAAAAGAAATATATGTAGGGTGCCTCGGTGGCTCAGTCAGCTGAGTGTCCCAGTCTTGATTTTAGCTCAGGTCATGATCCCAGGGTTGTGGGATTGAGCCCTGTGTTGGGCCCCGTGCTGAGCGTGGAGCCTGTGTAAGATTCTCTGCCCCTCTGCCCCTCCCCCACTTGTGCATGCTCTCTCGCAAAATAAAAAAAAATAAAAAGAAAGACATGCTCACTACAAAACATTTGAGAAATATAAAAAAGTATAAAGATTACCAATAATGTGTTAAATGCTGGTATTAACATTTTGGGGTATATACTTCCATGTTTTTCTCTACATGTGTATATGTAAATATAGGCAAATGTATTTTTTACCAACATTTACATACTGCTTTGTTACTTACTCTTTTATATCTATATATATATATATATATTTATTTATTTTTAATTAATTAATTTTATTTTTGAGAGAGACAGAGACCGCGTGAGTGGAGGAGGGGCAGAGAGAGAGAAAGAGAGAGAGAGAATCCCAAGCAGCCTCTGAGCCATCAACACAGAGCCCAATGAGGGTTGAGATCATGATCTGAGCCGAAATCAAGAGTTGGATGCTTAATCGACTGAGCCACCCAGGAGCCCCAAGTTACTTACTCTTTTTAAACAAGACTATATTGTAGACATCTTTCTGAGTTAATAAATCAGATCTAGTTTATCTCTTTTAATCCACTGTGTGGATGTGCTATGATTTATTTAACTTGCCCCTGCTGCTGCATATTTGGTTTTCCAATTTTTCACTTTTAAATATAATGCTGACGTTTTACTCTCTTCTGCTGAATTTCTACACTTGAAATTCCTGAGCAATTATTTTCTAAGCTGAAAATCTAACATATTCCCCTATGAGTTATAGAATATCTGGTAATGTAAAACATATGCTTACATTTTTTTAAAGTTTATTTATCTATTTTGAGAGAGGGAGGCAAGGAGGCGCAGGGAGAGAATCCCAAGCAGGCTCTGCACTATCCGTGCAGAGCCCAATTTGGGGTTCAAACTCATGAACCACGAGACCATGACCTGAGCCGAAATCAAGAGTTGGACGCTTAACCAACTGAGCCACCCAGGCACACCAGAATATATGCTTTTTAAGAGAGCATTTAATTAATACATTTGAGCCTCACAGCATGCTCTAGCATTAGATTTATCAGAGCAATAGTTTTTCTTGAACCAGTTTAAAGAGTTATAGTTATTTGAAATATCTGAGGATCTTATTATAGTGTAATTTTACTTGTAGCCAAGCACAGTGGTTCTCTTGATTTAATAATGCATTAATAATTAATTGCAAATGGAGATCTTTTAGTGTAATGTTGTGTCATGAATACACATTCAGCAAACATTTACTGAGTCCTGACTGTTTAATCAACTTTGCACTGTGCACAGGGGATATAAAGGTGGATGAAACTCAGTCACTTTTCTTGAAAAACTGAGTCTGGGTGGGGGAGAAAGACATACAAACTAGTAATTATAAGACATGATAAACTATTATATTTATTATATGATAATGTATTATGATAAACTGTATTATATTTATTATATTATACTATGCCCTTAGAAAAATACAAGGTCCTTTCTTTACTGCATGCCCCAGGCAAAGATTAAGGAGAAGAATGGTGCTTTTTCAGCGTGCCTCATTAGGACCTGTCAGGGTCAGATAGTTTCAAAATCAATTTCTTTCTCTTTCTCTGTCCCTCTCTATGTATGTGTGTATTTTAAATATATATGGTAATTGTTTTGCATGAGGTAGAAGATGTCGTGGAGGAAGAGGGAGAGAGGCTGAATAACACAGTGGGGTGGCTAAAGAATTCTTACAAACTAAATGTCTAATATTCAGCTTTATGTTTTTAGGATTTCTGTGATATAAAGCCTCTCTCTCTCTAAACCATGAGTCAAGTCTTCTGTACACACAGAAGTCCCAAGTGAATGGGACTGTTTATTTGTTAGGTTTTTGTGTTAGTTATCTATTGCATAAACAGTATTTATTATCTCTTATTTTCTGTGGGTTAGGGAATCTGGGAGTGGCTTAGCTGGGACCTTGGCTTACCTGCATCTCAGGCTGCAGTCAGGGGTCAGCCAGCGTAGGGTGTCTTCTGAAGACTTCGTGGGCAAAGATCTGCTTCTGAGCTCACACACATGAATGGTGACAGGTTCAGTTCCTTAAGGTCCTTTTCTGGATGTCGACTGGAGGCTAACCCCTATTCCTTGCCACATGGGCCTCTCCAGTCCGTGAAAGGGGGTCTGTTAGCAAGACCAAATTACAGTCTTTTGTCATCTGATCACAAAGTGGCATCCCTCAGCATTGCTCTGTTCTACTGATTTGAAGCCAGTTACTCATGGAGAGTGAATTGTACAAGACAGGAATACAGGGGGCAGGGATCATTAGTTTTCAGTGGAAATCAGCATAAGGAGTTGAGGTCCATATTTGTCGAAGCAAGAAATAGTCACAAGACACAGAGCCAAGAGTAAGAACGCAGTGGAGATAGGAAATTAAAAGTGACTGTACCTGCAGGGGTGGAACACCACTCTCCCCTCATCCTCTTGGAAGTTTATAAATCTTGGATGGGTATTGAATTTTCCACACAATGTGGAATTGTGGCGCAAGCCAGGGGTAACTAGAACCTCAAGAGCAGGGCAATTCCAGCTGCCATCTGGGTTATAATAGCAACGAGAACTATGAAGACAGTGCTGAGGATATCACAAAGGGCAGCATCTATTAATTGCCTAGTGAAGGAGGGAAGACTTCACCAGGGATGCAACACTGTCTGGGTCTTCACTCGTGAGTAGGAGTCTGCTCTGTGGAGAAGAAGGAAAGTACATCTGAGAGCAAACGAAGTTTTTAGGGCTCCAATGGTTTTGGTAAACAGAGAAATTTGATAAGGTGTGAGTGTGGGAAACTTGGGAGATGACTGTAGCAGATGGGCTGGGGGAGCATTTGGGAACCTGAAATTTCTGGCTTCTGAAAAATCTTGCACATATCAATGAGCCAACAGATACAATCAGATTTTCAAATAAGGCTCCTCTCTGGCTGTGGTCTGGTGGGTCATGAAAGAGGGTGGCAGTGAGAGTGAGTAACTATGTAAGGATATGAGACTCCAGTTGCTTCTCACTTGCCCTGTGCTTTGACTTCTCTGTCACACTTTGCCCAGTTTCTATTTCCTCCCTCTTTCCTAGTCGGGGAATTTCAGAGGTTAGAGTTTCTCTGAGGAAAATTATGTCTTTGTAACAACTTCTTAATTGTCTTCTTATCTCAAAATGTTAGTGGCAGGGGGTGGGGGCGTGGGGATTACCTTCCTTCCTATCCTTCACAGCTATTTTAAGTAGTAATTAATGATTCTGAAAGCCTCTAGAAGCCTAAAAGCCCTACACAGAAGTATGAGTATTCAATAATAATCATAGTCCTAATCAGAGAGCAGCAGGACTCAGTGGGGTATGAAAACCCATTCATGTCTCACATTACCTATGGGCTGTATGGTCTGCTGTCTCTGCATATATGAGGGACTTGGGCCAAGGAGAGGCCCTGCTGCTATAATGGAAAAAAAAATCAATGCTTGAGACTGAGCAACACAAGCTGAAAAAAGCTTGTTTTACAAGGAGTTGATGTAAGATGTGACACCAAAGCACAAGTAACCAAAATAAAAACAGATAGTTCAGACTTCATCAAAATTAAGAACTTTTGGGGCACCTGGATGGCTCCATCGGTTGGGCGTCTGACTCTTTATTTCAGCTAAGGTTATGACCTCACAGTTTGTGGGTTTGAGCCCGGGTTGGGCTCAGCACTGACAGTGGGGAGGCTGCTTGGCATTCTCTCCCTCTCCCTCTCTATGTGTCTCTCCTCTGCTCTTGGCGGGTATGTGTGCATATGGGCTTTCTCTTTCTCTCTCTCTCGAAGTAAGTAAGTAAACTTTAAAAAAATTAAGAATTTTTGTGCTTCAAAGGACTTTATCAAGAAAGTGAGAAGACAACACACAGAATGGGAACAAATATTTGTAAATCATATATCTGATAAGGAACTTGTGTCTGGAATACATAAAGAACACTTAAAACTCAATAATAAAAAGATAACCCACTTAAAAATAGGCAAAGGATCTGAATATATATTTTTCCAAAAAAGATATACCAGTGGTCAATAATCATATGAATCAATATCACTAATCATTAGGGAAATAGAAATCAAAACCATAATGAGATTACTGCTTTACAGCTACTAGGATGGCTATAAAAAAGACATAATTTTTGGCAAGAATGTAGAAAATCATGCAATGTAGAAAATTCTGGTAGGAATGTAAAATGGCCCACCATCTCAGAAAAAAAAAAGTTAAATCTAGAGTTATATTATAACCTAGCAATTCCATTCCTAGCCATTTACCTAAGATAAATGAAGGCATGTGTCCACACAAAAATTTATGCAGGAATGTTTGTTGTAGCCTTATTCATAATAGCCAAAATGTGGAAACAACCCAAATGTCCATCTGAAAAGAAGCAGAGAGAGGCTCGGTGAATGGATAAGTAAAATAAGGCATGCCCATATAATGCAATATAATTTGGCACTACAAAGGAATTAAGTACTTCTACTTGCTACAATATGGATGAACCTTGAGAACATTATGCTAAGTGAAAGAAGCCAGGAAGACTTCCCTCTCTCCCCACATATTGTATGATTCCATTTATATGAAAAGTCCAGAAGAGGCAAATCTATGGAGATGGAAAGATTAGTGGTAGCTCAGGGGTAGGAGGGATTGACTGCTAAAGGGAATGGGGTTTCTTTTTGGGGTGATGGAAATACTCTCCAGTGTGGTGATAGTTACACAACTCTGTGGATATGCTAAACCCATTGTATTGTACACTTTAAATGGGTGATTTGAATAGTTTGCGAATTAAATCTCAATAATGCTGTTACCAAAAAAAGAAAGAAAGGAAGAAAGTGATAGTAGAAAGCCAGAGGGAGAGCTGGGCTCCTAAGTAGGGACAGGCGTGGTCAAGGGAAGGGATTTTATTAGGTACATTTCTTCAGCAATCACCTGTTTTTACATCATATAACTTTGTGTGCTTTTTTAGAAAAAGTAGATGTGCCTGCATTTTTCTTTCCTCGCTCTACCAGACCTGGCCCCATTTGCTTGTTAAAAAAGCAGCGAGCATTGGTGGAACGTTAACGGTCTGAACGATATTCACTTCCCATCTGGCTGTTCCTCTCCAGGAAGTCTCTTTTTATTTGATTGTGGCTGATTAGAGGTTTTGTTCATGTTCCGTTTGTGCTGATTTGCTCATTTAGAGTGAATCTAGTTTGTGACTTGCCCTCCTCCCACTGTCCAGCATTACAGAAAGCTGTCCTTCAGATTCACAGGTGGTGTTCTCTTCACAAATAGCAAACGATGGTATTTATGATCGGCCTGTGGGGGATAAGATTAGGGGGAAGGTGAAAGTTGCAACAGGGTGTGGGAGAGCCCTGAATCTTTCTTTCCTGGTGTCTGAATGACAGGCAGCAGGCTCAGAACAGTGAATCGCTTTGAAAAGTCATTTTCCTGGCTTGGCTGTGATGAACTGTATTTCACCAAGGATCTGTGGCCCTCATCCAACTTGTCACGTCCTGGAGTGGGACCAGCTTGGTCAAGATATGTCCACATAGTACAAGCAGTCTCCTTACTTGGGTTCTGCGGGCTGAAGTAAGACATTTGGGTACTGCCTCTCTACACTGTGGCCTGGTCGTTTCAGACACGGTTGCCTTGCAATCAAGTCGACACATTTGGCCTTCACTAGGAGTTCCTCACTTGAGGTTAATGATGGTCATTTGTAAGCATAGTCATAACTCCGGTCGTATAAAAGGAAATACAATAAGCAGGAACTTAGCATGTGGAAGCTTCATCCTTCAGGACGCAGTTTGACTTTCTTTCTGTAGATCTGAATCTTTTAAGGAGATGGAATCTAGGACTGTGGCGGGTAACCTACTTCCTTCTTATGATGAAGAAGGTCAGGGAGAGAGAGAGGGAGGAAGAGGGAAAGAGGGAGGGAGGGGAAGGAAAGGAAGGAGGAAGGGAAAGAGAGAGCAAGCAAGAGAGCCACAGAGAAAGAACTGTCAGAAAAAGCGAACAGAAACGAAGGGATCTGAGTACAAAACAGAAAGATGGAGAAATAGGCTTATAAAATAAGAGGGAAAGGAAATGCAGTGGGGGAGGGAGGTATCAGGGTATGAACAGCACCAGTTAGGATGGGTAAACATGTAGAGAGTGATGAAAAATATAGAAAACTTCTTTTTATTAATTCTTTCTTCTTTATGTCCTTAAAATGGCATTTGATCATTGCTGGCCTTCAGCCTCCCTGACTTTTCTTAAAAACCTAGCTCATGCCCTCTCTTGTGCATCCTATGCAGTCACCTGAGACTATTCTATTGCTTTCTTGGTTGCTCTGCCTCTGTCTTCCCCCTACCACATTCCTGTACCCTTGCCCAAGCACTGGGCCCCTAAAATCATGGTCTAGGTCTAAAAGATTTGGCCCTTTCATTTTACAGCTGAGGAAGAAGAAGTAGAAGTTAAATGACTTATCCAGGGTCAGATAGTAAGTAGGGTGCAAAGCTGAACTAGAAATGCAGGGCTGCCATCCCACGGATACCTAGGAGATCCAGGTACGCCCACGTCTCTGGGTGGAGGGCTTCTTCCTGCTGCTTCCTGGAGAGATCTCCTTGGCTAAGGGAAGCGTGGGAGGGAAGGCTGGTCAACGAAATGCTAGCTTTATCAGCCTCCTTCATACTTGGGAGACAGGGGTTATTTCTCAGTACTTCTTATTCTCTCCTTTCCTTCATTTAGCCTGGGGTTTGAAGTGAAGGCCAGTTGGTTTCCACTTGGACAAATTCTCACCCTTTCTAATTTGGGTCCAGCTAAGCTGCTTGCTGATGGACCCTTCTGAACCTAACACATGGTCTCTGGAGTGGTGGAGGGTGATGCGGGAGGAGCATTCCGATGGAGGTTTCTGATGGTGGGGGGGCAGCAGGATGGAGTCTCATTTTATCCCAGTGGTTCTCAGCTAGTGTGATTTTGCCCCCATGAGGGATTTTAGCAATACCTGGAGGTGGTTTTGGTTGTCACATCTAGAGGGTGCTGCCGGCATCTAGTGGGTAGAGGTCAGTGATGCCACCGAGCGTCCTACAATGCACATCTGGCCCCCGCACAACAGAATTACTTGTCCGGCCCACAATGTTAAAGAGTGCTGAGGTTGAGAAACTCCACTTGACCTAAAGTCTTCTTAGCAGAAGCTCAAAACCTGTGGCCCAGGATAGGCAGAAACACTTTTTCCTAACTGGGTGGAAGCACCTGGGGACAGTTTATTCCAGATACCCGGGGGCTCAGGCAAGCTGCCTGAGATGTTAAGCTGACTAGCATTTCTGGGTTAATTAATTTAATTAAAAAAGTTAAGGTTTGATGAAAAGCAGGCAGAATTCTCATCTCCTTTTGAGATGCCTACAGTATTTTAACTGCTCCCATCAGAGACTTCTGCCCAGGGTGACATCTTAAAAAGGCAGAAACAAGGGCTCATTTAGATATAGGGCTCTGATGGTCAAAGCATGGCCCTGAATAGGTTTAACTGACAGTCAAGAAAGGAAGTGAGGCAAAACTGAAGTGTGAGAGACAGATTTTTTTAAAAGGGCAAAATAGACTGTCCTGTTTGCTGCAGTCAAGTTGCAACCAGCTATAACTGTAGGGAAGAAATTAGAGAGGGAAGATAGTCATCTTAGTGATTGTTCTATAGAATTGTTCTAGGTCAGTTATAACTGAACCTCTTTTTACCTCGTTGAGTCACAGACTGCATTTGTGTTCCTAACATTCCTTCTTTCTCCAGGAAGGAGTTGTCATTTCTGCCTATGGTCATACCTGAGAAAATGGGTGCTCCGTGTCCTGGGATGTTCTCGTCCCTGCTAAATGGATGGGCAGGCCAAAGGAAAAAATACATTTACTGTTATGTAATCAGTTTCCAGGTTTAAAGTTGCCATTTCCTTCTTGATAACTAATTTCTTTCTTCCATTTTATTAGAAAAACTAACTTTGGGTGCCTGGGTGACTCAGTTAAGGGACTAACTTGGTTTCAACTCAGGTCATGATCTTTTGGCTGAGGTTCATGAGTTCGAGCCCTGTGTCGGGCTCTGCGCTGACAGTGCAGAACCTGCTTGGGATTCTCTCTCCCTCTGTCTCTCTCTCTCTGACCCTTCCCCACTCATGCTCTCTCTGTCTCTCAAAGTAAATAAATAAACTAAAAAAAAAGCTAACTCAAGTTGATCCTAATTACATATGATTCAATTTATTTTTTTCCCTATCATAATAGAAGTGTCATTAAAGAAAATTTGTCATCCTATCATTGATTCGCAGTTACTCTGAAGAACAAGATGGGTTGATTTCTAATCTGCCTACATTCTAGTTGGGTTTATCTGTACTTTTTACCCCTTCTATTCCAATCTCCATTCCAAAACAGAAAAAAAAAAATCTTTCCAAATTTCATTACCTGTGTTTTTTTTTTCCTTTTTAGTGAATCTGCAAATATTCAGTGAATCCCTGCTAGCTGCAAGCCACTGTGTTTACACTGTGGATCTTCAGTTATTAAGGCACCATCCTGACTCTCTTGGAACCAGGAGGGAGAATTCCCAGGACAGGGGGTTCTAGGATGTGCTCCAGTGGCGGGTGTGAAGGAGAGGGAAAGAGGTTACCTGTAAATCGGTGAGCAATACATTGGATCCTCTTTCCCAATCCTTATCTTTTTTTAGTTGTAGTGAAATTTATGATTTTAACTGTTTTTAAATGTACAAGAAAGTGGCAGTAAGTACACTCACATTGTTGTGTGCAACCACGACCGCTATCCATCTCCAGAACTCTTTCATCATCCCAAACGGAAACTCTGTGCCTATTAAATAGTGACTCCCCCTGACCTCCTCCCTTCACCCTTGCTAACCACTGTTTACTCTCTGTCTCTGTGAATTTGACGATTCAAGGTTCCTCATACGCGTGTAATTATACAGTATTTGCCCTTTTGTGTCTGGTTAATTTCACTTAGCGTGTTTTCAAGGTTCCTCCTTATTGTAACACGTATTCTAATTTCATTTCTTTTTAAGGCTGAGCAATTTTCTATTGTATGTGTATACTGCATTTTGTTTATCCGTTCATCTGCAGATGGACATTTGGGTTTCCACCTTTTGGCTGTTGAGAATAATGCTGCTATGAACATGGGTATATTCCCGGTCCTTTTCTTTTAAAGCATATTAAATGAAACCTCATCTGCTCTGTTAAATCACTGAAAAGAAGTTGGCAAATAATACCTCTCCAATATCCATATGTATCCATATGTTTATCTAGTTATGTGTTCTGGGAATAGTTACACGATGGAAAATGATTTTTCTGGCCTGAAGTCCTGAGCTGGAATAATACCATTTCATATACTTGCTTCATATGCTCCCTTCTATCCACCCTCTCCCTCTCTACCTCTCTCCACTACCATCCCTTCCCCATCTCTTCTTTCTCTTAATTCAGTTCGATTGAGCAAACTTGTATTATTGAGAACTTTTTAGATGCAAGGTCATGTTCTGGGGATTTTGAAGAATAGAACTGCCCTTGGGTTGTTCCTAGTCTTTTGTTGGAGACAAGACCCATGATACCCACTGTGCGAGCCAGGCCCTGAGCCTGCTGTGGCGTCCAGGCTTTCCGAGGGCCGGCAGAGATGAGGGTAAATGTGTTCCAGCCAAAGAAAGTGACCTGAGTGAGGATGTGGGATGGGAAGTGTTGGGAATGTCTTATTTGAAGTTGATTTAATTTGTATGTGGCCTTTAAATGTTTTCTGTTGTTATGATGTTCTTGATAAGTCCTCTACCTGGGAGCAGTAGTGATTTCTAAACTCTAGTAGATTTTATAAAGGAAGATTATCTTCAATAATTTTGCTTTACAAGGAGTGCAGTTTTGTTTGATGTAATCTTAACAGATATTCTCCATGGTTCAAAGAGAGGAGCACATTTTGTTTTTAGCATATTTTACATCAGTAATTTATTTTGATCTTTTCCATATAATTCTGTTTTTTTTTTTAAATTAAATAAGTCTGATTGAGGGGTGCCTGGGTGGTTCAGTCAGTTAAGCATCTGGCTCTTGATTTTGGCTCAGGTCATGACCTCACAGTTCGTGACATTGAGCCCCGCTTGGGGCTCCACACTCATGGCCTGGAGCCTGCTTGGCATTCTCTCTCTGTCTCCCTCTGTCTCTGCCTTCCCCCCCCCAACCCCCTCCCCCAAAATAAATAAATAAATGAACTTAAAAAAAAACAAGTCTGATTGAAACAAATGTTTGCAAAGCCTGGAAAAGGAGAAGCCTTCTCAATTTAGTTTAATATTTGAAGAATGAAATTTCTGCTGGTTTACTTACTTAATAAAAGAAACAGGTGAATTCTAGGGGCACCTGGGTGGCTCAGTCGGTTAAGCGTCTGACTTACGCCCAGGTCATGATCTCGCGGTCCGTGAGTTTGAGCCCCATGTTGGGCTCTGTACTGACAGCTCAGAGCCTGGAGCCTGTTTCAGATTCTGTGTCTCCCTCTCTTTCTGACCCTCCCCCGTACATGCTGTCTCTTTCTGTCTCAAAAATCAATAAACATTTAAATTAAAAAAAAAACAACAGGTGAATTCTAGATATTTTTCCACAAATATGTAAAAAATCCAGTGTGTGTATGTATTTTTATGAACATAAGTGTATTCTATATGAATATATGTACCTACCATGCATATATATTCACACACACACTTTTAATTCCAAGTGTGAAGGTGTAAAAAAATTAACCACACTTTTCAGCCAGAAGGGACAACCTAAGATGCGAAATACTATTTTTCTTCCCCTTAATCATCTTCTGGTGATTATCTGCTATTAGCAGATGGCCAGCAATATGGGCAATAAATAATGTAGTAAATTTAGCTGGTATTTCTTGTCAATGGTTCTGCCAGTCTAGCTCCTTGGACCTCAGCCTGACTTTGAAAAGTAAGCCTCTGGTCTGTAGGACTCCCTCAGGAACTCAGAGGTGCAGGCCTTTTTCTAAGCAAAGGAGTTGGAGCGATACAGTCCCGTTCCCTGGAAAACCACAGGCAAATGAACAGGGCCTGGATAGCAGCAGACGGAGGAAAGGAAGCAGAATAAGACAGCCTTCCTAGGGTTGGAAGGCAGTAGGAACAGACGCTGGTGGAGATCTTGCTGGTGACCACAGATGCAGTAGTAGGGGGACCCCAAAAGCATCTTAGCCTCACCACCCTCGTAGCAAGTAGTTTGGGAACTTCTGGGGGCTTGTCCCTTACAGAGTCATTGACCTGGCCTTGGCTGCTGGGGAAAAGCTTGTGTTGCTTCTGAAGCAGGAGCTGGTCTATTCCAGCCCTTGCATTGGGGTGAGGTTTGGCTATGGGAGCGGTGCACTGAACAGATTATATAGTTTACTCATTCATTCATGCATTCAGCTAATATTTATTGAGCACCTGTTATGTGCCAGGCATTATTCCAAGTGCTGGCAATGATGGAGTGAGCAAGACAAGGGCTTCGTTATGTTCTCCTAGATTTTTAAAATTTAATACACATATATATTATAAAATGATTACCATGGTGAGATTAGTCAACATGCTCATCACCTCAGAGAATTATATATATTCTTACAAATGTTTGTGTAAGAATACTTAAGATTTACTCTTTTAGCAACTTCCAAGATATACACAGTATTGTTAATTATAGTCACCATGCTGAATATTAGATCCCCAGAACATATTCATCTTTCTGATGGAATTAATAGGAGAATTAATGCTAACATTTGGCCTTCTGATTTACAGGTGAATATTCCTTCTAGTAACGCTGCGCAAAAACCTATCTCTTTTAATCACTTGCAACATTTCTCCCTTTTTGATGGTGTTGGAGGAGCAAAGACAAGTCATACCTAGAGCTATTTCTTGGTTCAGTCTTTTTCAGAAAATCAGAGGATTACTGGAAAGTGTTTCCAGTGATTTGATCTCTCAGCCTCTTGGTCATGGCCAGAATTGCCCAGATTCTTCTTTCTTCCTGCAGAGTCTCTGTGGTCATCTCCTATGTAAACCCTGACTTCCATGATTTTAGTAAAGTCTCTCATAACCAGCAATAGCATCCCTCCCGCCCCGCTCCGGCCAATTGCCTACTTTTATGTTTCTCCCATTGTCACATTAATTCCGGTTTTTTTTTTTTTTTTTACTGGATTTAATCACTCATGGCAAATGTAAGTAGAAATTTATAGTCTGCATTACAGATCGCCCTTTACCTTCTTCCAGAAATGTTTCCTTTGAGTACTTACTTTATGCAGCTAAAATACGATGATGCCTCATAAATTCATGGTTTATTAACAGATTCTTTTTTTATTATTTTATTTTACAAACAGATTCTTGAGCCTGAGAACATAGACCTATCTGTGCACAGAGGATTCTGCAGTGAAAACTTCCAAAGAGGAAAACAAAATACTGTGGGACTAGCTAATGTCTTTCTTAGCGTTTCAGAATCGTATTGAATGCTGAAAGTTTGTTGAGAAACCAGAGGGCTTTCTCTGAGGTTGAAGTCCATGTTGTGCTGCCTTCATGGACTTCACAGATTTTGCTCTGGCTAGTCAGGGCTCCCCCCTCAAGGCTGAGATTGGTGGCTGCAGTCACTGCTTCACTGCCTTGGGTATTAAGGACTTTGCCAGGATGACCACCACGGGGATTTGATCATAATGGAGTTTTGTTTATGTGGACATTTTCTCACTAGAAAATTGTCCTGCAAATACCAATTTGCTTCACAGAAAATATCAACTAGAGGTTAGATGGTTATTACCATCATTTGGCGATGGCAACGTGCACATTTGGGTGTGAAAAAAGGGCCGGATTCTTAGGTAAGGTATAAACATTTTCTTTTTTTTTTTTTTTTTTTAAATTTTTTTTAACGTTTATTTATTTTTGAGACAGAGAGAGACAGAGCATGAACGGGGGAGGGTCAGAGAGACGGAGACACAGAATCTGAAACAGGCTCCAGGCTCTGAGCTGTCAGCACAGAGCCCGACGCGGGGCTTGAACTCATGGATCGCAAGATCATGACCTGAGCCGAAGTCGGCCGCCCAACCGACTGAGCCACCCAGGCGCCCCAAGGTATAAACATTTTCTAATCATCAAAAATTCATTCTGAATTTGATTAGCTAGAGGAAATACCAGTGAAATAGGAGACCTTGGATCGACATGGCATCATATACTTTGGTTCAGTTCTTATCTGAGCCAGAGTTGATTATAGGGATTTATAAATTTGAAGGTTCTAGATGCTACTGAATTCTTTTTAAAATGTAGGAGTTCAATACCATGAAATAGGAAATCATGAACTTTCTAATACAGCAGATATATAAAATTCTACTTTTTAACTAGTATATGGGTTAGACCTCTTGGCATTTTGGGGACTTAAAAAAAATCTTCCAGCTAATTTATTCAGAATAACCCATAAATGAGACATAACAATTTAGCTGCAGTGAAAACAGGGGACGGGGAGAGACATAATTTATTAGCCAGTATAATTTTTGTTGAAATAGAATGTGGAATTAGAATTCATTCATTAATAAAGTATATCCATTTCCCTAATACAATTAAGGGGCTTTAATCTTTGTCAATGATTTATGCCCAAAGTGTGCACAAGACTAAATATCTTCATTTTATTCTCTATTCTTTACTTTAAATTCTTCTCAAAAATTGATGTTATTTTATATGTGTTCAGGTTTAGTGCTCACTTCATGTGTACAGTTATGTTTCTGAGGACTCATTTCATTTTCTCAGAGCTGTCCTCTGCTTGTCCAGTGTCATAAAGGAATTTCTGTATTTCTGTGAGCAACCCGGGCCCCACGCTGCTCCCTTGTTCTGCACGCCTGCCAATGGCAGAATTATCAACCAGATGTTTTCATTAAGAGACAGAAGCATAAAGCAAGGCTATTCTCTGCAAAGAGCAAACAATAACTTTGGAAAGGTAAGACAGAACCTATGTAAAAACAGCTAAGACTATTCTAGGGCTCCATATGCTGTTTGGCAAGTGGATAGAGTAGGAAAAGTGGAGACTTTCTGTAAAATGTTGGCCAAGGAAAGATTTGGGTTCAACATTGGAGGATAATGAGATTTTTAAGTAGGAAGATAAATCGGAAAGCCATGTTTCTTGATTTTTTTTTAATGCTAAGAAATGTTAGCTTATAGAGCTACATCTTTAAAAAATGCCGTTTAATTTCAACTCCCATATAAATTAAACAAGGGACGTCAGTCCTGGATTAGTTTATCATCTTCCTCTGTACCTGTCCAGAGTGCTTGACAAGGGGCTGGCAAGGAGTCATCTCTGGGGAACTGTCATCATGTTCTCTTGAGGTGGGGTCATTGAGGCCTGGCAAGAGAATGGAAGTCTCTTTGCTGCACCGAAAGGGACCTGGGCAGAGGAGCAGAGGCCTGGGCTCCTGTCCCTGTCCACCATGAGCATGTGATGTGACCTCAGCCACAGTACCTCTCAGGACCTCTGTGCCCGTCTGTGGGGCACCCCCTTCCACCCTTCTCCTCATGTCACCTTCTATGCGTCTTTGAAAACAACTGAGCTTGCGGCCTGTCCTGCCTTTGATTGCCTGGTCTTTTGTGGAGAGAGATTCAAGGAGAAAGGGAAGCCTCAGCCTCTGCTGTTCATTTGCTGAAGGAGACGCTGGTCTAAGGCGAGGCTGAGGCAAGGACAGCCCTCCCTCTCCCTTGCCTCCAGTGGCTCCCTCACCCTTATCCAGTTAAGTCAGATTCAGGTCCAGGGGTGGAAGTCCCAAGTGCTCTTCATCTCTGCGGAGCATGCTGGTTATCCGCAATCAGGCAGCACGCCAGCTCCTAGCCTGCCAGTAGCCAAACCCCTGTTGTCCTTAGTAGAAGCTGAATGGAGAATATGCAACCTGAATTTGGCACATGAGGGCAAAGGCAGACAGCAGAACTTGGAAAAGGGCTGGGGAGGACTGTTCCACTCTTCCCAGCATGCTTACACTCTGGTGTGAGAATTAGCAAACCTCAGAATTACAAGCTTCCCAACCTCTTGGCCTTACATGGCTGTTTCTTCTGTGTTCCCATCACAGGCAAGCATCCTCAGTGCTCCAAAGAACTTAGCAGCTTTGCCATCAGCAGGATTTATGAAAGCAACCAGCGCTCCCACCTTCCACCCCCAAACACAGCGTGGTAGATCGCAGTAGGTTCCTGACATGCATTTCTTTGGGGGGACCCCCCTTGACCCTCCCCAGTTTTTCCTGCCAGCGTGAGCAATGAACAGATTCCCTGGGCCCTGCATTTTGTTACAGCCTCTTTGGGGGGGCGTCACCTTTCACATCCAGCTGCTGAAACCCAGCTCCATCTTCCCTGCAGGACAGGGTGCCGCCAGCTCCCTGCTGTAGCGTTTGGCAGGCATCTCCGAGGACGGTGGGGGCCGGGGCACACGGCAGTCCTGCAGGCCTCCGGATGTCTTGGCTGCGGGATGGCCTCCCTGGCTGACTTTCAACCAATTGAGAGAAGAAAAATTTCTCTGGCACAGCATCTCCTCCCTTCAGGTCTTGAAGGGAAGCTATGGCTGCCCTAAAACGTTTCTTTCTCTTCCTCCCATCTCTAGGAAAGAAAGAGCGTCGTCCTAAATGCTGTGCCCTTACCTAGGAGGGATTAGATGCTTTTGGTCAAAGCAAGAAGAATGAGAAAAATGTAGCTTCATGAGGTGTGAGAAGGTCACACGGAGTTGTTCATGGAATACTTCAAAATGTGTTAGCCGGTATTTATTTTTTTGCCTTGAAATACCTAAATCAAGAAATCAGAGATGTAAGCATTTGCAGAACTAGGATTTGTATGGATTCAAGAACAGCACAATTCCCTGTAATGTCTGCAGATGTATTTCTTCAGCAGAGATGGAGGTTTGGGCCCAAGCAGGATTAATTTTTCTTGGAATGATACATTTTGTAAATCAGTGGGATACAGAATGCCATACAAGCACTTTCTCTGGTTCATCCTCAAAAGAGAGAGCTTTGTTACATGATTAGATATACGGTTAATACAATGTCTATCTTAGAGTGCTCTTCAAAGGGGGGGGGGTGACATGGGTATTATCGATATTTATGTCCAAACCAAAATTCTCAGACATGACTCATTGAGAAGGTACCAGAACAGAATCTCAGGGAAGAAGACCTTAAGTAAGCATTTGGGGACTTACTCTTTGTACCTCAAGAATATACTGTCAGGGTCAGCAGGTGTGCAGGATGGTGTAAGAGCGCCATCTTGTGGCTAAGGCCATCATAAATTTTTTGAGATGGAACACTCAAAAAAGAATTCCACCCAGGTTTTTTGCCTTTTTGAAGCTACGGTTCCTGATAGCTGCTTTTTGTATCATCTAAAGCAGTTCTTTCCATACTCAGTTTTTGTCAAATGCAATTTTTTGAAGGGATTTCTTGTTGGGGCACAGGATACTTTTTTATGTTATAATTGAAGGCATAGCCAAGACTTTGTTTCACATTATGCCTTTCAACCATGGTCCATCCATAGGCCGTTGGGTCCACAGTAAGCTGAAAACTCTAAATATACTCTCAGTGGTCTAAAGTATTTTGAGAATATCATTTCCCATGCTCTGAAAACTATGCTTCTAGAAATTGACAGTCTCATTGAAATCTATCCTTCATCACATTAAAAAAATACTAAAAAAAATATTTTAAAAAGTACTTATTTATTTTTAAATTTTTAAAAATGTTTATTCTTGAGAGAGAGAGAGAGAGAGACAGAGTGTGAGTGGGGGAGGGGCAGAGAGAGAGTGAGAGAGGGAGGATCTGAAGCAGGCTCCAGGCTCTGAGCTGTCAGCACAGAGCCCGATGTGGGGTTCGAACTCATGAACCCGTGAGATCATGACCTGACCCAAAGTTGGATGCTTATCCAACTGAGCCACCCAGGTGCCCCCAAAATATTTATTTATTTTCAGAGATAGAGAGAATGCAAGTAGGGGAGGGGCAGAGAGAGCGGGAGATAGAGAATCCCAAGCAGGTTCCATGCTGTCAGTGCAGAGCCTGACGGGCTGGATCTCACAAACTGTGAGATCATGACCTGAGCCAAAATCTAGAGTTGGACGCGTAGCTGACTAAGCCATCCAGGTGACTAAGCCACCCAGGTGCCCCTATCCTTCATCACATTTAACACCTTTATTTTCATTGATATGATGGTGTCTAAAATTTTTTCTGGAGAATTTGATTTATTCTCGAGTTTTAAAGTCAGAAATTCTTGAGGGAACAAGCTTAAGGGAAACTTTTACTTATTTTTCTTTTTAAAAATTGAGGTATAACTAACATATAATAACATTATAGTAGTTTCAGGTCTACAACATGATTTGATATTTGTGTATATTGCAAAACGATCAACACAATAAGTCTAGTTAACACCTGTCATCATACATACTTACATGGTTTTCTTTTCTCATGATGAGAACTTTTAAGATTCACTCTCTTAGCAACTTTCAAATATTCAGTACTGTATTAATAACGATATTCACTATGCTGTACATTACACCCCATTGTTTATTTATTTTATAACTGGAAGTTTGTACTTTTTGACCCCCTTCCCCAATTTCCCCATCATCCACCCCCTGCCTCTGGCAACTACTAATCTATTCTCTGCATCCATGAGCTTGGTTTTTTAAAACTTTATTTTTATTTTTTAATAGATTCCACATATAAGTGAGATCATATGGTAATTGTCTCTGTCTGACTTATTTCACTTAGCATAATGCCCTCAAGATCCATTCATGTTGTTTGTTGTTGCAAATGGCAAGATTTCATTCATTTTTATGGCTGAATAATATTCCATTATATTTATATATATACATACATATGTACATGTAAACATTCCATTATATATTAGAATATATGCCCATATATGTATGTATATATGTCCACACACACACACACACACACACTAATATATATGTATGACATATATATGATATACATATATATATAATATATGTAGATAAACATATATGACAACATTTCTTTATTCATTCATCCATTGGTGGATGCTTAGGTTGTTTCTCTATTTTGACTATTATGAATGATCCTGCAACGAACCTGAGGGTGTATATATCTTTTCCAGTTAGTGTTTCCCTTTTCTTCAGATAAATATCCAGAAGCAGACTTGCTGAATGATATGGTAGTTGTGATTTTAATTTTCTTAGGAACCTCCTCATACTGGAAATTTTTCTTGATTAAGCTTAGGCAAAGTAATTTTGTGATTTACCTAACAAGGGCAGTCTTTTTTTTTTTTTTTTTTTTTTTTTAAATAAGGACGGTCTTAGCCCATATTGAGTTCATTCCAATATTCTAGTATTTTTGAAAGTCATCTTAATTGAATTTTGGAACAAGGAAGGGTATAAATATACAAAATAAAAGAGTCCATTTAAGAACATTCTTGCTTCTCATGAGGCATTTGGATATTGCTTGTAGTATGGTGGAGACAATGTTGGACAATTATCTCTCACTGGAAATCAGACTTCTCTCCTTCCTACCCAGAGGTCTGGCATTTTGGAGGGCATTGGATTATAAAGTAGACCAGTCAATTTATGATCAGGTCAGGACATTGGAAATTTGTTCATTTAACAACAGGGGCTACTTGTCAAGAACTGAGACAACTTTGCCAGTATATTCCCAGGACCTCCAGCCACCCAAGTGGTTCGTTTGGTCAGCACCTCTGTCTCAGCCCTGCCGTTGATCTTTAGGACAGAACGTCCAAACCAGTTACTCCCATTTCAGCAGCACCACACAGTGCTTAGTAAACAATAAGAAGACCTGGGGAACTCTTTCCCCCATATCGTTTTTCTCTTACCCTGGAGGTTAGCTGTGTTTGGAAGGGTGTTATGAGAGCTCCATTGGAGAAAGCAGCAAACTCTATATATGACGCCATACCCCGGTCTTTCAAAGCAGACTGCTGACGACACCTAGAGAGAAAAAAAAAAAAAAAGTCACATCATTCTCCTTCATATGCAAAGCAGGAAGTAAAAATTGGCATTTATGTGACGCTTTTCATGACCAGAGACCTTTCTGTAGGGAAGCTCCCTGCAGTGTCCCCATTTTGTTGGTAATGGGGCTTAAAATAAAGAAGAGGGAAGGCCAGAGGAGGTGGTGAGGTCAGCTTGCTCCTCATGCATGATACATATTTTCCTTGCTCTTAACCCCCCTGCAGGGTGGCCTTTGCCCTTCATTGGCATCACCCTTCGTTGGAGCCCCATGTGACTGCCCTAACAGAAGCTTCAGGAGCATTCCTGTCCATTGAGTGTTTCCATCTGAACCCCACTCTCCATTTCTACTTTCCCTGTGGAGCTCTGCTGCCCAGCATGGATGTATTAAGACCTACTTTTTGCACGACCTAACTTCTGTTGGGATTTTAATTTGAAATGAAACTTAAATGCACTGACCCTGTGCATTCTGATAATTTAACAGCCCTGTTGGGAGACAGGTAATGATGAGAATGTCATTCTGGGTCCATCTTGCTCCTAAGCCTGACAGGTTTTATTTGGAAGAGCTGCTTCTTAGTGAGGGAGAAACACTCATTCTTTTCCTGCCTAAGGAGCTGCTGAAATTTATTTTTTCTTCCAGGTGTTAGGAAACAGGAATTAAAAATAGTGTTTGACCCAGACACACTGTGCAATAAAAAGTTCTTGCTTCTGTCATGTTGCTGATTACCTGCACCTTGCGAATAAGGAAGAGAAAGTTCTGTTACCTAAAAACAGAAGGAGTGAATAATTCTATTTAGGGAAATTAGAGTTCTTACAAAAGGGCGAAAGCTTATACTTTTTATTTTTCTCCTTGTTTCATGTGACTTTTGTCTTGAAGCCCTCCTCCCCACTTCCTCCCACCCCCACTAGCTAAGTGTTGTGTCAGATCATTTAGAACTTTCTAAATAGGGGAGAAAAAAAAATTCTTCCAAGTTTGGCTCCTCTGTCCTTTGAGATTATACCGTCTGTGGAGGAGAATTTATAAAAAGATGGGAGGTTTGGGTTCCTGTTACTTTTGGAAATGGTATTTACCCAGATCACACTGAATCTGCCTCTCGCCCTAAATGGCAGATGCTGATAGGGAGCAATGTTCACGTGCTGGAAAGGCAGCTGGGGACCGCACAGCGACCTCAGGGGACCTCAGGAGACCTTAACTCAGAGGGAGACCACCGCTGTTCCTCCAGGATACTGGGCCTAGCCCCCCGGCACCCTCCCTGCTGTTTTCAGCAACTCTAAAGTTGGAGTGGCAGTCCATCCACAACACCAGGGGAGGACTTGCCCAGGAGTTTAATTGCACCGGCAAACAGACAAACACTTGTCAACATAGTTCTTCATCCTCATTTCCCTTCCATTCTCCACGGTCGGTATTTGACCAGCCATGTGGCCCCCTTCTGGCCCTCAGACATGCCCAGCTCATCCCCTGCCTGGCATGGTGCCCTCCAGCTCTTTGCCTGGCTCCCTCTTCCTCACGTGGGCCTGAAACAAAGAAAGGGGCCCTTTTGGCACCAACCTCATCAATAAGTTTTCTGTTTTCTGTCTTCATAGTATTTTCAGTTCCAGAAATGCTCTCAGATGCCTGGTAAAAGCACAGACTGTGGTGTCAGATCCCTCGGGTGTATCTCAGTGCTGCCACTGGATGTCTCCTGTTTCCCCTTCCACATCTAGCTGCTGCTCTCCTCTACCTGGTTCTGGGCCCATCTCTGGGTTTCTCACCTCCAGCTTTCCCCTCTGTTTGCGGTTGGGCCAGCTAGTCAGGAAAGCTGGGTCGGGGGGGCGGGGGGGAGGGTGGTGGGAGCTGAGGCCAGTGCAGAGTCTGGCTTTCTCCCGGGCTTGGCACCTGCATCCCTCTAGGAAAGGCCACACCCCTGGCCAAGAGACACTGTCCTGGTTCCTGCACCTGCTCCCTCACCTCAGCCCTTTGCACTAGAAGAGCACACAGGGCTAGACCTGTTCCCCTCTGTGCCCTGGGGTTCTACACTACCTTGTTGGTTTCCTTGAATGCTTCCCCTGCCTATGTGAAGAGAATCTTTATTAAACTCTCTTGAGTTTATTTCCTGAAGAGGGATAGAACTTACTGGCTATGTGAACATGATGTAGTTAATTAACCTGTCTGACTCATCTGACATCTATAAAGTGCACATAATAATAGAACCTCCTTCACTGAGTTGTTGCAGGATTACATGAGTTAATACATGCAAATGCTTAGTAGGATGCCCTCACACATGGCAAATACTACAACCATGTGCTATTTTAATTGTTGTTATTATAATTGTAATTGTTATCTTGTGTTTGTTGACCTGTGTATTCCCTCCTTTGTCTCTGCTGGAATGTGTGTGGGCAGAGGCTATATCTTCTTGCTACCTTGCTAGGTTCTAGAACAAAGCCTGCTCCACAGAGATATTCACCTGTGCTTGTGCTGTGTTTGTGTGCTTTCTCCCTCTCTCTCATTCTCTCTATGTATACAGGTATTTTTAAACTGGCTGTCAGATAATGAGAAAACTGTATTCCATAATAAAGTTTAAGTCAACATTTATGGCCTGTGTCAAGTTTTATTATTGTAAAAATTAAAAATCAGTGAGGCACCTGGGTGGCTCAGTCGGTTAAGTGTCCGACTCTTGATTTTGGCTCCAATCGTGATCTCACAGGTTTGTGGGTTCGAGCCCAGCGTCAGGCTCTGTTCTGACAGTTCAGAGTCTGCTTGGGATTCCGTCTCTCCCCATCTCTTTCTGACCCTCCCCTGCTTTCGCTCTTGCTCGCTCTCTCTAAATAAATATTTTTTAAAAATTAAAAATCAGTTATTGATTATAAGTGAATTTTAATTGAATCCATCATATTTAGAAAAGGGAGAGTAATTGAAAAACTCTTTTAAAAAATTTTTTTTAATGTTTATTTATTTTTTAGAGAGAGACAGACCGAGTGCGAGCAAGGGAGGGGAAGAGAGAGAGGGAGACACAGGACTTGAAGCAGGCTCCAGGCTCTGAGCTGTCAGCACAGAGCCCGACGTGGGTCTTGAAGTCACGGACTGTGAGATCATGACCTGAGCTGAAGTTGGATGCTTAACAGACTGAGCCACCCAGGCACCCTGAAAAACT
Source organism: Panthera leo (assembly GCF_018350215.1). Classification (NCBI taxonomy): domain Eukaryota; kingdom Metazoa; phylum Chordata; class Mammalia; order Carnivora; family Felidae; genus Panthera; species Panthera leo. The sequence continues at coordinate 141,683,635 of NC_056686.1, read as the reverse complement.
CTTTAAATAAGCACTAGTTTTATCAACTTTATGAATTTTTAATTTGCTAATTTTTAATTTAGTAAAAAATGTTTCCCAATTTACTTGTTTTCCAAGGTCTTAATCAAACTTTTTATTTAGGCAGACTCTGCCTGCCAACTTGGAAAAAATAAATAAAGCTAAAAACATGTTTTTAGGGAAAAAGTTTCTCTTTGGGGTTTAACATAAACCTATCAGTGAGGAAATAAAACAAGGTTACTTAACACTAGGAGCATAGTTTCTTGGGGAGGTGGGTGGATATAAGAATGAATGTTCTTTTGCTAATGAATATTCTTCTTTTTTAACCTGAAATTAAGCAGTTTAAAAGTACAACTTTCAGCCTAATAAATGCATCATGCAGTGTAGACTTCCATGCCTTTCTTCCTTTAAAATTAGCTGGATTACAAATTCTTAGAGGAGGGACTCCTGGCTGGCTCAGTCAGAACAGCATGTGGCACTTGATCTTGGGGTTGTGGATTCGAGCCCCATGCTGGGTGAAGAGATTACTTTGACATTTTTTAAAAAATGTTTATTTATTTATTTTTTGGGGGAGAGAGACAGAGTGTAAGCAGTAGAGGGGCCAAGAGCGAGGGAGACACAGAATCTGAAGCTGGCTCCAGGCTGTGAGCTGTCAGCACAGAGCCCCATTGTGAGGCTTGAACTCACAGACCGTGAGAAGGAGATTACTTTATTTATTTATTTATTTATTTATTTATTTATTTATTTATTTTTTAATATATGAAATTTACTGTCAAATTGGTTTCCATACAACACCCAGTGCTCATCCCAAAAGGTGCCCTCCTCAATACCCATCACCCACCCTGCCCTCCCTCCCACCCCCCATCAACCCTCAGTTTGTTCTCAGTTTTTAACAGTCTCTTATGCTTTGGCTCTCTAGAAGGAGATTACTTTAAATAAATAAATAAATAAATAATAAATAAACATAAACGCAAATTCAGAGAATGGTCTGTGTCATTTGAGTGTGTCTGGCATCGCTGAACGGCAGTGGCATTTGGACTGTTTAGTAAGTGCATGGAATCAATCCTTAAAATTTTGGGCGTGTGTGTGTCAAAAGCCCTCTTGGTATTGAGCAGGAGAATTAAGGCTTTCTGCAGCGGCAGTTTCGGTCTAGAGCATTTATTGAGCTGTAGACTGTACATGAGGCGGGAGGAAGGAGGGTTAAGAGGACCGGACATGAAAGAAATAGCCACATAGTCCTTCCTTCAGGTAGTTTACCGTCTTGCCAGATACGTGCAAAGGGAAAAGGCTTGAGGCCATTTAGAGATGAAATGAATGTATGGAAAGTAAGTCTGTATATACAAGGGGACTGTAAACAAAGAGTGCCTTATATTAATTTTTCTGGGGAGCTTATGTTATGAAACATCATGTAGCCTGTGTTAGCAACCCTGATAGTTACTTCTACAGGAGTCAGTGTTGTCTCACGAGGGCGTGGAAACTCTGGGACTGATCTAGTGACGACAAATGGGCAAATATCTAGACGAGGTCGAAGTTAATTTTGTCCACACAGTGGTTTCTTCAGCAGGAATCCAGTGCGACAGAAGGGCAGTCCGGCCTTTAAAGCTCGCTGTAACGGCATTTAGAGAAGCTGGGTAGTGCACCAGCTCTAGACTCAGACTTCTGTGTTCCAGTCTTGGTGCTGTTAACTGGCAGGTGTCTTGGCCGATTCTGTGTCCCCTGTTTTGTCATCTGTAGAGGGGGATGATAGTGGCCCTCTCTCACAGTGTTGAGAGGATCCAGTGAACCAGAGAGTTCAGTGCTGTTCTTATTTGACCTGCTTACTAATCTTGCAGCAGAAATACCAAAAACTTTTGAAGGTGGAAAGATCTTGACATCTTTGACAAGACCAACTGCATTAAGTGAAAAAAAACTTCGATTTTTAAAATTCCCTATTATGAAAAATTAAGTTTTATTAAAGCATTTCAGTAGTGTATGATTAAACCATGATTTTTATTTGCTGTCCTTAAGACTTTGTAATTCATTACAGCATTCTTTTTTTTTTTAATGTTTATTTATTTATTTTCAAGAAAGAGCACAAGTGGGGGAGGGACAGTGAGAGAGGGAGACACAGAATCCGAAGCAGGCTCCAGGCTCTGAGCTGTTTGTGGGGCACGAACCCACGAACCGTGAGATATGCCCTGAGCCGAAGTCGTGTGCTTAACCTACTGAGCCACCCAGGCGCCCTTCATTACAGCATTCTTAATATCACAACCCAATGAGTTAGATGTGCTATCTTCATTCACTGATGGATTAAACTAGTTGCAAGTTTAGCAAGTCAGTTGTTGATTTCTATGGGCTGAAAAATATGTTTGGGCTCATGCTTTAAGGGAAAGAAGGTTAAACTGAGTATCAGGAGATCTGACTTCCACCCCTTGCTGGCCGTGCAGTCTGGGCTGGTCTTTTCCCTCCCTCAGCTCATTTCTTAAATGTGGAACAAAGATACTGGACTAGTGGAAAGAGGATCCCTTCCAGCTCTCACAGTGTTTGGATCTATATTTCGAAGCCATCTGCTGGGCAGTTTTAACAGAATGACTGAAAAATCGGACTTGGTCGTGGGCCTCCTGTTCCATTTTTCTTGTCCCTTCTTTGCCTCATTTTCTGTACCTTGAGGGATGCAGATGCTTGAATCATCGAGGCTGTGCTGCACTCCACTCTTTCCAGAATGTGAAATGAAGGAGCTGGACCTCCCCTAATTGAGTCTTAGATAAACCATGGCTCAGGGTGCAAAGCTTTAAGCCCCTAGCTCTGCAAGACTATCCTCATGGGGTTTACCTTTTAGACAGCTGGATGCTGATAGAACGAGCAGATTTTTAGTAATAGATGGACATAGTCATTTAAAAAAAAATGGATGGTTATTGAGCATTCTTTTCTTTCCCTATGATCTTGTGAACTGCACGTCACATGTAACATAGGGCTGCAGTTTAAAATCATGATTCACCCTCAGACTTTTATCCTGTCGTTACTTCATTATCATGATACTTTAGACTCATTACTTGCTTGGATTTAATAGTTTGTGAATTGTCCTTTGCTGGGTTACCAAACATCTTGGGGACTTGGGTGGTCCAGGACCGGGAAGGGATGTTAGTTGCTTGAATCGAGACAGTTCCAAGGCCAATCAGGATGGTTGATCTTCCTTTCTTTAGGTCCTTTCTTTCTTTCTTTCTGGTGGGGGGGAGGGTGCGGTTCTTAGTACATCGTTATTTCATCATCTTTAAAAATGTATTTTTTAAGTTTATTTATTTTGGAGAGAGAGGGCAGGGAGGGAGGGAGATTATGAGTAGGGGAGGGGTATAGAGCGAGAGGGAGAGAGACAATCCCAAGCAGGCTCTGCACTGTCAGCACAGAGCTGGACATGGGGCTCAATCCCATGAACTGTGAGATCATGACCTGAGCCAAAACCAACATGCTTAACTGACTGAGTCACCCAGGCACCCCCAATCTATTTTGTTTTATTTTTTTATTTTATTTTTATTTGTTTTTTTCTTTTTTTTAATTTTCTTTTTATTTTTTAAAATTTATATCCAAATTAGGTAGCATATAGTGCAACAGTGACTCCAGGAGTAGATTCCTTAGTGCCCCTTACCCATTTAGCCCATCCCCCCCCACAACCCCTCCCGTAACCCTCAGTTTGTTCTCCGTATTTATGAGTCTCTTCTGTTTTGTCCCCCTCCCTGTTTTTATATTATTTTTGTTTCCCTTCCCTTATGTTCATCTGTTTTGTCTCTTAAAGTCCTCATATGAGTGAAGTCATATAATTTGTCTTTCTCTAATTTCACTTAGCATAATACCCTCCAGTTCCATCCACGTAGTTGCAAATGGCAAAATTTCATTCTTTTTGATTGCCGAGTAATACTCCAGTGTGTGTGTGTGTGTGTGTGTGTGTGTGTGTGTGTGTGTATGCTTCTTTATCCATTCATCCATCAATGGACATTTGGGCTCTTTCTATACTTTGTCTATTGTTGATAGTGCAGCCTTATTTTGTTTTAAATAAAATCTGTGCCCAACATGAGACTTGAACTCAAGACCCTGAGATCTAGAGTTACATGTTCTACAGACTGAGCCAGCCAAGCACCCCTGTTTCTTCATCTTTAAATATCTTGTTACCCCATGGTGATGCCTTTCTGCCCAAGGACCCTTTCCCAAGGACTGCTACACCCTTGTGTTTCCTCATCATTCCCTTGTTGGATCAGACCTGAGGCCACACAGTGCATGAGCCATCTTCTCTGGGCTTTGTTCAACATCAGTCTCAATCACACAAGTTACCTCTGAGAGAAAATGAGGCATCTTGTACTTGAACTTGAGTTTCAAGGGTCTCTTCCCTTTTCTGTGATTTCCTTTTTACCATTATGATATGTGCCTTTGCTTCCATGTGACCAAGACAGTCCATCTTCTCGGCCTTAATCTGTTTCTCCTGGATGGAATGTCCTCTCCCAAAGACTTGGATTTTTCTCCTCAGAGCTGTTCAGTGCCACACTCTGAACAGCCAGCTTCCCTGGCTTCCTATCCCTAGCACTTGGTGCGTTTTTATGTATTTATTCTTTTCTTGGTGATACTCACTTGTGTGAGTTCCCTGTTGCTTATTAGATTTTAAGCACTAAATGCAGGGATCTACTTTCTTTTCCTGTGACTCTCCCAAAGCTCCCTGCAAGCTGTTTGCCACGTGGTTACACATGAAATATTTTTGACCAACAGATTGCTCATTTGGTCTCAGTCTTGGTCGAATGCTAAGGAGAACAAATTAAAATAATACTGTGCCTTCACAAAAAGACAATTATAAATGTGGGGTGCCTGGGTGGCTCAGTCAGTTAAGTATCTGACTTTGGATCAGGTCATGATCTCATGGTTCGTGAGTTTGAGCCCTGCGTTGGTCTCTGTGCTGACAGCTCAGAGCCTGGAGCCTGCTTTGGATTCTGTATTTCCCTCTCCTCTTTCTCTGCCCCTCCCCTGCTTGCACTCTGTCTCTCTCTCAAAAATAAATAAAAACATTTAAAAAAGTTTAAAAATACAAATATAAATGATATGGGTTATATATATTGCATCATGGTGATGAAATGATCGCATCGTTATCTGGAAATTGTATGGGTTAAATATTCAGAGGGGCAGTGAAAGTGCCCCTGGGTGGCCTCAATTTTGTAATGCACGTTTTCCCAGCTGTGTTCTTTGATCATCTGAAGGTTACAATAACAGTTAATATACCAGTAACCATCTGGTTCAGCAGCCACCATGGGAATCCTTGAAATTCCCAGGCTTAAATTATTTCTTTACATTTAAAGGGACTTAGAGGCCGCGCCCTCATTCTCTCACTTCAGTTAGGGTTTGGCTCACATGACCTATTCCTTGTGGTGGTACTGGCAGGCAGAGAGGGTTCTGCTGGCAAGACTGATGATGCCACACTGATGATGTGTGAAGAGGGTGCAAAGAAATGCATTACTCACAAATGGCAAAGTTCTGGGATGAGCAGGACAGGCTCCCAGGCAGGTCTGAAAATGGCTTAAGCCAGCAGGGAAGGGCAATTGGTTTTGGCTTAGGCAGTGGTTGGGTTTAGGCAGTGGTTTGGGCTTAGGTGGGGATGTGTACTTTGAGTTTCCTAGCAGAGCCAAAGGAGGCAGCACATGGCTTTTCAACCAGCTTTGCCTGAGGTGGGTCATGAGGGGAAGAAGGAGGCATGGACTTGCTCGCAAGCTGTCAGCACGCAAACACCCAAAATGGAGGCAGCTCCTTTATTGTAGCTCTTCTCAGAGAGGCTCTTTCCCCCGCTAGATTATAAGGACCTTGTTTGATTTGCTCACCACCCAACTGCCAGGAATAAGAACTGCACTAAGCAGTGGGTGGCTCAAAATGGGTATCTGTTGAAGACATGCTGTGGGGTGGACAGATCTCATCCCTGGTGACCGGCTGCACCCCTGACTCTTCCTCTGTGGCATCCTTCTCTGTGCCTTCCCATCTGTGGCTCCCAAATCACTAAGTGGACTCTCCTTTCCCACCTCAAGTTCATCTGCATGGATATTGTTGTCACAGTGACATGTGTTCCCCTAAAGATCTAGAGAAGTGATTAATCTTGGGGATTAGCAGTTAGTCTCAGTGTCTCCTAGTGGTTAAGAGTCTATACTTTGGGATGAGATATATTTGGGCTTATCTTTGGCCTGCTTAATAATCGTATAGCTTTGACAGTTATATGAATCAGCAACTCATTGTGATCGATTTTTCATATGTAACATAAAGGCCATAATTGAATTTAGTTCTTAAACTGGGTTTGAGGCTTAAATGAGTTAATCCATGGAAGCTCATTATGGTGCCTGGTGTATGGAAAATTCTCAGTGAATATTAATGAATGTCATAATTATTATCTAACCATTCATCCATTCAACTCCTAGTTATTGAGAGGTTACTTACTATAAAACAGGCACCATTCTAGGTGCTGGGGATCAGCAGGGAGGAGCAAAATGGACCCAAAGCCCTGCCCATGGAGTATTCCATGGAGTATAAATTCCAGTAGGAAAGACTGAAAGTAAAAAGGTGTTAGGAAAAACACATCCTATGTTAGAGCGTGGTAAATGCAATGAAGAAAAATAAACTACGGTCAGAAAAGCGTTGCAATGGTAAGTAGGGCTGGTAGGAAAAGACTTCAATAAGAAGATGACATTTAAGTAAAGACCCACAGTAGATGAGAGAAGGAGGCAAGTGGTTAAATGGGAAAAGAGTCTTCTAAACAGAGGTTGTAGCAAGTGCCAAGTGTGCCTGGTGTGTTTGAGGAGCAAAAAGGGTGAGTAGCTTCTGTGATCTAAGAGGTCACAGGGAGCCAACTCTTTAAATTTTTTTTTTAACGTTTATTTATACTGAGAGACAGAGAGAGACAGAGTATGAGTGAGGGCAGAGCGGCAGAGAGGGGGAGACACAGACTCTGGAGCAGGTTCCAGGCTCTGAGCTATCAGCACAGAGCCTGACACAGAGTTCGAACTCATAAACCGCGAGATCACGACCTGAGCTGAAGTCGGACACTTAACCAACTGAGCCACCCAGGTGCCCCACAGGGTGCCAACTCTTGTTGGTCCTGACTTTTGCTCCACGTGAGAAGGGAAGCTATTGGGAAGTTGTGAGCAGAGAAGTTACATGTTCTCTCTTACATTTTTTAAAAGTTTATTTAGTTTATTTTTGAGAGAGTGCGCGCGTGTGAGCGAGCCAGGGAGAGGCAGAGAGAGAAGGAGAGAGAATCCCGAGCAGGCTCTGTGTTGCTAGCACAGAGCTCCACAGAGGGCTCGATTCCATGACTGTGAGATCATGATCTGAAATCAAGAGTCAGGTGCTCAACTGACTGAGCCACACAGGTGCCCCTCTTTTGTGGTTTTAACAGGCTTTCGCAGGCTGCTGATTAAAGAATAGATTTAAGGGAGGAAAAGCGGGTAGAAGCAGAGACACCATTTAGGAGGCTGTAGCACTAATTCAGGCAGAAGATGATGATGGCATGGACTGGGGAGGTAGAGGTGGTGAGAAGTGGTCATGATCTGGCTTTATTTTGAAAGTAGAGTCAGTAGAATTTGCTGATGGATTGAATATGGGGAGTAGAAAAAAGCAAGTAGTCTTTCTTTTGATGACTTTGAAGACTTTTGGCCTGAGCAGGTGGAAGGATGGGGTTGCACTTTGTTTGAAGATCAGAAGAGGAGCAGGTTTGGTGAGGGAAGGGAGTAGATCAGGAACTTTGTTTCAGACATGTTAAGTGTGGGATGCCTGTTCAAAATTCAAGTTGGTTATGTGAGTCTGGAGTTCAGGGGGAAGGTTAGGGGTAGATACATACAGTCCGGAGGCATTAGATGTGGCACCCACCTTGGGTACCAGTTGGCCCACCTTGATGTCTGCCACTAGGCAGGTCACTGTGAGCTCAAACTCACCTCAAGTGCCTATCTTTTCACTTTCTGTTGCTTGGCCTTCTCTGAAGCTCACTGCAGCCCAGAAGTGCAAGGAAGTTAATGCCTCCAGGGAAACCATCAGTGGGAAGTGAAGCAAGTAGGTAAATGCTTCAGCATCCTGGGGAGGGTGGGTTCTGTACACTTTTCAGGAGGCCCAGCAGAATGTAGCCCACAATAGTGACTCTGAAAATGCAAATTTACATTGGCTTTTCCTCATCCTTTGTCTTACTCTGCCCACTCCCTGGCCCTGATTAATGGGATCATGTTCCAGATAAACTCCCTGCACCCAAGTCCTTGGATCAGGCTCTGCTTTCAGATGAACCCAAGCTAAGACATCAGTTTGTAAAAAGCATTTAAAGCCATAAGACTGGATGATGAGAGCTTCCAGAGGGTGACTGTAGACAGAAAGAGAAGAGTTCTGGGAACTGAGCCTTGGGACGTTCCAGCATTTAGAGCAGTGATTCTCAGTCCTGGAGGAACATCAGAATCACCTAGGGCAATCTGATAGTGTACTTGTGTCCGAGGCCCTCCCCTGATTAGTTAAATCAGGATCACAAGGCGTGGGCTCTGGCATCTTAAAGTTTCCTGGGTGATTCTACTACACACCTAGGGTTGAGAGCCACTGGTTTAGAGGTTAGAGAGATGAGGATCCAGCAAAGGAGACTAAGGAGTGTCAGGAAAGTAGAGAAGATGCCTGAAAGCCAAAGGAAGAACGGGTTCCAAGGAAGAAGGAATGGTAATTGTGTCATGCTGGCAAGGAGTCAAGTTAGATGAGCCTGAGATTCACCCATGGATTTGGTCACATGGAGGCCATTGGTGACTTCATTAAGACCAGTAGAGTGGTGGGCAGGAAAGCCTTACTGGAATGGGTTCAAGAGGGAATGGGAATTTGTTATAGGAGCTCTAGGAAACAAACCACAACTCCCATATTTTGTGTGAAAGTTCATGGCAAATTAAAGCAGCCCAATAAAAATAAGGCCACTAATGATGCAGGAATGCCATGAATAAAGTTTTGAGCCACTTAAGCTAAGAATCATGATAAGCAAGAGAGGGAAGGATGTACTGAAGGACGGACGAAGGGAGGGAGGAAGGGGGAAAAAGAGAGAGGGAGGACGGGAAGATAAGAAATTAGCTTTTGTTAATGTCCACAACTCTTTCAAGGACTGTGGCAGTAAAAGGGAGCGGATAAATGGGGAGCTAATTGGAGGAAGAAATGAGCCAAGAGAGGGTTTTTATGTTAGCGTGTTGATATGTCGATACTGGTGGGGATAATCCAGTGGAAAGGGAAAATTGATGGTGCAGGAGAGAAGAGGGAGAATTTATGGTACTCAGTCTTTGAGTCAGACCCAGTGCATGACTGGGAGGGCTGGTTTTGTCAGGAGCTTGGGCGGTGTGCTCACAACAGGAAAAAAGGTGGAGCACTTGGCCCCATTGCAGTGGAAGTTAGCTTCTGATAGCTCCCAGGAATCTCTGCTGGGCACTGTTGTAGAGGCACATGGCAGCCTGCTGCATCAGCACCTGCAGCGAGTGCCCTTTGCAAATTCTAGCCTCACATCCTCCTCTCTTTCCTAAGCAAGAGATGAAACAACACTGTCGGCTCTAAACACATGCGCATACACTTTTCTGCAATGCTCTAGGCACAACTTGAATCGCATTAAAACTGTAAACAAAAAGTGTATGTAAGAAAAAATGCACTGTTTCATGCTATATAACAAATGTGACTAGTGAGACGACGCTGACCATTTTCTGAAATCTTGTTAAAAACCACACGGGGGCACAATTACTTTAAAGCTGCAGTGTATCTGATTTTGTTGACTGAAACAGTGGCTTCTTTGCAGTTCAGTTTCCTGAAGTTTATTTTCCTATTAAATAAGATGCTCTTGTGTCGCAATAATGAAATACTTTCTGCACCTCACAGAGCATTTGAAATGTTCTAGAGACCCAGATTTCTAATTTAATCTCTCCCTAGAGCAATCATTCTTTGACTTTTACAGCCACTTCCCTTGCCCTGAAGGCTCAATGCATATTTCTCTCATTTCTGCTTTTTTATATGTTTACAATGCAGGCTGAGGGCTGGCAACTAGACAGTTTGTGCTAATATCTGGAATAAGGTAGATTGAAGTAGACAGTTTGGGAGAATTTGGAGAAAACGTCCTTTCCTTTCTTGGTTCCCACCGCACCGTTCTAGCCTCTCAGCTCTGAAGCTTGCACTGTTACACTTTCTGTTGTATGAAAGATAAAAATTTTGTGAACCACTTCCTGTTTTCAGTCAAGCCATCATACCTAACTTATATAAATGAAAGTCAAGATTTTGGATATGGGGTAAGATCAAGAGAACAGTAAAATCCAGAACTTGCTTACTGGTCTGGCAGTACAGAAGCTAATGGTCGCAAATAGTTTAGCCAAAATGACAAACTGGTTGAAAGTTAATGCCAGGTTTTAGGTTTCTGGTTTTGAGATTTCTAAATGAGTGCTGCCCAGCACAACATTGTTATACTAACAGGTCACTAAGTGTGCAGCACCCTTCAGTTGTGTAATGATATGCTTGTGGGGAAAGATACAGTGGTGCCTGTCATAGTTGGTATGCTAAATTACCCAGCAGTGACTGAGGCAGTATATCTCACCTCTTTATTTCACAGTTCAAAGCTAAAATAGCATATAATATTTTAATGCCAATTTAAGACTGTCCAATAAGAAAATTGTAATGTCCCTTATGTAAAGACTTTATGGAAGCTGCTGAAATATAAAGAAAAATAGAATAGACAAGCAACAAAATAGAAGTCACCGAGGCACCTGGGTAGCTCAGTCAGTTAAGCATCCAACTTCAGCTCAGGTCGTGATCTCACAGTTCGTGAGTTTGAGCCCCATGTTAGGCTCTGTGCTGACAGCTCAGAGCCTGGAGCCTGCTTCTGCTTCTGAGTCTCTCTCTCTGTCCCTCCGCTCACGCTCTGTCTCTCTCTCTCAAAAATAAATAAACATTAAAAAAATAAAAAAATAAAGTAGAAGTAGCCATCATAAGCTATGTAATTATAAATCCAGTGTCTAAAAATATTCATTTTTAGCCATTTTGTGTTTTTCTCAATTTCCTTGAACTGGTAAATGGTTGGTTCTTAAACTAGACATGTTAGGGTAATCCTGACATTTTATGTACCCCTATCATGATCTATTCATTGTGCTTCCTCATCAGTTGTCACCATGGCAAAGAGGTGTATGTGTCTCTAGGGCATTTGTACTTACCTGTGCTTTTAGAACTTCTCTTTTTGGCTTTGTGATAACAGAAATGCTTTTAATTCGTTGAGTTGGGGGCATCTGGGTGGCTCATTTGGTTGAACATCTGACTCTTGGTTTCAGCTCAGGTCATGATCTCATGGTTTGTGAATTCAAGCCCCGCATCGGACTCTGTGATGATATTGCAGAGCCTGCTTGGGATTCTCTCCTTCTCTTTCTGCTCTCCCCCCACTCATGCTCGTGCTCTCTCTCTCTCTCTCAAAAATAAATAAATAAACTTAAAAAAATTAATTCGTTGAGCTGTACACTTAGGTTGATTTTCAAAACAGATAGCCAACTACTTTGGTCCTTAAAAGTTAATGCCAGGAATTAATATTAAATGCCAGTACTATTCTCATCCCATGCCCAGAGTAGCCTTTATCCAGAGTCCATTGTCTTTTCATTTTCTGTCCAAACTTATTTCAGTTTTGTTTTTCTTGGACCTCCTCAACTTTTCCAGGTGCAAATACTGGCAAGAAATAGAAACTCAGACAACCTCAGAACAGCCCTAAATTCCTTTGCCCTCATCACCTGGGTCCTAATAATTACAGTTAGGAGGACTGTGCATGATTCAGTAGATGAGTAGTGGAAACAGCACTGCAGGTGATGCAATGTTGTGGATCCCAGTAGAGCATTCAGCTCTCTATAATTCTTTGGCTTCATGTTATTCCATTAAGGGGAAGTCATACCCAATGTTGAATTCTGTGACTCTGTAGAGGTTGCATATTATTAAAATAAAGTCTATGCTTTCATATCGCACATCAAACATTTTTATATTGATATCAATTATATTTTTATGTACTTTTTCAATTATATTTTTAATTGCTGAATCATTGCAATGGGCATCTAATTCTTTGAATTGTTCTTTTTTCCCCCCAAATTTTAATTTAAATTCTAGTTAGTTAACATACAGTGCAATATTGGTTTCAGGAGTAGAATTCAGTGATGCATCACTCATACGACACCCAGTGCTCATCACAAGTGCCCTCCTTAGTACCCATCACTCATCTAGCCCATCCCCCACCCACCTCCCTCTGTCAACCCTCAGTTTGTTCTCTATCTTTAATAGTCTCTCATGGTTTATTTCCCTCTCCCCATCTCCAATATGCTCATCTGTTTTGTTTCTTAAATTCCACATTCGAGTGAAATAATATATTTGTCTTTCTCTGCCTGACTTATTTCACTCAGCATAATATACTCTAGCTCCATCCACATTGTTGCATAGGGCAAGATTTAATTCTTTTTGATGGCTGAGCAATATTCCATTATATATATATGTATATTCATCAGTCGATGGACAGCAAATCAAGCATGTTAACAGCATAGAGATCTGTGACATGCTGGAATCTCTTTGGAAAGGAATGTTACACTTCTCATCCAACTTATTAAAACCAGGAGCTTTTAGAAAAACTGTAGCAATAGGTGTAATTCTTGATTACTGTTCATGTGTTTGTATTGTACTTGGACTGAATTAATTGCTTTTTGCAAAGCACTCAAGCACTTTGCTTTTGTATGGTCTGAGCCACTGATTGTGCTCTTTGTAAAATAGTTACTGCTGTCACATTTCTTCTGCTGCTTCTCCATAATGGCTGTGGCTGTGCCGGTTCATCTCTGCCATTCACTCAGAGCGTACTGAGGGGAAAACTAACCGAACTGGGTTCATTAGTAGGAGTTAAAATAAGTGAGGTGGCTTGAGTGGTGTATATTGGGATGCAGAGGTGGTTGGAAGGGAGAGAAATGCACGTCCAAGGTCGATTGCGAAAGAGCAGTGCCAAGGGGCCGCTTGTCTCCCTTGAGTTTTCCGTGGTGGGCTTGCACACACTCATCACAGTCGTGAGGGACCTTGTCTGTAATTGTGATTTATTATGGAACATTGCCTGCTGGATCAAATGACATGTTTGAATATAAGGAGCTTATACTTCTTGAATGTACACACCTTTAACTTTAAATCCATATTCTACTAGAGAAAAATCTTTTCTGTAAGAAGACAAAAAGCCAGTGCTTGGTAAGGTAAAAGAATAAGCTGTATCCTTTCTTTCTTTCTTTCTTTCTTTCTTTCTTTCTTTCTTTCTTTCTTTCTTTCTTCCTTAAGTTTATTTATTTATTTTGAGATGGGGGTGGGGATAGAGGGGCAAAGTAGAGAGAGGGAGAGAGAGAGAATACCAAGTAGGCTCCACACTGTCAGCACAGAGCCGGATGTGGGGCCACAAACTGTGAGATCATGACCTGAGCTGAAATCAAAAGTTGGACACTTACCTGACTGACGGAGTAACCCAGGCATCTCAGTATCCTTTCTTTAAAAGGTGAGAATTGAATAAAAAAAATTAAAAGGTGAGAACTGAAGAAAGGAAGAGTAAAAAAGGAAATCAGGTTACTTTTAGCTTTGTAGTTTTCTCACTTTCAAGATTCAGTGTAAAGTTCTATGTGCGTTGTCTCTAATTCTGTAAAGTCTTTAAAAAGAATGATATTTTTACACTTGGTAAACATCAGTGATTCATAAACAAATGGATGAGAAGGGAAAATAGGCACTGTTTTAATATTTAGAAAGGGTGTCAAATATTCTAAGGTTTGACAACATACTCAAAAGAAAAACATTTTTATATTAAGAGACTGTTTTTTTTGTTTTTAACCTTGCTTTAACTGATAGCCTACTGACATTTCTAGGTGAATCAGATGTTAAGGGAGGATGGGTTGAAACAATTAATACCATGTGTTTATTAAAGCAAACTTTGGCTGTCTGAAGGGTAATATTTCTCTTTATTTGAAACTTTACCCTTTAAGTACCAATCTAAATTTTATTTATTTGAAATCATTCTAAAATGGATTCTTCCACTTGCTTAAAGGAAGGTAGAGAACATAATATGAAAAAAAGTATTATTTTTATGTCTCGGAGATATTTGATGCATTTTGAGGGCAAGCCACAGATGCAGATGAAATCTATGCATTTATATAGAACACATGTTATGTGCCCCAGTTTGGACGTTTTACTCCCTCCAGTATTGTTTTAGACAAGGAAATGTCCTATGCTTTCTTTTCCCAAATCATTTTACTTTCCCCAAAGTGTCTTTGGGAGGCCAAAGACAAAATGGTCTGTTGATATCATCACCCAAGTAATCACACTCATCGGTCACTTAGAAATGTTCTTCCAAACAAGACCATTTTCCTCTTTGAAACGGTTCTTGTTCAACAAGAAGCAATATGTGATATCAAAACATTGTCACTATGTGTGAGAGACATCATGGTGGCTAAGACTTGTGTCCCTGGATGTTGCTAAGATATTTCATTGGCCAGAGTTCATCTTTTTATCTTGATTCTTTTTCATGTCATGTCCAAATGTTTTATCTTTTCAGCTTAACTGATAGTCTTAATTTCCCATCTTACACTTATGTGATGTTTGGGATCCCATTTGTATAATGGCCTCTTTAATACCTATTTTATTATTGCTGTTTGGTTAGGCCTATTGTACAAGCTTCGATTGTCTCCAGTATAATGTATGTATCATGGCTTAACCTTTTTCTTTACTATTTTACATAAAGGGAAGCACTCTGTTTTCTCCTTGCTTTTGGAATCAGGAGGAATATCTATCAGAGGCAACCAGAACACTTATATCATTGGAGGGTTATAGTCACAAGGACAGTTTCTGGGGTCAGTCCTAGTCTCTATTCTTATTAACCTTTCAAAGCAATAGGAATATAGCTTGCTCTCTCTGTTTCTGAATCCTGACCAGTTCTTACCTGGGAACCTCAAAGAGAAGACACCCTAGGAGGGTGAGAAGAATGCTACCACCATCTTAATTTTGCCAAAATCCAAATGAACACAGAAATACCTGTTAAACTATCATGGCCCTGGCATCTCATATGGACACTGTTGGGTATGTCTCAGTCTGAAAAGGCTTTCCTTTTCCTAAAAGGGTAGGACTCATAATAAATAGGACCAGGACTTTTAAGCTCTAGAGACTTTGACTTGAGGATGGACATGAATCAGTACCATAGGCTACAGGATTAAGGATCTTGAGTTGGAGACAAATAGAAGCACAGTGATTTTCCCTGAAGTTTCTAGAGCTTCATCAATTGCTTGGACTTTCTTTATCGTCTCAGTTCCAATCCCAGCTGCTTTTTGGTCTAAATATTCCTCTTGGGTTTTTGGCCGACCACATGTCCTGCTGACTTGGACCACATTTCCATGGCAGGGGCCTCCTGCCTGTTTCACAGCAGCTGTGTGAGTTGTTTGACATTTAGAGAATTGTAAAAGTAAAGAGGGAGAAAACTGACTTTATTGAGGAGTACCTCCATTCTCGGTCCTTTGCATAAGTACATATATACATGTGCATGCACATACATGTATATATTTTGTGGTCATCTAACTATATTTAGTCCACTTGTAATTTTGACCCTTTTAAACTATTATGACCAGTATTATTTTGCTGGGGAGATACTATCCTCTGTATTATCAGAAAAGCTTTTCATTCACTTACCTGTATAGTCATTCTTCCTTCCAATCACTTACCTATTTATCCATCCATCCATCCATCCATCCACCCATCACTCCATCCATCCATCCTTCCATCACTCCATCTATCCTTCCATCAACCCACCTACCAGTTCACTTATCCATCCCTCTGTCCCTCCCTACCTCCATGTACTGAGGAACTATATTGTGCCATTGCTGCTAAAAATAGGGAACTCAAAATCATAATTTTCCTTCATTTTATTATTTCTCTTGTCTGTCTGTCTTACACACATGTAAATCTAACTTTTTGAATCAGTTCTAATTAGTCATCAGGAGTAGAAGTAGAATAGGAAAGATCCTTGTATATAAAATCATATTCCTAAGGCACAGAGGTAACCAGAAATGATCTGAAATAACCTCTATCATGCAGTTTTATTAAGGTAAAAGGAGTCTGGTTCAAAATTACTATCTGGGTGAAAAGCCTGTACTCTAGTAAAAAAAATACTCCCAAGTGCCAGCACTAACACAATATGAGTCTTTGTTCAACATAAAAGTCTGGTCATTGTGCCATTGTCAATGCAACATACGTTTTATAAGAAGCATAGTACAAAACACATTAGGGTATGTGTATCCCCCCAGTCCCCCAGGTCCTAATCAACAGCCAACATTTTTCCTCTTGACTTCACCCACCTCCACCAATAAATTGCTTAGCATTTCTCTAGCCCAAGAGAGAGAATGGTCACATACCAGCTTTTTAAGTACCCCAGTTTTTAGTTTCAATTGTTTTAAGTGGCAAGTTTCCTCAAATGCTTGATATCCTTTGAAAATAGTATGCAGAATATAATAAAACTTTAACCGCCCCCCGCTTTTATGTTTTTGGATGACTTGACATCGAGAATATTATTTTTTTACCATGTCCTGAGAATCAATCCTTCCTCTAGATGTGTGGAGGGCTAATGGTCTCAACACTGATGCTCCCAGGCCTTGGTGCTTCTTTGAATGTATTTTTAATTTTTTTTCCTGCCTGTTCCTTTATTTATTTCTACCTGCCTTCATTCGTTACTGTCAGTGTTTCTGCCTTATTTTCCCTTTATTTTTGCTTTTAATCTTCTGTGATCTTGAAAACCAGGTAACCGTGCTTAGAATTTTGTGTAAAATTAGAATGAGTAGACTGATCAAAGGCTCAAAGAGAATTCTAAAGAATAAAGTATAAGAGATTTATTATTTCAAGACTTTTATTTTCAGCTTTTTTTATCCACAGAGGATTTTTTTAAAGGCTATCTTCTTTTTTTTTTTAATAAGGAAGTTTTAATTAATTAATTAATTTTAAAATGTTTATTTATTTTTGAGAGAGAGAGAGAGAGAGAGAGAGAGAGCAAAGCCAGGGAAGGGCAGAGAGATGGAGGGAGACACAGAATCCAAAGTAGGCTCCAGGCTCTAAGCTGTCAGTGCAGAGCTCAACGCGGGGCTCCAACCCACAAACTGTGAGATCATGACGTGAGCTGAAGTCGGACACTTAACCGACTGAGCCACCCAGGCGCCCCTAAAGGCTATTTTTTCTCAGCTTTCCTCTGGGTAGGTGAAGTTGCCTCATCTATCCACAAGTGTTCATGAGCTGAATTTGGGGAGGACAGTATTTTTCAAAATGTGGCCTGCAGAGTACCTCCATCAGAATCATTTAGAGGTGCTGTTAACATGCAGGTGTGTCCCACCCCCTGACATGTTGAATCAGAGTTTCTGGGTGGAGGGCTCAAGCATACACATTTTCATTAAGTAGCCCAGCTATTTGTACGTCCTAGAGTGTAGGGCTATCGTAACAGGTGCTCTGTCTGTGTTCTTAACCTGAGCTGAGCTTGTCTCACATTTGTAGTTGCAAATTTCCGAGAAGCTCAGAGAAGCAGAAAAGCCTGTGGTTAAAAGTGCAGACTCTAGAGCCGTTATCCCTGGGCTCAAATCCCAGTTCTACCTCTAACTACTATCTAATATTGGGCAACCTGTGTAAATGGATTGTGCTTCCCGTTCCCTATCTATAAAATGGAGATGACAATGGTACTTACCTTATAAGGTTGTTGCATTAATATAAAAACAGGATTAAAAACAGAAAGCACACACTAAATGTTAGCTATTATTGCTACATATTTTTGTATAGTGGTTATGTCATAGCTTTTGTGGTTTTTCTGAAGCATATGATTGCTGCTATACCTAAAGATATTCTCCCCAGCCACCCCTGTGCCTGAACACACATACATAGACATGCCTGATACCATGCATGACATGTTATGACCTGGCTTCAAGTGACACAACTGTATGTCATGGTCATGTTGAGTTACTCCTACCTCTTTGCAAGGAAAATAGATA
Source organism: Panthera leo (assembly GCF_018350215.1). Taxonomy (NCBI): domain Eukaryota; kingdom Metazoa; phylum Chordata; class Mammalia; order Carnivora; family Felidae; genus Panthera; species Panthera leo. Next base: position 141,665,621 of record NC_056686.1, on the reverse strand, counting down.
TAAGTTTGGAAGAGTGTCATTGTCATGAGCCTTAATTTTTATAGATGTTTTAGCCTCAAATTGTGAGACTCATCTAAGGAATCACAGCAGAGTTGTGGCTTTGTTTGAAGTTGAGACCGTGAGTGAGGGTTCTTCTATGTGCATCAAATTATGCAGCAATTATGATGGAGTCCCATCCAGAATTCTACTGGTTTCCATGGCAACCTGAATTCAAAATAGGATCTTAGAAGCCTCTTTAGAGTGGAAAAAAGCAAGTTTCATTCCTTCTGTAAGTTATGGAATATATCGTCTGTGCAAAACATTTTCTAAATGGAACTTTTGTCTTTTTCCTTATTCTTGCCATTAGTAATTTTAATGTTGTTGTAGTACTACATTCCTAAATTCTTCCTGTATCTCTGAATGAGAATCTCAAGGCTCCCTAAAGTGCTCATTTTGCTATGAATAGCTAATGTTTTTCTCTGTTGCTCATAACAGATGCACTATGTATTTTTTGACTTTTCTGACTAATACTACAGTAATTAGTAAGAGGAAAGAGCCACTGTTACAGAGTTCCCAGGTTAGCAAGTCAACCTATTTTTAGTGGCAACTTAAAGAAAAAGCTTTTGAGTAAATGCCTAAGTTTTGTAAAAGACGTATTTTAGCACGTATCTGTCTGAAACAATTCTAAAATTGGAGCTTGTGATCACGAAGACCCGACTCTTCTGCACGCGTTGACTAACTGATTTGGCAATTGCACATATAGCAGTGAGGATTGGCTGGTTTCTGCTGTGCTAACAAACACGCTGAAAAGCCTCAGTGGCTTACGAAAACAAAAGTTTATTTCTCATTTGTGCTTCCTGACCATCACAGGTTTGCTATAGTTCTCTCTCCCTGCCATTCACTGCCATCTTCACTCTGGGACCTGGGTTGACAGAGCTGCTCCTGTCTGGGACTTTGTCAGTTCTATGGTAGAGAGAGAAGAGAGCATGGTAACACTTAAAGCTTCTATCAAGAAGTGACATGCTTTTCTGCTCACAACTCATTATCTACAGCAAATGTCATGTCTGGGCCTCAATCCACAGGTTAGGGACAAAAAACATCCCCATGTCCAACAGTGCATATGGTGATAAAATTCATCACAACAGGGACATCAGAGCTTGGGATAGTAGATTTTTTTAGGGATGTTGATGGTTGGGAATAAAGGTATAATCACAGATTTTGAGAGTGTGTTAAAATGATCCATGAGGAATTTGTGACTTACTGAAATCCTTGCAGCCATTTAGTGGCCAAATGGGCACTAACACCAGGTCTCTTAGTGCCAAGTCTAGCCTTCTTTTCTCTCTCAAATTAGGAGACTTGTTTGCATGGTTTTGACAAATGAGCTCTTTATATAAGATAGCAGTGTATTCAACCTTGGGTTAAGGCACTTTCTCTTCCATTTGTTTTCATCTTTTGGATTAATGTTACTTTGGATAATTAAATTAAATTAAACATTTTAATTTTTGACAGTGGAACCCAGTGACTGCATAAACATTTTTGTAATTGGTTCTCTGAGGCACAGGACCTTCAAGAAATGAAAATAGCCAATAAGACATTTTTCCAGCAGTAGTTTTTCTATATTGTTTTAGAATTATGATTCTTAATTTTTTTAATATTTGTTTATTTTTGAGAGAGAGAGAGAGAGCAGGGGAGGGGCAGAGAGAGAGGAAGACACAGAAGCCAAAGCAGGCTCCAGGCTCTGAGCTGTCAGCACAGAGCCCGATGCGGGGCTTGAACTCATGAACCGTGAGATCATGACCTGAGCTGAAGTCGGACGCTTAACCGCCTGAGCTACCCAGGTGCCCCATGGAATTATGACTCTTTCGGTTGCACCCAAATCATCAGAAAGAAGAAGGATCTAGAAAGAGACTTGTACTGGATCAAGAAGGACTTTTTTTGAACCATAGTGTGTTGCTTGTTGGGATATATATTCTATACTTCATTAACATTGAACAACCAAGGGGTGCTTAGGAATTGTGGCAGTGGGGGTGGCAGTGTATCACTAATTCCAGGTGAATATATGGCTGAACCATTTCCTTCATGTGATACTGCCCCAGAAGAAAACTTAAGTGGTCTCGATTGACCTGCCAGCTTCTTTGGGTATATCAACTGAGACTGATGATTTAGGTTCACTATTTACATGAGGAGTTGATGATGTTTGCCACATCATGTTGTCTCACAGGATAGTGTAGTGTTTTCCCAACTAGTTAGAAAAGGCCTGACTTGCTGAGCCAGTGAATTTCCCTACAGAACAGATGGGGAGACAAGTGGAAGAGAAGTATTGGTCCAGGAGACCTGAAACAGTCTCTAATGTGGAGTGAAGTCAGGAAATCTGTCAAAGGTCTGCTGTGAAGATTCCATCCTTCTGAAGGAAACAACCAGCCTGTCCTGTAACGCAAATAGGAGGGTGAGCCTCCTTGCTGCAGAGTTCTCTTTGTGATCACAACCTGACATTCTTGCTGATTTCATAGTAATGGTTGCATGAAGAGACTCAAAGAGGATGTCTTCAGTATGCGGGGGCAAGGGTCTTGTGCCTAGGGCATGCTTTTCTGAGGGTCCTGGTGCTTGATTTGGCCTCCTCTTTGGGGACTCCCTGCTATGTGAATCTCCAGGCATTCCATCATGGTGGCTCACTAGGTCCTGTGCCAATGGACCCCTCAGGCCTGAGGACACATTTCACATGCTCATTTTTTGCAGCTTGATATATTTTCTCACTGGTATTTCTGTCTACCTTCTGCTTGATGACATTTAATATTCATAATGATGTGTTTGAAGTGCTCACAAAGACTTCAATATTTTTGGTGTGAATGAGACATGTTTTATGAAAATGTGTGATCCTTATATGGCGCATGTATATTCTATGTAAGCGGACTTGTGGTAAAATTCTGTATTAGGATAACTGAGTCCTGAGTTTCAGATTTAGAAAGGATCTTAAAGTCTATCTGGAATTGTAACATTTATTTATTTTTGAGAGAGAGAAAGAGAGAAGGGGCAGAGAGATAGGGAGACACAGAATCCGAAGCAGGCTCCAGGCTCTGAGCTGTCAGCACAGAGCCTAGCGCAGGGCTCGAACCCACGAACCGTGAGGTGAGATTGTGACCTGAGCCGAAGTCTGGCACTCAACCGACTGAGCCACCCAGGTGCCCCTCTATCTGGAATTCTAGATCACTGTTCATCTATATCATTTGTGGCCTCTCACCTGTTGGGATGCAGACCTCACTACCCCAGGAGACAGTGACTCTCGTGGAATAATTCTTCTGCGGTCTTCATCATATTGAAGCTACATCTGTCTCCTTCTACTTCTGGCCTTCTTTAGCCCTAGTTCTGCTTTCTTTGATCACCCAGAATGTCTATCCCTTTTCCTCCATGGGAGTCCTTCAAATATGTCTCCCTGCCTCGGGGCCAAGTTTCTTCTCTCACCATTTCTCACGGAAAATGTTTTCATTTCCTCTCTCTCTGGTTGCTGTCCTTGGGCTGTGTTCCCTTGGATCCCTAGCCTTCCTTTTATAGTGCAAGGTCTGGAATAAATGTGAGACTCCAGCCATGGCTGGGCCAGTTGCCCGGGCAGAGTGGTCCTGATGGAAGTGGCACAACCTTGGCCGTCAGACACACTTGGGCTCAGAATCCAGCTCTGCCACAGGCTGGCTGTGTGACCCGTGTGCTGTTTTCTGATCTTTGAGCCTCGAGTTTGTTCATCTTGTAAAATGAGGACAATGATTCTTTCATCCAAGGGGAATTGGGAGCAATAAATGGATGACATGTTTGAAGAATCAAACATCAGTTTATGGCATATGATCTGTTCTTAGTAAATGTTTTTTTTTTCTCATTGTTTTGGTATTAAATATTTGTTAATTCAGACAATACTATATCAGGTTTTTGGTGGCTGTGTCTTCATTCTTGTGCCACACCGAATTTGCAGTGATTGTGAGTCCCAAATTCTTTGTCATGTGCTGTTGTCACACCCATCTCTCCTCTCTGGTTGAAAATGTGTAACAAGGGGGGCACCTGTCAGTGTCAGTCAGTGGAGTGTGTGACTCTTGATCTCAGGGTCATGAGTTCAAGCCCCATGTTGGGTACAGAGATTACTTAAGTAAATAAATTTGTTTTGAGAGAGAGAGGGTACAAGTCAGTGAAGGCAGGGTAGGGGAGAGAGAAAGAGAGAGAGAGAGAGAGAGAGAGAGAGAGAGAAGTGGGGCTCACCCAAAGTGAGGCTTGTGTTCACCCAGAGTGGGGCTTGAGCTCACCCAAAGTGGGACTCGAACTCACAAACCGTGAGATCATGACCTGAGCTGAAGTCAGATGCTTAACCCACTGAGCTACCCAGGCACCCATAAATAAATAAAATTTTTAAAAAGTGTGTGACAAGTATCTCATGGAGATAACAACACCTGCCTCATAGAATTGGTCTTTAGAGTAAATGAAATGAGATCATACATGTAAAGCATGTGGCACAGTATTTTTTATTTTCTTTTATTTTTTTAAGTAGGCTCTATGCCCAGTGTGGGGCTTGAACTCACGACCCCAAGGTCAAGAGTTGCATGCTCCTCCAACTGAACCAGCCAGGCGCCCCTTTGTGGCACATAATTTAAATACAGTACAGTGAAGAAGCTAGCTGTGATCTTTATTATTGCTAGTTATACTAATTGTTTTACTGCAAATTGATTTTAATGGTGTTTACTTCCCTAAGGTCAATATTTTGATATAAACAAAATGTGACAGATTCAATGAAGAAGCTTTTTGAGGAGCTAAGAGAGAAAGGAATCGTTTCAGTTAGGGAGAATGAGCTTATGTAAAGGGTTAGTGCAGCACCTGAACTTCATTAGCCTGTCAGTAAAACTTAGCCCCCTGTGGCACTTGACTTTCATTCCGGACTCGACATCAGTGCTTTCTTCTAAGAATTGACATAACTTAGATTTTAATCTCAAGAAAGTACATTTCAACCCACAAAAGGCAGATAAGACAGTGGCTTGGATATTTTTTAGTGTGTGCTGTGTCCCATCCCGGGCCCAGCAGAGAAAGGCTGGACGGATGTCAGATTCAAAGACAAGCAGCTGCTGGCCATCTTTCCTCAGTGCTGCAAAGATGTCATTTTGATTACACATTTTGGTTTTGGTATCAACCAATCCCATGACAGGAAATTAATGACACAAATGTTACTTCCCACACTGCGGTAGCTGTCATTTTGACGCCCTGCTTATTCTGTGCCTCCCTCTTTTAAATAAACTTTTTATTGTAGTGTAGTTTTAGACTTACAGAAAAATTGTGAAGGTAGAATTCACATATACCCCGCACCCCATATCCTCTGTTACTACCATCTTGCATTAAAAGGACACATTTGTCACAATGAACGAACCAGTATTTGTACCATATTATGAACAAAAGTCTGTACTTTATTCAGATTTCTTACTTTTTGCCCAATGCCCTTTTTCTGTCCCAGGATCCTACCCAGGATTCCACATGCCATTTAATCATGTCTCCTTAGGTTCCTCTTGGTTTTGAGTTTTCTCTGCCCTATCAACCTGCTTTGAACTACTTTTCAAGAGATGGCTCTTTTACATTTTTGATAAATGCCTGCCTGATGGTGGGTCTTAACAGGGCTGTTAATTTTTCTCATTAACCCTTCAACAAACATATATAAAGCACCTACGAGATGAGGTAATGGAACCTCTGGACAGAATGAAGGTAAATTGCCTTCCCTCATCATCCTGCGGCTCAACTTTTCAAGTGCTTGCAGAGCCCCTGGAGAGCTTGTTAAAGTGCAGATTCTGGTTTAGTAGTTCCAGGGCATGGCCTGAGAGTCTGAATTTTTTTTTTAACATTTATTTAGTTTTGAGAGACAGAGCGAGACAGAGCGTGAGTGGGGGAGGGGCAGAGAGAGAGGTTGGGGGGACACAGAATCCGGAGCAGGCTCCATGCTCTGAGCTGTCAGCATAGAGCTCAATGTGGGGCTCGAACTCACAGACTGCGAGATCATGACCAGAGTTGAAGTCGGATGCTTCACTGACTGTGCCAGGTGCCCCTAAGAATCTGAATTTTTACAGGCTCCAAGGTGTGCCCATGCACAGGGACCACACTATGAGGATCAGGACCCCATACTTGTGTGTAGATAAATTGTTCAAGACAGTCTCTGCCACCAAGAACCTTGTGATTCTGTTAGGGGGGAAAAGTAGACTGAACAAAGGAGGTGGTAAAAAGCAAATTGTGAAATGGAGGCAATAGATGGTAAAGATGGCCATTGTAAAAAAAATAAATGAACCCAAAACAGCAGAAAATAAATGGTGAGGATGTAGAGAAATTGGAAGTTTTGTGCATCGCTTGCAGGAATGTAAAATGGTGCAGTTGCTGGGGAAAATGGTGTAGAAGTTCCTCAAAAATTGAAATGTAGCATCACCATGTGATTCAGCAATTCCGCTTCTGGGTATGTGCCCGAAAGAACTTGAACAGGGGACTTGAACAGCCCAAGTGTCTATCAACAGTTGAGTGGATACACAAAATGAGCTATGCACATACACTGTAATATTATTGAGCCTTACACAGGAAGGAAATTCTGATGCAGGCCACAACATGGATAACCCTTGAAGACATTACGCTCAGTGAAATAAGTCAGTCGTAAGAGGACAAGTACTGCAAGATTTCACTTGCGTGAGCTACCCTTAGGAGTCAAGTTCAGAGACAGAAGGTAGAATGCTGGTTGCCAGGGCCTGGGAAGGAGGAGGGAATAGCGAGTTAGTGTTTCACCGGCAGAGTTTCAGTTTTGGGAGATGAAGTTCCTGAACTAGACAGTGGTGATGGTTGCACACCAGTGTGGATGTAATTAATGCCACTGAACTGTATACTAAAAACGGTCACAAGGAAATGGTCACAAGAAAAAAAGCTTATAACTGTGTGATGGTGCATGTTAACTAGACTTCTTGTAGTGACCATTTTGCAATATATACAACTATCAAATCATTATGTTGTACAACTGAAACTAGTATGTGTCAGTTATATCTTAACTCTAGAAATGGTTAAAATGGTAAATTTTTATGTCATGTATATTTTGCCATCATTTAAAAAATGATTTAAAAGGCACATGCACGAGAAGAATAATAGATGGTCGAGTTGTCAGGTGAGAAAAATAAAATGAGGACAGTCAGGCCTCATTTGTGGACCACACGTGATGTGCCAGGTGCAAAGTGCTTTTTAACTTCTTTAGCCTACAACAACCACCCCAGGAAGCTTATTAGCCCTGCTGATAGATGTCCGAACCAAGAAAAGGAAGAGATTACTGAGGGCTGTATGTAACAAACAGAGAAGTCTCCAAGAAGTTGGTGGAATTTGGAGGAGAGACAGGATTTTGGTGGAAAGAACTTGGGGGGCATTCTAGATGGGAGTATCAAACTGAAGTGTTTTCAGAGCCCGCAGCCAACATAAATGGAAGTGGCTTAGCGCAAGGTGACAGGGAGTGGTGTAGACTATGGCATACTGAATAGACCACATCCCACCTAAGACATTCAGATTTCATACGTAATCCCAGAGAAGTGAGGGCCACTGTTGGGCTTTCAGACAAGTGTTAGGTAATACTGAACTTCTCAATGTGAGGTCCTCACATCCCTGAAGGTATGCAGGGTGATGCCAAGGATATGCAAGACCACATGACACAGGAGTCTCATCTTTTTGGCTGAGTCAAAAGTACTAGAAGATTGTGGGTAAAAATTGTGTGTTAAGTATTTAAAGATATTTTTATGTTATGACAAAGACAAATGGAATACATTAGAATACTAATGTAGCTAACCAGTTATTATGTTCCAAGTTTTTAAGATACATTCTGTCGATGAAAATAATGTGAAGCTAATACTAACTGAACACTCACTATGTGCCAGGTGCCATTCAGAGCAATTTGCATGTATTATCTCTTTCGAGCCTTGTCACAGACCACGTGATCACTAATTGCTATTACTCCTACTTACAGATGAGGAGATAGAGGTGTGAAGAGGTGACTCTAGCAGGAATCTAGGTCACAGTGGTTGCCACGGTTGTACTTAAAATGAACTCTGAGTTTCCTCAAAGTTATGCATAAATTCTTTATTCATGGCCCTATAGTCCAAGAGTAATTTAACTAGTGGCCACTAGATGTCACTACCGGGTGCTTTTAAAGAAACAGTCCTGGAACCCCGTGACTCCGCGGGACTTGAAGAAAACAGGAAAAAAAAAACAAAAACAAAAAAAAACCATAGCCACTGGTATTTACGGTATTCCTGTTGGAAAATGCCAACCTGACCTGGTTGCCATAGCACCTCTGTTTCCTTCCCTCCCACCCTCAGTCCAGCCCAGCTAGCTGGGTGCTTCGGACCCCAACCCTGGTGGGTTGTATAATTTCAGGAAAACAGAAGAGACTCTCACTTCATACCTCAGTTCCCTCCCTAATAGACTGGCAGCTCCACTGAGGATGGGCTGGAGCGTTTTGGTTGTTGGTGTGTGTGTGTGTGTGTGTGTGTGTAAGAGAGAGACAGAGGCAGAGACTAAATTGTGTTTTGTCCAGTTTTGAATACCTTGGGACTAGGGCTTTCAGTTTCGACCTTCACCATGGTGTTTGCACACAGTACAAGTGTGACAAACACCTGTCTTTGAAGTACACAGAAGGGCAGGAGAGGGGCTTGTACATGAGGCACCAGCAAATGAAAGAACAATCTGGAAAGGGAATAGGGAGGGTCTGGGGCCTCTCTGGGGCTGTGGGTGGTGGAGGTGATGAGGAGAATGTGCCAGGGTCTCATTCAGAGGGAAAGAAACAGACGGAGCAAGGGACACTGTGCCCTCCTTACAGCTCCCCAGCCAGCACCGATTCAGGGTACAACTATAGAACCCACACATTTTTCTTCCAGTGCCTACAAAGATGTGTCAAGAATGAGCAAATCAAATATATAAGATTTATTTTTAAAGTTTTTCTTCCTTGGTCTCAGCATTCTACAACTAATTTTGAAATCTTTCTTCTCTATTGCAAACTTCTGGAGAGTTCTGTATTTATACCTTAATGCAGTCAATAGATGATGAATTACATTTGTATTCCAGTTCACTTGAGGCAGGAAAATGAAGAGAAAGTTCTCTAAAACAGGGTGTTTATACAAAAGTAGAGTAGAGAAGGGGGGAAAACTGCTAGGAGAAAAATGTAAAGTTTGTACTGAAATGTGTCTTCTTTCTTTTAGAGAGGAGGTCAGAATATAATAGTCACATCAGGAGCTGTTTTGAAAAGTGGGGCTGCATAAGTTATGAGAACAGCTGCAGAGATCTTTTAAAAAAATCTGGCTAATAAAGCAAACAATACAGCTGATTGTCTTTAAATTATAGGAAGAGAATGTCATTATCATGCAGAATTTTATATTTTACATGGGTCCTGAAGTTCATTTGCACAGAAGTGGAAAGTATGCTTTGCATTATGGTCATTGATAGGATGTGTTTAAAAATTTTGGAACATAAGGGCGCCTTCCTGGCTCGGTTGGTGGAGTATGTGATTCTTGATCTTGGGGTTGTAAGTTCAGGCCCCACGTTGGGTGTAGAGATTACTTAAAAATAACTTTAAAAAAATTTGGAACATAATTGGTGCTTTCAAGAAACTTTCCACCTTTATTTATTTATTTATTTATTCATTCATTCGTTCGTTCATTCATTTACATTTTAGAGAGAGAGCAAGAGTGCACATGCAACCTGAGGAGGGCAGAGAGAGAATCTTTTTTTTTTTATATTAAACATAATTTATTGTCAGATTGGTTTCTATGTAACACCCAGTGCTCATCCCAACAGGTGCCCTCCTCAATGCCCATCACCCACTTTCCCATCTCCCCCACCCCCCATCAACCCTCAGTTTGTTCTCAGTATTTAAGTCTCTTATGGTTTGCCTCCCTCCCTCTCTTTAATTTTTCCCCCTTTCCCCTCCCCCATGGTTCTCTGTTAAGTTTCTCAGGATCCACATATGAGTGAAAACATGGTAACTGTCTTTCTCTGCCTGACTGATTTCACTTAGCATAATACCCTCCAGTTCCATCCACATTGCTACAAATGGCCAGATTTCATTCTTTCTCATTGCCGAGTAGTATTCCATTGTATATATAAACCACATCTTCTTTATCCATTCATCAGTTGATGGACATTTAGGCTCTTTCCACAATTTGGCTATTGTTGAAAGTGCTGCTGTAAACATTGGGGTACAAGTGCCCCTGTGCATCCTGTATCCCTTGGGTAAATTCCTAGCAGTGCTATTGCTGGGTCATAGAGTAGAGGGAGGGAGAATCTTAAGCAGGCTCCACGTTCAGTGCAGAGCCCCATATGGGGCTCGACTGCACGATCCTGAGATCATGACCAGAGCAGAAACCAAGAGTTGCATGCTTAACTGACTGAGCCACCAAGGTGCCCCAATGTATCCTTATTTAAAAAAAAATTCTTTTTGCTATTCAGCTTGTGTGCTTTCCATTGCCCAACAGAAGCATTCTTATTAAAATAAATAGATCCCATTAATAGGCTTTTGCTCTGGGAAAGTATTTGTAAAATCTTCCACTGCAGATATTTAGACCATAGTCACTGTCTAACCTCAGTGTATTTCTTGTGTATATGTACAGAGAAAAAGTTAAACAGATACATCTTAGATTTCTGTTAGCTCCACGTTATTTTGTGTTAAAAAGATCATCTTCCTAAAAAATCATACTGCTAGGTTTTGTTTTTAAGCGAGGGGAAGAGGGAGGCAAACTTTTACAGTGAAATAGCTTCACTTTAAAAATATTGCTGCATTGTGGCACCTGGGTGGCTCAGTTGGTTGTGCATCTGACTTTGGCTTAGGTCATGATCTCAGGGTTCATGAGTTTGAGCCCCACGTCGGGCTCTCTGCTGTTAGGGCAGAGCCTGCTTCGGATCCTCTGTTTCCCTCTCTCTGCCCCTCCCCGGCCTGCGCTCTCTCTCTTTCTCATATCCCTCATATAAATAAACATTTTTTAAAAGTAGTGGTGTATTGCGAGTTATCCCCTTTAAGACTCTGGAACAGTTTGTTTAACAAGATTCTTGGGACTTGCAGAGAGTGAAGGCACAGGCACATCCATGATCACGTCTAAAGCATGGGAGGGAAGGCGGGGGCAGCCCTTTGGCGGTGGCACAGGGTGCGTGCCGGCTTCAGTGTGCCTGGGACACTCCTCGGAGGGCTGGTCATCGTCAGCATCTTTAGATCTCTGCCTGGAAGGACACAGAAGCCAGCTTTCTAAAACACCTCTCACAAATCTCCTTGCTATCTTTTGTATTGTCATCCCACCTGATTTGAAAAGCTCCCACTGACCCTTCACATTGACTCACATTCTCTTCAACAGCCCATCAGAACCACACTTCCCACATGCTTTCCTTGAAATCCCAACCTGATGTAAAATTTTCCTCCACAAATATTTATACCGGTAGGACTCATTTTATAACTGAGCAGGTACTGCCTTGCCCGATGATGGTTTTGTTCAGGAATATCTCCTCGACTTGAGTGTAAACTTCAGGTGGGCAGGAACTGGCTGCTGCTACCCATTCTTCCACCTTCTTTAGGCACCCAGCCCTGGGCCAGGTCCAGTGTGCTGAGAGGTGGTGATTAAGCACATGTACTCTGGGCCTGATTTCCTGGATTTGCATGCTGACTGCTACTTCCTGACTGTAACCTTTGGGAACCCAGAGGCAACCTACCTTCTGTAAGATGGAAATCTTAACACTATCTACCTCATAGGGTTATTGAGAAGATTCAGTGAGGGATGGTGTGAAAAGTGCATAGAACAGTACCATATAAACACGATAGAGGCCTCAGTTATTGTTATTTTTCAGCAAACATCTGCAGGTGGAAGACCGGAGGCCCATGAAGAGACCGCTGGGGCAGTGAGAATGGAGGGATGGGCTCCAGGCTTCCTGCACCTTTCTCCTTACTCTCTGCATGGGCCACAGGTGTCAGGCCTGCCTCAGCTCAGGCTCCTTCACCATTTGCTTCTAGGAGGGGAGAGTAGATGCAGAGTGCTGTCACTGAGAGAGAATTCCAAGGTTCAAGTGGAAAGGATTTGGTGCCTGCACAGTGGAAGTAGGGGAAATACGTGGGGACTTACGGATGCCTTCCAGGTTTCCAGCTTGGATATCTAGGTTGACAGTGATGCTGCTGACTGAGAAAGAGATCCGAGAGTAGAACAGATCAGAGCGGCAGGTAAGGAGTTCAGTTATGGACATGCTGAGTTGGCAGTGTCCAGGATGCATCCAGATGGAGACACCCACTGGTAACGACAACAACAGATAGCGTGTGTCAGAAGAATATGATGTTCCCCGCCACTGTTCAAGCCCTTCACTGGTTCTATTCCACTTGGTCTCACAACCACCCGATGAGAGAGATACTATTGTTATTCCCATTTGCCCACCACTTTACGCAAACCCTCCATCTGTAGTCTCAGAGGAAGGCAAGTCTGGGCATGTAGATGTGGTGAAGCCACCGCAGTGATGGTACTGTTTGAAGGGAGACTGTAGAGTGAGGTGGGTGTGCACTGAAAGAAACCCGTTTGCTGGCGTAAGGGAACATCATCATGGAGGATACAGGATCGACGTAAGGTATGAGTGGGAGGAAAGGTCAAGTGAGAGCATAATACTTGGTGTGGACTCAATGTGTCCCTCCCCAAAATCCAGATGTTGAAGCCCTAATGCCCCATGGGAAGGTATTTGGGGATAGGGCCTTTGGGAGGTGGGGCCCTCGTGATGGAATTAGTGCCCTTATGAGAAGAGACGGGTGAGAGAAGCCATGTGAGGACGCAGCAAGAAAGCAGCTGTGTTCAAGCCAGGAAGGGGGCTCTCAGAAGAACCCAACCCCGCTGGCACCCTTGTCATAGACTTCCAGTCTCAGAACTGTGAGAAATAAATATTTGTTGTTTAGGCCAGCCCGTCTGGTATTTTGTGACAGCCTGAGCTAACTAATACCACATTCTTATTAAAATCTCCAAGAAAAGGTTACAGGATTGATGACAGTGATTTGATACAATATTTAGGTTGCCCATTTCAATCAAGGTTTGCGTGAATTTCTTTCAAATTCTGTAAATTAACGCTCTTGTGAGGTAAGTAGGTAGTAAGTGTTATTATTGAGGGTACCTAGGAAGAAATGAATATGGCAATAGAATCCTGGTTAGACACTCCTCACCAGGCATTTTATTTAATAAAGCACCCACTGAAAGAGGGTTTGGATTGCAAAGCACTAGTTATGTCCTGGAGCTGGGTTAGTAATTTTCAATTAACTTTTAGGGTGGCATAGCCTGGTGCCTAAACAAAATGAAGTGGCTGCTAATGATTTATTTTGCACTCTACTTGCTGCCTTAATTATACCAAGAAGTTTAACTCTGTGGTTCTCAGCTCTGACTTGGAATCAGAATCACTGGAGAGCTTTAAGAAAACTGCACACTTGGGCCCCCCTCCTGTGAATGAATATTGGTTCAGTAAATCAGGGTGGGGGTGGAGGAGCAGACTAGGGCTTTTTTGGCGGGGGAGGGGGACCAATGCATTTCTCAAATAGGTGTGCTTTTGTTAAGATGATGCAATGACATAAGTATTGATTTCCTCTTTATCCGACAATCTCATTGAAATTATTTCCCCAAAAAAGATATAAGGAAAAAAAAAGCTGTAATAGAGCTGACAGATAGGAAAGGGTGCAATCAACGGTTCAGAAATGCTGAGGCTTTTCTGGAAAATACCAGCAGATGGGATCGGATTCAAAAGGGTTACGGAGTAGAAAACTTAAAATGATCTGGAGTGACTTGCTTGAGGTGAGCGCCACTGTGGGCGGGAGCTGGGAAGAAACGCCACCGCGCCATCTAGTGGCGGTCAGTAGTAGGCCTCGGAGTGATTGATTGTCAAGGTAATTAATGAAGGCACCCTGTTGCCACCTGCTTTCTCATGCAGAGCAGCTGGTGGCAGCGTTTGTCTCGAGGCTAGAGCTGCAAGAACAGTTCTCCAAGTAAAATTCAGACTATGTCTTAGGGTGGGAGTCCCCAGCATTGGCACTGAGGTGACAGAGAGAAGCACCACACAGGTAACCGTACTTTGAGGGGGAGTAATAAGACTCACCTGCTCGTCCTACTTTGGTGGAGGGGCTGGTCACTTGCTTTACTGCCCCACTCACACAACCAATGGGGATGCTGGCAGATGGCCTGTCTGCCTGCTTGTGTGCAGGTTCTCACAGAGTCGGCTAGACAGCGCTGGAATTCAGGAGAGGCCAGCTGTACAAATAGATCTTCTGCGGTATGTGCTGAACAAACCACATCCGGACCCAGATTGGGCATGAGCAGCCAGTTATTAGCCAGATCCATCGCTGATTCTCCTGGATGGATTACTCTGTGACTCTGTTTGCTAGTTTGTAGAGAGGAGATGATAGGGTGAGAGCTAGGATAGAGCTAGGATAGCAGGCACTGTTGATTTCTGCATGGTCCTCAGTTACTTTCACATCTATGATCTGAGGCATTGGTACTTTTGTTCCCGCTTTACAAATAGGTGACCGAGGATCAGAGGAATTAAGGGACTTACTGACATTCACACAGATAATACGTGGCAGAGTTAGGATACAAAAGTAAGCCTGGGGAATCGGGTTATATTCTCTTTCCCCTTATGACATAGTTTCCAACTTATTTGATTTCAACTATTTGGTAACCATTCATTTCTAGAAGACAGAACAAACTGAGGGAGCTGTAGGTAGCATTATGTGCCAACATAATTAGTAGACTCTAGAAGCTGTGAAATATTGAGACATATTCTCAAATGATGGCTCCTATGTGAGTGACATGACAGTAGGGAAAAGGATGGTTCCATATGTCAAAAAGGGTTTTCTGTAGGGATTTGATTGTAGCTGAATAGAGTGTGTATTAGTTTCCTGAAGCTGCTGTAACAAATTACCACAAACTTGGTGTGGCATAAACCAACAGATATTTATTTTCGCACAGTTCTGGAAGGTGCAAGTCTGAAGTGAAGATGTCGGTAGGGTCACCTTTCTCTGAAGGCTCTAGAGGAGATTCCCTTTCTTCCTGTCCTAGCTTCTGGTGGTTGTTGGCATTCCTTGACCTCCAGTCCTGTGACTGCTTCACTCCAATCTCTGCATTCATTTTCACATCACCTCGTCCCCTGTGTCTGTGTCTTCTCCTCTTCTGTCTCTTGTAACCTTTCATTGGATTTAGGGTGCACCTGCATAATCAAGGTGCATAATCAAGGATGATCTCATCTCAACATCCTTAGCTTAACTGCATCTTCAAAGACACTTTCTCCAAATGAGGTCACATGTAGAGGGTCCAGGGATTTGGATATGGACAGATCTTTAAAAAAAAAATTTTTTTTTAACATTTATTTATTATTGAGAGACAGAGACAGAACCTGAGCATGCGAGGGGCAGAGAGAGGGGGAGACACAGAATCCGAAGCAGGCTTCAGGCTCTGAGCTGTCAGCTTGGAGCCTGATGCGGGGCTTGAAGCCACAAACCATGAGATCATGACCTGAGCTGAAGTCAGACGCTCAACCGACTGAGCCACCCAGGTACCCCTGGATATGGACAGATCTTATGGGAAGCACCATTCAACCCACTACAGAGTGTAAATATCTTATTTACCTATTTTTTTTTCCACAGTGAAATAAAAATCCCTTGGCTCTCATGCCCTATGATGTAAATTTATACAACCATCAGAACACCTCAGCTGTAGAGATTAGATCCTTGTTGTTTTTTCTTAAACACCAACTGGTAACAGCTGCCAGTTTGAAGACCAGAGCTTGTCTTGAGCTGTGTCTGTTTGTGATGACATTTCCTATAACTCTGTTTCTCCCTCCTTTTCTTTAGCCTCCTAGGCAAGATATTTGGTTTTCAGTCTTGGAAACTACCGTTCAGAAGAGAGGCAATCATGCAAAAGAAAATAGGAAAACTGTTCTGTAGTTTCTGTATTCTTTAGCAGTGGAATGGAATGGCAGCTTTACTCAGCTCCAGATTGGAAGAAAGGTAAAAGCATTGGGAAGGGAGTGGATATCAGACTTTTAATTTTTGAGACACTCGCATTTTCTGTTTGCAGAAGGAAAAAAATGAAAGCCAGGAGGATTATATAAGGTCACTTGGCAAGTCGTAGGCTGACCCAGCATTAACACTTGGAGCTTCTGAGTTCTCTGCTCCAATCCCCTGAATCACAGAGCATCTCCAGGGGTTCTTACACCATTCATTTTTGGTTGTCTGGGCGGTATATGAGGGTCTCGACATTCACAGTCAAAGAACACACAGGGGAAGCTGGGCCTCGAATTTGTTTTGTTTGAGCCTCATTCAATAAGTGGGTGAAAAAACAAATGCCGTGGTTGTATTGTTCAGACTCTGTCTGAGCAGGCTAGAGGTGTGGTGTCTGCAAGCAAATGGATTTTTTTTCGCCATACCCATACCTGCCATTGTCAATGCCTTCCTTGAATCCAGGTGAGTTGTCTGAAGGATAATCATGGCTGGAGTCGTTGTTTATATGGTCATTTGAGAAAAACAACAACAGAATGGAAAACATTCTTTCTTCTTAATAAGGACTTGCACCAAGCATTCATCTACAAGCATATTTTCCCTTTGCAGACTTTGAACTGCTTTGAACTTGTTTGCAAGGTCAGCCCTGCAACAACTTGGTCGAATCAAAGCTATTTGGGGAGCTGTAGGAAATGTTCAAGTAAACTGGGCCAAGGAAAACGTTGCTTCTTCTTAGGAGTAGTTGATGGTTCTAGCAGGTGCTGGTGGATGATGTTACAACATAGGGTCTGTGTACCAGGCCGCACTGCCAGGCCTCACAGACTTGTAAATGGTAGACTGTAATGAAGCATCTCCACTGTGGTATTATGCTTTGAGTTATTTTGCCTGCAAATTAAGCACCTTTTTTTAAAAACTCATTCTAATTCAGTCTAATGGGCTAAACACCTTTTATGCTAAACACAAGCTGCAGAAAAAGTTCACACATGATGTTTTTTTCCTTTGACCTTATAACTGCAATGGCCTTGTGGTTTATTGTCACTGCCTGGGGAAGTTTTCAAGGTATATTTTTACTGTGTCATCTAAAGGACAAGAACACTCCTGGTATGTATCTAAGGGGATAGTCATATTCATAGCTAACATTGACATTTCTGCTTGCCAACCTTTTGGAGGTAATAATTGGGCCAGTAATATTTTGGAGTATGTCTTGTTGAGTATAAACTTCTGAACAGCTTAAAAACTAAGGTTTCTGCAAATTTATCTAATTCCTGGCTTGATCAGCATACGGGCCTCAAGTCTAAGTTGCTTTCTGTTTTCACTTGGGCACAGAAGCCATTGTAAGAATTTGCAAGGCTTATAGGAATCCGTGGGCTAGAAGGAATCTGGCCTTTGCATGTATGTGTCTCCTAGATGTAGGCTGGGCAGACAATAATGTTTGCATTCGGAGCCCAGGAGGCATCCTAGTAAAATTTAAACCTCAGTATGAGGATATTAGACACATTCGACTGATATTCTCCAAATGTGTTTCTTTGCATTTATCCATTTCAACTTTAAAAGTAGTCCCTGACCTATGCCCCTTTGTTCGGAGCAGTAGCCACCAGAACTAGCTTATTTTTCTGCTCACTTCCCTCCTGCAGTTTGTTTGCCTCACCTGGGCTGCACATTTCTCCCTGCTGTGTTGTTTCATCCTTGCTTCACCTCCCTTGCCTTATCCTCCTGGTCTCACTCAACTGTCATTGGCTCCCATGAATATCTCTCTCCTGGGCCCCAGGCTCCTAGTTCCTGTCCCTGAAAGTAGGTCTAGGCTTCCTGGGTCAAACAAAAATGGTATCTACAAATTACTTTGTCTCAAAGAGTGTTTCTAGATATAGTTAGTGATCAAAAATGTGTTTCCTAACAAGAGGGAAGCTTGTGGGTAAAGCCTTGATAGTTAAAAAAGATGTTAAGGAAACATGGTTCAACATCTCTGACCCTGACCTTATCTGAGATGTTTTCTTGTCCTTTCTTCCTACACTTCCCCCAAAAAGGGACCAGAGTTGAGAACCTTGTGAGATCCACTCAATTTCAGCCCTGTCAGTGGGTGTGAGGAAAACAATAATTACTGAATTTAGAAGCCTATGAAGGTATCATTCTGACAGTACTGAAAACTGAAGTTTTCTGTTTGCATCGCTTGCAAAACCATTTGCAATTTAGGAAGTGGAATCTTTCCAAAGCTTCTTTAGTGACATGGCCTGACCTTGATTTTAGCAGAGTAAAAGTCACTCAGAGGATGGGAAATGTTCAGCTTGCATCGACTGGGTGCTCATAGCAGCAACTTTTTCTAGGGGTGACAAAATGGGTCCCAGGTGGAATAAGGGAAGACATGGGGCTGAGAGTTGTATCTTTGATTGATGCAGTGGCTAGAGTCTGGTTGCACCTTTTCTGGAAACTTAAATTTGATCCCCAAGGACCCGGTTTGCATTCACACCTGTCAGGAACTATCATAATGACACGTGAAATAGCTATGATGTTTACAGAAAAATCTAGAACTTTGTGTTGATAAGTAAAAGCCCTCCAGAGTAGGTATCCACTTAATGATCCCTGCCAGTGGTTACTGTATTTCTTTTCTCTCCACAGTTATGTACTTAACAACCTCCCAAAGCCACACTTGCCCTTAGATTTCATTCTTAACTACTTGAAAGATAAACTAATAATGCAGGGAGGAAATGCACATCGTTATTAATTAAAATTCCCAGGAAATGGGACAAAATGAAGAGAAAAGTGCTTTTGAAAAATAGCAAGTACAGCTTGCCACATTGCATAAAGAATCTTATACCCACATATACTTATAGCTGGCACTTTGGGGGCCCCAGGCCACATCACCTCTCTCCACCTCAAATTAAGCTGCAGCTGTGGTGGACAGTTCTGGTGCACAAAGTCTGCTTGCTGTCTTTCTTTTTTTTGCCTCAGGGCTTCCTCCTGAAGCCTCTGGAGTTTACTCAGTCCTTGCTGAAGCTTTTCCTCAGATGCAGAGGAGTTAACGCTCTGTCAGCTATGGCTCAGAAGATTTGATGATTAAATGCCCTTCAAACTACTCCTATACCTTCAGAGGAGCAATTTGACGGGCATTTTACCCTGTTGCTCAGAAGTCATCAGTAGGATTGAGCCCTAATTACTTGAAATGGTGAATCAGGAATGTATTCTTCGTTGGCTTTTCTTCCTTCTTGACCCAGTCTCCTGTCTTCCTCATTCCTGGTTCCTGAGAGCAGCTCCTAAAATCCTTTATCTTAGGTTCTGCTTTGGAGGAAGCCAAATTAAGATGACTGCCACCACAGAATGATGAAGAGATCATTAGAAGCATCTCCTTCAACATCTCTGTTTAAATCTCTGCTGATAAAGATAATATTTCCTGACTTGTTAGAATTTGGAAGCCAGAAAAATGAAAAGATGAAGAAAAGAATTATGTGTGGGTTTTTTTGTTTTGTTTTGTTTTGTTTTGTTTTGTTTTGTTTTTACGGTCAAATAAGATTTTGGTCATATAAGACCTTTATGGTCAAAATAAGATTTTCAGAAGCTCTACATTCAGATGGCTATGACTTTAGAAAGTTAGAGGCACATTCTTCACACCCCCTTTTCAATTATTGCCATGTCATTTGGCACATTAACAAAGTTTGGCGCATAATGGCTACTTCCAGTTCAGAACCACATACGTAGAATTATAATAGGAGGTAAGGAAAAGTCATCTGGTCAACCCCTCTGCCTTCAGACAGGCCAAGAGTTAAACTCAGTTGTCTTGTTAGGGACTGATATGAAGACATACTTCACAATGAGCTTACCAACGGCGAAGACCAACTTCTGGGAAGACTGGTTCCCTTCCAGTCCAGGAAGGGACTGGCTAGGCTCCAGCCAATCTGGAATTTTGGCTTTATTTGTTATTAGTTATAATAAGAGCTAACTTGCATCTCCAAAATGGAATTCCTGTGCTCAGAGTCCTAAAGCTTAATCTGGAACTAAACTCTGAGTTAGGAGGTGATGAGCAGCTCACCTCCATTGTGTAGAGCAGTACACAAGCATTCTTTCTGAAGAGATTTAGTAAATGCTATTTGGGAACATGCTAGAGATAATCTGGATTTCATCATAAGCAGGCTTCTCTCAGATATTTTCTGGTATAACCAAATGTCTAAAGATAAATGGGACTTAGACATGCAGTTTTTGAAAGAACCTTAGTATAATTTGTATTCCATATGTAATTCATTGCAAATGTATTCCCACTGGATTATGTCATTTTGTATAGCTACACCATTCACCAACTCCCATTTGCAAAACAGCATTCCAAAACGACTTTTTAAACAACTATTAGCAAGATTGTAAGTGGACTTACTTGTCATTTTATCAAACTAATTTTTGAAAATTCTCCTCACATCTTTTGTTATGTGTCTCTGCACATAGTACTCTCTTTCCGATGCAGTTGACTGGCTAGTTCCTTGTTCTCTTGCTCGGTTGAAATAGTACCTTCATCAGGAGGAATGTCATGACACTGGTGTGTTAAGTCTAATCAGAGAGTAAAAGGGATTAGAATATGTTTCATTGAAACCCCTTGACCAACGATGAGGTTAATGTGAGAGTTTGTAGAACTCTTTCATGTATTAAAAAAATTGGGGAACACATTTTGTGGAATAGGCACTGCAGTGGTTTTTAAGGAATCGATAGTACAGCAACGTCTAGTCCCTGTTCCTCCCGGAATCCCTGTTCTCACCTAAGTGTGGACAGCACACTGTGGTACATGCTGGGATATGGGGGTGCTGGAACCTGAGATATCTTGCAGCAGGGACCTTATAATCTCTGACCAGAAGGATTTGTGCTTTGGGCAAGGCTTCCAAGTGAGGAGGTGCTTAGGCTGACTTTCGAATGACTAATAGAGAAAGTAAGGTAAAGAGAATGAGGTAGGAAACCATTTTTTGAGGAAAATGGTTCAGTATTTTCAGAAACACAGGATAGCAAGTCCAAGTACTTCAGGAACTACTGTATGGTGTGGCTGGAGTATGTAGTGTGAGGATGTCATGCAGGAGATGAGGCCAGTCACATCAGGAAGTGGTGTGTATTTTATCCATGAAAGAATTTGAATTTTATATTAAAGAAAAGGAGGTCATAAGGTAAGTTTTGCAGAATATTTTGGTATTAAAGTGGAAAGATGTGGGACTTGAGAGGTGGGCACAGCTGGAGACAGGAAGGCCGGTAAGGAGACTATCACAACAATGCAGGGAAAAAATTAGGAGAGGCTAAACTCCTAGGGATTGAGAGAAGAGAAGTCCAGAAGGTGTTGGGAATAATAACAGAATGTGGGATTCAGTGGAGGGAGGGAAGGGAAGAGTCCTGGATTATCTTTAAATCTCTAAATCAGACAACCGGGTAGACGTGTCATTCTGTTTTAGGGTACAAGGACTTGGAACTTCAGACCTGAATTTGAACTGAACATACTTATGTCTGAATTATCAGAAGATGGGAGGTGGTTGAAGCTAAGGGAGAGCTGGAGGTAGAATTCTGGAAAATTGGAGAGGTGGGCAGAGAGCTTCCAACAAAGGGGAGGTCTAAAGTGTCAGAGGTCATGAAAGATGAAATTCTGTAGATACACTGACAAAATGGTCATTGGCCACCTTGGTGAGAACAGTTTGAGTCAGAAATGGGTGGATTGTGAAGACTAAATAGAATAAATGAAGATAAAGAGTGTAGATATACTCTCTGAATGTTGACTATGAAGGAAAAATGGAAATAGGTTGTAGTATGGAGAGGCAAGGCGAAGGAAGGGCGGTTGTTCTTGAAAGTGAATGGTACTTAACAACACTTATGTGTTAAGGGTAACAGCCAGGTGAGAGGTATGGGTTGAAGTTATTGTCAAGAGAGTATGGAACCAGGTTCATAATGAGGCCTGAGAGATCGGGGTTCAGAGCACAGATGAAGAACTCAACCTTAGAAGGAATGGAATGGAAAGAGGTCCAATTTGTGGGATGGAACAGGAAACCCAGGGGTTGTTGACATGTTCTCCTTCTGGGGAGTTGGGGCATGAGATAATCTGTTAATGGTAAAGGAAGAGGGATGAGGTAGAACTTTCAGAGTGATGAAAGTTTGTGTGGACTGAGGAGAAACTGATAGATACAGGAAGAGTGCTGGGCAGTTGTTATATCTGAGTGTGTCCCCCACCGATTCATATTTTGAAACTCCAATTCCCAGTGTGATAATATTTTGAGGTGAGGCCACTGGAAAGTAATTGGGTTTCGACAAAGAGAGTGGAGCCTCTGTGATAAGGTAAGTGCCCTCATAAGGAGAGGAAGAAACACTAGAGCTTGCTCTCTCAGCCATGTGAGAGTATGACAAGAAGGTGGCCATATGCCAACAAGGAAGAGGGGCTCTCACCAGACACCAAATCTGCTGGTACCCTGATCTTGGACTTCCCACTCTCTAGAACAATGAGAAATAAATGTTTGTTGGTCAAGCCCCCCAGTATATCATATTTTGTTACAGCAGCCTGGGTTGACTAAAACAGTAGTATGGAGAGACCAGTGGAGGTCATGAGGCTGCATCTGCATAATTTTGATTAAAAAAAAATCAGACTGTTAACCCACTCTGGTGTAGGGTGGAGAAAGTTTTTAGATTCCGCCAGTATGTGAGTGCAGTGAGCATAGGAAAGGTTGATGTATTAGGTGAGGTATTTAGGGTCTAGAAAGCTCCGCAGGGCCACAGAGCAAGTGAATGTGAGTAACTGAGAGACACCTGTAGGGGAATTAATAGAAGAGACGCTGTCCTTGGGTAGGAAGCCTGGTTTGTCTATCCGTTTGCTGTTGTTGTCCACTTTGACTTTTTTTTTAGAAAGAAATAGACAGTAACACTAATTTATAGCCAATCACTTACAACAATTTCCCAGTAAGATTTTACTTCACTTTGATTTCTAGATTATTTAAGCAGTGTATTCTCATCTCAAACTTACAATCTTTTAAAAAATTGTATTTGGGGCGCCTGGGTGGCGCAGTCGGTTAAGCGTCCGACTTCAGCCAGGTCACGATCTCGCGGTCCGTGAGTTCAAGCCCCGCGTCAGGCTCTGGGCTGATGGCTGGGAGCCTGGAGCCTGTTTCCGATTCTGTGTCTCCCTCTCTCTCTGCCCCTCCCCCGTTCATGCTCTGTCTCTCTCTGTACCCCCCCCCAAAAAAAAAACCGTTGAAAAAAATTGTATTTGATTTGGTAATAAATTATTTGGTAATAAGGGAATATAAAAATTATTTCATGGTATCAGATTTTCAAAAGGAGGGGTACAATCTCTAATGAATATATATAAAGATATTTTTCAAGCAAATTTATGCAGGTGTATAAATCCTCAAGACTGAACACCAGAAAATGATACATAATGATTGAGATAGTGTCATTGGAAATGGAAATATACAAAAGGGAAGACATTTAAATTGGTGGATTTCATGGAAACTGTGATTCACTTTCCTGTGCATAGATTCTAAGTTATCTGAGTTAACAGCATTTGTAATGACGCTAAATTTAGAAAAATAAAAAAAATGAAGAGGAGGGAAAGTGCTGGTGTGGTGATTTACAGTGACACACAGCTAAATGCCTAGGTGTGAACGTGTGACCTTGTGATTACACTTTTGTATATGTGTCCTGATTTGCTAATTCCAGTCACTAAGTTTGGTGCACTTGTTAATGCTTTTTTTTCTCTCTCTCTCTCTTTTACTTAGTTCAAAACATCAACAAAGTCCCTTTATTTTGAATGCATTATCATAGTTCATTATACTCAGTGGCCTCCAAGCTATTCTGTCCTGAGGCTTTTTTGAGGATGATGTCCATGGCAGGTACAAGCCAAAGGCAGGCAAAAAGCCCCTGGAGAGAGATGAACAGAATGAAGCAGAGTGTTCACTTTGCTTCTCTGAACTCAACCAAGCCAAGAGATTGAAGCACCCCCCTGAGCTGCAGTAGTAAACCATAAAGAATATCCATTGCCATATAAAGATTTCATTTTTGAAGTTCATATAGCCTATCCATCGTTGTCAATCAATTTGTATCAAGAGCCCAAGGTGGTTAGCATGGTAATGCTGATACTTTGGGGAATTTATTTGCAGAACAGATAAAATAATTCATTGGGATTCATATTTTACCTAATTTTGAAAATCCGCGCCTTACTTTTTTTTTGTTGGAAAATTCAAATCAGTTTTCCACTTACAGATTTGTCAAGGATATGGGTTTAGTCATTACATTCTGACCCAAGAGTGTAAGTACTGGGTCTTAGCACTTCAGTTGGTGCTCTCCTTCCATATCTTTCTTCCAGAATGGTCTCTCTGTGGTGGTACGGGATGGTCACTTTTAGCACCTACCAAGGAAAGAAACAATCTCTGAAATAGCTCTTACAGAACTTGGGCCAATGATTTATTACGGTTCAATTTGGGATCCACAATAAGGGATTACGCTAAAGGTGGCCCTCAGGTCCAGGCAATGCTAGGAGAGTCTGATTGGGCCCAGGCTGTTCTTATGCTAGTATATTCCAGCCAAATAGGATTTACTAGAGTTGACTTAGAAAACACTTCTCTCTCTGATGTAGATCTTTTTTCCCCTCATATTTTGCCCCCTGATAGTGTTAGCTAACCTAGCTCTGAGAGTGACACGAGGGCACTTTCTAAGCCAGGTTGTGTCAGGTTATGACTATGCTAAGCCCTGTGACACCAGTATTAATAGTCATAGCTTCTTCCACTATGATGCTTACTAGTGTTCAAGGGAAGTAATTTATTGTTTAGAGATGGGAGTGGGGTTGGGGTCGGTCTAAGGGTTAGCTGAGATTTCGTATTTTGGTAAACATCCCCATAAATCAGTAAGTAATATGAACACTTATCCCTGGCCCATAGAATACAGGCAGAAGCTCCCTTTGAGTTGGAAGAAGTGCCATTTTGGAAAAACACACCAGATGTTTATCCTATCTACTGTGGAAATACTTCTGCCAAATGCCAAGTGCTGGTACATCAGTATTTAGATTACTTTTTTTTCATGTGAAACAAGATCATTCTTAGAAATGAGAGTTGATATATAGGCAATGTTATGTGACCCAGTAAAAGTAGATCTCACAGAGTAAATAAGTTGCTTTATGGTTGTATGATCAGCAGCGTAGAATAAAATGATAGTATAGGGCACACACTCTTCATCACTTGCCTGAAGAATTGCATGCACTTTCTTATTTACTTGACAAGTGTGATATTTAACTGTTGCGGTCTTAGCTCGGTCTTGCCTGCTAAAATGGCAGTGAGGATTTTAGAAAATATAGATGATAGAACCTCTACTATTCTAGAACCTCTATTTCTAGAGTGTAAATGGATTTTTTAAAAGCTCCACAGGTAATTTTGATCTTCTGCCATTGTTGAGAGCCATTGTCTTTAATGCCATTTTCATAATACTTTCCCAGAAGAAACTGGAGACAAGAACATCACAGTCTTTGTTATTTAGATGTGGAAATTCATCACTCAGAGAAAGTAGATTTGCCGTCCTTATGAAAAAAATGCAGCGTTGCAAAAATATGTTTATTAACAAATACATATGTTCATTAGCAAAAACTGCAAATTAAAGCAGCAGTGAGATTCCACTTTTTGCACATCAAATAAACAGATTTAAAAAATTAGACCATTAGGTTCCCCCACCCCCCACCCTTGCCCCATGGCTAGTGATAGGGCTTAGAACCAGCATTTCACATTGAACTAATAGGTATGTAAATTGGTAGAAATCTTTCTGCACAGTATTTGGCATTGTGATTAGGAGACTTAAAATGTTCATACACTCTGACCCAAGAATATCTGGGACTCAGCCCAGGAAAATAATCTGAATTGCAGACAAATATAATTCTAACATTATTTATAAGAGCCAAACAATGAGAACTGCATATTATATTCATATGATGCAATATTATGTAATTGTAATAAATTATAAGGAGTTTTTAGTAATGTGGGAGAAAATACTTGTTATTGTTAAGAGAATACAAAAGTTTACATGGAACATGTTTTAAATGTGAAACAAAATTGTTTACAGAGATGGGAGTGCATACAGAGAAAGAAACCAAAGTAGTAACCATAATCATTTCAGCAGTAAGACTATAGATTTTTATTCTTGTCATTGTACTTTCCTGAATTTTGCAAGTTTGCACAGTATCATTTTTTTAAATTTTAATATTTTAAGTTGTTGTTGTTTTTTTTTTTTAGAGGTGGGGGGAGCAGAGAGAGAATCCCAAGCAGGTGCCACACTCAGTGTGGAGCCCGATGCGGGACTCGATCTTATGACCATGAGATCGTCATCTGAGCCAAAATTAAGAGTCAGACACTTAACCAACTGAGCCACCCAGGGTGCCCCTACAATATCACTTTTTAAAAGAACATATTTACTCAGAAAAAAAAAATCTACTCCTTGGAAATGTTTGAAAAACAAATTTTCTGGAAGAATTGGCAGTGGAAGATCTCATTATAAAGTGGAGAGTTGATCTGTGAAGGTAGGATTTGTGGAAAATTTCAGTCAACTAGAAAAATGCTTAAGTTGGTTTCAGGCATAAGAAGCAGCAGGAAGCTGGATTGTAAGCACATGTTTTTGGGAAAGTGTAGTGAGTGGATGAAATAAGGATCAAGTAAGGATAAGAAAGACATAGTGATGGTAAACAAGAAGATGGAGGGCAAATATAATGAAAAATATATTTATTCTCTTCGTTTATAGTTTCAGAGTTGTGTGATTGTAGGCAGTTTTCCCATGATTTCCAACCCTTCAGATCATTCCGGTTGCTTTATATTCATCAAGTATAAGGTTCAACATGAAGTAAACACAACCAACAAGAGCTGAATGTGGAAGGAAATGCATGACCTCTACTTGCCATGAACTTAGCTGGGTCATCCTTTCTCCTACTGGACCTTTATTCTTCTCCCGCAACTTTTAGTAGTTGATTTGCTTGTTGGAAGATAAGATAATGATTTCCAAAATTGTGGTTGGTTAATGTCTTACTCTTGTACTAAATAACGTTTTGTTTTGTTTTTTAAAGTAAGCCTGCATTAGTCGAGGCCCACAGGCCATCTGCCTGACATTGTCTTTTAGTTCAAGACTTTGGTAGAAAGCTTTAAAGGTAACTTGTAGGAAAAAGCTTATAATTTCTCATTAAGTTAGGTAAATCTGAACATTTACTACTAATACTCCTTTTCCTAATGCCTGCTGATAGTACTCTGAGAGCAATGTGTTTAATGAATTTCCCCCCTGTTTTCCAGAATGGACTGTTAGTGTCTTCATAGTGTGTTATCATATCCAAATTATGTTAACAGAGTCCTTCCATGTTTATGGGATCCATAGGTTTGAATGGATGGTTATAGGAGCCCAAGAAACCAAGGGAACATTATGATTTGACACTATTTCCAGACTGACTAGTTACCTGTTTACCATATTGTAGTGTTTTATATTTATTTAGAGCTAATTGGATGTTAAAGAGTAACTTAGAAGGACTGTTAGAAATAATTTGTTTTAAACTACTGTTATTGAAAAATTATGATACTACTGCCTTTCCCAGTTTAGAAGAACATAGATTTCTAAAGTATGCCAGACCAGAAGGTTATAGCTTTCCCTTCGATATATGCTTCAGAAATGCAGTGAGTTTTGTGTGCTGTAAGGTATATGACACCTAAATATTTATTTGGATATTGTTATTTTTTAAGTTTATTTATTTATTTTTTTTAGTAATCTCTACAACCAACATGGGGCTCAAATTCAGGACTCTGAGATCAAGAGTCCCATGTTCTTTCAACCGAGCCAGCCAGGTGCCCCCAGATATTGCTATTTTTTTTAAGTTTATTTATTTATTTTGAGAGAGAGAGAGAGAGAGAGAGAGAGCAGGGGAGAGGCAGAGAAAGAGGGAGAGAGGGAATCCCAAGCAAGTTCCTCACTGTCAGTGCAGAGCCCCACAAGGGGCTGGAACTCAGCAACCATGAGACCATGCCCGCAGACAAAGTTAAGAGTCAGATATCTAACCAACTGAGCTACCTAGGTGCCCCTGGATATTGCTATTTTTAATTTTCAATCTATATTTATTAACTATTTGAGAGATCACTTTCTGACATAAGGAAAAATGCATTCATTGCCAAACAACTTTCCAAAGCCCAGTAGTGTGTGTGTGTGTGTGCGTGTGTGTGTTTGTGTGTGTGTGTTTCTAAAGTCTTTATGCTTATTTAATTTGTTTATGCTTTTGAATTTGAGATATGCCTATAGATATAAGGAATTATTAATCATTTTTTTATTCTCCTCTGTTTTCTGTCAGTACAAATATACATTATTTTTGTTATTTGTCCCCAAATTTATACTATTTTCTGTGGAGATGATTGTTATTTTTTTGAATATTTGATGCAAGAATCACTTCTGAGAATTGGAATTTAGATCAAGTAACTCAGCTTGTTTCTGTTTGTGCCTCTTGGGAAAAGGCTTTGGACTTAGTGCTTCAACTAATTTTCCATCCAGTACTGCAAAGGAAATGACCAAACAGATTGGGAACTAAGAGAAATTATACTGACAATTCAAATCTTCATGAGGAAATCCTTATAGACCTTGCTAAAGGTGGTGAATAATTTTCTTTTTGTAGTGGTCTACTTCAATTCAAAAACTCAATAGAGTTGAAAATTTAAAAAAAAATCATTTGGGCTTTGAAAAAGCAGTATGCAATTGGCAATTTGTGTTTTTACTTTACCAACATTTTGTTTTTGCCCCTAATCCTTGGTTTCAGAAAACAAACAGGCTTATTGTGGCTAAAAATTTACATTACAATGGTCTGGTTTTAAGGGGATGGAGCAGGTGGGGTGGGGATTTGCTATAACTGACCACCATTTTAGTTTTGTCAGCATTTTGTGAAAGAAAAATTAGAAGAAATGACACAACCTGGTGAGGTACCTTTGGGACCATGAGACCATGGTCCCCTCAGGCTATGTGGTATTGTGGAAGTCATCTATATCATACTTGCTTACTTGGCTTTTTCCAGTGTAGTCACGGAACTTCTATTTTCTAGTTATTTTGATAGGCATTGGGTCAGATGGTCTAACTCCTATTAACACAAAGATGAAAAAGACATAGTTCCTGCCCTTTAAAGATACATGGTCTGGCACTTTTTTCCAAAGGGAAATAGGTATTTCTTCAAAAATATGTCCTGAGGCAGCAAAGCTTTAGGAAACATCTCAGGACCCTAACACTACTATTCATCCATCATGTACCAATATCCCCTTTGCTCATAGATTCCACCTAAGAAAAGACTCTGCAACTGACCCAAGTCCAGCTCATACCTGAGTTTCTGACACCCCTTTCCATTTTTGTGGCTTTTTTTTTTTTTTTTCTAAATCTACAGCAGCCTTTAAATTGACCTCACAGATTCCTGGCTCATTTCCTTTTCTTTTGACTCCGTTAAGAATCAAACATCTACAGCATAGTCTGCATGGGTTTTGATGACAGCAGTGTCATTAGAGCTCGGAATGTGGATTTTCTTTTCATGTGTGTCATTTAGTTCCTGCAACTAGTATTTATGGAGGATCTTCTATGGAATGAAGCATTTGGGTACAAAACTGAGTAAGACATGGTTCTTGTTCTTTAGTTGCTTATCTTGCAGTGGAAGGAGCAGGTTTATTGGACAAAGTACATTGTCATGTGTTAAGCCTATTAATAGAAGTAGAGAAGGGCAGAGTGCTAAAGGAGTATAGAGGAAGCAGTATTTAATGTATGAGGGAGTTGGGGAAGGTCTTTGTGACATTTACATTGGACTTGCAAGAAGGAATGACTTCACCAAATACAAAAAGTTGAGGGTGGAGTGTGGCATAGTGGACGAGACTTCCCAGACAGAGTGAACATTGTGAGCAAGGGTCTGAAGATATGAATGATCATGGAGTCTTTTGCCCCCCTCCCCCAAATTATCAGCACATTGTAAATTGAGATAATTGTTTTCTTTGAAATAAAGATGTTGTTAAAGCAACACCAGTACATCATACCTAGATTATTTAATTTGTAAGAATCTAAATCTGAACAGGACTGCTCTCCCAGTCAGGGCATGAGGACAATTAGGTGTGGACCCTCTAGGGATGCTCATGTTCTGGGTTTTCTTATCTTCAAAAAATATCCACATATCATTTTGTAAGCCTCTGTGTGTGTGTGTGTGTGTGTGTGTGTGTGTGTGTGTGTGTGTTACTCACTACACTGTTTTGGTAGCCAAAGTGCAGAAGTAGCCAAGGAGTTCAGGGCCATTCATGAATTATTCGCGTATTTATTGAAAACTATGCACAAGGCTCTGTGCTAGACAGTGAGGATATAATGGTGAATAAGAAGCTACAGGTTTTCTCTTTCCATAGAACTCACATTCTGGAGAAAGGTATTAATTCATCAGTTTCACTAATGCATATTTATGGAGGGTAAGGTGGGAGGGAGAAGGGATAGGGTTCCAGGCAAAGGACTCAGAATAGACAAAGCAGAGTGGTTGTGGAGTGTGTGTGATGTGTCCAAAAAGAGCAGACTGGCTGTACAGAAGAGAGTAAAGGACACAGGGGGCAAAATGAGGGGTGACAGAAGAGAAACATCGAGCCATGCTAGACCACATTAAATATTTGGGTCTTTATCTTAAGAGCAACAGGAAGCCTTGAAAAATTTCAGACAGGATCTGACACAATCTCATTTTTGTTTGGAGGAGATATTAGGTACCCAATACACATTTGTGGATGTTTATTTGATGGCCAAGTGGATCTGTACATAAACTGTGTTGTCAAATCAGAGAGAAAAACTCCCTCTGGGAGGGAAAAACATGAATTTCTACCTAAAAGTGGTAACAGTAGAGAAAATGCAATATAACAAGTTTCACCTTAAAAAACCCCTAAACTAAGGTTTACCCCTGATAGCAAATTAGGAAGCTTGGGAAAGTGGTTTGCCCAAGGCCACGTAGTAAGTTGGTGACTGATTCATGTCTGCCCTGCCGCATCGGTGAGACTGAGCTCTTCCTTCCCCCTTTCCTGCTTCTCTCCCCTGCTGAAGCTTTGCAGGTAAAGGAATCAGATTGCTCTCCAGGATTGCAACGATCTCCTCGGTTCAGTCTCTGTCTTCGAGATCTCCAGTATCGCTACCGTACCGTCCCTCTGTCAGCTTCCAGGAGGATGCAGTCCTGTCCTGCTGATACTCGAGTCCCCAGCCTCTAAAGTAGTGCAGAGCAGGTGGCAGTGTAGAAGCTGTAACTATTAAATTAGCATGAATAATATTAGCTAAATGATGTATAGGTGACAGAGAGGAGGCCAGCTGGACTAGTCTCCTCAGTTCATTTTGGAGAAGAATGGAAGGTAGAGTTACGTAGCATTAATGAAAATTGTGGCTATGTGGAATGTTTTTGTCAAGAGATTGGCAATTTTTTTTAACAGAAATTTTAGGAAGTGAGAGATTTCTGAGTAATATGTCAATCACAGGGAGGGATCTGTCATTTTCTGTCAAGTTGAATAGGCCATGGGAATTTTCTACCTTACCCACACTTGCTCTTTTATGAATTATGAAGTATTATTTTTTTCCTGGAGCCATCAAGAATGGCAGGGAGGAAGGGAGCTACTCCATATATTCATCCTTACTTTGAGTGTCTCTAGGGTTTTCCGTCTCTGCCTTTTTATCCCTGTCTCTCTCTGTGTCGGTCTTTCTCACACGCCTCTCGCCTCCTTGGTCAGAACCAATAGTGGCATGTGTTACAGGGTTTCCACGGGGGACCTTTTCTTGGCAGTGGTTTGTGACAGGTTGGGGCAGTCCAGGAGTGGCTGGCGGGGGTGACGGAAGTCAGTCCATTGGGAAGGCCGGTGCGGGAGTGCTGGGTATCCGGGAGCGTGGGTATCTCGTGTGCTGGGACACACAGGAGAATGTGGCGCTCAGTGTGGTGGCTGCAGGGTCGGGGTGCTTTCAAGCTGAGAAGGCCTGGGCGTGCATGCCAGCTTCAGCATAAGGAGCAGCCAGGCTGGCCAGAGAAAGCAGGTAGGCAACCGGGAGGAGGCTGGCATGAAGTTAAGTAGGGCAGCGGGAGGCAGGATGCTGATTTCAGCTCCGCTGGCTGAGACGAGGGACCCAGGTGGGGATGGAGAGGACCAGGCCAGCATCAGAGGCAGGTAGTAGGAATCCCATCCCAGAGGCAAATCCCATCCCACGGCTTTAGGCCAGAATTTAAAGAAGCAGCTCATACTTGTGGAGCACTGAGTTTGTACCAGGCACAGTTCTGAGCACTTTCCTGTATCAAGGCTTTTGATCTGCACGATAATCTTAGGATAATCTTTGTTTTATAAGTGAGGAAATTGAGGCACAAAAAGACCAAGTGGCTTGCTGAGTGTTATCCAGCTGGGAAGTGGCACAGTGGGGATGTGTTAGGAGTCCCTGCTCTTAACCACTCTGTTCCATAGTATTCCTCTTACACTGTGCCTGGGAGTACCATTCACACAAACTGCAGTATGTGGGGGGCCTTGGAGCTGGGCGAGGTAGGCGGCCCTGATTCCATACTACTTCCTTTGAAAAAAAAAAAAAAAGACCAATTCTTCCTTTCTGCCTTTTAGTGTGCCAGGCACTTTCCATACACCCTTCATATATTAACTCATTAGGTCCAGAACTATTCTTATCTCCATGTTACAGATGAGGCCCAGAGAGAGTCCAGGATGTACCTCTCTAGGTAGTAAAGTCTAAACTCAAACTCAGAAAACCACTAAAAGGGGAATCGATGGTAGTGTTTTGTATTTTTGTTTCCATTTCTTTGTCTGCTCTGCAGGTACCACCTGTCTGAATCACATCAGGGAGGAAACAGGGGTTACAATATTAATGCTTACAGTGCCGCACAGATTTCTAGAAGTGAATGAGTGGATTAATACTTGGAGAACAGAAGAGGGAGAAAATCATCTAGCACACTGTGTTCACTTAGCAAAACTTAAACAAAAACAAAGAGCAAAACAACCCCAAGGCTGAATTGGCAAGGAAAAGCCTTGGGTTTGTGCTTTAGCCCATAGAGCCAATAAGAATCCAAACACTGTTCCTTTGTCTCTCCCTGACCTCTCAGAGTCCTGCTATAGAACATATAACTACGCTGGCTTAGAAAAGTGAAATTCTGGAGAAATCTGGATGGAAAATCAGATAGCAGAATTCCCTTTTGCTTCCAAATCAGTACCAGCTGTCTTGATCATGGCTCTCTAGAGCTCAGAGCTAATCAGCTAGCTTTTCACTTTTCTCTCCCTCCCGCCCCGCCTCCCAAGACAAGTGCAAAGGAGAAATGCTTGACCTTTGACTGCACTGCCAACTCCCTGGGTTTGCTGACCACAAAGCCCAGCCCGGGTAAGGGAAAGGAACTCCATATCCATATGTTTGAAACCAACAAAAACCAAACTCTTCCCTTGAGATACCGAAGAGAGCTTTCCTGATTTGTCGAGAGCCATAACACTTCCTCCACTGAATTGAGCTCAGATGAGACATTTGTCAAGTTGCGAGAACTTCCTCCATACCAAGAATCACGTGGACTTTACAAAATAGAATCAGGTAGGCAATGCCATTTCATGAGGTCTTGTGACTTTGAACTGTGGATCGTAATGAGAGGTGGCTTGAATGGAATTGGGTGAAACACACATTCTGCAGAGCAGCCTCAAAATGGAAGGCAGCCTTTCTGGGAGGCAGCTATGCAGTTTTGGAGGCTACTCAACATGAGAGGTAGTTGTGTTCATGGAAACACCAACACAAGCTGAGCCACAAGGTTTTCAGACTTGTTCTCACTTTAGCCTGACGTTGCAGAAGTAGACTGGTTGTGGGTGGTGTCACTTTTATCCTCTCAGCCAGTCACTGAACTAGAGAACTCTTCAAGTTAAAACCCTGAGGGTGCCAGGCCCTTAGCTAGTTTTCACCTCATGCTGCCGCGAGAATTGAAATGTGGCCCTTGGAACTTAGACTTGCTGCAATCCCAAGGCCCTTTTATCAAAAACCAGGGACTTGAGATGATCTGAAACAGGCCCAGGAAGCTCCCAGGGGTCTCTCAATACTTCTCCGCCAGCTCTCAGTTCTGAGAATATAGGCACAGAGATTGTCACTTGCAAATTCTCTTGGAGTTCATTTTCCTAGAAACTCCTCAGAGTTCCTTTGGGGAAGTCCAGAATGAATCTCTCACTAGAGTTCTTCTGGAACTCTGGGATTAGCCTGAGTATTGGATTGAAGTCTTTAGGTGATTTGCGGGTGCGGTGCTTAGTCTGTGTAGATCGAAATCCTAGGGGCAGATTCCCCAGTCTGTTCGTTGATTTTTCTCTTGTCAGCTGAGGGTGACCAAATGACTTGGGACGGGACCACTTTTAGGATGAAAGTAAGAAAAGATAGGGGTTTTCCCCACCAAAGTGACCTGCTTCTATTTTTGCCAAATTCCTCCTGGGAACATGCCCACTGCTTCTCATCCCTTATCTTGAAAACCCCATCAAGAAGGGAGTGGGGAGGGGAGCCTGGCTCATTCAGTGATGCGGCTTTTGATCTCAGGGTAGTAAGTTTGAGCCCCATGTTGGGTATAGAGATGACTTAAAAATAAAATCTTAAAAAAAAAAAAAAAAAAGAAGGGAGTGGGGAAGGAACACTCAAGTATAAAAAATTGTGGCTTTCAATACAGCCTTTTAACCATTCTGGGTATTAAAATGAGGGCTGGATTAGGTGACCTCTGAGGTTCTCCCACCTCTAACAGGTTTTGGTTCTGAGTCCAGCATTCTTGTAATGTCCTGGGAAGCAGACCAAGCCAGCCTGCCCCTGCTTCACATTGTTCTTAGTCCTGGAGAGGCTGAGTTGCAGAAGTAACTACGGGATGCTCTGCTCTATCCACTGCCTCCCTCCTGGTGTCTCACTTGCTTATTGCATGCATTTGTATATCACAGAATGAGCCCCTCCTCCTTAAAAACTTCCTTCAGACTCTCACATTAGCTGTCAGGAGCACTCCAAGGCCAGGAAATGCAGGAGAGCGACTGAGCTGTGCCCAGTTTTCCCAGTAGGGAGCAGTTTCTCTCACCTGGGTGAGTTATGGAAGTGGACTGCCTCTCGTTTCACCTGTAATTTAGTTGCCTATTTAAAGATACTCCAGAAATAACTATACTCCCAATTGAAGTGGTAGAGTAAGGAAATGATCTAGAAAATCTAAGGAGAGAAAAGACCCTCTTGCCTCAATTTTCTGCAGATTCTGGCTGAAATACCATATGGCTGTAGTTAATTATAATAACAGAGTTTGATACAAGAATTTGAGCTTCCATATCCTTTGACACAGTCCTCTTGCTTTATGGAGGGGAGAGCTGAGGTTCAGCCCGGCAGGAACTTGCTCCAGGACCCACAGTTGTCAACAGGTAGAGCTGGCCCTGGGTTTTTTCCCTCTGAAATCTTGCCAGTTGCCCCCATCCTCTTCTGCCATTTCTCCCTATGCGATGGCACAGATGACATCCTGTATGAACCCTACCATTTTGGGGTTCTGAAGGACAGATGAATCCCTTTGCCATCTTTTATATTTGAAAGTGACTGTTGGTGTTGTTTCCTAGGCATGCAACTATGATTGAAAGATATAGGTAGGTCAGCGCAGACCCAGAAGAACAGTACTCTGCTCAACAGCTGTAACTCTTGGGTTGCCTTTTGTGATCCAGGTTTGTTCCTTTAAGAGTTACGCTTTTCAGAGATACTGGCTAGAAGCACAGGTCTTATTTCCTAGGTCCAGGGCCAGCCAGTTACTCCTGTGCTGAGCTCCCGTGAACTGCAGCCAATGCCTTCCGGCTGACAAAGCAGGGTTGTCATTGATAAGTGTTTATGTTGCACTTTAGATTTCAAAGTTCTTTCTCTGAGTTATTTCTTACTTCAATTTGGCAGGTGAAGAAACTAAAGCCCGTAGAAGTGGTGACTGGTCCAGAGTCATCCAACCAATTAATGCTGAAGCTGATATTGGACTCAGAGCCTCTGAGTTTCTGGGTCACTGCTTACCCCAGTGAGTCATGCAGTTTCTCTAGATTATGTTCTTTGCCCATCACTAACTTCTTTTTTTCCAAATTTAGCTGACTTCACTTAGTGTGAGCTATAGAGCTCTCCTGTTTGAAGGCTGCAGAACTTATTGGTTGACCAGAAAGCATCTGGGTAAGCTCCAGCGTGGGCCCTGTCCTAGGTCAAGCTGAATTGTGGTGTGGTGGGAGCACAGGGAGAGAGTAGGCATTTTCTGTTTGGGCTTTGGGAGATGGTCAGTGCCGTCTTAGGAATTTTAAAGTCTAAGTATTGGAAAGGGGGTGAAAGATTTAAGTTAAAATACTAGTTGTCACTTATAGGAGGTTAAACATGTCAAGTTAAAAAGACATTGAACATTTTGCATCTAACTACAAGCCTTTGAGAGTCTTTGGGCTTCTTTTTCAAACTTCAACAGTTGGGTCACGGAGGTATTTTCTTACCAGTGGGGCAGAGAGACTTCAGCGAGAACATTGAAAACTTTTACAGCAGAAATTCCCACAAGAAATCTTACCATCTGTTTATTTAACGTTTTCCTTTACCTTGGTGTTTTGTTTTTTTTTTAATTTTAAATGACTTATTGCCTGTTTGACTTAAATTGCATCTGTTAAGCAGAGATGTTGGATGGAGATTAGTATCTGTTTGCCTGTCTTTATACAATATTCTCTGAAAATAAAATTTCTCCTTTGCTCCCCTACCCCCACCCACCCATTGTGAATTTAATTAAGAAGGTGAGGCGTTGTGTTTGAAGTATTCAAGAGTCTGCCTTTCCAAGCATTCCAAGCAGCCTTTCAGATATCGATAAGTGTATATTGCAGAACTACACAGTACGGGCGAAACAGGAAGCAGCTCTTGGCTGGGTAGGATGCTCTGAGGCGCCCTCCACTCTCCAAGGGAACGCTCTTCAGCTGACTGAAGCAGGGAAGCTGAGCCAATCACAGGCCGCTTTCCTAGCTCAGTCACCAGTCTGTGGTTGAGGAAGGGTTTTTGCTTTTTTATGCTCTGTATTGGGAAGGCAGATAAAATGCCAGGGCTGGACTGCCTCTGGGGATAACCTCACCCTGTGTGATGTGAATGAATAGCATCTTGCCTAGTAAATCCACAGGAATTGATAAGGCAGACGCAGTTCTTCCAACAGGCCTTTTCTATCTCTTAGCTGTAGCTGGGGCTTCTGTAGCAATTTTATTTTTGCCTTGAAAGAAGTGCTCTGGATTCTCAGACCTCCATGTATGACAATTTGTACCTGCATGGAATTGAAGACTCGGAGGCTGTAAGTATTTTCATAGATAGCTGATTCCCTCTCCCCTCCTCTTCCTCCTCTCACTAACCACCCCCCCCCCCAACCCCATTTCTTAGGCAACGCAGGGAACATGGAGCTGAAAGCCAACATCATTCGGGTGCTTGCTAGCTTCTGTGTAAATGCTCTCTGTGTAGTTTAGAGTGAACAGAGATTATTTTTTATTATATAATTTCTTGTCACGCAAAAAAGAAATTAGGGTGCTTGCAAAGGCATCTGAGAGTGTAGGCTGTTCGGATTTATACATTACTCAGTCCACGTTTGATCTCACAAGGGGTAACTGCTCCTTGTAGCCTGGCTTAAACTATGCAGAAAGTGCCTATGTTTTCCAATAGAAGGGTTCACAGAAAAGGCTCATTCATTATATAATACACATTGTTTATTGAGCTAGCATGAATGGAAGTTGTTCAGCTGTAGCTGTGTTATGTGCTTTCTGGCCAAACAAGTGGTGCAGATCTGATTCTTTGTTAAGGAAATCAGATACAAAGGTTGTGGTCATAGAACACCCCAGTGCAGAGGCAGAGGGTAGAGTCACTGTACTCTGCCCTGGAAGACTGAAGTAGGCTCACGTGTGTTTTGGCTGAGAAAACTGGACTTCTTTCCCTCCATAGGTCAGGCTCATGTAATCTATTAAAATCAGGATGAAAATGGTTTTCTGAAATCCCTAAAATCATACCACCAGAATGTTAGCTTTCAAATATAGGGTAAAGCTGATTGCTGAATCTTTTACTATGGCTAGTGGCAGTTCTTGATTTTTCATCAATCATCTAGAAACCGTGCAAGGTAAAATGATTTGGGGTGGCTAATGGGACCTGCTGTGGGGAGTCTGAATTTTACAGGAGTGCAATGCCATACATGTTGCTACATTTGAAACAGGAAATGTGTTATATAAGATTCCCCGGCTAACCCACCAAATAAACAGACCATAACAACAATAACAACAAAAAAGCCCCATGGTACACATCAATGCAGACATATGTATCAAATGATGTACTCTATTAAGGATAGAAATTCTCAGTTCTGATAAGGCATTCCATTTTTCCTTCCTGTCTGTGTGTTAGCTTTGACTCTAACTCTGTTTCTGCAAAGTCTCTCTGAGTGTTGCCCAGCGTGCTTGTAAATTACCACACTGCCAGTTTATTGCAAGGGATTGTAGTTTGAAACATTGGTGGCTGAAATAGAGAAAGTCCACATGTGCAAGTGGGGTGGAAGAATGGAAAATGCAACTATAGGAGTTCAGTAAACCATCTGGGGTTCTTCATGAAGCCTGATTATTTCTCACACCCCTTCTCTCCACACTCAGTTATGAAACATGTGATGCCTTATTGGATTGTAATTTTTATTTGCGACCATCGATTTTACCTCGGGCGCTGTGTTGCACTTAGGTAGATCGGAGTTATTTCGGAATAACAGGTTATTTTTGAAACTGGCTGGAATGAACAGAGTCGGCTAGGAACTAATGTATCCAGCACCTTGTTCTCTAGAACTGTATAAATTTCCGATGCACTGGTTCAGAGGGGAGCCATTAGAAGTATGAAAGCATTTTTTTTTTCTTTTGGTCCAGCCTCACAGGACAGCTGAGTTTTTCTGGAGGGGAGGGGGAGAGAGTGAAGAGTGCAGTGATTTGACTCTGGCGGTAGTTGATGGCGGGTAGTGCTAGGTACTGCAGTGCTGTGCTCCTGGTGACTCAGTGGTGGCCAGCAGCCTGAGATCTTCGGGGATCTGCGGAGGCGAGGAAGGTGGGACACCCAAGGAACGAAGAAAGACATCTGGCCAATCCTCACCTGAAAGTATGGGAAGCTTTCGGTTGGGTGGGACTGAAAGCGTGTCACTTAAATTAGAGGGGAAGACAGAGGTGTTTGGAGGGGTGAACTGACTCAGAATGCTCATTTGAGTTTATTTGTTTTTATAAGGAAGAATAATGTGATGTGTTACCCAAGATGGTGTGAACAAAGCTTCAAGCCAATGGAGAAGACTAGGCCTAAATAGCTGACCCGGTGAAGTGAGAAATAAAGCCACACCTGGAGTGCCACATCCTCAGCAGTCTTTCTCAGTGCCAATGCATTTATGGCTGTAAGTGTGGGGGGTTGCTCAGATTGAAGCAAAGCTCTTGGATCAGGCCTGGTGGATAGGTGTGGACAGGCTCTTCTCCAATGACCAGCTGCAGTCCAAGAATATACAGGCACTAAAAGCTGAGTACGGCACTTTCTCCGGGGGGCTGGGTTGCCATCCACATATTTCCGACCACTCTGCGCTGTTGAAAATGCCTTTGTGGGGTGTGTGGGGGTTTAACATGTGATAAGTGATTGTATTCAGCGTGTTCACACAGTAAGTCTGTAATGAGATCATCTTGCCTAGGGACTGATGATATTTTATTCTGAGTAAGAATAAAGCATTATTATACACTGTTAGCACCTCACATCCCCGCAGTGTGAGAGAGACTTTGGTACTGTTATGCAAGGTTTTTCTTAAGATTCTGGTCCAGAGATAGATATTAGACTTCTAATACCCTAGCTTTTCAGTTGTAATCTCCGTATTTCATGCTTTATATGTATAAAGAGAGAGGAACAAGAGCCTTGTGGGAACACACTTGAGTCTGGGCATTTTAGATTCTTGAGTTCTACGGAGCCTTTTTGGACAAGTCCGTTAGCTTCTGCCCTGGTTTCCAGGAGAGTAGTTAATTGTTTGCATCATTCAGAATACGAGGAAGTGCAAAAGATGATTCAGTGCCCCACAGCAAGGGCTCTGCGCAGGAATGGGAGACTTCACGCAGAACATCACCTTACTCCTTCTGTTGCCTTGCCATGGATAAAGGAATGTGTGCTCCTGAATGAGTCCATACCCAGACCAGGCCAGTTACAATAGATCATGCACACAGACTTGTACTATGTTGTCTTCTGTGTCAGGATTGCCTTATTCCACTTTCACTACCTGCACTTGGTCTTAATACAAGTCCAGGTGGCCAAGATACTTTTCACTCATTTAGCCTCCAGTATACTCTATGTACTTTTTATCGACCAAAATAGATTTTGATAGATCTGCTCATTGGTATACATGTTTCATAAATGGATTCACTGTATATTTTGGCTTTTGTGAGATCATTATGAGTAGATTTATTTTTTTATTCAGCAGGGGTTTATTATACACACAATAGCAGGGATGTTCTTATGGGGATAAATGGAAGAAGCAAATAAGTAGAAAAAGTTACCTAAAAGTCCACCCCAAGATAATGACTGTTATCATACTGCCTTGTATCTTTTCAAACTGTCAATGCACATATCCGTGAATATGCCATTCTAAACCTGCTACTGTGTGTGTATTGCATCCTATGCTGTGAAATGATGTTCTCATTTGATAAAAGATTCAGCACACTAGGACTAGACTGGCCCGTGCAAGAGATGCTTTGCAAAATTTAAAACTCCTGCACAGACCTTCTGTGACTTTGAGCAATTTAAATGAAGTATAGATTCTTAGAGTATTTTGTAAAGTGAAGCCAGGGCTACTTGCACATAGAATTAATAGTTGATTTCTCCAACACAATTGCTTCCATTTCCAAATGCTTAAATTCTAAAGTACTGAGAGGGAGAGACATGATCTTTTTCAGTGAAAAAGATGATCAGATCATAATTCAGGGCATTTACTAGAGAGGAAAATATATTCTCTGTAAGTCACAGAAAGGAGCATAATGTATTTACTAATACTGTTAGAAATGTTACAGACATAAAAGTTAAAGTGAAGGTGAATTTTACAAACTATAATGTGTACGTAATATCTGTATGTACATATAAAAGCACATATTTACATTTATATGTACCTATACATTATTATAACTATATGTTAATTATTTAAACTACTCACTTTCTATAAGCTGCACAACTATGCACGTTTGCCTAAATGTCTGTGTTCCTGCAGGGGTATGCACACTGTATGCCCTGTACATTCATATATAGATATGCTCCGTGCTTTGCTAATTAATGGTTAACGCTAAGTGGGAGATTTCTGCCACACAGCTTTTGGAGATGAAAAATTAACTGCTCTTGACATAAAGAAAGATACCCAAGAGGGTTGAAAGGCACACATCCACAAGAGAATAAAGAATTGCTGTTTTCAAAGATATAATATAGTTCTTTTAAATATGAAGATATGTCCTTGTGCTTGCTAGGAAGGAGGATCAACTTCAGACAGACGGCTTTGTGTGTTTAGGGACTTTTGGAAGAAGACTCTAGAGATACTAAGGATTAGATGCCTTTTGGAAATGAGAAGGCTGGAGGTCTTTATGGTTTGGCAGATCAGAGGACCTTCTGGGGTTAGAAAGTCTTTCTGGCCTATTTCTAGAGAATGAGACCTGTTCCGTTAAAGAATCCAAGGTCTGTTGGCTTCACTGGCCAGAGAGGAAAGACAAATGCTGCTCATGGTTTGTGTAAGAAATTTGAGAAAATCAACCTGTTTTACTCAGCTGAGTGATTCTGGTATTTGTTCACAATCTAAGTGAATGATGAACAGAAGCTTCTCTTTCATCAGTCAGTTCTTAGCAATGATGGTTTTCTAAAATATATGTTGAAATGATTTCTAGATGTAGTTGTCATTGAGCTATAGAAATTCCTTAAATCTGATTAGAACCCATGAATTTGCCTCTCCAAGGTCATCAGTCTCATCACTTTCTCTGCCATTTCCACTTTCAAGTGACAGAATGATGTGTTAGGATTGATCCCCACATTTTCTCTGGGACTTTGCTGTCTTCTCTCCTGTGGGTGTTCTTCTTCCTATTAGATTATGATGAGTCTATCAGGATTTAGAATATAGCCCTGTGACTCCCTCCACAAGTGCTTAGTGAACACTACATTTTTTTATGGTACAAGGTATTCTGTAGGAAGGTCAACAATTACTAGGAAAACATGTACTTTTAGGGTGAAGGTGAGCAAGCATCCTTGCTTTACCCTTTCCTTTTCTATCAGAGTTCAGTGTAGACCTTATTTCTATGTGGGTGGTTCTCTCATCATTCTGCTCACCATCTCCCTTTAATATCCGTTACCTGGGTAAACTGAGCCACCGGAAGAGGACAAGAAGACATAACTGGACTGTTACTGTTTTTTGTTACCTCTCTTCCCTCCTCCACCAGTCCTTTGCAATGATCATCATGTCATGAGCTCAGATATCCATGAGGCTAAGTTAAAAATTATGCCAAGAAAGTTCTGTAGATACTCTGTAGCTGATCTAAATCAGGCTGATTTACTTGCCTGTGACGTGTTTGCATTGGGCCACGCTGACTTGAAAAACAGTAACAACTCTAAACCGCTGGACTGGTAAGGACACTGGCATGCGACCTTGCTTGAGACCAGACCACTGCTTGGTGTGTAAACTCAAGGGATTTTACAGTTCATATAAAATAATGGCAAGCAGGTTGGGAGTTGTAGATTTTTATGGCTTGGACTTTGAACTTTTTAAGATTCTGGAGTGTGAGTCTAAGCTAAAACCGTGCAGCCACTCTTGCAGTTCTCACAGGTAGACCAAAAGGAAGGCGGCTCAGATAGCTCACGTGATAGTTTGCAAGATCTAAATAGAAAAGTGCTTGGGCTTGCTCTGCATTCATGTATTCTTTTATAATATAAATACATAGTTTTAGTAATAAGTATTTTTCTCTCGTCTTAAACAGTGCCATAGTATCAGTACTTCCTGCGTCCTATTTTTGTTTCTTTTGCATCTGTTCAGGAGGGATGCCAGGCTGGCTCAGTTGGTGGAGCATGTGACTCTTGATCTCAAGGTTGTGGGTTTGGGCCCCACATTGGGTCTAGATATTACTTTAGAAAAAAAAAAAAAACCTTAAAAAAAAAGAAATAGCGAAACGTCTTAAACTTAAAACAGGATGTTTTGAATTTGCTTTCAGCCTTTTTGTTCAGGGGAATTGATGTAAGAGATACATCCTAACACAAATATCGGCAGCTGTCAATTATTCAGGAGCTTGATTGTATAATTTGTGAATAATTTAATTCTTATTTTGCCTTTTGAATCCTATTACTCCTTAATCTTTCTTCTCTTTTTAGCTTGAGCATCGTATAACATAAAAGATTCTGACCTTCAGTGTTTTTCTTTATTAGCAGATTTGTTGAAAAGTTTGGTGAGTAAAAGGGTTGTATTTAAAATTTTTTCTCAATCTTTTAAAAAATTACTCTTTGTACTCTGTATCATGAACTAATAATGTATTGTAATAATGCTGGGATTAAAAGTGGAGACTCTGTGCAGGATTGCCAGGGATTACATCTCAGCTCCCGTCTTCCTAATTTATGGCCTTGGGTACATTTCTTAAACTTTCTGTGCCTCGGTTTCCACATTATTAAAGTGTTAATAATAATAAACCTACGTCTTGGGTGTTTTTGAAGATTAAATAAGGTAATATGTGTAACCCTTAAAACGTGTTTTCTGCTATTATTATTCTTCACATCATGAATATACTTAAGCTTTTGGCATGCTCCTTTCTCTGCAGGTTTTGATATTTCCATCAAATCCTTTGGTTTATTTTCAGAGCATTTGCATGGTTTTTGACAGTGCTTTCCAAAAATATTACAGTGGTTGTCAAGTGAAAGAATGTACTAATCTCTTCAGGCCTTCTGATTAGTTTGTTGTATTTTGTTTCAGAAAGGGGGGCAGTAGAGTCTAATTGAGGGAGCACAAGGAAGTGGAATTCTTGGTCTTTGCCACTCATTAGTAGTGATCTTGGGCAAGTCATTTGATCCCTCCAATTCTCAATTTTGCCTCCTATAA
The DNA here is from genome assembly GCF_018350215.1 of Panthera leo. Taxonomy (NCBI): domain Eukaryota; kingdom Metazoa; phylum Chordata; class Mammalia; order Carnivora; family Felidae; genus Panthera; species Panthera leo. The sequence continues at coordinate 141,621,594 of NC_056686.1, read as the reverse complement.
AATGAAAACTCTTTATTAGATGATTTCTAAGGTTTCTTCACATCGAGAATTCTGTTCTGTTTGCTGATAAGCAATTTCTTCAGGTTGGATACAAATGCCACCATATGCCATTTACTTTTTGAAAGGCTCAACTACCGTGGTGTTTTGTATATACTGAGTAAGGTCTCCATATTTGGTCCCAGAGTCTGAACATTTGGCCTTTTCAGACTCTTTGAAGTAGGAAGTTGTGTCTGGTGCACACCTTTGAGAGGACTAGATTTTTGAAGAGGAAAGATGTTTTATTTAAGATTTTTAATTCTAAAGCCAGAATGGTGTTTTGCATATTGCTCATCTGCTTGCCAATACCCACAGTGCATGCCCAGCCCACAGGGATTTGAGCTGAAGACACTTGAGTCTCATCTCTAAGAAAAAAAAATCAAAGACGAATGCTTTCTGAGAATTGAGCTTCTCCTAACTCTTATTGATAATTGAGGAGAGGTATTTCTGCTTTAAATGATCTCTATCTTTCCTTCTTGGCTAAATTGTCTGAGCTATGCACTAGGAGACTGTTGCCCCTACCCGCCCCCTGCAAAAAAAAGTTTAAATCATGATTTTATGATTGTAACATTGCCTAATCATCAAGAATGTTTATTTTGGGGTGTTTTCTTGCTTTACAAAATTTTCTTCAGTTCATCATTATTATCCTTTGGGTTGTACTAAAAGCAATAATCAATCAATTAGAAAACCACAGGAATATAATAAATTCTAGGAGACATTCATTTTTTTTTTAAGTCATTCATTTCTTTTAAAAGCAGTAACTATGCCTAATCTGTTTAATTTTTCTCTGTGATAAAATGAAAGGCAAAGGGATAAAGGGGACAATCTTTACTTCAGCCCAATCTCTTAAATAGTCCCTTAAATATTGTTTGAAAAAAGTAAGAGTTGGAAGCAAATATTTATCATGAAGGTAGAAAAATGTGGTGAATATCATGCTAAAATACCTGGTCAACAAATTAGTTCTCCAGTTCATTTCCAAAGAGTCATTGTTGATAGCTTAATATCATTTAATTTCAGTTGAAGTCCCAGAGATTAATGTCTTGGACTTATTTGATTCAATGGCTCTATTGATCCAAGGGACAGAATTAAGAATTAATTTATCAGATATCCAAATCATATTACATTTGATCATATTGTTAATGCTTAGAATATAGAAATGGAATTAGAATAAAGTTGATAAGGTAGGGAAGCACAGAACATGTGTTAGTTATCATGTTGCACTTTTTGAAGTGCTAGGATACTGCCCAGTAGAATAAAGTAGAGTAAGGAATAAAACCAAACAGATCAAAAAGGGCTAGGTTAGATATTTGATTTTTTTAAAAAAAAATTTCTAATGTTTATTTTTGGGAGAGAGAGAGAGAGACAGAGTGCAAGGAAGGGGGGGGGGGAGGGGCAGAGAGAGAGAGGGAGATACAGAATCCGAAGCAGGTTCCAGGCTCTGAGCTGTCAGCACAGAGCCTGACGCGGACTCAAACTCAGAGACTACGACATGAGCCGAGGTGGGACGCTTAACCAACTGAGCCACCCAGTCGCTCCTAGATATTTGATTTTTAAAAAGAAAAGACCATTCGATGGTCATGTTTAATTATTAGTTAACTGAAAACCAACAAGTTGGTATGTGAAACATGATGTGTCTTCCTAAAGCGCTGATGTTATTTTTTTTTAATATGGTAACAATTTCTGAAGTTATATGTTGTATTTTATTGATACTAAGGCACACATTCCCCACCTTCCACCCCCAACATTTTGATACATCTAAAATAGAGCTACAGGGGCGCCTGGGTGGCTCAGTCGGTTAAGTGTCCGACTTCGGCTCAGGTCACGATCTCGCAGTCCGTGAGTTCGAGCCCCGCGTCGGGCTCTGTGCTGACCGCTCAGAGCCTGGAGCCTGTTTCAGATTCTGTGTCTCCCTCTCTCTCTGCCCCTCCCCTGTTCATGCTCTGTCTCTCTCTGTCTCAAAAATAAATAAACGTTAAAAATAAAAAAAATTTAAAATAAATAAATAAAATAGAGCTACATCTTAAAACTATTGTTCTATTGGTGTTTTTTTTCTCTTAGTGATATGTAATCTAACGTTGATTTTTTTAAATCACTGGTATCTTAAGTGAAATGAGGTTTTGGGAGGGAAATATGTAAATAATACAAAACTGCATAGTATGAAAAATTGGTTTTCCTTAACAACCTCCCGACCTGTTCATGTCTCTACAGGCAGCCATTTTTAACAACTCAGTGGGTATCCATTTAGACTCTTTTCTATGCATTGACAAACATGGGTATTTAGAAAAACATACTTATAAATGCACATATCACATTTATAATTTTAAAAAGTATGAATACGATCATAATAAATATTTTCCTGTGACTTTTTTTCTTCACCAAAAAATGTACCATGGATTTTCTCCATATGAATTTATTCTTTCTTATAAGCTGATGTACAGTATGGATTTACTGTAACAAGTTTAGCCCACTGATAGATTTAGAATATTTCCTGTTTTTCAATCCCGTAGATAAATTCTTACATATGAATCTTTGTGTACACATGGAGCATTTCTCCAGAATAGCTTTCTGGAAGTGGAATTGCTGAGGTAAATGATTTATTTATGTGTAAAATTAAAATTTAGCAAAATTAAAATTAAAATTTAGCAAAATTAAAGATTTATATATGTGTACTGGTGTGTATTGTAAAATATTTTTATATTGAAATAAACATTCTTTTTTGATTAAGACTAAAGCGAATTAGCTCAAAATGAAATAGAAGATTCCAAAGAAGTTTCTTGGTTGTGGGAAGCAGCATTAGGCTATGGCCTCCAGGTTTCATAAGAATTTTTTTAGTCTCTGTTTATTATAATTTGGTTTTAAAAACCCACAAAAACTTATGAAGTTCATCTCTCTTTACTTTATAAATGAAAAAAAAACTGAGGCCCAAAGAAGTTAGGCAACTTGTGCAGAATGACCCAGACAATTTACTGTGGAACTGGACCTAGAGCTGTCCTCAGATCTTTAACTAGAGCAGTGGTCTTTTCATGATGCCAAATGCAAGGGTTAATAATATAAAAAAACTGTAATAACCCGCTGAAGGGTGGTACAGTCATTATTTGTATGGTGCTTGCTTGACAGCTTACAAAGCAGTTGGGAGTTGGGAGAATCTCCAAAACAGAGAACAGATTGCTCTCTGACCCCAATGGAGAGACCTTTGGAATCCAGATTAGAGTCCCGGTTTCTTTCAAGCTTTCTTGTTTGATACTGCTTTCTGGTATGGTTGAAAGTCTCCAGTTTGATGGATTGAAATGACAGCACATCCACAAAACCTACACGTACATAAAAGCTCAGTGCTAGAGAATGTCAGAAAGAGGTTTTGTGTTTTAGGGAAATGTTAGAATTCTCACTATTTGTATGCAGGTCTTGGTGACAGTTGCACGTGGATGCTACATTTGGCCTTAGCCAAGAGTACCAAAGTTCCATTTTTATTTTGTTTTTCTTGTTGTCAATTCTCTCCATGGACTTTCAATTCAGGGAAACATTTGCATGAGTTAGTAGTGATGCATTTTTTTTAGGAGTGATATTTTTAAAAAGTAAAAAGGGATATCCATATATTTAAAAGGCCAAAGGAACTATAAGTTATGAATGGGATTCCTTCAGAATCAATCAGAATCCCTACAAAAAATAGCATCCTCAAATTAGGATAATTTGAGAGGTTTAATAAATAGAAGAGGTGTTGTTAGGGTATAAGGAAACCACAAGGGATACCACAGTACTCCCAGGGCTGGTAATTGCAGAACTGTTACCTCCCTTAGGTGCGACACAATTAGGAAAGGGCATGGTTACAGGAAACAGGAGAGCTGAGTTCTGCCAAGAAGGCTATCATGATATGGATGCAGTCTTCCTTGGGGAGGGATATAGGCAGCCTACTGCCATCCCACATGGTGGGGGGAGCCAGGGAATCTCTTTCTCTTCCCTCACTCTAATCGATGCTAAGGTTCTGACTGGCCAAACACAACCAGAAGCCAAAGAGCAGAGCTTATGGGTCAGCAACACAGTGCAAAAGCAGAGGGGGGTGGGGTGGAAGGTGATCTGGAGAGGTAAATGGATGTTGATTTCATCCACATCACTGATGGGCCCTGTCTGACTATATTGGTCTCAGTAGGTGACATCATGCAGTTTGAAGGCATTCCTAAACCACAATTCTGAAGAGGTTAGTGAAGCTCTGAAAGAGATGCTGTTGGTGGTTTTCCATTGGAGATATGTGTTGGCTTTGATGTGCCAATAGTTCCACTACAATGGTGACCTGAGTTTTTCGTTCCTGTACTCTGTTTTAAAATTATTATCAAGATTTGGAGTACTTCAACAAGGTCTAGAAATGGGATAAAATAAAAGGCTTAAATGTTAGTGTTGGGGAGAAGGTTTGAGAAGCCAAGTTATGTGGGTTTCCGTGATTGCCTTCAAATACACAAAGGTCTTCTGCTGATAATGAGCAGAGAGAGAAAAGCATGTAGCAGACCAACTTGTGGCCCCACTGTGCTCCACCGTCATGACCAGATGAGAATAATTCTTAGGATGTGTCCTAATGTCATTACATCGTGATTCCCACCACATAAAACTGTGGGAGGATTGGTGGGAGTAAGGATTAGCGTTGTGAGATTTTGCACTTTTGACAACAGCCTCCTTATTAAAGGATATATGGACTAAGTGGGGGCAGGAAAGTCAAGAGGAGCGTTTCCTTTACAGTGTTGGAAGCAGAACTTGTTTTTGAAGGTAGATGAAATCCTTGGAAAATATTAGGATGGAGGTTAGGCCTTTCCCTTTTTAATAAAGGTAAGCAGACCATGGGTGTCTCTATTAAGAAGTCAGTGTTGACTGGTTGCTGGTTATACAGTGTGCAAAATTTGTGAGAATCCATTGAATTGTACACATACAATATATGCACGTTTCTGTATGTGCGTTATACTTCAATTAGAAATTTTAGGGGTCTCTTCTGGGAAAATAAGTCTAACTAGTGGGAATCTAGGAGCTGGATATAATAAAGGCTCTTGTTTCTAATTGTTAGGACTTGGGAAATGTAGAAGGGAGTAGATTCACATTCTGACTATGTGCTGGAGTTCTGGGTTCAGAAAGAGCAATAAGTCTTGACCAGTGGGCCAATTGGCCAAGGATGGGACACATGATTCATTGCTGAGAGACAGGAAGACCATATCCTTCTAGTGTCTGGAGTAGAAGCCTCTCTCATTGGTAGCTGCTCATCTTGGCCTTTTGTGTCATGCTTTCCCTGGGACAGGTCGTTATAGTAGTGCTCACACACCCATGTGTGGCAGATATCTCACTTCTCTGAACACCATGATTTTTAAGGTAAGGGGGACTCTGGGAAGTAGCTTTTCTCCCTGCCTTTAGCATGGTCTGCAGGGTCAGAGCCAAGCTGTTCTCAGCAGTGAGACCTGGTCCTTATGCTTCTAGAACCATGCCAGTGCCTCAGCAGAGAGTCCATTCTGGTGACAGGGAATAAAATGAAGATTGCGGCGAGTTGTGGATGACGTTTATTGAAATAAGGTTCTAAGGTTCAGATGTTCACTCCTGGAAGGGTGTGCACTTGGTACATGGGTGTCCACACTCAATAGAGAAGTAGTGCATAAGTCTTTAAATATATGTAAGGAGCTACATTAAAGCCAAGCTAGGGTACATATTATATGAACACTGCTTGAATGTTTTCATTTTCAGAATGTACATACTTCTAAAATAACATGTTGTTTTTAGAGATTGGTTTCTTATATTATTTTTGTAGCTCTAATATTTAAATTATTATTAGCACAGAGTGCAGTCTTGCAAGAAGGGTGAGGTGGGTCTTATAATTGAAGTACACTATTGCCATTTGTTGTTATAGATGCTTTCATTAGCTGTGGTATTTTGAATGGTGTTGTGTGTGTGAGAGAGAGAGAGAGAGAAAGAGAAGGAGAGGGAGAGGGAGAAATGCCTTGGATCAAAGCTACAATATAAAGAACTCTACAAGATATAACTATCAGGATTTTATTAGGACTGAATAGTATGTTGATAAATATGTATTGTTTTGCCCTGGTTTTGAAATATACACTGATAGAAAGGTAGCTAAAAAAAGTTGTTCATGCTACATTCCAAACTTAGTATAAATTATCCAAAGAATTTTAAGAGAAGGAAAAATAGAAAAGAATATAAATAAGGTAGAAAAAGGACAAGGAAATGCATAACCTAGATTCTGTGAAAGTTTTGATTCATATCCCTTTTAACTAAAATATGTTCTGGCAGTAAGATGTGCAACTAGTTGTTAGATTTTTCATTTGAGTGTTGCATTTACATAGAGAAGCTGGCTTTCAAATGCCAGCCAGCAGCCAACTCAAATACTAAAGATTTGTCTAACTCAGTGACTAGTTTAGTAAGAAGATATCTTGAGGACGTTGAGGGGGAGGGCACACATCAGATACCTTGTTCTGGAAACTCAGCCAGAATCCTCTCAGTTGTGATCTATCTGATTCTTAGAGTATTTGAGTTTTCGGTTCTTAATTTAGGGCTTGCAGAGATGCTGTGAACATAAAACTTCACTTCTGCATACTTAACAGAAGATGGATAGTTTCAAAGCTAAAGAATGCCTTCCTGGAGAAGACTTGAGGATATTCAGTAGGCTCTGGCTATAATCTATTACCATTTCTGAGAAGCATAAAAAATGCCCATTACCCCATAAGCGTTTATGTTACGTGACTTCCAAGATCCCCTAGCCAAGGACATTGATAGACTCTGGAAGCATTTCTTTATTTACGGATTGGACCTACCTCTGGGTGCTGAGTCTCCAAGGCATTTTTAGACCTTTCTGCTATACTGGAGACAGATGAGACACTAAAAGGTACTCTCCCTCATTGTACCTACTTTTCAGTTTCAAGGAGCCCTCTTTTTTTGTGGATTACACATTGTGTTAGTGTTTTGCAGAACACTTTGGGGGAAATTATTTGCGGTAGGTAATTAGGAGCTGGTGGAAGATTTTTAAACGGGAAAGGTGTAATCAGATATGCATTGGTCAGAGTGGAAGATGGATTTGAGGAGGGAGAATTCAGGCAGGGAGTCCAATTAGAAAGCTGTCGAAATAGTACAGGTGTGAGGTGGCATAGGCCTCAACTAGGGCAGTAGCAGTGGGAATAGAGAGGAGGAGGTGAACTGAGAAATATTTAAGTCATAAATGCAGCAGGTTTAATGACTAATTAGCTTAGGAAGGGAAAGGAGTCTGGAATGAACCCCCCAACTTCTGGCTTGGGTGACTGACTGGTTGGATGATGGTGCCACTGAGATTGGCAAACTAGGCCATTTCTTTTGATGACTTTTTTTTTTTAAGTTTATTTATTTTGACAGAGAGAAAGCATGAGCAGGGGAAGGGCAGAGAGAGAAGGAGAAAGAGAATCTCAAGCCCATGAACCATGAGACCATGACCTGACCTCAAATCAAGAGTCAGAGGCTTACCCGACTGAGCCACCCAGGTGCCCCTCTTCTGATGCCTTTTGAACTGACCCAAGGGAGCTCAGGTTAGAAGCAGGGTCCAGGTTCTAAAGTTTTCAATCCTTCAGCTGTTGGTCTCGATTCCTGGCTAAGAAAATTACTGGTTTCATTCCAAGGTCATGAAATAGGTTTGTTCTAGACAGCCAGGACCCACAGTGACCAGGAACTGGCTGTAGAATAATTATGTTCTGGCTCTATGCATTCTGGCCCCTGTACCCATCTTTATATATCCTAATATATGCATATCTGGAAACCATAGAGGAAATGTGCTCTCCATCTTGAGGAACTTCTTATTCTTAGCAAAGAATGCTCAAATTGATTTAAAAAAAAATTTTTAATGTTTATTTTTGAGACAGAAAGACATGTGAGCAAGGGAGGGGCAGAGAGAGAGAGGGAGACACAGAATCCGAAGCAGGCTCCAGGCTCTGAGCTGTCAGCACAGAGCCCGATGTGGGGCTCGAACTCACGAACCTTGAGATCATGATCTGAGCGGAAGTCAGACACTTAACCAACTGAGCCATCCAGGCACCCCTTCAAATTGATTTTTAATCATCTTTTTCCACAGTAAATGAGTATTATTCTAAGTAACAACTAGATTATTAAAAAAAGGGGGGCATTTGGGATATTGCTCAGATAGTAACCAGGAAAAAAAACTATTTAAAAACAATCTTTTTAAAAAAATAATATTGTCTTGTATATGTTTATTTTTCTATTAAGGAGTGGAAGATCATAATATTTTCCCAGAGTATCTCTATCTCTTAATTTTATTTTTTACAAAAAAATTTTAATGTTTATTTTTGAGAGAGAGAGAGAGAGAGAGACAGGGTGTGAGGGTGGGGAGGAGCAGAGAGAAGGGGGAACCAGAATCCAAAGCAGACTCCAGGCTCAAAGCTGTCAGCACAGGGCCCGTCAAGGGGCTTGAACCCACAAACCATGAGATCATGACCTGAGCCAAAGTCGGACGCTTAACTGACTGAGCCACCCAGGTGCCCCTATCTCTTAATTTTAGTAGATGAGTCTCTGACCATTAATGTGATATGCCCATTGATGTATGTGGAAAAAAAAAATGATCCCCTAGTCAAATAAGTTTGGTAATAACCACATTCTATGTCCCTTTCTCAAAGTTTCACAGCATACAATAGGCCACTAAAGTCTCTTAGCATTCTGTAATAAATAAACAAAATATATTTTGTTTAACCTAAAGATATTTCAAACTTCTTTGTCCTCAGAACCCATTTTTCCCCCTAAGGAATACCTATTAACTACTTGAAGAATTAGCATGCTGCAGAATTCACTGGAGGAAATGCTGGTGTAGTTACTTACATTGGACTTATTTGCTGGAAACATTCTCAATGTCTTAAATTGTGTGGATTTTATGGGCTGGAATGGAGTTTACATGAGAAAAGCATATATGTTTCTGGAGCCTTCTTCTCAGAGACTTTGATTTAATTAGTTTAGGATGGGGCTTAGGACTTGCATTGTTGACATACCCTCGAGAGATGATTTTCATGCAGACACTTCAGCACTTTGGTGACAGCACACGGTACTTAGTTTCCCTTTTCTTTCAGGTCCCAATTTATTTGTCCCATTTCCCTCTGGAGTAGCAAGCACTTTGAAATAGGAATGTCTTTCTTACTCATCTCCCTGCCCTTACATGGCCTTGCAAACCTCATGTGCATGCCACAAGACAGGCACTCAATAAACGGTTGCTGGGAGGAATTGAAATTCAATAACCTTAATTCCTCGAGAAATCAAGAGGAACCCAGGGAGTGGTCAGAAATGATTGAGTGTGGGGGCGCCTGGGTGGCTCAGTCGGTTGGGCGGCTGACTGGCTCAGGTCATGATCTCGCGGTCCGTGAGTTTGAGCCCCGCGTCGGGCTCTGTGCTTACAGCTCAGAGCCTGGAGCCTGTTTCGGATTCTGTGTCTCCCTCTCTCTGACCCTCCCCCATTCATGCTCTGTCTCTCTCTGTCTCAAAAATAAATAAGTGTTAAAAAAAATTAATAAAAAAGAAATGATTGAATGTGATATATTTGTCAGGGATTCCCAAGGGATGGATGGAGATATATATATATATATACATATATATGTGTATATATATATATATATATATATATACACATATATATGTATATATATATATATACGCACACACATATATATGCATACACATATGTATATACATATATATATATATATATATATATATATATATATATATATGCACACACCAGCCATGCTATTATTTTTTTCTTGAAAAATCAAAGTAAATTTTAAAATGAAGGCTAGCAGATGTAGGAAATTAAAATACCTTTATTTTTTAATGTTTATTTACTTTTGAGAGAGAGAGTGAGAGAGAGAGAGAGCAAGCTTGAGTGGGGAAGGTGCAGAGAGAGTAGGGGACAGAGGATGCAAAGCAGGGTCTGTGCTGACAGCCCCATGTGGGGCTTAAACTCACAAACCATGAGGTCATGACCTGAGCCAAAATCGGATGCTCAACCAACTGAGCCACCCAGGTGCCCCTAAAAGGCCTTTATTTTTAGAAGAGCCAGAGTGTGATAAGGGAAACTCAGTCTTCTCTTCTGATATTTCCAATGGGGTTATGCTGATTGTAAACAAATTGGTGACACGAAGCCTCCTTCCCACCCTACACTCCTTACACCCTTTTCCCTAGAGTTCACTTCTCTTAACAGTTTGCTTTTAAATAACAGCTTTATTGTGTTATAATTTATATACCATACAATTCACCCATTTAAAGTATGCAGTTCAGTGGTTTTAGTATATTCACAGAATTGTGCAACAATCACCACAGTCAATTTTAGAACATTTTAATCACACCAAAAAGAAATTGCATACGTGTTAGTAGTCACTCTCCATTTCCTGCCAATTTTCCCAGGCCTGGGTTGTTTCTGTGGATTGGCCTGTTCTGGATATTTTGTCCATGTGGAATTAGTCACACAATATTTGGCCTTTGGTGACTGGCTTCTTTGGCTTAACGTAATGTTTTCAGGTTTATCGTGTTGTAGCATGTATCAGCATTCTGTTTCTTTTTATTGCCATGTAATATTCCATTGTATGGATATAACACATTTTATTTATCTCTTTGTTGATGGAAATTTGGGTTGTTTTCACTTTTGGACTGTTATGAATAATGTTGCTATGAACATTTGTAACAAGTTTGTGTGTGTATGTGGAACTTAACAGTTTCTTGACCAGTCACTTTAAAATGTAAGCCATTTTTAATAATTTGAGACATACTAGAGATATATACTAAAACCTTGGATTGTGAGTAACTTGTTCTGCAAGTGTTTCACAAGACGAGCAAACATTTCTAATAAATTTTAACTTGATAAACTAGTGATGTCGTGCAATACAATTAGTACATGATGGCAAATGTCGCATGATCACAACTGAGCCAGTGGTTCTCTCTCTCTTTCTCTCTCTCTCTCTCTTGCTGCGGGATTATGGGTGATCGTCTTTCATGCTCTGCTGCTCGGTCTCAGGCTGAGGTGTTTGGCAGAAGTCAGTGATTTTTCAGAACGTTGGAAGGTGCCCACGACTGGCACTAGTGTATTTTTTGTCACTTCAAAGCACCTATGGACGGTCCTTTGCTTTTCTATACAAGAGTAAGCTTAGGAATGCTTTCCTTCATTCTAGGTCATTGGATAGGTTCCTTGTTAAAGTTGCTTGAAAAGAAAAAGATTCCACTGAGCCAATAGATAGCAGTGATTCCGTTAGTGATAGTGAATGTTGTTCTACACCATAACCCTCCTCTCTCTTGTCTCTCTCACACCAGCCACAAAGGTTTTCGAAGCTAAGTGCAGGTTAACTTATTTTTCTTTATAGTTTGTATTTTCTTTATTATTTTGTAGCATATTGCAGTATTGTAACCATTTTTATATGAATATTTTTGGGTTGTGGAATGAATCATCTAAGTTTCCATTATTTCTTATGGAGAAATTAGCTTTGACCTACAAGTGCTTTGGATTGCAAGCATGTTTCCAAAACAAATTATGCTCGCAAACCAAGGTTTTACTGTATTGATGATTCAAAGTATCATAGAATCCCATTCCACTGACCTAGATGGCCATATCTCAGCTATTCCCATGTAACCCTGCTCTAGTCAGTGTGATTCTCTCAGACTTGCTCACATAGACAGTGCTCAGTCTCAAGTGCAAGAATTGTAGACACCATCCCCTCCTTTGGGAGAGCTCTTCTCTGCCCACCCCCCTTTACAGCTTTCGTACTGTACAGGGTCCAACTCTTATTCCACTTGTGTGAGACTGTTCCCAGTATTTCCAAATCTTCTGAACTCACATAGCAGCATCTACCCTGTTCACCTGGGCATTAACCACCTGTTGCCTCATTTGACTAGTTCACTATTTCATACGTCTGTGTCTTATCTCTACAAATACAGGGTGCTGGAGGGCAAGGACCAAGTCCTTTCATTCTTTTGTGCCTCCCTTACTTCAACCCCAACTACACCAAGGGTAAGAGTAAAATTAATATTGAATCAGTGAATGAATGCTATAGCTCAAAGCCTCCATGACATTGATGTTCTCAGTGCATAGGAAAATGGGACTGAGGTTTGCACCAACCAGTGAGGAAATGACGAGAGTCATCAATTAAACCAGGTGCAGCTCTGAAATTGTGAGGGGCTCATTTAAAGAGCTGCTGACTTGTCACAGAAAATGCTGAAAGGCATTCTGTATAGAAATAATCCTGTCTGAACATCATATATTCTCTTCATTTCTTCTTACTTGTTCTCATTTGCAAGGACATGTTCAGGGACGTTGTCTTGAAAATAAGATCCTTGCAACTTCCTCTCTTTTATTTCCAAGCTCAGATCATCATTTAGCAACTCTGTCATTATCAGAGCCATTATGTCTGTGATGGTCATATCCGAAATTTCTATGACTCTGCAAATGAGGTCAGTTGAATGAGCACTACATAAATGGACCTTATGTTAATCTGTAAACCCAAATGAAAACAAAAAGATTACAGGAAACGAGACAGAAAGGTATAAAAATTGGAAACAGAACAAAGATATTTTAGTTTTTCCTGTACTTGGCAATGAAAATTTCAATCATTTTCCTATAAAACCTACTCTTCAGTTATTTCTCTATAGATGAGAGTATAAACAAATCATCTCAGTTCTTTCTTTACAAGTTAATTATGAAAAGGTCCATGGAAGTCATTCTGCCTAAATAAAATTAAATAATAAATAAAATTACTCTATTAACTCATAGCTTTAATTTTTGTGTGATGTTGAAAAGAACTCTAGGGTAGCATCAGTTGGTCATTGCTACCCAAGTACTTACTACTTCAGGGCCATCCTGATTTGCTTTTTCACTGTAATAGGTAGAACAGGTAGATCCCTTCAGCAGGAATGTGTGATTGGATCCTGAGGCCCCTTCATGTAAAGACAAGGGGTCGTCTGGGTGACTTCCTTAAGTTCTTACTTGTGCAAAACTAAGGCATCAGCTTTGTAAATTAATTCTAGACTTATCTGTTCATGGCTTTTGTGCAGGACCAGTAAGTAAATCAAAGTGTTACCAAAGAATTGTTTACAGGTGCACTTTCTTTCTGAACATCTAAACAAACATGTAGTACCTTGGCATGTCTAACACCGTAGGGGCTGGTGGCTCTTGTAAGAATAATGAAAATAGAAGATGTGTCCCACGTGAAAATGCTTAGTTAAGGTAAGAGGACCAGATTCATTACGTGAAACAACGAGGAGGGGCCATAAAATAATGGGATGGGCTTTATTCTTGCAAAAAGAATTAGATCCATCACAGTGCTTGCCATTTACAAACTGTTGGGATTTGGAGAAATTGTTTACCTCCCTGAGTTTGTCTCCTTATCAGTACAATGAGGATAATAATGTTCTTACATGGTTATTGTGGTGATAAAATCAATTTAGAGAACATATGTAAAGAGCTAAATGAAGTGCCTGACACATAGTAGTTTAATAAAGTATAGGTATTATTGTTATTATTAATAGATTAATAGGAAGATAGCTTAAGGTGACTGAAATAAGGTTTAGGGGGGTTGGCATAGACTCTAAACCCAGGCACAAAAGGAATTGGGAATCGTAGAAAGCCTTTGGAGGCATGAGACTCTTCTGTATAACTTTGTAAAGTGCTGATATTTAAGCCAGACCACTGTAATCATAATAGTTACCATGTGTGTGGGCCACAATTGTTCTAAGTGCTCTACATGGATTCCTTCCATTAATTTTCACAACAACCTGATGATGTAGATACTTTTACCACTCATTTTCTAGTGATTTTAAGTGATTTGTCCAAGGTCACAGTAAACAGTAGAGCCAGGACTTGAATCCAAGTATCTGACTCAGAGCCTCTTCCTGAAAAAGGGAAGTTAAGGGTTGGGGGGGGAGTGGGGGGGGGGGGCATGCAGATCAAATGAAGAAACAGAACAACAGGAGAAGAATAAGTAAAGTACCGACAGACCAATAAGGAGGGAGACCTGTTAGTGATTGGGAATGGCTTTCGGACCCAAGCCTCTGGACTGATCTGGAGGCAGAGGGGAGGTGGAGTCTCTCTCTCGAGAGCTTCCTTTGCATCTGGAAGAGTCCTGGGAACATGGTGGTCTCCCACTACTGCATCTCTTCCCTGTTTGAGTTCTTAGTGATGAGGACCGAGCCTCTTAATGTACACTTCCTGTGTCAGGGCAGAATCTTTAATCTCAGCTCTGTTATCTCTTAATTTTCTTAAGCCTAGGGCAGAAATTGCATTCTAGTACTCCATGTAATATGCGGTTTCTTCTCTAAATATACCCTGTCCTTTCTTCTCCACGAGCCATTCACTCACACTCATCCATATATCTGTTCAGCCAGGTCTGAACACTTGAAGACCATGCTAGCAAAACGCTGAGCAGAGCCAGAAGCCGTTTTCTTCCTTCTCACACAATTCCCTGAAATTTACCCTCGATTCCTAGGAATATAAATGTTTCAAATGTTTTTGAGAGCAATGCCAGAATGTGAATCAACTACATCACTAAATGTGCTGTTAGCACAGCTCACACCTCCCCCCACTCCATAGCAACCCTTCTCCAATGAAGACATCAGGGCATTGATTTGCATTCTGGTGCACACTCCAGTCTCCTTTGGGGGCAGCCTTTAAGTCCTGGGCTAGCTGCTTCGGAGGTCCTTTTTTTCCGAATCAAATTATTAGTCCGTTTCAAATATACCTCATGCATATTTACACTTCCTTTGGGCTTCCTTTTTAAATGTTTGGGAAACAGGATCCATTTTGCTACCCTCCCTGGAGATCACCTGTTGACATAAGTGGGGTGTGGTAAGGGGTCAGGAGAAAGAGGAGGCTCCCAGGGAAGGAGGACCTTCAAAGATCTTTTCCAGCCTGTACTTGCTTGCCTTTGTCTATGTTCTACTTAGAGCTGTCCAAGAGTGGTCTGTGTTTTATAGAAACAGTGACCTCCAGCATCCTATTTCTAGCTGCCTCTTCCAAATAATGGTTACTCTTCACTTAAGGCTTACCGCGAACCATGGGTGATTTCAGAGCTGATACATATGGTTATTTGTAAAGCACACAGTGGGGCATAGATGATGTCTATTCTGATTGGATTGCTTATTTCAGCACTTATTCTGATTAGTTGGTATTGATATTATACTAGTTATCACACAATTTGAATATCACCCTGCACTTTCTGAATACGCTGCATGACATACATCATTTAGTTCTTGCAAGAGCGGGTGAGATAGGTATCATTACCCCTATTTTGCAGACAGGGAAACTGAGGCTCAGAGAGAGTAAATAACTTCTGGTGGTCACACAGTTAGTCCATGGCAGTATCCACGCACATACTCAGAGCCTTTGGGCCTTCCTAGTATGCAATGCTACTTTCCAAGCTCTAGAAAGTACTGTTTCAATTCTAGGTGAGCCTAAGTAATGTCATGCTGCTTTGTTTACTAGATGAGGTCTCTGAGAATATGCCTTCTTCTAGAAGACTGGAGGAGGGAGGTTTAATCAGCTTCCTTGTGCACAGCACTCCAGTTTTTCATCATTACTCTTTTCTAGTAGGAAGAAACAGGGGCACAGCCACAGCAGAAGCCAAACTACAGTCTGCAAGCATCTCTCAAGCTACTTTCCCTGAAGCCTGCTGCATGTGTTTCTGTGATGCAGAAGCTTTCCTCCTATGCATGGACTTCATCTTGTTGCCCTGATTTAGGATATATCTCATTCTCTTAAACTATCGGATGCCACCACTTAAAGGAGCAAACTGGAACGTGTGCTTGTTGACCTCTCTAATTCTGCCAGCTCCTCTAAACTCTCAGCATCTTTAAGAGAAATTGAAAAATGTCGTCACCTGTGTGTGTGCCAACTCTGGAGGGCTTGCTCTGACCAACTCAAGCCTGTAACACTTCAGTCATAAGGAGGCTGATTATAGGGGAAGAGGGCTGGAGAAAGAGGAGAGTGAAATTAGGGCATTAGGTTTAAAAACAATCTTTTAAAATGGAGGTGAAATTCACATATCATGAAATTAACCATTTTAAGGTGAACAATTCAGTGGCATGTAGTACATTCATAATGTCATTTAACCACCATGTCTGTCCAGTTGCAAAGCATTTTCATAACTCCACAGTTAACACCTGCTACCCATCAAGCAGTCACTCCCCACTCCTCTCTCTTCCTACCCTGGGCATCCAGTCTTTCTGTTTCTGTGAACTTAACTTATTTGGATATTTCAGACACATGGAACCATACGATATGTGACCTTCGATATCTGGCTTCTTTCACTTTAGCATAATGTTTTTAAGATTCATCCATATTGTAGCATGTACCAGTACTTCCTTTTTATGTCTGAATAATATTCCATTACATGGATATACCACATTCATTTCTTGGTGGACATTGGGCTATTTCTACCTTTTGCTGCTAGGAAACTTTTATGTTAAGTGTTTGTTTGAGTACCTATTTTCAATTCTTTGCAGTATATACCCAGGAGTGGAATTTATGGGTCATATGGTGATTCTATGTTTAGCTTTTAAGGAACTGACAAACTGTCTTCCACAGGGGCTAAAGCATGGGTCGTTAGTTTTGATACAGAACTTTAGGGCAGATGTCATGAAGACAGGAAAGAACATATGACTGTCTCTACTGAAAGTTATGCATCTTGAAACAAGACTAAAAATTACAGTAGGATGTCTTCTAGAGACCAATATTAAGCAATAAAAAAACATAGCTGGATACCCATGGGAACAGAGAATTTCTTATGTCTCCACAGTCCATCTCCTACTGGGATTATTGAGATGACCTCATCACTGGTTGCTCTCCCTCTGCTGTTGTCCGTTTCCAGTCCTTCCCTTGGAATGGTCTGCTTTCAGAATTAGCTGTTTAAAGTGCAACCCTCACTTGTTACCTACCTAGTTAAAATCCTTAAATGGTTCACCATGGCCTTCAGCATACATCGTAGATTTCCTTCCTTGGCACATCAGGACCTTTACGCACTGGCCCTGGCTGGGGTCTTTAGCTTCAGTTTCTCCCTTCCTCCCATAGGCATCACACTTGAGCCACATTACCTACTTGTAGGTCCCCAAATGGGTCATGTTCTTACATACCTTAATGCCTGTACACATGTTCTCTCCTTCGCCCACAGGACTAATTGTCACATCTCAAAGGCTTTGCTCAAACACCCTTATCCTGCCAGAGTCCCTCATGACTCCCCAGTCTGAACTTTTGGTACTCTCCACTGTATTTTAATGGCTTCTTTATGACTTTTACTAGACTCCAGGAGGACAGGGACAGGACCGTTAGTTCATCATGTGTCTCAAACACCTGCAGCGGTTCTTCGCACAAAGGAGCTCTCAAAATAGATGTCTGAACGAAACTAGGGAAGGCAAGGCGTAGCTAGGTCATCGATGCCTAGTTTCAAAAAAAAATGCAGCCATTTATTCTATAAATTTCAGACTTATTGCATCAGAACATGTGCTTGCATATTGGAAGGGGAGAGGGAGAAAGGCTGGAGGCATGAAGGGCTTGAGGTCTTGGAGTGAATGCCTCTCTAATCCCACCCCATTCCACACCCATTCAGCACTGTGGCCAGGGGCAGAGGAACTAGTATTTTCCAAGTCCCTGAGGGTGTAAGACACTTGGCAGGTATAGCTGCTCCATTAGTCCCATCATTTTTAGTCTGTTTTTGCGACCTCTGGGTCACAGCACATAAAGGGACGTTTGAGATCAAAGTAAGAGTGGCTGCCTTCTGCCCAGCCTAAGTGTCTGCTCTTCTTTGCTTACATAGCACACGTTACATAATTCGTACTTTGCAGGCAGCTGCTAGGTGATGCCGCTACCTTCTGGCTCTGCAGCTAAATAGGAAAGAAAGGCTCACTTAGGGAGTGTGGCATGGGGCTAGGAAGACTTTTTAAATTCAGGTCTCTACAGAGAAAATGACAGTAGGTTCATTCCTAGTTTCTCACAAGAGATTTTTAAGCAGCCAATCCAAACATGATAAATGCACTAATGACCCAGCATCCATACCCACATTGTTTCATGCATGCCCCAGACTGAAGGCCCAAGAAAGCCTCCTCGTGAATCATTGGTCTGAGCTTCTTGAGCCCCTTGAGCTTCCATTGGTGGAACATTGGAATGCCTACCTTCCTCTGGCAGCCGCAGCTAAGAAAAGACTTCTTAATATACCACTTCTGTGCTCTTTCATTAGCCTTTCCTTCCCTTTTTAAGTCTACTGCTACTTGTTTCTGTAAACCAGAGACTAGTCAGCCAACAAACAGCCCTTCTCATAACATGATTAAAATCTGATCTCCTATGACTCTCTGTTGGGGCAGGTGTCTGTGGAAAGTGCAGGGCGGGCTCACAGAAGGCAAGCAGAGCAGGCAGTACTCATTCCAAGTTAGAAACCTCTGTGGCCAGAGCCAGAAGACCTCACAGCTTTATGCAAATCAAAGGATCTTTAAGAGAGCCCTGCCGTAAATGCTTCCAGAAGCACCTTTGAAAAATGCATAGACACATTTCAGGCCACTTGGAAACCATTTCTAAAGTTGTTTAGTTCACGTGTGACCCAGAACCCCTGCAGCAGTGATTCTGAAGGTATGGTCCACAGATCACAGTAGAATCACCTGGGAAGCTGGTTAGGAATGTAACTTGTGGAACCCCCTTTAGGATCCACTAGAGGCAGCAAGGAGCACCACCTTTAAAAAGCACCAGAACCACAGCCTTGCAGGTTTACAGAGCAGCACACATTGAAAGGCAAGCTCCAGACATCTATTTGCACACCTGCAGAGCTCCTTCCCTGTTGACTCACCTGGGTAACCCTGTCATCCAGGAATGACAGGACCAGCTGCATAGCACCTGCTGCCGGCTGTAGAGAGCTCTTCTGGAGATCTGATTTAATCCATTCTTTTCAGCCACATTGCTTTTTCTGATGACTGCTCTTTTCTTCACACTGGCCACACACAGAATGTTTTTCATCCAGTGTCTCTCTTCGGGGGATTGGACTGAAATCAAATCTCAGTCTGTGAGCACATGTCACATCAGGATTTGTGGCACGGGGCATCGGGATTTACTCAGATTTTGTTTTCTAAAGGACTCAGAATAGCCACAATCCTTCCGAGTCCTAATCTCACTTCTCTAAGGATCTAGGGAAGGGATCTTTACAACTCTGATGAAGTACCCCCCACCTAAGGACGGTTTCCGAGAAAATTGAGAGGGAGAAACAGCATCTTTCTGGGACTGTTGTTTGCTTCTTTCTTTCATCCCTGTTTGGCGTGCCAGCCCCCTTTCTGCCTCCTCCTGCCAGCTGCCTGATGCCCTGCTAGAGCACTTGGCTGTTAACCACACAGCCTGAAGCTCCGATCTTTTTCTGACTGCTGAAGTTTTTCAGAACTTTTCTGTCACGTGGCTGCTCTTCTCAGCATTTTGTTAGCTAAGTTGAAGATCTGATTGTAAAATGTTAAGGAATGCTAATGGTTTAAACCAGCTCCGCCTCCTCTGATAATATTTGCATCTCAGTAGCAACCTCAGTGAAGTGAACACGTAAGAATTTGAGGCCTCTTAGGTTGAGCCCACCCAAGTTTGCTTGAGATTGATGTGTGCATCCTGGGCACATCCTGGGCATGTCCCAGGCAAACCCGGAAGATTGGTCTCTGAAGCCTCACTGGGGAGCTGTTTTATAATAATAACAACAACAACATTAGCAATAATACTAGCTAGTATTTGTATGGTCCTTTGTGCCACGTGCTATTCTAAGTTCTTCCCCATATTAGCTCATTTACTCCTTTCAACAACCCTATAGATGCATTCTGTCATTATCCTTATTCTGTAGATGGGGAAACTGAGATACGGACACACATGCCCAAGTTCATGCAGGAGAGGACGCTTTCCAGAATTCCTTAAGTTGCCAGCCATGTGTCTGCCTGTTTTACCTCTGAGTAAGGCCACCCTGTGGGAGGTAGTCCTTGGATAAAATTGCCTTCAAAACCTGAATATTTTCCCTTACCCCTTTTGTGGCTTTCCTTTTGGTGAGCTTTTAGTTTGGTGGGACAGTTGAGAAATTGTTTTAACACACAAATTCATCAAGCACCTGCAGAAAATTACTTGATGCTTGCAGTCTGGGTTTCTCTGTTAGTAGAACCTCCAATAAATATTGAATTTAGTCTCAGCAAATGATTGGGACACTGGGTGAAGATATGAAATGATGTGCAGGCTGTTGGTGGGAATGCAAACTGGTGCAGCCACTCTGGAAAACAGTGTGGAGGTTCCTCAGAAAATTAAAAAAATAGACCTACCCTATGACCCAGCAATAGCACTGCTAGGAATTTACCCAAGGGATACAGGAGTACTGATGCACAGGGGCACTTGTACCCCAATGTTTATACCAGCACTTTTAACAATAGCCAAATTATGGAAAGAGCCTAAATGTCCATCAACTGATGAATGGATAAAGAAGTTGTGGTTTATATACACAATGGAGTACTACATGGCAATGAGAAAGAACGAAATATGGCCCTTTGTAGCAACATGGATGGGACTGAAGAGTGTGATGCTAAGTGAAATAAGCCATACAGAGAAAGACAGATACCATATGGTTTCACTCTTATGTGGATCCTGAGAAACTTAACAGAAACCCATGGGGGAGGGGAAGGGAAAAAAAGAGGTTAGAGTGGGAGAGAGCCAAAGCATAAGAGACTCTTAAAAACTGTGAACAAACTGAGGGTTGATGGGGGTGTGAGGGAGGAGAGGGTGGGTGATGGGTATTGAGGAGGGCACCTTTTGGGATGAGCACTGGGTGTTGTATGGAAACCAATTTGGCAATAAATTTCATATATTGAAAAAAAAAAAGAAAGAAATGATGTGCAGGTTATTGACCCTGGAGCAGAAGCAAGATTGAAAGTAGGTCTGTGACTGTGTGTTAGTCTGCTTGGCCTATCATGACAAAATACACTCAAAACGACAGAAATTTATTTTCTTATAGTTCTAGAGACTGGGTACCAGCAGGGCTGGTTTTTGGTTAGACCTCTCATAGACCTTCACACTGTGTCTTCACACATTTTCTCTGTTGGTGGGGGAGGGGCATTCCTGATGTGTCTTCCTTTTCTTCTAAGGACACTGGTCTTACTGGATTAGGGCTCCACCCTTGTGGCTTCAGTTGACTTTATTTACCTCATTATTAAAGTCTTTATGTCCAAATATATCAGGGCTTAGGGCTTCAACATGCGACTTTGAGGGGACACAACTCAGTCCATAACAATTTACAAGGCAGAACTTGCTACTTTGGGGTTTAGTTCTGTCACTGGTTTGCCTCATGAGTAAAAGATAATTCTAAAACTTCCTAAATTAATAATTCTGTACAGTCATGAGATAAAATTGTTCTCTTCAATGGAGAATGTGATATAGTCTAACTTGGCAAGCTCACCTTGCTTATGCTTTGGGTCCCCAAATCCATAACTCAGACCAGGTTGTACTTTACTATATGTCTAACTGGCACTTAACAACCATATAACATATAAAATGGTTATAGTGGAGGAATATTCTATGGTAAGCAGAGCTATTGTAGAGTGACAAATTGGGTGGCTTGTCCACCATAAACTGCTTCTTCCACTGTTGGTGGTCTTGACACATCCAACCTTGGACCACTAGGACAGCTGTGTTTGGCACAGCTGCTCTGCCCTGGGTATAGTTTTCATGACATGTGTTGTCCGTGGTCTCCTCTGCTCTTCTGGTCCCTCCTCTGTGACCTTTGCTGTCTTCTCTTCCACCTTGGACACTTACTCTTGCACTTACTCTTTCCTAAGATTTATTTTAGACTCGGTCTTTTTCTCTTTTCTTATTTTATTCCTCGAGAAGCTCGTCTGTTTCATGGCTTCAACCATCATTTTTATCCTAATAAGCCTCCAATCTTTAGCTCTATCTATGATTTATTGTCCAGTCTCCAGTTGCCTACCAGATATGTCTACTCGAGTATCTTATCACTTCAGGTCCGGTACCCCGAAAAAGCATAGCTTTTACTCCATGTCTCATAAATAGCTAGTGACTAAATCCTGGCAGCTTTTCTTGTATTATGTAGTATGCCATTTCCTTCTTAGTCTTGTTAATATTGACCCAATCTAGACCCTCGTGGCTTATAGCTGGACCACTGCCACAGCCCTATTTCTGACTTCCTGGGTTCCAGTGTTTCTCCTTCTTTCCCTTCCAGTGCTCCCTCCTGTCTTCAGATACAGCTTTTATCATGTCTGTCTTCTGCTCAATACAGACATGATCCTCCTCTGATCCTCCAGATCAGACCTGAGAAACTCCGACTAACTTTTCACCTCTACTGCATTCTTTATCTCTGAATCGTGGAAGCTCAGTACTGAAAGGGACCTTAAAAGTCTAATCCTGTTTCTATCTGATGATCAGTGTCCCACACAAATTATCACTCAGGAGCAATTTTAACAGCCTTAGTGACAGGCAACGTATGGAAGCATGTTTCTTTTTCACACACTTTATTTGCCAGAAAAGTCTTTTTCAAATACAGGTAAAATCAGAGGCTCTGTAATAATTGTCCATTGGCCTTAGTTCTTCCTTTT
The DNA here is from genome assembly GCF_018350215.1 of Panthera leo. Taxonomy (NCBI): domain Eukaryota; kingdom Metazoa; phylum Chordata; class Mammalia; order Carnivora; family Felidae; genus Panthera; species Panthera leo. Next base: position 141,598,989 of record NC_056686.1, on the reverse strand, counting down.
TTTCACCTGTTGGCCTTAACTATTTGTACATAATTACCATACATTGTCTTCTCCAAATGATGCATGTTCAGTTTCTTTAAATGATCCTCAAAAATCCTTTACCCTCCTGGTTCTTTTCTGGAGGCTCTCCTGGTTGATGCAGTTCCTCCTAACATGAGCCACTTAGAAATGAACCCCATGTTAATTTTTTTTGGGGGGGTAGGGAGCTGACATGGTTAACATTAATTTAATAGTCAGCTAAAACCACAAGCTCTTTTAATTATTTGTACTGTTTTAAGTCAGGCTTCTCATAACTGTACTTGGATAGTCCCCCTCCCCCAGAAATAAATACATTTATCTATGTTAAATTTCAACTTGTCCAATATGGCCATCATTTCAGCCAGAAGAGTTCTTTATGGATTTTCCATCTGTCATCCTATGTGTGAATGTTCTCTCCCTGTGTCATGGTCAACCATAAATTTGATCATCAGTGCCATTTATATCTTCAGCCAAGCTTCTGATAATGACATCTTGAGCAGGACATGTTTCAGAACCAACATCACAGAAATGGAATCCATCCTCCTGCCTAATATTTGATACACTGATAGGTACCCTGTGTTCAGACACTTGCACATTCATCTAACTATAACGCGGTCTGTGTTTCTCCATTTTGTCAGTTACCCTGTTCAGCGGCTTGATGATTTCCAAATAGTATTTCTTGTAGCCGTATCACAAAAGAAGAGCATAGATATCAGGGTGGATTCCTTGCTATCCAGCATCTATGTCATGCTCAGGGTGACTTTTGGGCCTTTTTTCATTCTTTCTCCCTGAAAGCTCTTTTCACCTTTTACTTAAATTCATTATAGTCTCTTTCGTGGCCAGAACAGTTCTGCCTCCTCTAAGAAGCCAGCACTCATCTCCTTCCCATTAATTCTAGGCATTCATTTTTTTTCTATAACACAATTTAACCCCTAACCTGAAGGTGCTTTGCACTGTACATTTCTTGGTATTGAAATGAAACATACACTTGGGAAATATGTGTTGGATGAGTAAAGGTTATTTCTGTTGTCTTTATCAGACCTTAACTGTAAACTTCTTGAGGGGAGATGCTAGTTTTATGATTTTTTTCTCCTTTTTTTTTTCATTGAAGGGAAATTCACATAACATGAAATTAAATTAACCATTTTTAAAACGAACAACTCAGTGCTTCTTTGGGGTCGTCAAAATGGACTAGGAAGGCAGTTGAAGAAAAGTCTCTCTTTCCCAATTACTCCTGGTCTGATTTGATTCATTTTACATATTTCTGTGGCCGTACTAAATGGAAATCTACTTTCTAAGTGTTCCTTGCTCATTCGGAAGAATTCTTTGTCTCATAAATAATAGCATGGGAGAGTCTAATACTTGCAGAATAAGGCTTCCTTCAGTCCACAACTTAGAGTTTCCAAAAATAAGACACTGGCTATGTTTATAAATCCATTTCAGAGGATCTGGGTAATTAGTCATTAGTCACAGCACACTTACGGAGGAAACCAATAGATTATTACATGAGGTTATTGTTAGCAAATGCCCATTTGAGCATTTTTGTATGCCCAGTTCTGTGCCAAAAGAAGGGTGCTATGGCTATGGGGACAATAATGAAATAATACCTTCACACATCCCTCTTTCATTAGAATCACACTACCTTACAAACACAAGCATTTGGCAAAAGGCATTTTTATCTCCACTTTAAACTGTTAAAGCACATAGCCCTCCCTTGTTTTCTTTAATCTTTATAGTTGGCAAAAATATTTCTGCCTCAAGGCTGCGTCAGGTGGTAGTAGTATTATGCCCATTTTACAGATGAATAAATTGAGGCTCAGATAGGATAAATATCTGAAGCCCAGTAGTTAATAAATGCTGAACCTGAGACTTAAATTCCAGCTGGTCGCTCTCAAGTCTTTAGATGCCCCAGAGACACTCCCAGCACTCAGATTTGCCCCAAGTCCTAAAGCATCAGTAGTCAGAAATCTGGCCTCCTACTCCAGAATCCTGTTTTGGGGAAAGCAGTTAGCTGAGACTTTCCATTCACTCAACACTTATCCCTCTCCTGCCTTTACACCTGCATCCATGCCATTTCTCTCTTCTGGTACCACTTACCCATTTTCTACCTACATTCTACTCCAATTCTGAGACTTCTTTTTCAGGAGATTCTTGAGATTCTAGAATCTGTGTCATGCTGTATGGTTTGAGATCAGCACCTTGCACCTCACATCTCTTGTGTGTAGTGTAAAGACTCAGAACACTATTTATTTATTAATGTCACATTAACTAGAAGGAGACATTAACTAGAAGGAGACATTCCTCACAGGGAAAAAAGAAACTAGATTCCGTTGCTTATTAATTTGCTTTTTGCTTGTGCGTATGTATACATGTTAATGACTGCCAGTAATATAGAGAAACTAGGAATCATTATTTGGGTGAATTTTATTAGGCTGGAACAACTTTTTTTTTTTCTGGATCAATTTTAAAATTAACAAGAGTCGAGGTGCCTGGCTGGCTCCATTGGAAGAGTGTGTGACTCTCGACCTCAGGGTCATAAATTTAAGCCCCACATGGGGTGCAGAGATTACTTAAATAAATAAAACTTGGAGGCAGAAAAACTAACAAGAGTATAATTTAGGAGTAGGACAGATTATCTCATATAAGATTTGATATAATTCTCAGCCCTTCTTATCTAAGAGATGAGGCTTTTACTTTAAGAAATGAGTTGAAATTAATGAAAAGAGCTTCCCCCCTTATTTGTTTCTTAATTTCTTACATTTGTATAGTATTTATTTTGTTATTATGATTATGATTATGATTATGATCATAATCATGATGATTGCTTTTCTGAAGAATTTCTATGTCATAACAGGGTGAGTTTCACCATTGTCTTAGCCCATCAATTTTTTTCTGGGTAGTGAAGGGTGCTTTTAAGTATCCTGGGTCACTGAGAAGGGGGATACTCACACAAAGAAGTTTGGAAGGGTCTCAGCAAATTGCTGCATCATGGCTACTTGGGTGAGCTAATTCCCAGGTGAGGTGCCCACAGCTGTGAATGGAAGTCCCTCACTTGCCAGGGAGAAGAGTTCCACCTAAGGGACCCAAGGTGATCACATAAATGGTAATGAATAATGCCTTGCTGGAGACTTTAGACTTTGTCATTCATTCAAAGAAAGTCCTGGGCCATTTCCATTTATTTCCAGTGACCCCTCAGACCTGACCCCTTTTTCTGAGGCCCTGCTGCAAAACCTCAAGGTCAGGCCTGGGCTACCTCCCTCTCCCCCAACCCTCAAAATCCAGGTTACCATCATCTGGTTGCCTCTGGCCTACTCCTTGAATATCTTCCCTTTAATTTTCAAGGGTACTTTTGTTCTCTCAACAAAACCCACTGCTTTGAAATAAGTGTTTTGGCTTTCAAAGCTCCTTTCCCATGTAAATATTTTTTTAAATCTATTTTTGAGGTTGGAAGTAAGGATACACTTTTTTTTTTTCTCACTGAATTGTTACTCTTTGGATGCTAGTTTTAATTCCCCTTGAGGCGTTATGGATACACTGACTGAGGGGGAAAGGGCTCCAGCAAGGAAGGGCAAAAAATAAAAGCAAAAGATTAAGATCTTATAATGATATATACTAGACTTTCTGGATTTTCTTAAGAGTAACATTGGGAAGTGTATAGGGAAAGTATTATGTCTATTTCATAGACGAAGAAATGATATGTGAGGAGATCTGATAAAAGTCTCAAAGTATGGCAGAGCTGAGGAAGAATCTGTTTCCTAGCTTCCAATACAGCTTTTCTCTCACCAGAAAGCATTGCTGGTTCTAATCCTTGACTTCTTCCATTGTATTTACCACAGTATTGGACATCTGAGGCTGTTGTTTGCAATTAGGTTACTGTCCTTTTCTCCAGATTCTCCTAATGCAAGAGAATTCCAAATTATTCTTATTTTTGTGTGTGGCAGAGGAATGGTGGTAGTTCAACCCTACTCATACTTTAAATGTCTTTCTTAAAAAAATTTTTTTTTTATCTCACTGACATTCTGACACCCAGGTAAAATTCTGAAACAATGGGAAAAGTCTTATTTCTAGAAATCCAATATAAGGTGAAAGTAAAAATAGATGAATTTCTAAGCACCAGTGATACCCTTTGCCCATCCATGCTGAAGGGGGAAGGTTCCATTCCTTGGTAGTACTGTCTCTTACTCAGACATGACACCACTTGGAAAGACACAAAAGGAAACTTTGACTAGGGAGGGTTTTATGTAGCCAGTCAGAGGCTAGTTAAATTGGGTCCAGGAATTCAAAATGCTCTATCTTGTAGTCTTTCCCAAAAGAAGATGCAAATATATAGCTATAAAAGAAGAAACAAATAGTTAAGAATGGTTTGAATAGCCTACCCATACTTTTAAGATAGGCAGGTGCATTTTGTATATCTATGTCTACTGGACAAACTTGACAGGGTTGTTTAGGTCACCATAGTAGAGAGTTAGGATATTCCAAGAAAGGACCTCAGACAAGACCTTTGCTCTCCTTATTAACTCATATTTGCAGAGAATGTGCTAGAATTTCTTCAGATCAAAGGCAGTGCTTTTATTATTCATCATTTCTGGTACATAATAGATTCAGGGGACATTTTAGCTGTCTTCAGATATTTGAATGACTGTCATGTGTGTCTGGCTTGTTCTGTAGGAGCTCAGGGTATTGGATTAGCATTCGTGGTTAGAAATCTCAGGGAGGCAGATTTTTATAATACATAAGAGTAAAATTTCAGAACTTTCTGAAAATTGAACGGGTGAGCTCCCCAGCCCTGCAGGTGTTCAAGCAGAGACTAAAAGACCACTTAGTGTTTATTATTTCGATGGAATTTTATTTTTTTAAACATTTATTTATTTAAATTCAAGTTATTTAACATACAGTGTAGTGGAATTTGATTCTTAAATTGGCAAATGAACTAGATGTTCTCTAAGGTGTCTGTCCTCCAACTTTGAAATGAAGTGATTCTGTGTGTCAGCTGAATAAAGTTAGACTTGGCATTTGATCATTACATCAGTGGCCAATTAGCAGTCATCAAATATGGCACCATAATATAAAACTCCATGGTCCATTGCAAATTCTCCAAGTCACCAGATATCCATCGTCTACAGAAAAGGGTACCATGAGCGACCCCAGGCATAGCATTCCCCAGACCATAGATGCCAAGATGATGCATTGGTTTCTTAGAAGACCTTCAAGTTTTTTCTCTGATTTCTGAGTTGGTATCATTCCATAATATCCTGTTGATCTCCATAGTATGCAAAAACACATAGTAAATAGAAATTAGCTGAGAAAGGTTTCCTTCCTTTTGGAAGAACCTCACATCTCAGATCCCTGTATTTACCCTCCTGTTTCACCTCCAGGTCCATAACTGACTCTTGGGTTGCTGGGAAGTGAGTTGATAGTTGAAAAAGGCTTACTGTAGCTAGCCCCCTCCCAGAGGTCTTTGGATTTTTATGTGGAGTTCTGGATGATCAAGATAAAATGAAACAAAACTCTAACACTTAAAAGAATAACTCACTAAGAGTGGAAATTAATCCTGGGACTGGCAGAAAGAGATTTGGTGGGAGGAAGGACTGGAAGGGAGTAGAGCCTTCCTGTCTTGTAAGTCGATATCTAACCTAACCACTTACAAGTCCTGCTCTGATAGGAATTCACTGAAATGTGTTGATTTTAGTGATTTCCAAATAGGAAGCTCTTTGAGTGTAGAATGGAATTTTTTCATTGTTGTAATTGAGTTAAAAGGTAATTTGTATCTTTTCCATGACTACCACATGTTCCCTTTGACAAGGCCACTTCCGATCCCTACAAAAAGAACCTTATTCAATGAGACATATAAAGACACCAAATGCACTCTCATGAAGTGACCTCCATAAATCAGCTGAAGCATCTTCAGTGATTTATGCCTTGAGAGCCCAGAGAACATTTATAATCTCGAAACACAGCAGGGCTTTTAGAGGTTTTTAGTGGCAGTTCTTCTGGTTCATTTTAGACCGCAGCATATTAGTCTGCAGGAGGAGATTGAATTTACACCTGATGATGTAATAGGCATCTTGTTTCCCTAATGAGAGGTGGGCCAGGCCCTAGGGACTTCCTAACCAGTGTTAGGCTTGCTCCCAGGAAGGCTGCTTTTCATCCCTGAAAGAGGAAGTTGACACACAAATGACCACAGAACCAAATACCCCAGGACATCCCAGGCACAGAACACATTAATTCACAGAGCTGAAATGAAACAGCATGATTCATTTTTAATAGTTATTTTCACAACAGGACCCAGAGACTTTTACTATTCTTCATGGAATGGGAACCACTTAAACAAAATTATTTGCACAGAATTTCTTTGGAGGTCAGACTACGATTTCATGTTTCTTTGGCTGGGGTCTTTGGCCAAGATTCCCTGAAGAAGCAAGCAGAAACAGAATGCACTATGATCCCTGAATGCCCATTAGAGCCCTGAACATGACTTTTCATTGTAAATAAGCCACAGTCCTCTGTGTAATAAACAGAGTTGGCTGCTTCCCAGAATTCTTCAGTCAAGGATTACTAACTGTGGGCTGTCTGAACTTCCATTCCTTGGAAAATTAACGTGGGCTTCCTGGCACTCTGCAAAAGCTGTTTATGTTTCTGTTTCAAATAGCACAGAAAAATTCATGAATTGTACTTTACTCCACAACTTTCATTTAATTTGTTATGGACCAGATTGCTCAATTGACCAAGATTTGTGATCTTAAGGTAAAGTTGACATAGTTTTGATATTGTTTAGTGTGTTTTGTTTTTCAGAGTTGGCTTGAGAATTTATGCATTAGCATCTGTAAACTGGATCCATAATAGTTGGAGAATTTGAAAAATGGGTAGATTCACTTATACAAAAACTTATAACAAAAGGGTAACCATAGTCTTTCAGAAGGCAATCCGTATCTCCTTTTTCTAGGCATTTCATTTTCTTTTAAAGGAAACCTTTTTGAAAGTTGATATTTTAATTGAATAAAAGAACATATCCTACCATGAGGAATATCTAGCTGCCTGGTAAATACTATTTCAGCAAATCTTGTAACAATTTTCAGGTCCATCATGACATTGCAAATTTTGATGATTTGTAATGAAGTGTTATGAATATGAAATAATTTGAATTTTCTTTAGTGAGTTCAGCATCTGCATTCAAGTTCTATATCCACATATGGATTCCTCCATAGTGGTGTGCCCAATTATGTAACAGTTGTTTCCAAAAGTTTATTAAGATGAACCAGCTTGTTTCACTAATTTCTAATAACCCAGTCTTATTTAAGCTATTCTTATGTTAAAATAGGAAAATACACAAGCCAAGAATTAGAGCACAAAATTTCACATGTTCAGGGATGTTGCTTTAGACTATATGATAATTTCCATGGATTCTGTCCCATACTAAGTGCTTTGATACATGTCTCACTTTTACTATGGAAATCCTTTGTGCTGTGTATATTGTAGTTGTCTCATTACAAATGAAGAAACTGAGGCTTAGAAAATTAGCTACCCACCCAAAAGCACAGGTGGTAAGTAGCCGAGCCAAAGATGTAAATCAAGGTCTCTGATTCTAAAACCTCTCATTTAATCTCTTCTGTATAAGAACTTTCCTTCCATCTGCACAAGAAAGCCTTGTGTCACACTGCATAGTAACATGCAAATGAAGACCATGTCTTGAAGTTCTAATGGTTCTTAGAGTTCTAATTTAGTTAATCAGCCAGTCAACACATATCTATTTTTCACCTACCCATGATGGTCCAGGTAAGTTCTGGGGAGGTACAGAGATCGCTATTGACTACACAAGGGAAAGCATCACTGCTATCTTTATTTGGCGTAGGTACGGAAGAATCTATACCCCTCACAGTATAGTTCTCCTCAGGATGAAAGACCCAGCTTCACATTGTAGCCACGAAACTGTGGGTTTCATATGCCAAGTCGGTTCCTACTTTTTCAAGTCTGACAGTTTCATATATATATAATATAGTGCCTACTTTTTCAAGTCTGAAGTTTCATATATTTGGCTGCTACCTATTAGGAACATGTATCTTAGGCAGTCTTCCCCATCAATTAAAAGAATCCTCAGAATAGTTATTTTAATGGTGATCCTATAACTGAAACAAAATCTCAACATATATAGAATGGGTTATCAAGTGTAACACTTAATTGAAAAACCCAGGTGTTGTAAGCCATCCTTGCCTCACCACAGTACCATGCACTGTGGGAAGCCTGAGTGGGAGCAGTGCAGTTTAGCAGCTCAAAGAGTGAACTTGAAGCTGTCATACCCAGGTTTGAGTCCAAGCTTCTGACTGTATGCTCTGGAGTACATTGCTTAGGGGAACTGCAGCTCCAAAAAACTGTCTGTAAAAAGAGGAATGATAACAATAAAACTGATCACCTCTCAAGGGTTGTGATGGGGTTTATATAAAACAATGCATGGAAAGCACAATGTTTAATATTTAGTAAGTAATCAAAGTGCTAGCTATCATTGTCAAACAAGACATGGTCAAGGTGTTTTCCTGTCTCATTGGAGACAGCATGTGTCTACAGAGTAATCAGAGGATGTAATTCCATGGATGGCATGCTAAATTGTGTTGAATGTATACCAAGACTAGCATTGAGATACTGAGATTTATGAACCACTTGTTGGACACTATATTCATTTCTCGGGGCTGCCATAACAAAGTACCACAGACTGGGTGACTTGGAACAACAGAAATTTATTGTATTTGTAGTTCTGAGAGCTAGAAGTCTGAAATCTGTGGCTCTTCCATGCTTACATTTGTGAGATTTGTAATAGCTAGGTCCAATGACAACAGGAAAAGAAAAATAAAGGTATATATATATATATGTATATATATATATATATATATATATACATATATATATATATTCTCTTACAAAATGATCTAATTTTATTTTATTTTTTTATTTTTTATTTTTATTTTTATTTTTTTTTAAATTTTTTTAAACGTTTATTTATTTTTGAGACAGAGAGAGACACAGCATGAACGGGGGAGGGGCAGAGAGAGAGGGAGACACAGAATCGGAAGCAAGCTCCAGGCTCTGAGCCATCAGCCCAGAGCCCGGCGCGGGCCTCGAACTCGCAGACCACAAGATCGTGACCTGAGCTGAAGTCGGATGCTTAACCGACTGAGCCACCCAGGCGCCCCAATTTTATTTTATTTTTTAAAAAATATTTTAAGTTTATTTTTGAGAGACAGTGAGAGTGAGTGGGGGAGGGGCAGAGAGAGGGAGAGAGAGAATCCCAAGCAGGCTCTGCACTGTCGGCACGGAGCCTGAGGTGGAGTTTGATGTCACAAACCATGAAATCATGACCTGAGCTGAAACTAAGGGTCAGAGGCTTAACTGACTAAGCCACCCAGGGGCCCCAAAGTTATCTAATTTTAACTTGATTGCCTCTACAAAGATCATATTGCCAAAAAAGGTCACATTCTGATCCACTGGACCTCAATGTATCTTTTTGGGAGGACACAATTCAACTCACATCAGATACATATTCTCTAGGGTTGTCTATAACCTCCTGCACCAGAGGTCACTCACTGATGGCATTTGTCAACTACTGTGCATTGGCTATTTCGGAATTTGGGGTCATGTCTCACTTGTAGCTTTATGTGTGGTAGAAATCTGCCACTCCTACAGATTCTTTCAGGATGCATACTTGTTCAGTGGTCTATTTTACTTCCCTTCTCCTTGGGGCGCCTGGGTAGCACAGTCAATTGGGCATCCGACTCTTGATTTTGGCTCAGGTCATGATCTCACAGTTCATGGGATCAAGCCCCATGTTGGGCTCTGTGCTGATAGCATGGAGCCTGCTTGGGATTCTCTCTCTCCTTCCATCTGTCCCTCCCCTGCTCGTGCGCTCTCTCTCTCTCTCTCTCAAAATAAACATTAAAAAATGTTTTTCTCCTTTATTTTGTAATTTAAAAAATCATAAAAGTAATGTGTGCTCGTTATAACAACCCAGTGATACATAAAAGCAGAAGTTAGCCATCTCTTCCAGCTTTCTTCCATTTTCACCATCTCCAAAAGTAAGTCAATACTAGTAACTTAGTGTCTATCTTTCCATTTATTTCTTCATGTTCAATCATTACAATATCTCTTGTCATTTTATTGGCTTTTTACTTTTACAGAAAATAAGGTTGTGTCATATTTATCATTTTGCTTGCATCCAGGTCATAGATCAAAAGCTGTGTCTCTTTTTAATAGTTGCATAATATATGGGTATATTACGCTTTTTTTCTACTCATTTTTAAAACTGATCGGTGGAAATTTAGATTGCCACTTTCCCATTTGAATTGTAGGCAATGTTGAGAAGGGGTAGAAATCGTTTCTTTGTCTTCTTACTGTGCAACTTGAAGAATTATTATTTTTAAAGAAAGAACCCACAAAATTTCAGTTCTTATCAATATAGGAGTATCTGGCAGGGTTTCATGGAGTGGTGAAACCCTTTGCCACTGTGTTGCCCTGTGCCTCCAGGAAGGTGACAGAGGGAGAGCCTGGGACCAATGGGAAGTGTGAAATGTGATTTGGAAGCATCTTTGAACTTTGTAATTTAATGATGCCTGAGTTTCATAACTTGGTGCTGCCGTGTTCTTTTTGTGAGCCTTAAAGTAAGCCTTCATGTGTCACATACTGCATATGTTATTGCCAGCTAGACTGGGCAAGCAGGCTCTTCAGGAAAAATAATTAGAACACAGTAAACATGACCTGGATTTTATAAGTAAGCTGAAACTGATGTCACCTGCCATGTTAGAGACATTTCAGGCCTTAGTTTGTCCATAGAAATATCAGTAACAGGCTTCCAGATATTGTGTTTTAGTCACTAGTTAGCATGATTCATAATCTGGTTCCATTGTCAGAGCAAGCACAGTGCAGATTGTGTAGCAGTTTCTGGTTAGCGGCCAGCTCATGGACTGCAGTGACCCAGGATAACCTGCGAGTTCAACTGCAGGAAGTGAGTTTATAGGTTTATGTATTTTAACTGAAGAGGAGCAGAGCATGGTTAAAACGGAGGGGGACGGAGCATGGTGTATTTGGATGTGGTACTGGCTTGTTTTCATCACCTTTTTTTGTTGTTGTTGTTACTATTTATTCTTTTTGGTAGAGAGAGAGAGCACTAGCAGGGGAGGGACAGAGAGAGAGGGAGACAGGATCTGAGGCAGGCTTCTGCACTGACAGCAGAGAGCTTGATGCAGGGCTCAAACTCACGAGCTGTGAGATCACGACCTGAGCCGAAGTCAGATGCTCAACCGACTGAGTCACTCAGGCGCCCCTCATCTTCTTTTGAAAAACTTACGATAAAACAAACTTCAAATGGTACAGAAGTAAGACAAGTAAAAACCTGGGATCCCAGAATTTTAATCCCCAGAGGTAGCTAACATTTTCTTGTGTAGTACATATATTTTCAAGATGAATTGTTAAATGAAAAAAAGCAAACGACAGAACAATATATATAGTATTTTGCTATATATATCACACAGTAAACTGTAATGTGAATATTACATGTATCTATAGTGTATGTTAAGACACTCACATATATATGTGTTCATATTACATGTGCATATATGTATACATAAATGTATATGTTCTAGAACTTGCCCTTTCACCATGTCAGTACATTTAGACCCACTCATTCTTCTCACTTGCTGCTTAACAGTCCTTGGTTGGGCTGTGCTGTAATGTTTCACCAGTTCCATCCTGATGAGCATTTATGTACTTTTGAGTGTTTTCATATTACATCCAATATTACAAGTTAAACAACTATCTTTGTGCAGTCATGTGTATTCCATTTTACATTGACAGATCTATTATTTATTTTTTTGACTTCTGAAATTTGGGTCATGCTTCAATACTCCTCAGATGAAGAAAATTTTAAAGCTGTATATACTTTATCCTTACACTGGTTTAGCTTAAATTTTTTACTATTTAAGTCTTTGATCTGTATGACATTTTAGGGGAATGTAATAGTAAGAGTCCAATCTAACTACTTTCCCAAAGCCAACCAGCTATCCTAATATCTTTTTTTTAAAGAGTTTATTTTTAAGTAATCTCTGTACCCAACATAGGGCTCCAACCCACAACCCCAAGATCAAGAATTTCATGCTCTACTGACTGAGGCAACCAGGTGCCCCTTAACATCTTTTATTAATATGACATGTTTGCCTGCCCCACCCCAATTTTGAAGGACTTCATGTACTATTTACAAAACATCCATATACATTTAGGACTTTCTCTGAACTCTGTATTTACAGTCATTTTGTCTTTTTCTGTGCTATCAAACTTTTTAAATTCTATAGCTTTATGATACATTTAAATAATTAGTAGGGTTAGTTTTCCCATTTGATATTTTCTTTGCCTGACAGTTTTTCTGGCATTTCTCACAAGTTTATTTCTCCATTTGAGTTTGAGTATGAGTTTGTCAAAATTCTTTCCAAAAAGTTCCATTTGTATTTTGATTACAGTTACATTAAATTTAATGTGGGAAAAAGTACATCTTCACAATTTTGACTCCTATCACCCCAGAGCAGTGCATGTCCTTCTATGCAATTCCTGAATGATCATTGCTGAAAATTTATGCTTTTCTTCAAATAGGGCCTGGGCATCTGTATTTTCCCCTAAGTATTATACCTATTTTGTTTTTATCCTAGATGGGAGGTTTTTCCCTCTCTGTTGTCTATTGGGTTATTATTTGTGTAAAGGAGAACTATTGGGTTTTATGTGTTAATATAGTAACCAACAATTTACTCAACTTTCATTTTGTTTATACTAGATTTTTAGTTGATCCTCTTGAGGTTTTCAGGTATACAATCGTATTACCTGCAAATAATGGTAATTGTTGCCTATTCCTTTCAACTGTGGAGATTTATTTTCTATCGTGGTAAAAAATTACTTGTATGCTATTACAGAACAGAGACACCATAGTACCTTTTGTTTCCTAATTCACATAGGTTAATATTTTCAAACTGTAGGTGACAAATCATTTGTGGATCATTAAATCCATTTAATATATTATGACTTGCACTTTTGAAACCAGAAATAAAATAGAATAAAAATGGAAAACTATCCGAGAGCACTACCCACACTGAGAATTCAGAATCTGTGGGTTCAGTTGTGGGTGTGTCTGTGCATGTGTGTTGCTGGATCACACTGAAATTAATGTCTTAACTGCAGATTGTGGTAAAAAAATGTTTGACATACACTCATGTAAGTGATTTTATTTCTGGAACTTACGCATGCTTTTCCTTTTCCTCGGCAGTTAGAGGATACTCTCTCCCTTTGTCTCCCCACAAGTAACTGAGGTGGAATTTTGCAAGCACAATGGTGGCTTAATAGCCTTTTGATGGAATGACAGTGGGTAGGGGAAGCTCTGGGTTGGCAGGTGGTACCTTCAGCAGAATATTCAGGAGACAGACTATAGCTAGCTTGCTTTAAAAAACAACAACAACAAACCAAAAGGCAAAGCCATTATCTGTTGAGTTTAGACAGAGTAGTGAGTCCATCTGTACTACCATTTTTGGTTAGTTCTGAATTATAGGCATACCTTGTTTAATTTTGCTTTGCTTTATTGTGCTTTGCAGTTATTGTTATCATTTACAAGATTGAAGGTTTGTGGCAACCCTGCATTGAATAAGTCTATCAGTGCCATTTTTCCAATGTATCACTCTGTGTCTCTGTGCCATATTTTGGTAATCCTCACAGTATTTCAAGCTTTTTCATTATTGTTATATTTGTTATGGTGATCTGTGATCAGTTTTCTTTGATGTTACCATTGTAGTTGTGTTGGGGTACCATGAATCATGCCCACAGAAGGCAAGGTCAATAAATGGTGTGTGTGTTCTGACGGTTCCACCAACCTGCTGTTCTCCCAGCTCTCTCCCTCTCGTTGGGCCTCCCTATTCCCTGAAACACACAGTAGTGAAATTAGGCCAATTCATAATCCTATAATGGCCTCCAAGTGTTCCAGAGTAAGGAAGACTCACTTGTCCCTTAATTTAAATCAAAAGCTAGAAATGATTAAACTTAGTGAGGAAGGCATGTCAAAAGCCAAGATAGGCCAAAAGCTAGGATTCTTGTGTCAGTTAGCCAAGATTTTACTCCAAAGGAAAAGTTCTGGGAGGAAATTAAAAGTGCTATTCTAGGGCGCCTGGGTGGCTCAGTTGGTTAAGTGTCCGGCTCTTGATTTCAGCTCAGGTCATGATCTTGCGGTTCATGGGATTGGGCCCCACATCAGGCTCCTCACTAACACCGTGGAGCCTGCTTGGGATTCTCTCTATCCCTCTCTCTCAGCCCCTCCCCTGCTCATGCTCTTTCTCATGTGCACACTCTCTCAAAATAAATAAATAAACTTAAAAAAATTTTAAAAGTGCTACTCCAGTGAACCTCAAATGATAAGAAAGCAAAAACAGCCTTATTGGTGATATGGAGAAAGTTTTAGTGGTCTGGATAGAAGCTAAAACCAGCTAAATTTCCTTAACTGAAAGCCTGATCCAGAGCAGGCCCTAACTCTCTTCAATTCTGTGAAGGCAGAGAGAGGTGAGAAAGCTGCAGAAAAAAGTTTGAAGCTAGAAGACATTGGTTCATGAGGTTTAAGGAAAGAAGCCATCCCCATAACCTAAAAGTGCAGAGTGAAGCAGCAGGTGGTGATGTAGAAGCTGTAGCAAGTATCCAGAAGATTCAGCTACGATAATCCATGAAGGTGGCTACAGTAAACAATAGGTTTTTAGCATAGATGAAGCAGCCTTCTGTTGGAAGAAGATGTCATCTAGGACTTTCACAGCTAGAGAAGAGGAGTCAGTTCCTGGCTTCAAAGCTTCAAAGGACAGTCTGACTCTTGTTATGGGCTAATGCAGCTGGTGACTTTAAGTTGAAGCCAGTGCTCACGTACCAATCTGAAAATCTTAGAGTCCTTGAGAATTATGCTTACTGTACTCTGCTTATGACCTGTAAGTGGAACAACAAAGCCTGGATGACAGCACATCTGCTTACAATATGGTTTATTTTATTTTATTTTTTTTACAATATGGTTTAAAGAATATTTTAAGCCCCTTGTTGAGACCATTGCTCAGTAAAAAAGATTCATTTCAAAATACTACTGCTGATGATGTTCTTGGTCATCCAAGAGCTCTTGATGGAGATGCCTGAGATTAATGTTTTCATGGTCACTAATACAAAATCCATTCTGCAGCTCATGAATCAAGGAGTAATTTTGACTTTCAAGTGTTATTATTTAAGAAATACATTTTTCATGAAGCTATGACTACTATAGATCATGATTTCTCTGATGGATCTGGGCAAAGTAAATTGAAAACCTTCTGGAAAGGATTCACCATTGTAGAGGTCATTAAGAACATTGATGGTATGGGGAAATAGGTTCTACTTACATAAATGGGTTAGAAAAAAAGCTTAGGGTGGAAAGCCGTCACCACGGGGAAGAAGCACCCAGGGTTAGTTAGTGAGGTATTGTAATGGGATCACGAGAAACTTATATCACCTGCAGGAAATTACTTTCCATCTGGCACCAATGTACCTTGATCACAAACTCCACTTGCCCCCCAGACCCTTTGCTTCTTATACACACAAATTAATGACTCCTGTCTGATTGTTTTCTTTATATTCACCACATGTGTAAGATCTTGAGTTCTCAATACATATAGAGATGAAACCCCTGTTTGGGTCTCTTGTCTCCTGCCAGACATTAGCCTCTCTTGTATTCAATTCTGTGTCTGCTGTCTTGTTGGATAAGAGAGAACTCCAGACTCATAGTCTGCAATAGATGGTTCATGATACCAACATGAATGGGTGTGTTTGGAAGAAGTTGATTCCAGCTCTCATGGATGACTTTGACTTCAGTGGAGGAAATAACTGCAGAGGTGGTGGAAGCAGCAAGAAAACTAGAATTAGAAGTGAAGCCTGAAGATATGACTGAATTGTTGTAATCTCATATAAAACTTTAGCAGGTGAAGAGTTATTTCTTATGGATGAGAAAAGAAGTCGTTGAGATGGTAATTACTGGTGAAGGTGCTGTGAAGACTGTTGAAATGATAAGAAAAGATTTAGAATATTCTATAAACTTAGCTGATAAAGCAGCAGTAGGGTTTGAGAGGACTGACTCTAGTTTTGAAAAGAATTTCTGTGGTGGGTAAACTGCTATCAAACAGCATCACATGCTACAGAGAAATCATTTGTGACAGGAAGAGTCAGTTGATGCGGCAGACTTCATTGTTTTATTTTAAGAAATGCCACAGCCACCCCAGCCTTCAGCCACCACCACCCTGATGAGTCAGCAGCCATCAACGTCAAGGCAAAGACCCTCTACCAGCAAAAAGGTTACAACACTCAGAAAGCTCAGATGATGGTTAGCATTTTTTAGCAATAAGGTATTTTTAAATTAAGGTGTATACATTGTGATTTTTAGACATAATTCTATTGCACACTTAATAGACTAAAGTATAGTGTAAAATAACTTTTACATGCACTAGGAAATCAAAAAATTCATTTGACTTGCCTTATTGTGATACTCTATTGTGGTGGTCTGGAAACAAGCCCTGTGATATCTCCAAGGTATATCAGTATTGCCAAATAAAGTGCAGGGATTGCAAATCCACACTTGATTTTTCAACTACCTGGCTGACCACTTACACAACTCAGTTTCTCAAGGAGGCAGAAATAGATGAGATATAATCAGGGTGTAATCCCTTAAGTGTCATCATACCTATGCATTTGTGGACTGCCTCCCAAGCATAATAGGATGTCCTAAGAGACATGGGAATAAGCGAGGCTTGGTTTTGGTTCTGTCATGTTATAGTTATTCAGATACTTACACTTAGATATGTACAGTTTAGCACACAAAATAGAAAGTGATGCAAAAGTGGGCATCAAGGAAGTCTAATGCTCCCATTTGTAAGTTGAAAGTCATTCAGTAGTAAAAAGGTATTTTAAAAAAATCAGGTAATAAGTGGCTCCCATTTGCTTGTATACCCTCTCATCCAGATAGCCCTGGATGACACCTGTGATGTACTCAGGTTCTAAAGCAGCTCCAGGGACCAGTTTTGAGCAAGTTGTGTCCTGAACAGCAGGAGCTGGTAGATCTTGACTCCATGCTCAACCATTCACCTGACCAAGTCTTCTTTTTCTGTTACCTCTTACTCAAGTTTGATTTCTGCTGACTTAAGATTTGTGCTTACCTGGGGCACCTGGCTGGCTCAGTTGGAAGAATGTCTAACCTTTGATCTTGAGGTCATGGGTTCGAGTCCCCTGTTGGATGTAGAGATGACTTAAATAAATAAATAAACTTAAAAAAAAAAAAAAAGACTTGTGCTTACTTACAGCCTGCTCTGTGCCTCTCCACTAGACAGTATTTCAGCTTCTGTTCCGTAGGTCACTTGCCTGATAATTTTCCTTTCTCTCATGTTTGCCTCCCAGAAAAGCAGGAGACAGGAAGAAGGCAGGAAAGGTAGAAAGAGAAAATGAGTCTGATTGGTCACATTCACTTCTTCTGTATCAGAGCTCTTTATTTTCTAGCCGTTGGCCACTCTCCACATTCTTGGCATTCTCTTGCTTTGTCTTCACTTGCACAACCCTGGTATATCCAACTCTCCACCTACTCAGCACCTGCATCGCTGCAGCTAGATGAAACTGGAGTAAAGCACGCAATTGTGATGACTCACTTGCAATTTGTCATCATTACCCTCAAGCGGGTCCCCAGTACTAGTCACCAGTCACCCTGCATTTTACTAGTCCATTCACTCTCCTACTCTTCTGGACGACCATTTCATTTATACCTTCTGCTCTTTCCTCAAACCTCAAGCACCTCCTTCCCTACCCCACTCTCAGTGGATGACTTCTCTTCTCATAGTAATGCGATGATAGGGGCAATCAGAGGAGAACTCCCATAGGAGTTTGTCAGCATCTCTTCCTACGTACCTGCTATTCACCCATGTTCTCTGCCTTCTCTTCTGTAACTGCACAAATGCTCCATGGTTGTGTCTTAAGCCAACCCCTCCACTTGTGCATTAGGTCCATCTCTTCTTGCCTACTCAGGAGCATTGCTCTAGCAATTCCCCCTAATCCTACATCATCTCTTTGTCCCTCTCTATTGAATCATTCTCGTCCTCAGTGCAGATATCTTTGTATGTCTCCATGTTAGAACATGCTCTTGATGCTTCCTCCTCCTCGCATTATCATTTCTCCCTTCCATTTTTGGCAGGCATTCTTCACTTTTTGGTTATGAATGTGTTTAATGCCCTGCTAAGGACCATGGACTCCTCAGAATAATGTTTTTAAGTGCTTAAAATAAAACATAGGATTGCAAAAGAAACAAATTATATTGGAATATAGTTATTAAAATAACTTTCAGCTATTGTGAAGTGGTAACATATTATTCTTATTAATGAATTAGATAATACATCTCAAATACAGGCAAGCTAAAGTTAAAATTTGTTTTTTAAAGACATTTTGCTACAGAGGTTCTCTTCAATCATAGCTCTTGCACCTTGTACCTCTGTTACAAAACTCCATCTTACCAGAATTAAAAATTCTCATTTGATCTGTCAAATGTTATTACTTTTAAACAATGCAAATGATTCATCTCCTTCCATGAATTGGCCAACAAGCAATTATGGATAGAAAAGGAAAACTGAAAAGCAACAAAGTTGCCTGGGTCACCACTGTGAGAAAATGTCCCTTCACTACCCAGGTGGCTGAACTTCTGGGCACATTTGCTAAGAGTTGGCCAGCCATGTTGGTATGAACACTTACAGCAGAAGATCATAGTTTCATGAGATCTAGCGATGGGCTAATAATTACTGTACATTTGAAATAGTGATGATCATGATGTTTTGAGATATCTGTAACAACTATAATGTGATATGAAAATATCCATGAATTCTAGATGTAGGGACAAAGAAACAGACACTGCTGATTTTACATTAATAATTGAAGAAAATGAGAATAGTGGAAATAAAGATGCAATCCCTTCCCCCATCTAAATTCATGAATTTTCTGAATACTATCCATAGATTCTTTGGTCACCCTAATCTAAGAGACCCTGCTTTAGATAGCAAAAATCCCTTTGAGAGTTGTTGTAGTCTCTGCTTTCTTCTTCTCTTTCCCTTTTCTCTGCTGAGTCCACTCCAGTCAGGCTTTCACCCCCAAATTGACTGAAACTGTTTTTATCAAGGTCACCAGTGACTTCCATATTGTTATAGCCAATGATCTTCCTTGCCCTATCCGCAGTATTTGAGACAACTAATCATTCTTTCTTCTTGATATGCTTGTCTTCACTTGACTTCAAAGATATATATATAGATATATCTATATCTATCTATCTATCTATATATATATATATATATTCAAAGATATATATATATATCTTTGAAGTCAAGTGAAGACAAGCATATATATATATATATATATATATATATATATATATATATACTCCCTTGGTTTTCTTCCTACCTTTCTAGCCACTAGTACTCAGATCTCTTTACTGGTTCATCATCTGCGTGCTCAATCTTGGAGCGACCCAGGACTGAATCCTTAGATATCTTTTATTTCTATCTTTATGCATTCTCTTGTTCATCTCATCCAGCTGTGAGCTTTAAATACTCATTTTAGGGGCGCCTGGGTGGCTCAGTCGGTTAAGTGTCCGACTTTGGCTCAGGTCATGATCTCGCGGTCTGTGAGTTCGAGCCCCGCGTCGGGCTCTGTGCTGACAGCTCAGAGCCTGGAGCCTGCTTCAGATTCTGTGTCTCCCTCTCTCTGCCCCTCCCCTGTTCATGCTCTGTCTCTCTCTGTCTCAAAAATAAATAAACATTAAAAAAAATAAAAAATAAATAAATACTCATTTTATTCTAATGTTCCCATCCAATAATGATAGCTCCAGCACTGATCTGTCCACTGAAGTCCACACTCGTATATCCAGCTGCCTACTCAATATTTCCACCTGGTTGCCTAGTAGGCAAACAAATTCATTGTGTCCAAATCTGCGTTCCAGTGTTCTCCCCAAACCTGCTTTTCTTGCAGTCTTTCTTATCTTGGCAATCGGTAGCTCAGTTCTTTTAGTTGTTTTGGTCAAACACTCTGAAATCAGGTTGAGCTCTTCTTCCTCTCACAAAGCAGTCTATCAGGAACTCTTGTCACTTCTAACTTCAAAGTATGTCCTGGGTGTTGCTATTTTCCACTGCCTCACTGTTGCTACCCTGACACAATCTTCCAAGGCCTTTCCCTGGAATACTTGGTATCTTCACCCTCCCCCCATTCCTTTTTTCTGTCCTTAAAGTTTGAAGTTCACAAATCCTACAAGCATCCCATTCACTCTGCTCCTTTGAATTCAGAAGAAATATGCGTAGTTCCCTAACTGTATTCAAAACTCATCTAAGTTTCAGGTATTCATAATGTACACAGTTCCAAAATGATGGATATTTTCCCATGAGTGACTTACGGAATTCATTCAGCAGCAACATCATGAACCTGATGGAATTTTAAATGTCACTCTACAGGTTTGGTATGAAGGTTGATATGAAGGTGGTACCTCAACTTCAGGAGCTTATTTTTTTAATGTGTATTTATTTATTTGTTTAGAGAGAGGGAGAGAGAGAGAAAGCACCTGTGAACATGAGTGGGGGAGGGGCAGAAAGAGGGAGAGAGAGAATCCAAGTAGGCTTTGTGTTGTCAGCACGGAGCCTGACACAGGTCTCCATCCCACAAACTGTGAGATCATGACCTGAGATGAAATCAAGAGTTGGATGCTCAACTGACTGAGCCACCCAGGCACCCCCAGGAGCTCACTTTTAAAGGATGCTCAGAAATTGCTTCAGATGTTCAAATAAAATCATGACCTAGATCCCCAAATTATTATGTTATTTTTGTCATGTGACTACTAAATACATAGAATGTTTTAGCTAAAAGCCACATCCTTGTACTGTTCATTCTCTGATATTTAATCAGAAAATAATAGAAATGCCTCAAGTAGCTTAGAGTGCAGGTAAACTTTCTTAGCAATTAACTTAGTCATTTGTTCAATCAATACTGTTGAATGGCTTTTATGTGCCAGGCACTCCACTGGGTGCTGGGGATACAAAGATGAATAAAATCCAGTGAACATCCTTAGAGAGATCACAGACAAGTGGAAGAGGCAGAGGAATAAACAGGTACAATGCAATATGATATGCACCATAATAGGAGTGGTAGGATTACAGACGACAATAGTACAATGCAAAGAAGGAATGATCAGCTTTGTGTAAATCAGTCAGGAAGTTTCAATCTTGAGGCATTGTCTGAGATTCCTTAAAAAGTGATACAATCAGCTGTGTTCTAGGGCTTGGAATTCTAAAGGGTGAAAAATGGATGTCATAAGTATTGTTAACACCCTAGGTTGGAAAAATGCCTGTCTGAAATGTTTGACAAAGTGGGATCTATTCTGAAACCTCCTAAAGTAGCTATATTCCAGACCTTCTCTTATTGATTCAGAGATCGTTAAAGCTTCTTAGGATTTCTACCTTATATGTAATTTACCTCCATGTTACAACTTTCTCTGTGGGAAATGTGTGTATGTTTGTACTTTAGGAGATTTTAGAATAGATTTTACACACACATACACACATACATACACACATATATATAATATAGTTTTAAGTGTAAGTGTGTGTATATGAAACAAATATAAATATAAATATATCAGCGATTTATAGCTAAAAACCAGCACTCCTGAGTGGAGATGAAGTGGAAACTCATAGAAAACTATTAGAAATTTTGGAATTAGACTGCCTGAGTTCAGTGTTATATTATCACTTGCTCCCATCTCGCTTTACGAATACTGAGGTGTATTGAGGCAGGAAGTAATCTCCCCATCCTCTTCATATTACGTATAAGAAAACTGAGGCCAATTTGGGGATGAAGAACTTTCCTAGAGTTACCCCACTGATCTGAAGAGCACTGGGAATAGAATCCAAGTTTCCTGTCTCAGTCCTGTGCTGTTGCTTCTGCTTTATTAATGCGATTACATTGTCTGACCCCCAGAAACAACTTTTTCCATCAGGTTTCTGTAGGCCAATCTGAGATTATTTAGCCAAATATAAATATTTTGCACTTGAAAAATGGTGTATCAGCTAGAGGCCATCCGTTGGCCTCTAGTGAGGCTCCCTCTCACATAGTGGCTCCTACAGAAAGGCCACATGAACGGCTCTAGCAGTCCGCAAGTCTGGGGCCACATGGGGTCATAGTCTTGATGCCAGCACCGGGGCAGAGCACAGGAGAAGTTCAGAGTCTGGTCAGCAATGCACCAAAAATCAAGCTAACTCGTGAGAGATCTAGTGCCTGTGTAGAAGAGCAAGATGAGATGTCAGACTGTTTAAGGATGGGAAGGAATTGGGAGGGCAAAGTAGAGTGAAGTTCTTATAGCACAGTAGCCATAATGAATCCTCTGGAACTGTGGGAATTGGAGCCAGGCTCAGAATGGAAGCAGCCTCTAGCAGGGGTGGCTGGGGGCCACCTATGACCTGCAGTATATTTGGTTGAGAATAATTATTATTTTAAAAAAATTACTTGCAATACTTTCAGGCAGGTCACATGCTCTCCATCTCACCATGGTCCTGGCTGTTGTCTCACAGACATTCAGACAGGTACTTAAGAAGCCCAGGTTGCTGTTTCTTTAGGGGCTCTGTCATTGCAGAGTGGGTTAGGGAGCAAGCACCATTCCTTTACACAGTCTGACAATCCTCATAGGTTCACAAATAGGAATGTGGATAAATTCCAATGTGCAGTTATTTCACAGTAAGCAAAATCTACACATCTTGGGTATTGACTAGACCTGGTCCTTAAGAATCAACTCAAATCTTTATGAAACTGACTTGTGAAGTTCAAAAGGTTTCAAAATGATGATAGGAAAATCGCCTGTGTGATTTACAACTGCCTTGTAAAAAAATTTTTTTGTGAAAGTTCTGATTGTCAGAAAACTCCAGACTGTATATGCCAAAGATCCAACACTTGAAATGTCATGAGTCTTAAAAACCCTTGCCTCACACAGGGCAGATTTTATATAAACTCCTTGTGGATCCTGAAGATGTCCACATACTTATCCCCAGAAGCTGTGAATACGTTAGGGTACATGGCAAAGGAGAATTAAGGTAGTTTATCAGCTAACTTTGAGATGAAGAGATTATCCTGGATTATCCCAGTAGACTCACTGTAATCACTAGGGTCCCTATAAATGGAAGAGAGGGGCAGAAGAGAAAGAATCAGAGAGTTGGCAGCACCCGAAGGGCTCAACCACACATTACTTGCTTAGAATATGGGCAGCCTTTAGAAGCTAGAAAAGGCAAGGAATCGTATTCTCCCCTCACCCTCTGCAATGAATTCTCCCTTATGGTCTCCAGAAGGAATGTACCCCTGCCAATACCTTCATTTGAGGCCAGTAAAACACATTTTGTAATTCTGACCTCTAGAACTATAAAATAATAAATTTGTGTTGGCTTAAGCACGGAGTTTGTGGTCATTCGTTACAGCAAGAATATGAAATGAATACACTCCTGGATGAAGAATGTGTAAATGAGACATGACAAGATCCATGTGGCTCACCCACTCTCATTTATGCTGTTTTAAACCAAGATTCACCATATGATAGTTAGATTGGCATTTGCAACAAACATCATCCTTTGATGGTGAAACTGTGACTTGTTTCCAAAGAGCAATGTTTGTGAAGCTCTTTCAAACTTCCTAAACCAATCAAATGAGTTTAAGTGACAAAGGCTAAGGATTCTAAGGCCAGTTGTCAAAATCTTGAAGACTGATCATAACTAGCTACTTAGCATTGTTTCGCTTGTCCGTTGTATCATTATCATAAAATACAGTTTCGTGTTTAGATGGAAATTCTTCTTTGGTAAATAAAGAACAAAATTATAAATTACATTGGACTGGTATAGGTCTGAGGACTATAAAGACCAGTCCAGTAAAGACTCTGGACTGATAAAGTAAAAAAAAAAAAAAAAAAAAAAAAGATATAACATGAAATCTTTCCACAAATATTCTATTAATTAATATTCACAAAAGAAAGACACATTCTGACACCTAATAATGCCTAAATTGGTGTGATGCTTAATGAATTGCTGTAATAGGATTACCAAACATATAGGAGGAGCTAATTACAAGGCATTCAATTTGGAAATCACAACCATTGCAAAATGGCTTTAAAGCTGGATTTTTGAGTGTTCATCTTGGCAGGAAGAAAAATGAGTCAGGAATTCAGTCCTGTTTTATCTGAACTTTTCAAGGTATATTCTGGTTTTCCATGAGGGAAGAGTTCAGTCTGGGTAGGTTTTTTTCAAAGTTAAGATGTGTTATCATGGTGGGTCTGGTCTTGATGTTTCCTTTAGACATTGCTAGATCCTAGTTCTTCAAAATGTTCATGGAGGACTAATGTACAAATTAAGGGGGCACCAAATGGGAAAGAGGAAGAAAGGAAGGGGTGAGCAGTGAGGCAAGTGAGGAGCCTAGGGTACAAAATTTAAGGAAGTACTTACTCTCTGAAATGTGCACATGCCAACCTAAACTTGCATGATCCTGGGGATGGTGCCTCCTCAAGGCAGAGGTGCCACTCACTCTCAGGATCATGCATATGCTGAGTTGGCACTGGCACCATTTTGACAGTGAGTGCCTTCTTACACTTTGCAACCAAGGCACCCCATTTGCCTCAATAGTCTCTCTTTAAAGGTGAGGGCATGGCTGATGATGGCTGTAATGATAGATGTAAGCCTGTCTGTATTTGCAAATCAAGTTTGTCCTGAGATTCCTCATGCATTCCAGACCACCCCCATTGGCAGACCCTCAGCTGCTAAGCAGAATTCACAGAAGGCTTACTTAGTATGGCCCCAGATCAACCCACAGTTGAGCATGATCTCTCCTTTGAACCATACTTCCTGAGGCTACCCTGGTCAAGATTCTAGGCTCACCCCTCAAGAGAACTTGACTCTACAGTCGGCTCCAATCTAAAGCACACCTTCCATGTGTTACAGAACTTTAGAGAACAGGATTCACTCAACTCTCTTATATGCCTTTTGATTTTAGGAAACTCTTCAGTCAATAATAATTTGAATCTATTTTGTGCAAAAAGAAAAATTTTAAATGTCATAAATCTATACAAAGTTGGGATGGTAAACTATAGATGTAGTTAACATGGTATTTGCATCTCTGGACTTGCTGCCATTGCCAATTCTGTGTCGTATGCAAGGAGTCACTTGCAGGATATACTGCTACACAGTGCAGATATAACATGGGTTTTATTTAGAGAATAAATAATAAGCAGACACAGTAGAATGCATGCAATCCTTTGAGCTTTCCTCCCATGGCTTAATCCAGGTGTGAATATCTGCACGCACTGTAGCCACAGCTGGTAGATAACGCTCTCTGTATTTATAGGGCCTGCGGCCAGGGCACATTGATGTGATTGTATAACAGTGGAAGCTCCCTGGTCAGGGAAGTGACCTTATTAGAAGAGGAAAGCCTCTGGAGCCCAGTGGTTGGTATCAGCTTATTTTCTGTTGAGCTGAGCCAGCTTTCTGCACAACTAGCCAAATGGACAGAAAGGAAATGAGTCTCTGGAGTCATCCATATTTGTCTCTTGGTATAGTTTACCATTCTCTTTGCCTGATTGTGAACAATTTGAGAGGAAAGACAGTCTACAGATCTTTGCGACTCCTATAGTACCCTGCCTGTAGGTGAGTGCTTAACACGTACTTGTTGATGGAATGAATGAACTAACAGACTTTAGTCAACGCTGAATAAATGTTGTGTTAAAAAAAATAAACGCACGCTTTTGTGGCAAATGGAAAACATGCTGTGCCTCCACGATGGCAAACCACATATTTTGGAAGGGGACAAACCAGTACATATGGTTGAGGGTAGCTGTTGTATGTTCTTACTGTGAAAATTGGTAGCATCCTTTCCCCCCCCAGCCCTTTCCACTTTTGTTTCAAAATGTTTGTTTCTGCCACATTGAGAGGAGGAGTCAAGACAAGATCTCTTTTTGTCAGTGTATTGAGGTTTCCAGCTAGCTTTCTCTTTAATGCCCTTCTAGTTGTCACAGACAAAGCATATGGAAGGGAGAAGTTTGGGGGTAAACAATGGCGCTCATTTTGGAAAGACTCGTTTGGTATTCATAATAACAATGACAATCGTTTTCATTATCCTCATTATAGCTAATATATTTTTGAACACTTACTCTGTGTTCTGCAGGGCACTGAGCTCTCTATGGCACATAGTCCTAAGCTCTATGTGGCAGTTCCTCTTTATTCAACCCTTTACCAGCACATTACTAGACCCAAATTCACCTCAGAGTCCTTCCAGGCGATTGTTTTATTGTTACATTCCTTCTACTCCAGCAGCAGGTGTCATATGTAGGGACTCCACTGAGATCCAGTCACACGGGATCTGCTGGGTCTTCCCAAAGCCTTCCAAGCTGGCAGTTGTCTTTTCACCTGTGATGGTTTCAGTTCTTTCACAGGAGATACCTACATGCTCTTCTGGATATGCAAGGCGTGTGTGATCACAACTCCAGCTTTATAAATATTGGTGAACTTTGTTACTAGTTGCCTTACATCCTACTTATCTTCTTATTGAGATGTTTATTGAAAGGTCAAGCTATAGTTGGTTGGCTGGTAAATAGTTTCCCTGTTAATCAGAAAAACACAAACATGTTTCTAAATATGTCCACTTAATTTTGAAAAAATAAACTGATCATTAAGGGTAAAGCTGATGATTCTAAGCCAGAGTTTCTTTAAAAAAAAATGTGTATGGTTTGATAGACTTGGACATAAACATATACCCATGAAACAGTCACCACAATCAAGGCAGTAGACATGTCTATCACTTCCAAAACCTTCCCAGTGTCCCTTTGTGAGTTTATAGCCAGTATTCCTATTAGCTATAGGCACTACATAATATAGCAGATCTCTGTAACTTACTCATCTCACTGAATATAAATGGAGACTTTATATGTACTGAACCATGCCCATTTCCCCCTCTCCACCCCACCCCTGCAACCTCCATTCTTGTCTATGAGTTTAACTATTTTAGGTACCTCATATAAGTGGAATCAGGCAGTGTTTGCCCTTCTGTAACTAGTTTATTTCACTTATTTCATCTCCATGTTTATCCATGTTGTTAAATTGCAGGATTTCCTTCTTTTATAATGTTCCACTGCATGTATACACCACATTTTCTTTATCCAATCATCTTTTGATGGACACTTGGGTCGTTTCCATCTTGACTATTAGGAGTAGTGCTGCAGTGAGTGTGGGAATGCTGGTTTGTCTTTGAGATCCTAATTTCAGTTATTTTGTATATACTCAGAAGTGGGATTGCTGGATGATATGGTAGTTCTGTTTTTACTTTTTTGAGAAATACCCGTACTGTTTTCCATGGTGTAAGCCAGTTTCTGAACCTCTGCACTATTGACATCTTGGACCAGATAATTCTTTGTTGTGGGAGCCTATTCCTTGCATCCTAACATGTTTGCGGCATCCCTGGCCTCTACCTACTAGATGTCAGTAGCAGCCCCTTCCCCCCCAAGTGTGACAATCACAATGATCTCTGGACATCACTAAATGTCCGCTGGGGGGGTGCAAAACTACCCCCCCTCATTGGGAACCACTGTTCTAAGCCCATAGTTTAAGAAGCTTGACCTTGCACCAGAATGGAAATCTGCTGTTTCCTTGAGGTTCTGCAGGCAAGTTGTATGCAGGTCAATATTTTGGTTTTCTTTGTTAAATATGAGCAATCATTAAGTATTGCATGTTTCTGAGATAAATATAAATATGCACAACTCATTACCTTCAACAATTTATAATCCAGATAAGATGGAAGATTTTTTTAGTTGACTATTTTAAAACTGGTGATAAATTCTCATGTTTTATTCCATAATATGTCTTTTTCAATGGAAAGCTTTTAAGATAGGCATGGCGGCACCTGAGTGGCTCTGTCGGTTAAGCATCTAAGTCTTGATTTCAGCTCAGGTCATGATCTCACAGTTTGTGAGATCCAGCCCCGCATCGAGCACTGAGCTGACAGTGCAGAGACTGCTTGGGATTCTCTGTCTCCCTGTCTCTCCACCCCTCCCCCATACGTGCGCACATGTGTCCACGCACACACACTTTCTCTCTCAAAATAAATAAATAAACTAAAAGTAAAATAAAATAAAATAAAATAATAAAATAAAATAAAATAAAACAGGCATGAATAATGCTATGCTTTAATCACTTTTTATTCTTCTAAGTGTTCATATAAATATAGAGTAAACTGGTTCAATTTACATCTTTCTTGATCTCTCATGTATTTCTAATTGTTGGGGGATCTTGGGAAGATGGCGGCATAGGAGGACGCTGGGCTCACCACGCGTCCTGCTGATCACTTAGATTCCACCTACACCTGCCTAAATAACCCAGAAAACCACCAGAAGACTAGCAGAACGGAGTCTCTGGAGCCAAGCGCAGATGAGAGGCCCACGGAAGAGGGTAGGAAGGGCGGCGAGGCGGTGCGCGCTCCACGGACTGGCGGGAGGGAGCCGGGGCGGAGGGGCGGCCCGCCGGCCAAGCAGAGCCCCCGAGTCTGGCTGGCAAAAGCGGAGGGGCCGGACGGAGTGTGTTCCGACAGCAAGCGGGACTTGACATCTGGAAGGTTATAAGCTAACAGCTCTGCTCGGAAAACGGGAGGGCTGGAGGACAACGGGAGGGAGAGTTGTTGAGCCCCGACAACAGAGCTCAGCTTGGCCGGGAACAAAGGCGCTCGCCAGCGCCATCTCCCTCCCCCATCCCCCAGCCAAAATCCCAAAGGGAACCGGTTCCTGCCAGGGAACTTGCTTGCACCGCACAAACACCCAACGCTGTGCTTCTGCGGATCCATCCCTCTGGTGGGTCTGACTCCCTCCTGGTGCCACAGGGCCCCTCCCAAAGCAGATCTCCAGAGGAAAAGCAAGCTGAGCCTGCCCCCCCGCCCCCCGCCCGCCCCGTGCACCTTGCCGATCCACCCCAGCTAATACGCCAGATCCCCAGCACCACAAGCCTGGCAGTGTGCAAGTAGCCCAGACGGGCCACACCACCCCACAGTGAATCCCGCCCCTAAGAGAGGGGAAGAGAAGGCACACACCAGTCTGACTGTGGCCCCAGCGGGGGGCTGGGGGCAGACGTCAGGTCTGACTGAGTCTCCTCCCACCAACTCCAGTTATACACCACAGCACAGGGGAAGTGCCCTGCAGGTCCGCACCACTCCAGGGACTATCCAAAATGACCAAACGGAAGAATTCCCCTCAGAAAAACGTCCTGGAAATAACAACAGCTAACGAACTGATCAAAAATGATTTAAACAATATAACAGAAAGTGAATTTAGAATAATAGTCATAAAATTAATCGCTGGGCTTGAAAACAGTATAAAGGACAGCAGAGAATCTCTTGCTACAGAGATCAAGGGACTAAGGAACAGCCAGGAGGAGCTAAAAAAGGCTATCAATGAACTGCAAAATAAAATGGAGACAACTACGGCTCGGATTGAAGAGGCAGAGGAGAGAATAGGTGAACTAGAAGATAAAATTATGGAAAAAGAAGAAGCTGAGAAAATGAGAGATAAAAAAATCCAGGAGTATGAGGGGAAAATTAGAGAACTAAGTGATGCACTAAAGAGAAATAATATACGCATAATTCGTATTCCAGAGGAGGAAGAGAGAGGGAAAGGTGCTGAAGGTGTACTTGAAGAAATAATAGCTGAGAACTTCCCGGATCTGGGGAAGGAAAAAGGCATTGAAATCCAAGAGGCACAGAGAACTCCCTTCAGACGTAACTTGAATCGATCTTCTGCACAACATATCATAGTGAAACTGGCAAAATACAAGGATAAAGAGAAAATTCTGAAAGCAGCTAGAGACAAACGTGCTCTAACATATAAAGGGAGGCCTAAGAGACTCGTGACCGATCTCTCTACTGAAACTTGGCAGGCTAGAAAGGAATGGCAGGAGATCTTCAATGTGATGAACAGAAAAAAATATGCAGCCGAGAATCCTTTATCCAGCAAGTCTGTCATTTAGACTAGAAGGAGAGATAAAGGTCTTCCCAAACAAACAAAAACTGAAGGAATTCGTCACCACTAAACCAGCCCTACAAGAGATCCTAAGGGGGATCCTGTGAGACAAAGTACCAGAGACATCGCTACAAGCATGAAACCTACGGACATCACAATGACTCTAAACCCATATCTTTCTATAATAACACTGAATGTAAATGGACTAAATGCACCAACCAAAAGACATAGGGTATCAGAATGGATAAAAAAACAAGACCCATCTATTTGCTGTGTACAAGAGACTCATTTTAGACCTGAAGACACCTTCAGATTGAGAGTGAGGGGATGGAGAACTATTTATCGTGCCACTGGAAGTCAAAAGAAAGCTGGAGTAGCCATACTTATATCAGACAAACTAGACTTTAAATTAAAGGCTGTAACAAGAGATGAAGAAGGGCATTATATAATAATTACAGGGTCTATCCATCAGGAAGAGCTAACAATTATAAATGTCTATGCGCCGAATACAGGAGCCCCCAAATATATAAAACAATTACTCACAAACATAAGCAACCTTATTGATAAGAATGTGGTCATTGCAGGGGACTTTAACACCCCACTTACGGAAATGGATAGATCATCTAGACACACAGTCAATAAAGAAACAAGGGCCCTGAATGATACATTGGATCAGATGGACTTGACAGATATATTTAGAACTCTGCATCCCAGAGCAACAGAATATACTTTTTTCTCGAGTGCACATGGAACATTCTCCAAGATAGATCACATACTGGGTCACAAAACAGCCCTTCATAAGTATACAAGAATTGAAATCATACCATGCATACTTTCAGACCACAATGCTATGAAGCTTGAAATCAACCACAGGAAAAAGTCTGGAAAACCTCCAAAAGCATGGAGGTTAAAGAACACCCTACTAAAGAATGAATGGGTCAACCAGGCAATTAGAGAAGAAATTAAAAAATATATGGAAACAAATGAAAGTGAAAATACAACAATCCAAAGGTTTTGGGATGCAGCAAAGGCAGTTCTGAGAGGAAAATACATTGCAATCCAGGCCTATCTCAAGAAACAAGAAAACTCCCAAATACAAAATCTAACAGCACACCTAAAGGAAATAGAAGCAGAACAGCAAAGACAGCCTAAATCCAGCAGAAGAAGAGAAATAATAAATATCAGAGCAGAAATAAACAATATAGAATCTAAAAAAACTGTAGAGCAGATCAACGAAACCAAGAGTTGGTTTTTTGAAAAAATAAACAAAATTGATAAACCTCTAGCCAGGCTTCTCAAAAAGAAAAGGGAGATGACCCAAATAGATAAAATCATGAATGAAAATGGAATGATTACAACCAATCCCTCAGAGATACAAACAATTATCAGGGAATACTATGAAAAATTATATGCCAACAAACTGGACAACCTGGAAGAAGTGGACAAATTCCTAAACACCCACACGCTTCCAAAACTCAATCAGGAGAAAATAGAAAGCTTGAACAGACCCATAACCAGCGAAGAAATTGAATCAGTCATTCAAAAATCTCCCAACAAATAAGAGTCCAGGACCAGATGGCTTCCCAGGGGAGTTCTACCAGACGTTTAAAGCCGAGATAATACCTATCCTTCTCAAGCTATTCCAAAAAACAGAAAGGGAAGGAAAACTTCGAGACTCATTCTATGAAGCCAGTATTACTTTGATTCCTAAACCAGACAGAGACCCAGTAAAAAAAGAGAACTACAGGCCAATATCCCTGATGAATAGGGATGCAAAAATTCTCAATAAGATACTAGCAAATCGAATTCAACAGCATATAAAAAGAATTATTCACCATGATCAAGTGGGATTCATTCCTGGGATGCAGGGCTGGTTCAACATTCGCAAATCAATCAATGTGATACATCACATTAATAAAAGAAAAGATAAGAACCATATGATCCTGTCAATCGATGCAGAAAAGGCCTTTGACAAAATTCAGCACCCTTTCTTAATAAAAACCCTTGAGAAAGTTGGGATAGAAGGAACATACTTAAAGATCATAAAAGCCATTTATGAAAAGCCCACAGCTAACATCATCCTCAATGGGGAAAAATTGAGAGCTTTTTCCCTGAGATCAGGAACGTGACAGGGATGTCCACTCTAATTGTTTTTCTCTATAACAAATAGAGAAGGGTTATATCAAGAAATCATGTAGAAGGGGGCTTTCTGTGCTATGAAAAGGAGATAAGAGAAAGTAATCACAGTAAGAGACCTGAAAACCTTTGGAAAAAAAAAAAAAGACCGAGGAATAATTAAGAGTAAAAACTGAAAGTTTTCTTTCTTCCTAAATATATCCAGCTATTATTTTCTTAAACATAATACCTGTTGCCTTAAAAAAAAATCTTATACTTAACAAAACGCTGTATGTTGCCACTTTTGATTTTTACTTAAAGAAAATGGGGAAATATTTAAAACCCCGTCTTATTTAAGTAAACTCTCAGAAGTATGAGGGAACTTGAGAAAATAGGGCATGAGATTTTATAACCTGGGTCAGAACACTAGTCCTGCACCTCAAAACTCTTACTGTCTTGGTCCAAAAATGTTTATGTCTGACTTAAATCTCTGAGGCTGCAAAGAGGCATGGTTTCTTCCACCCTGCTCTTACTGCAAAATTGCTTTTCTTCAGCCCTTGAGTTTGAGCCATTCAGATTCTTAAAACATTTGGCTTAAAATCTTCCCTTGGCTTTCTGTCTCCAGATTAGTTGATCCTTTTTTTTTTTTTTTTTTGCCATGATCTGCCATGATCTGCAACCCTCCACATCCTCCCCTCAGGATCTTCACTTTCCTTTGCAGTGCAGACCCCTCAAACCAGGCAGAGCTGAGGATGCCAGGTAAGGTATCGTGACTGGCCTTAAGCTGCTATTCTGACTAGAATAGAATCCTCTCTTCTTTATCACCAAGCAAAAAGTTTAGGTTCTCTTTGCCTTAAAAATAGTCCCTGCGTGATGTCTGCTTTCAAACTTTCCAAACTGTTCAAGTTCACCACCTCTACCTAAATATACTGCTCTCTATCTTATAAGGCCTGGGAACACGGAAATTAGCTGCAAATGAGCTCCTTATTTTCTGCTGTTATTGCCCTATGGACCTTGAAAGGCCCCTTTGCTGAAATGGGGCGCTCCCTGGTGCCTTTGTCCTCTTTCCTACTGTGCTCTTCCTCTCCGGCCTCCCTGCTAGCGTTTTGGTTTTGACAGCAACAAAGGCCCATCCCATCCGTGCATTCTCCCAGGGTGGCTTTTTTCTAACCCACTGCACCAAGCTAAGCTTCCAGACAAAAGCCTCTTGAAGGGTATTTGAGAACTTTTGATCCACGTGTGATCCCTTTGAAAAACCAACTCAGGATGCTCTTTATTACCAGCTACCTTCTTTGCTGTCGTCTCTACTCTACCTCAGTTTCTTTTATTTAGAAACTGTGTGGTGACCTGATTGAAATATTCTTAGCCCACAGGAGTGAGCAGCTATGCCCGGCAGTTGAAGCAGGACAGCACCTGCAGTGCTCTTCCTGGCTGATACCAGAGACGGAGGCCGCTGGCCAGTCTGGCACACATGAGGTGGAGGAAACGGGAAGAAGGGCTGTGATGTTTAATCAATCTCTGAAGCAGTTTTTCCTAGTCAAAATCAAGTCGATATATGATTTAGAAAAGCATATGCTACCTGCAGTATGGTATCCTGAACTGGAACAGAAAGAAAGACATGAGTGGAAAACAGGCAAAATTTGATGATAACTGGCTTTTTGTTAGTGGTAGTGTATCAGTGTTAGTTTCTTAGTTTGGACAAATGGCCGCGGTTATAGAAGATGTTAATGTTAGGGGACACTGGGTGAAGGCTATGTGGGAACTCTGCATACTGTCTTTGCAACTTTTCTGTAAATCTAAAATTGTTCGAAAATAAAAAACTTATTTTAGAGGGCCACAGCTCAGCCCTAGACCTGCCTCATACCCACACAGACGCTTTCATACACACAGGATGGAGGTTGGGGAAACTGAGGCAGGAGACTGGCCACACCGTACTCAGATTCATAGCAGTTTCCCTTGGCCCCTCGAAATTCCCGTCTTGTCAAGGCCACTTTTATTTTTTGAGTCTTCCCATGAATTAAAAAAAAAGAAATGGAAAATTGGTGTTAAAAAGTTAATTTTAAAAGCATATTTTTCTCTAGAATAATTGGGGTTGCTTGCCTCTATTTATTTACTGGGCAATATATTAAGGACCTGATTCATGGGAAAAAAAATGTCAACGTAAAATACAGCTTTACCATGCAGGAAAGAATTGTTACTGCTACAACTCATCCATATCCCTAATGAAAATATCTGATCATTTATTAGTGCTCTTTCTTATGCTATTTTTCCCACCTTCTGTTCCGTGCTGATGTATAAATTACTTACTCGTTCACTCGCTCCCTCATTCAATGAACATTTATAAAACCAGGTATGGAGCTTAACCCTGAGGAAAAGAAAAGGAGCAGAATAAAGCGTGGTTTCTGCCTGTAAAGCATGTATAAGCCAGTGGGAATAAACCTGCAGAGAGATAATTATTCAATGATATGGGTGCATCTTATCTTCACCTTATTTCCCATCAATTACAGTGGCTCACTGAAAGTGGGTCACATATTTCCTGAAAATATGGCAAACCCTGAAGTAGCTTGTCCTGCCATGAAAGGAGTTGTTGGCTCTGTAGTTGGAATGATTATTCTTAGCCTCTTCCCCTTTGCCCTATTAACTGGAAACAGTGGTTTATGTCTAGTGTTTATATGGGTAATAATGCTCAATAATGATTGCACGTAAACAATAATATGTAAGACAATAATTTTTATTCCTGACAAGGAGTGAAATATCAATCTTTTGCTTTTATTCATAGGGCAGCCAATGCCTTTAGTTATTTCTTATTTTAAAAATTCATGTGACAAAGTATGAGAAACTATTTAAAGAGGCAGATAGATGCTTCTTTTTAAATGTTTTTGTATTATCAATCACTCATTTGAAATGAGGATTGCTGAGAACAGAAATGCATCTGAGTAGTTCTTTTCTGATACAGCGTCCCTAAAATTTTTGAGGAAAAAGCCAATTTTTATATTCTGGATTTGTTGCAATTCCTGGAGACTTTTGAGTAGGTAGATGATATAGCATGATGGGTGTGTGTGTGCGTGCGTGTGTGTGTACAGACTGGATGAGGTAGCTGCTTGTGCAGAGCTAGGAAGAAACCAAGGTAGAGTTTGGGCTAAACACTTTTTTTTTCCTTTTGTTTTTTTAATTTTAGAAAGAGAGAGAGAGAGAGGGAGAGTGAGTGGGGGTGGGGGAGAGTGGCAGAGAGAGAGAGAGAGAGAGAGAGAGAGAGAGAGAGAGAGAGAGAGAGAGAATCTCAAGCAGGCTCCAGGCTCAGCACGGAGCCCCACATGGGGCTCCATCCCATGACCCTGGGATCCTGACCTGAGCCGAAATCAGGAGTCAGATGCTCAACCGACTGAGCCAACCAGGTGCCCCAACACTTTATTTTCTTAAAGGGGATCTGGCTGTATCAGGGTTTATGCCCATTGAGTTGAATATGAACTTGATATAAGAAGTTGAGTAATCCTTCTGTCTGTGAACAGTTTCACTAGAAAATTACTTCAGACAGTAAGGAACACATTTCTTGTTTCTGGTCAGGGAATACTTCTGGATGTCTAGCCCTCTTTGCACTGGACTGTCTGGCTGCTTTCTTTATCTTTTTCTTGCTGAGGCTAGCTATATCAGTGATATTCCCCGGCATGTGAAGAATTACTATCTGTTGGCTAAAGACCCTGCCTTGATAGAAGGCAACTGATCCTTGAAGAGAGAAACTGAACCTGACCCCTACTCTGTATTGCAAGGTACAATATGCATATTTGTGGCTATTCTATCCTATTGTTATCATCTTTATGTCTGTGAATTAAAGACAGCAAAGTCATCACCCAAGACCCCCAGAACACTTGGCTTTGACAAATTGTCTACTTCTTAATTGTTCTTCTCTGCTGCAGACAGAGTTGCGTTTTTAGCTTGAAAGATGAGTGCACATATGGAAGATGTCTGTTAGGTGGAAGCAAAGTCCATTTGCATTATCTGTCACGTATGAGAATTGTACATTGATAATACGTTAGCAATGAGGTGTCGATGGGTGACAAACAGCTGGCTGGTGAGAAGTCCAGTTTGGGGGAGGAAAATGACTAGGCACGGTGGCTGAGATTTTTTTTCTCCTTTGGAGAATGGGTTGAATGTTTTAGGTTCATCTGCAGGCCTATATCACATATTATATATATATATATATATATATATATATATATATATACACACACACACACACACATATATGTATATATATTATACATATATGTTATATATATGTATACATATATACGTATATATGTGTATAATATATATAATTTATTTTTAAAATTTTGTTAATGTTTATTTATTTTGAGAGAGAGAGAGAGACAGAGTGCTAGTGGGGGAGGGGCAGAGAGAGAGGCACAGAATCTGAAGCCAACTCCATGCTCTAAGCTGTCAGCACAGAGCCCGATGTGGGGCTCAAACTCACAAACTATGAGATCATGACTTGAGCCGAAGTTGGACGCCCAACCCACTGAGCCACCCAGGTGCCCCTATGTATATTACATTTAATAGCACAGCATCCTAGCACGTGCTTGAACCGTGCTGAGAGGCTAGCAGCTAAAATGAGCTGGATCATGACCCACTTCATTGCATGATTGCAGGCTGTGAGCGGAAATGATAGTATTCTAGTTCTTCTTTTTGGAAAAGTCTGTGATACTTCAGAACGTTTCATCACCAGATACTGCATGGAGTTCAAGTGCACTTCCTCTCTTCCTACCCAACTAATAAACTGGAAGCTGAAACTGTATTTCCTTCCATTTCAGTTGTTAGGATGTTGCTTATTACTACTGTCTTTTTGTTGAATGTCTCGGAGCTCACTGATTTGAGGGTATATCTGCATTTTTTTTAACTGGTTTGTGGAAGAAAACAGGGGACTGAATGGCATCATATTTATTATGATAGTAACCAATGGGGCAACTAGAGTTAGCATACTTATAGCTTTTGTAAAATACTCAGTTGTTTGTCAGTAACAGACAGTTTATTACTCCATTTTGATAGGCTGAGGAGTAACAGTGGCTTCATTTCAGCAGATAAATACTGCGAATTTGAATCTTTAGTAACATTGACGACAGCTGGAAGAATTCCCAGCTACACATGTAACTGGAAGTGCTTAACTACTCAATTAATCATGAATGGATGGATTCAGTAAAACACAAAATACAATCTGCTTTTGCAGGAGTGGCTTTGAAAAATTGGAGGCAAGCATTTTTCTCTGTGGAATGCAACTCTGAGTGGAGAGCAAAGTGCCACACGTTCTTTTTTAAAGAGCAATGCAAAAAACTGTTTCACCCTTTCTCCCTCCCTTCTTCTCTCCTTCCCTCCTTTCCTACCTACCTGCAAATATTTATTATACATCTGCCAAGTCCATGTGGCAGGCACAAAGATGAAAACGATGGAGTACTTGCCCTGAGTAGTTATTATCAGGTAAAACAGCTACACTTACAGACAATTATAACACAGGGCCCAATGAAATGGAGTTTGCCGCAGGGACAGGAGAAAAGGAGTTCTCAAATAATAGTCAACACCCTGCACAAGGGCAAGCTGGTATCAGAGCATCCCCCCCACCCCCTTATTCAACAGGTATTTTCTAGCACATTCTACCATGTGCTACATACTGTGAAGGAAGCATCTTTGGAAAAGCGTGAGAAGTATATTATGACCAGAGCATGCTGGAGGAGAAAGATGAACGATGAGCCTGAGTGTGGGCAGGGACAATTTAAAATATCATTTTTAACAACGTTGCCCCTGGTTTTGTTTCTTTTTGCGAAATAAATGAACAGACATTTTTAAATTCTGTTTTAGCTCGATGTGGATGAAATAAAGAGTAATGGGACAAAGATTTTGAGTTGATTTGCTACATGTTTATGCCTGATCTTTGTAAATACACAAAGAAACATACGGTTGATGACTGTAGCTAATAATACTGTATTGCATATTTGAGAGTTGCTAAGAGAGTAGATCTTAAAAGTTCGCATCACAAGAATAAAATTGTAACTATGTGGTGGTGGGTGTTAACTGGACTTATTGTAGTGATCATTTCTCAATATGTACAAATATTGAGTCATTATGTTGTACACCTGAAGCCAATATAATGTTATATGTCGATTATACCTCAATTTAAAAAAAGAAAGAAACATACTGAATGAATCACAAATTCAGCATTCATGGGCAGAAGTAGGCCAGCCTGTGGCACAGTGAATTGCTAATTTCTCACTTGGAAACTTCCAAATGGCTAATAGGAACCTGGGCAAAACCTGGGCAAGAGAGGGATTAAAAAAAAAAATCCGGTCTAAAAAGAGACCCAATTAACAATTATTTTAACTAGATAGCAGCAACCAAGGGCTTAAAAGAATTATCTTTATAGAAAACAAACGAAAGTTTCACTCATCACAAAAACGTAGAATAAAACTTGGTGAAAATCATGGTAGTTTTTTTTTTTTTTAATTCTATTCTCATCTCATTCTACAGTTTTTGAGGTGAATTCAAAGAAATATAAAGCCAAACAAACGTTAGTAAGCAAAGATCAGGGTCATGGAAATAATAAATTAAAGAAGATCTGTGTCGAGAGGAAAGTTAGAACTTAACTCTGAGCTTCCTGGTGGCTGAAGCAAAAACCAAAATAAGATCAATGGAGACAATATATCAGGACAGGACTTAACTTTTATTATCTAGAACACGAGATTCTAGTATTTGCAGAGAACCATTTTTCATTTAGTCATCTGAGGTGTAAGTTGGTTAACTCAGCCTTGCATGTTTTCCGGGAGCGTTTTCACTGAAGGACTTCCCAGGGTGTTCATGGGGACTTTTGGCCGCAGAGTTTTTATGCAAGCTTAAATAGGCATTCCATCAACCGATGAGTGACCATGTTATCCACTGAGGGTACTGCCAGCATCAGCTGCATCCAGTTTATTCTCATGAGAACGGGTCTGTGACAGTGCACTTAGTGATTTATTTTCTGGTCAAGTTTAGGTGTTCTGCCCATGTGAGCTTCATTTTTCCTTCATATTCAGCATCTTTACAGCATTTCATGCCCGATGGTAATAGGTTTTGTTGGGGTTCCAGTTTTGTAGTGGAGTAATAGAATTTGCAAAACAAATAGGGTATCCGGAATTCATTCAGTAAAGCGTTAAATGAGAAAGACTCGTTTCTCAAATTCTTATTCTTGAAATTAAGATAAGCTTCAGCCTCCACCCAGTGAGGCATTTTGCTTGTTCATCATTGTCAGTTTTTATGCTCTCTTTGGTTATAAATAACTCCGGGAACAAGTACAAAACTATATATTTCAATAGCGATGTCCAAAACTCAATCCACATTCCTTTTTTAATTCTTTGTGATCTTTTGTAGTAGGAAGGATTATTTACTAATTGTACAGTGTTGGAGGTAGGATTGCCTTGAACCTGTACAGCTTAAGTTGAGAACGCTTTCACAAGATATGAAGTTAATAATGAGGATTTATTGGACTTGTTAGATAAAGGACTCAGTGTATTTTAAAACTTTCCCACCTCTACTC
Source organism: Panthera leo (assembly GCF_018350215.1). Taxonomy (NCBI): domain Eukaryota; kingdom Metazoa; phylum Chordata; class Mammalia; order Carnivora; family Felidae; genus Panthera; species Panthera leo. The sequence continues at coordinate 141,559,210 of NC_056686.1, read as the reverse complement.
CATTTTTTCTCTCTTATCAGCTATGATTTTTGTTTCTCCTTGTCTCTGCTGAACAGAGAAGATAGACAAATGCTGACGGCTTGTTGATGGATTTAATACAGTTAAAAACAAACAAACTGTGAACAAGACTGATCTTCAAGCTGAAAATGATTAAATTAAAAGATGTTTTTCACCTCCTTTGTCTCTGTAGCCTGCCTCTAAAACAGTGCCTGACACATGCTAAATGGTCAGTAAATTGTATATATCCCCTGTATATCCTGCCAACCCTTTTAATTAATTAATTTATTTAATCTTTGTTCTTGTGTAAATTTTTGTTGTTATCACAACATGAAGTGATGTGCACACCCACGCAAAACCACATTTCTCCTGATCATATTTCTTCTTCTTTCATTATTCATGAAATGTTCTTTTGCTGTTTTTATTACTATCTGTAGCATTTTATACATTTAATAAATGTTTTAGAGAAGGTACAGTAAGAAAGAGCATGGAATTTGGAGCCAGATGAGTCAGAATTTGCTTGTCTCCTGTTTCAAGTTTTAGCTGTGTAACTCTAGAAAAGTGTATGAATATAGCCAAGTATATATATGTATGAATATATATTTGTAGAAAGAGATTTCTCTGCCTGGTGGAAGGCACATTTGAGGGCTAACATCAGAACCACAGCCAGGAGTCTGTAGACACCTCCAGACTCCCAACCGTCAGTCCTCTCTTCCTGGAAGGGTCTCTGAGAAGTACCTCCTAATTTTCAGACTTCCAGAGCTAGCTGCAAAGAACTCAACAGCAGGAAGATCAGATTCCTCTCAGAGAAACAAAGACTTCAAGTGCACTCACTCAGTGTTTGTTGACTAAGCCTCAGATGGGCATCCTAAGGAGATAGGCCATTGAACCAGATGGTCCCATGGAGCCAGACCATCTCCTCCACCCATAAAACCCATGAAATGTGAGCACCAGCTCTCACAAAACCAGCTCTTGCTTCAGAAAGAAGCCATTCTAGGGAAGAAGCCCATGGGGAGAAAGAGGCCTCCAAAAGGCGTTAAGCCTCCTCAGGGGCCCTAGCCTCCACATGGTGCCAGGATATCTCCTAGGACTAGGTTTGCATATAGAGCTGAGCCACCATGAAGAGCCGGCACCACATGGAAACAGAAGCCAGGCCAAACCCATTCTTATGACCTCATTTAATCGTAACTACTTCCATAAAGTCTTTAAGGCTAAATACAGTCACTGTGGGGGTTCGAGCTTTAATATGTGAATTTTGCAGGGACACAAACATACAATCCATAATAGCACATTAAAGTGTCTCTCGAACACAAACTTTCTTCACTTATAAGACAGTTTACAAAAACGAACATCACAAAGGCACTGGGTATCCAATAAGATGATTTTGACAAGTTGTTGGAATAGAGTAGGTAATACATGGTACCTATTATTTTTAATACTTTATCTCTCGTACATTTATTGTAAAAATTCTGTATGCGATGTTTACCATTTAACTTGGTGATTTTTTTTTTAAATGAAGTCTAGGTGACATACAACATTACCTTAGTTTCAGGCGTACACCATAGTGATGCCACAACTCTCCGTGTTATGCTCTGCGCACCACAAGTTTAGCTACCATGCGTCTAAACCATTTTTAGAATATGTCCCTTGGAATGTGTTACACCACCATGATCCCGTCTGTCACCCAGTCTCTGTGACTGCACTCTTTCGCGCTTCTCCACCGTCTTCCCAACGCACCCTTTCCCATCCGAAGCTCCCACTCAACCCGGCAGCATGAGCCAGGTACTCAGAACCGAGAGGGCTACAAACACCCCCGCCCCGCTCCGCTGGTTCGCTGTGATCTGCATTTATTTCACTCCACGATTTTATTTCCAGCTACTTGTCAACAGGAGCCTCTGAACTTCTCATTCCCCAACACACGAGGCAAGGTGCTACTTTCATGCTTGTGTTCACAATGCCTCTGCCTTTTCTTGAGATGCCCGGGAAATATTTGCCTGACCCCAGCCTGTCCTTAAGATGCAGCTCAAACCCTGCCTTCTCCATGAGGCTTCTTTGGCTCGGTCACCTCAGACTGACCTTCTTGCAGCTCCAAAATCAGTAGCCCTGATTGTTTTTTTAAATAATCTAGTTCTAGCATCGAATTGCTCTGTTTCATGAACACATATCCCCTGAACTTGATTACAGACTGTTTAATGGCAAGAAACATGCCTTTTAACCTGCACAACTCTCACCCCAATTCTGACTACACAGTTATCAAAATTCTCCCTTCTTCAAAGATTTCCTTTATTTTCCTGCCCTTTGGCTTTGTTGCCCTCTCCATCTGGACTGCCCTATCCTGATGTCTTTTGCTGTACAGCCTCTTCCTGGTGGCCCTGCTTACCACTCTCTTACCTTCTCACTACGATCTCCTGTTTCCCCAGAAAGAATTAATCTGCTGTCTCCTACTCACGAATTGGATTTGTATTTTTGTTATAGCACTTCTCATGCTCTCCTTCATAGTGTGGTCATTTGCGTAACTGTTCGCCTTCTCAGATTATGAGCCCCTGTTGTGCAAGGACTACAGCTTATTCATCTTCATGCGCTTAGCATGGGTCATATATATACTGATTTTTAACAAGTGTTTGTCACTCTGAATCCCATATTAGATGGCAGGCAATCAGACATGACTAAGCACTGTTAGGGGGCCTGTGAGTATGTTTGATGTATGAAGGGCCATTCACCTGCTCTGTCTTCTTGGGGTATCCAGAGCCTGGTAATAGTTATTAGAGTCACCTGATTCACATATATATTTTTAACAACACTTGAAACGATTCTTTTATTTGGAAAATAATGAAAACCATAAAATGCCCAGTATTAATGACTAAAGCTAGACTGTGAGGTTAGAACCAAGCAGTTAAGCATAATTTCACTACTGTGTGTAGAGTGGACTATACAGCCACTGCAAGACTGTTGAGTACTGACTTCTGGCCCTTGCCACTGGGTGTTGGTAGCACCCTTACTCTGGGGACATAAGGAAAATACCTCTGGTCCCTCTTTTTCCCAGGGCCCACGCACATCCGTGTTCACTGGTCCAGTGCTGTTCTGTTTCTACTGAAACAGTGAAGGCCACCTTCACTGAAATAATCCTTCATCATCTGGAACCTTTTTAATCAAGGGACAGAGAACTGTTAGTGTATGTGTCTGCATTTGCTGTAAGTTTTCCATTTAAGGACCAAATCTCCCTGAACTGAACTTCTTGAACTTGTCCCTTCTGTTTCCACTACCCAGTACATAGGTACACACAGCACTGGAAAGATGGAGGCGCCTGTCTCCTCCCCGTCAGCCTGCCTGGTGCTGGCTGCAGGTCCCAGGCTTGTCCTCTTCTGCACCGTGGGTCTCTCTGAGTGTTGGTGGTAGCATGGAAGGAGTTTTATATCCCCTGCAGTACCGGGGCTGGGGGGTAAGGAGAAGAGCTTCCAGGATGAGCCCAGTGAGGTAAAAGCTTTCGCACTGAATGGACATCCTGTCTCTTAGGTTTTGATGGGAACCCCTGCTTCTCTTCTCCGGCCTCGCCTTCACCCAGACTTGGGTTCTGCTCTATAAACATCATCACCCCTAACAGTAGAGACTGTAGGACTGTCGTACTCAAATATTTGTTAATTTATTCCAAATCTAGCCATTTGAATTATGTATGTATATGGTTCTTGAATTTTTTCCTGTTAAGATTCAGAATGAGAGTGATAACAAAAGGCCTATTTTAAATAAATTCTCCACAGCTTTAAAATGAGAGTGTTTTCATTTTTTAAGTGTATGTTTCAAGGAGGCAAAAAGGGTGAGGAAATAGGGGGGAAGAAAGCAAAATGTAGTGAAGGTAAAGCAACTGCTGCCTTACATTCTTAAAAAAATTTTTTTTTAACATTTATTCATTTTAGAGAGAGCTTGAGCAGGGGGAGGGCAGAGAGAGACGGAGACAGAATCTGCAGCAGGCTCCAGGCTCTGAGCCGTCAACACAGAGCCCGACATGGGGCTCGAACTCATGAGCCATGAGATCACGACCTGAGGGATATCGGCCACTTAACTGAGCCACCCAGGTGCCCCTTGCCTTATATTCTTAATTGAAACAACTGAAGGTGTATCCTGTGGCCAGAGACTCCATATTCTGTTTTTGGAAGGGAAAAGAGTGTCTTATCTCTTGGAGGTAACTCTTTGAACCCATTTAGGATTCTTTAAAGTTTCTGATGGATTGGTTCATTTTGTTGAGAGGGCTGGCCCCGAAGCCTGAGGTATGGGTGGGTGAGGAGAGATGTGACTACACTCCGTGACTGGTGAGGGTGGGTTAACAAAGGACAGGACTATGCTCTGTGCTGGTGACTACCCCAGCCCTAGGCATCGTGAAGTGGGTGCAGGAGTCTTAAAGAGCAGGGCCACCACATCAGCCCAGCGAGTGTGCATGTCACTTGGGGCTACCATGCAGCTCAGAGTGGAGAGTGGGTCATGCACATCATTCCTGCTTTCAAAAGACTGTCATCTTAGCCATGCTACTCTCTGACAAACAAAACAAAACAAAACAAAACAAAACAAAACAAAACAAACAAAACAAAACAACGGACTATCTTCAGGTTATTCTCAAAGAGGGAATGCCTCCTGAGTAAACATAGCTTTGGCAGGCAGAGAAAATATGGAGGAATAAAGCCATCCCGACTTCTAAATTTCATTTTAGCCAATACCTTTAATTGTTTCGATAACAGTTCTTACTAGAGCATTTAATTCCTACTCAGTTGATTAATTTAAGCTTTACATCATTATCCATTTTTTTATTGATGTGTAATTAACATGCAGTGTTATATTAGTTTCAGGTGTGCAATATAGCCAGTCTACAATTATTCAGTGCTCATCACAATACATGTACTCTTAATCCCCTTCACCTGTCTCACCCATCTCTCCACCCACCCCCCCCCCTTCTGGCAACCACTACCTTGTTCTCTGTATTTAAGAGTCTGGTTTTTTGTCTCTTTTGTTTGTTTGTTTTGTTCTTTGCTTTGCTTCTTAAATTCCACATATAAGTGAGATCATATGGTAGTTGTCTTTCTCCGTCTGACTTATTTCACTTAGCATTATACTCTCTAGGTCCATCCATTTTATTTACCTAAAGAAAACAAAAACACTTATTAAAAAGATACATGCACCCCTATGTTTATTGCAGCATTATTTACAGTAGTCAAGCTGTGGAAGCAATCCAAGTGTTCATCAATAGATGAATGGATAAAGAAAATGTGAGATACACATACACACACATACACACACAGAGTGGAATATTACCCAGTGGTAGAAAAGAATGTGATGTTGCCATCAGCTGTCCATTTGTTACAGAGGGGTTGAAAACAGCAAGTTGGACTCACGGGGTGGGGGAAGAGCTGGGATAAATCTGTCAACTGAAGTGTATTTGCTAACCTCTAAGGAGTGATTCCTCTGCTGAGTGCTTCAACTTGTTCTGAGTGCATACTCTTCACAGCAGTGCATGAGTTAGGTTAACATGCTGCTTTTCAGAAAGGTTGTTGAGCATAGAACGATTAAATGTCTTGTTCAGAAGCAAATATCTAGTAAGTGCTGCCTGAGGATTCCAACTAGGTCAGTCTAACTGACAAGCCTGAATTTGGGCTTTTTTCTATTCCAGCTCTCATCTGAATAATCTCTCCCTCTCCTTATGTATCCTAATGAAAAATAAAGGTGATCAGAATAAATTAAATCAGGGGTGCCTGGGTGGCTCAGTTGGTTGTCAGACTCTTGATCTTGGCTCAGGTCATGATCTCACAGGTCTTGAGATCGAGCCTGCGTCGGGGTCTGTAGGATGACCATGCAGAGATTGGGATTGACGTGCTTGGAATTCTCTCTCCCTCTCTCTCTGCCCCTCCCCCACTCATGGGCATGTGTTCTTGTGGGCATGCCTGCATGCTCTCTCTCTCTCTCAAAATGAAGAAATAAACTTAAAAAAAAAAAGATTAAATTATATCATTGTATCTCTTCCAGGATTATTTTCATCAATAATTCAATCTTTTTTATTTTTTGTTTTTGTTTTTAATAATTTCATCTCTTAATGTGTTTTTGTTTGTTTGCTCCAAAAAAGTTTCCAACAAAAAGTGAGCAGCTATTGATTTTCTCTCTGATCACCCTGAATATATTAATGAGCGAATAGATAGGCCTGAAGAAACGGGAGAGAAAGGCCACAGGTTTGATGGTCATATCCTTAGTAATAGTTGATTATACATATTCTGATGTCAATGCAAATGAACACTCCATCTCCAAGTACTTAAAGACCTAATTCCTGGCACCGTAAAGACATCCTTAAGAACAGATCTCAGAGGAATCTCAGAGATCATCCAAGAGACGCTCTTGCCAAGAAATGCAAGTCTTGGCTTCACCAGCTAATGGCTGGGTGACTTAGGGCATGCAGCCTGACCTGTCGGTAAGGCCTCAAAAGAACTTTGGAGAGAAATCAAGATAATGTGCTAGAGCGAACATAACATCCTAGTAATTATTAGTTCAATTTAAATGCAAAAAGAGAGAAATTGACTCTACTTTTTTTTTTTTAAGCCTGGAACCTCAGTGATCTGCTCGTCCAGCAGTGCCTACCAGCACCTCTGCTGGGCTTGGTTATTAGCTATTGGCAAAGACTAGAGTCGGTCACACCAAAGTTTACCGCATGCCACCAGCTGTGCAAGCTTGGGCATGTTATTGGTGTCTGTAACCATGTTTACTTCAATGCAGAAAATGAACTCTGTCTCTTAAAGTTTTTATGGTGCCTAAATTAGATAACATCTGTAAAGTGCTGTTTTATTCTGATTAAAGCTTCATTTCCTGGTTCCAAAGGTTGAACTAAGAATAAGTCCTTTTCCTCTACCTCATGTGCTCCAACTCAGAATTATCAGATGGGAGTCAAAAAACAAGCCTTACTTTCCTCTCCTCCCACTTCTGAAGTGCTGGGGAGGAAGGGCACTACCCCAGGGGAAGGGTGTGAGCTCTGGCCACTCCACGCTCCAAATGGGGTTGGTCCACACTGATGAGGAGGGCTGGGCACTGTGTAGTCGTTTTCGAGGCTCCAAAGAGCAGAGGGATAGCAAATGTGTAAGGAATACGGCTGCCTAGGGTACAAGTTCTGTGACATTAAGCTACTGGAGGGGTTGACACAGCTCTGACCTAGAGTGGCAGGTGTTCTGCCTGAAGAGAAGGGACCCACCACACCTCTCAAATATCCTCAAATCAGTCACTGTCTAATAATAGCATTTGTACCTAAGTGTAAACAACTCCACGAGATTACATCATCTTGTTTTTAACTTAACACCAACAGGTTTCACAAATTTAGGAGATTGTCTGGCAACCAAAGAGAAAATCTCATACCAATCTAGCCTTCTTTGCTGGGCCTTTTCACAGGAACAGGAAATATTCTTTTCCAAAGAGCACAATTAACAAAAGGCTTCACCTTAACCATAGTATGTATATATGGACATAGTAAGTGCTCAGCAAATGATATCGGTTACTATTGTTTTTGATATTATAATGATTACTAATATTTAATGTTGCCTATCAAAATTTCCATTTGAGGTTAATGCACTCTTTCATTCAGTAAGTGGTTTTGAGCTCCCCTGAGGTACAAGGCTTTGTGCTGGACGCTCCGAGGACAACAAAAGCTGGTAAGACACAGTCTCCGTCTGAAATGAAGTAGATGCTTCCCTGTGGCTTCTGTTATACCTGCGGCTGTTTCTGAGGGAAGCATTTCTGCTTCTTGACAACACACCTCGATTCCTTAGCAGTCAAAACACATTCACTTGGGGCGCCTGGGTGGCTCAGTCGGTTAAGCGTCCGACTTCAGCTCAGGTCACGATCTCGCGGTCCTTGAGTTCGAGCCCCGCGTCGGGCTCTGGGCTGATGGCTCAGAGCTCAGAGCCTGGAGCCTGCTTCCGATTCTGTGTCTCCCTCTCTCTCTGCGCCTCCCCTGTTCATGCTCTGTCTCTCTCTGTCTCAAAAATAAATAAACATTAAAAAAAAATTAAAAAAAAAACAAAACACTTTCACTCAATGAGAAATTGAATGAATGAAAATATTTCCAGAGAATTAAAGGTACTTTTTCATCAGTTTCTGAGGCTACAGAAATAATATACAGGAGAGGTTTAAGTCTTTCCATACGTTTTTCTTCTCTTCTAAACCAACCTGTATTATCCCTCCCCTTATATGCTAGAAGGAAAGGTCTTTTTTTTTTTTTTTTTTTTTTTTTTTTTAAGATGTAAGTGATTGCCTGGAGCTACTTTTAGGGGAAACATTTTACTGTCATATCTCGAATATGATTTTCAAAAATAGACCACAATATAAAAGTAGTGTTTGGTGGGTTACTTTGCAAACCACCATGGGGCAACATGAGAAGGAAGCACTTCCGGAAGGGCCATAGAAGTCCACATTTACAAGAAACTATTAGTCACCTCATCAGTATCCAGGTCTGCATCTACCAGCAGCATATCCAGGGTTTCCTGAGCAAATACTGTCATTTCCTTTTTAACGCCTCAGCGGGAACTAGATTAGTACTGCTCTAGCTGCTGCCCTTGAATAAAGACCTTGTGCCGTGGCTACCGCTTACAGCTGCCAGGGCTGGGCTTAGTCAGGTGGAGCCGCCAAGGCACTCACCTGTGTCACATGGATTGGTCAGAAGCTCTCGCTAAGTTTTGACCAGGCAGGGGTGGTTCCTGGGGTGGCAGCTCAGTGGCCCATGAAGTCGTTCTGTGGCCTATACTGTGCTAAAGCTGATTGCTTGAGGCCACCTTCCCAGCAGGTGATCACTTCCGCTTTCCCAAAAGGCGAGTGAGCCCCGTAATCTCACCATCCCCACCTTTAGGATACAATTTCTTATTGGATGCCCAAAAAGACCCTGATCATGACCTTTTCAAGTTATGCTACACTCAGTCTCACAGAAGGGATTTGACTTACTACTAATTGTGTTCATTGATGCAGCACTTTTTACATACGTGTATAATATTAGGCACTAGTTATCAAAGCAGTTTTTGCCCGATACCATCTACAGGAAGTAATCTTTATCTTTTGATATTCCCCCAGTATCTTAAGTAGAACCGTATGAAATTGCAGCTCTTATAGTAGCCCAGTATAGAAAGAATCCGCCGCCCTGGTTACCACCATCACCAGTGATTAGTTTGCAAATCTGCTCTCAGCCCACATTTCAACTTCTCCTTTCCCACAGCACCTACATGGCTCTGGCTGATGCAGATTTCCTGTCCGTCTCCATCTAGGCCTTTTTGTCACTTCCCTCTTTGTACTTGTGAGGTCAGTTGACATTCTTCTGCTGTTCTCGTACCTCCGTTAATGGGTCTTCTCTGCAAGCGAAAGAAATAGCAATCTGAAATTAGTCAATTACAGCAATTGTCAAACTAGTCAACAAGAAGGGTGAGGTTGGTTAAGTTTTTTAAATGAATATTACTTCCTTTTAAATAAATTGTGTAAAACACTTATATTAGAACCCATTAATTTGGATTCCACTAATGAGATCATTCAAAGTAGGCATTTTGTTTTTAACTATATATTTATATGTAATTACAATTTAATTATAAGACATAGTCTATAGATATGTAGTGTCAACACAGTTGAAGGAGTTATCATTTAAGAGAAAAAGCTTTCAAAGTTACCTTCGAATTTCCTACCAGTAACTAAAATGCAGCATCAAAATCCTGTCATTAGAACAGATGCTCAAAGAAATCCACAAACCAAAACTTTAATAATCTAGAGATACTATGTGGAGTTAGCAAACATGTCTTTTGAAAGGTAGCCTGCAATTCACTTTCTATGACCTCGGATTCTCATTTCTTTACCTACATCTGTCATTCCAAATTACTGAATTTTCGTATATGATCAGTGTTAAAATATTGCAGAATGTTGTTTTGGTTTACTGAAGGCAACTAAAATATTGGACATAAGTTTTTGCATCTGATTTTGTAGAGGAAATTTTTTAAAAAGATTCTACCTACACTGCCCCCTGCACAATGCCCTGTGAGAGTGGCATGGAGGAAGTTTCTTACTCACTAAGAGCTTCAGATGCCTCATATGCAAAATGGGGATAATTATAACCTACTTCATAGGATTGGTAGGATAATATAAAGTCCATAGTTAGTAATTCACATTGATGCCAGCAGGTCAGGTCCAAGGACCCAGAAAAGGGGTCCCACAGGACTAGCCAAGAAGGTCCTTAGCTTTATGCAAGATGGAAGTCAAATGGGAGCCAGCAGGAAGTGAAAGCAGAGTTTACTGAAGATATAGATATAGAAAGAGAGCTATGGACAGAACATCTGGGAGACTCAGATAGGAAAAGAGCATGAGTTTCATCTTTGCTTAGAGTCTAGGATTTTATCGATGATTGTGATCTGGTACACATGTCACTCTTAGGCATGCAGGAACTGGTCAGAGCAAGGACAGGTCCAGGGGTCCTTCACAAGTCGCTCATTCCCTGAAGTCAGGTGTTTGGAGTCAGTGGTCTTGGAGAACATTTATGATGACCCCACCTGGTCACTCCTTAGATGTTATCTCTTGTGCTGAAAGACTCCAAAGATACCATTATCTCTTTATCCCTTACAAGGAGGACATATGCTGTTTGCATTACCAGGCATGTGTAGAGTGGGGTGGGCATGCAGGCCCTAACGAGAATAGAAGCTGGAAAAGGAACAAAGAAAAAAAAAAGGGCATCCAGTTTCCTTGTTTCAACATAAAGTAAGGGTTGAGTAAGCATTTGTCATATTGCTTTGCTGCACTTGACTGCTCTTTGAAGCCCCAAAACGAAGCTTGGATTTATGGCTGTGGTTGACCTTCAGGTCTTCTGTCCAGTAGAAGTGGGCTGCAGAGCTGCCTCATTCTTTCAACCAACCTCCTAATTACAAGAAATGGCAGAAGGTAACTTAAAGCAAAGTTAAATTGTCATCTCTAAGGTATAGTTTCAAAAGGTCCTTGTTCTGCCAAAGTGCTGGGAATGCACACACTATGCAGTGCTTTGGTTTAAAGCATTGAAAACCATAATTCTTAAAAAGAAAAAAATCTTGGGGCACTTGGGTTGCTCAGTCAGTTAAGCATCTGACTCTTGGTATCGGCTCAGGTCATGATCTCACAGTTCAGGAGTTCAAGCCCCGCATCAGTCTCTGTGCTGACAGCACAGAGCCTGCTTAGAATTCTGTCCCTGTCTCTGCCTCTCCTTTGCCCATTCTCTATCTCTGTTTCAAAATAAATAAAACTAAACTAAAAAAAAAAAAAAAACCCACTCATGTTTTGGGGGTGGGACTGCTAACAATTATCATCACACCCAGTAAGCATAAACTTTGATCAGCCATCTTAGAACTTAACCAGCCATCTTAGAACTTAAAATCATGGAATAGAGAAGAGATAGATTTTGATGGGAGCAAGAGTGTCTTTCTTTCAACAAAACTCAGGCTCTGCGGTGTGCCAGACACTGCCAAGGCCTGCATACTTGGAGATGCAGCCTGGACCCTGCATCTCCAAGGGTGAAAGGGGTGAAGGAAAAGAAAGCATCTGTAAGAAAGTGGGGGTAGGTTGTAAACATAAGGGATGCCTGAGAGACCTTTTTGCCTAGGGCAGCCTTGTGAGTGGGCTATTCATCCTTCTACCCTGGGAAATCTTGGAAAGTAATCCGGAAAGGGTTTGTTCTTCTGCAGTGTGGAAAAGTGCATCCTCCCAGTCATTGCAAGCTCGTTGGAGAGAAACAAACTCAAATCTGTTGGGAGTGACAGGTTTCTCTGGACATTCCACTCAGTGCAACTAGTCCACTCAGTGTCATTTAGTCCACTCAGTGCAACTATTAACATACCAGATTTACACCAAGTTGAACATTCACTTATCTGATCTGGAAGCGAAACTGACATGTGGAATGTCTGCTACTGCACAGCTTGTGAGAAGGAAGGGAGATGATTCGTTTTCAGAAGTACCAAATAAAAGCTGTGCTGTCTAATTAAAATAGGCTTACAACCTATTGGAAAACGTACGAGCCTCCCACCCCCACCACCTGGCCCTGCCACAATGGAGTCCCAAACCCTGACACATCGCTTTCTGGTTCTTCCCCTCTCTGTTTTGCGGGCTTTGCAATGAGCACGCGCCAGAGAACTGAAGTCTCTGCGTCACCTCAAGGAATGTATATTTGTTCCAATCAGATGACTTTTTGCCTTACATGGGCATAGGCGACATCCCGGTAAGGCTGTAACCTCTGTAGTACTCAGCCAATGAGGAACCAGGGAAGGGATTTGTATGCTAGGGGATACATTGCCTGCTGTAACTTACCCCAGTGTGCTTATCCATCAGACAGGCTCTTGCAAGAACATTGATTAAAGCCTTGCTTCATTGTGCTCCCAGTCCCTCTTTTGATTGGGTCAGTGGGCTTATTTCTCACACAGCTCAATATGGTAGCCACTGGCTACATGTGGCTATTTAAATTAATTGAAGTAAAATAAAATTTTAAGCATTTAAAAATTAAGTGAAGGGGCGCCTGGGTGGCTCAGTCGGTTAAGCCGCCGACTGCGGCTCAGGTCATGATCTCCCGGTCCGTGAGTTCAAGCCCCGCGTCGGGCTCTGTGCTGACAGCTCAGAGCCTGGAGCCTGTTTCAGATTCTGTGTCTCCCTCTCTCTGACCCTCCCCCATTCATGCTCTGTCTCTCTCTGTCTCAAAAATAAATAAACGTTAAAAAAAAAAATTAAAAAAAAAATTAAATGAAAATTCTAGTTTGTTGGTCTCACTAGTCACATTTCAAGTGTTCCATAACCACCTGTGACCAGTGGCTACCATATTGGACTGCACCCATATAAAGAACATCTATCATTGCAGAAAGTTCTCCTGGACAGCGTGGGTTTAGTACATGCCATTATTGTGCTTGTTCACTTTGTTGTGCTATGGTCTCTTATTAATTCTCCAAAATAACCCTGAAGGGTTTCATTCCCACTTTGCAGATGAGGAAAGAATTTCTGAAAGTTAAGCCATTCTCTTCTCACATAGTGGCCACTGCAGAACCTGACCAGTGGTTCAGTGAACGAACAGCTGAGCTACCAATTGAGAGGCCCAGGACTGTCTGACCCGAAAGCCCAGAAGTTCTGGCAAGACCAAGATTCTGTTCCGCTATTGGTGCATTTTAATATCAAACATTTGTGAACTTTCCCTCCTCCTTAATCTAGTTTAATGACATAATAGTAAAATACTCACAAAATATAAATAATAAAGTAAAATAATAAAATACAAATATCAAAATTACATATAAAGCGAGAGAGTATATTTCAGTTTTAAAAAGGCAAGGTAAGGGGACCCTGGGCAGCTCAGTTGTTTAAGCATCTGAGTCTTGATTTCAGCTTAGGTCGTGATCTCATGGTTAGTGAGATTGAGCCCAGCGTCAGTCTCTGTGCTGACAGCATGGAGCCAGCATGGGATTCTCGCTCTCTCTGCCTCTCTCCCACATGCGTGCATGCGCACATTTACTCAATCTCTCTTGAAATAAATAAACATTAGAAAATAATAATAAAAGGACAAGGTAAGTAAGTGGATGCCCAGATGGCATAGGTCTCTTTGGAGGTGGTAGAAATACTCTAATACAAGATTGTGGTCTTAATTGAGTTCTGTAACTTTATTAAAAATCATTGAATTGTACATTTAAAAATGTGTGAATTTAATGGTATATAAATTATGCCTTAGAAACGCTGTTGTTTTGTTTTGTTTTGTTTTTTTAAAGAGCAAGATGTAAACCCTAAAACTCTGGGGCAGCCACAAATTTAATGTTGAAAGCTGTCCAGAATTTTAGTGAGTCAAAGATTAGTTGGTGGAATTTCCTGAATTTCCCTATTGATGGTAAAAGAAGTGATGCTCTGTCTCTAACCAAACACTGGGAAATTCTGCAAGGTGTCTATTATTATCCTCATCTCACAGGGGAGGAAATTGAGAGTCAGAAAGTTAAAATAAAGTTGCCCAAGATCCACAGCCAGTGAGAACTGGCAAGAGTGTTAAATGTAACACTGTCTGGCCCACCAGCACATGGCAACACTCTCCCCTACATCGTGCCCTTTCTCTGAGAAGAAGTCCTTCCATCGCTTGACTTGAGGTCACTTTCCTTCTTCCAGGACAACGGGAAACCGATTTCCCAATGTTTCTATCAGTGTTTTGTATTTTGTACTCAAAAGGATTCCTGAAAGGCATGAATCTGTTTTCAATATTGAATAAAAGGCGGGCAGAGACGCCAAACCTTAGGTTAATGAAAAGATAGTGCGTTTCTCTCTTGATGTTCACTAAGATGCTTTTAAAATGATATATATGCATATATCTATATGCCTGTATATACACGTCTACATACAATATGCTATATATGAAGAGATTTGCAGCATTTATTTCCATTTTTATTCCTGATTTTACTTGGTTCATTGGAGACTTCAGGATGTGACTTGCAGTGGTGTCTGCTTAGGAATTTTTGAGGCGAGCCCCTGTTGTGCCTCTTGTACAGGCTTGTCTCACTTGATAAGCTGGTTAGCTCGCTCTTCACCTATTTTATGAAATGGAATTCTGGAAAATGAGAAGCTGATGGGGCTGCATTTTCCAGCTTTTGCCAGAGCTAGTAACCTTTACATCTTCACTTATATCCTCTCAGCATCTAGCGTTGTTCTCTTCTTGCCAGGTCCCTATGCCTAATCACAAATGTTTAACCATCTCTCTGGCAGTCCCTCCAACCCTCAGTTGTACTAAGCTTCCTGTAGCCCCCTCCCTTCCAGATCTTTCCTCTGGTCTGGCCTGGCACTCTCCTCTTGCCTCTTGGTGGCTCTATTGTTCTGAGTCTTTATAAATAATGCAGATCCTTTTTGTTTTCCTTTCCTTCCTTTCTCCTGGGATATGCCTCTCCTCTCTTTCACCCGGCTGAAACAAGACAAAACAAATAAATAAAAACAAGAAACCAATTCTGTACCAAGCCAGCAGAAGACGTCCATGGGCCAATTTTGGGCTCTTGACGTTGGACCTCTGTTTTCCCTAGGATCCTGAGACACAGCAGCAGTGATTTCCATATTCAAAGAATGTAGCCAGCATTGAAAGAAAAGAAAGAAAGAAAAAGAAAAAGCAGAGTAAATGCTGAAATGATGGAACAACTGTAATTGTGAAAATGGACACCCTAGTGCTTTATCTTTCCTTCAACCAATATTCTTAGAAATAGGGAAGTAAACAGAAGTTTCTGCTTTTACATATTTGGCAATAGTAGAACTTATTAAATAATTGTGAAATTTTCACAGTCTTGTTCACATTTCAAAATAAAGTTCATTGGCAGGAATCCTTGAGTTGCTTCTTGTGTGCTCAGAGATGACGGAACGCCAGGATTTGAAAAGTCGTTAAGGTTGTTTTGGGAATTAGCCGTCTCCTTATGTCAACAGTAGATTGTGTATTCTAGTCGTTCACCCCACTGCTCCAGCAGGCAGCCTGCTTGCTTGTGGCCTGTGCTCACTATTAGCCTCCCCAGCATGTTTTCAAAACAAGGCAAGCGCCTCCTTCCTGACTTCCTGCATCATAATCATGTTATAGTCCAGACATCTTCATGTAGCCAGTCCAGTACCTTAGAAAGATCTATTGCACATATCACCCTACAGCAAAGCATTCCCTAGAACTTACTCAAAACTGTCCTCATATATATTTTAGAAATGCTGTTTTCTTTCTCTCTTACTCTGGATTTTATGCATCTGGACAAAAGTTGTGTTCTAAGAGAATTTGTTTAAAAGATTGCAAGGTAGCTCTTCCCCCCCCCCCCCCCCCCCCCCAGTAATGAGGAATCTAGAGAATAGTCCGTTGCTCTGTATTTATCCATTTTGTAGGTCCAAATTTTTCCCCAGTAGGTTTGCACAGAAGAATTTGGTTATAATTTGGTTAACAAATCCATTTCCTCCATAAAGGGCCTTTTCAAAAGTGCATGGATTTGGGCACATGGTAGTTATCAAACTTAAAGTGTAATCATTTTGCAGTATATATCAAATCAAAAATATTGTATACCTTAACCTTACACAATGCTGCATGTCAATTATATTTCAACAGAGCTGGGGGAAAGCCATAGTGTTTTCTTGGCAACAAATACAATAAGAAAAATGGATACATTTCAAGATGGGCTATTATGAATATATATTATGAGTGAGTTGAAAGAATGATTAAAATCTGTTAATTTTTAATCAATGTAGAGCTGTCAGGACCAGGAAATAGGAATGAGAATGGCCATTTATTATGTGCTTACCAGATGCCAGATCCTGGAGTAAATATTTTAATATCCAGTGCAGCTCAGTGTATGTAGGGTTTGAAACTGCTGGTTTGAAGGTTGGACTACCCAAGTTTGAATCTCAGCTTCTACACTGCTACAAGGATTCAGAGAGATAAGCTGCTAGCTCTGTGCTACTATGATAGTGAGGGCTAAGTAAATATTAGCTGTTCATTATGTCTTATTCCATTTAATTCTTTGAAGTAAGCAGTGTCCCCATTGTGTGGATGAGGAGACTGAGTCTGGAGTGGCCGAAGTCACTTGCATAAGGTTTTCAAAAGTACGTTGCAGAGGCAGAATTTAGAACCAGTGTCTATCGGGTATTCTGATTAAACCTTTGATCAGGAGTTACTGTTCTAAGCTACCAGGAAAATCTGTGCTAATGGTAACATTTCTAAGCTTAGAAAAACTTTCAAAAGATCCATTTCAGCGGTCAACCATTCTTAGAGTTCTTTTCTGAGGTGGATAACAAATTCACAGCTATCTGGATTAAGCTATGCTTTTCAAAATCTGTGCATGATTTATGAAAAATGCCAAATACACCATCAATACCTCTGCTGTGTAAATGCCGTCATCTATGCAAATATCAACTGGTAATGCCAGCTTAAGGAAACTGTCACAGTGATGTTCCTTTAGCAATCAGAGGCAAACAAAGAGGTTTTTGTTTGTTTGTTTGTTTGTTTGTTTGTAACTTTTAACTAGATGCCGTAGTTCTCAGCTCTTACAGCATGAATACTGAGTGATGCTGGGCACCCCCAGTACCTTGTCACTTCTGTCAGACTGGATTTCAGTGTTGCTCAAATAGCCCTTCTAGGTTGTGTGCTTCAGTTGAGGACATCCTTGTTTTCATCCTCAAGGCTCATGGCTTAGTGGCCATAGTGACCAGGTATGGCTACTATAGGACAATGACTGAAATTTTCACAGTGAAAGAGTTCGATGGTGTGGATGCTAGAACTGGAACTCATGTACTAATGCAGGATTCTGCTTGCCTGTATTGCAACCTTAGATAAATCTATCTTCTGTAGTCCGAGATATAGGTAGAATTTAGCTCTTGTCATAAGCTGAGTCTCTTTTTCCTTTAGATGTATGTATAAGAGAATGGAATGAAACTTCAGGTCTACAAATTAATGTGAGCTTAATATAAACATAGCATAAAGCAAGAAGAATTGGGACCAAATATCACATAATTTTCATCGCAGTTCACTTCCTAACGCTTAATCTAGTCAAACTCTTTTCCTTCACAACATTCCTACCTTCCGGATCCCTCAGATGCTTCACTATATTCTGCTGTCTAAATGTATACCTGCAACAGAGGCACAGAGTGTGTGCATCAAACCCCATGCAAGTGAAAATAACTCACTCCAGGATGCTGTTATGGACGTGACAGTTTAAGAAGCTCCACGTCACCTCATTTAAACCACTGTGGGTTCTCCTTTCCAGGGTTCAGCGGATTCCTACACGAGCAGGCCGTCTGACTCCGATGTCTCTTTGGAAGAGGATCGGGAAGCGATTCGGCAAGAGAGAGAGCAACAAGCCGCTATCCAGCTTGAGAGAGCAAAGGTGACTTTCTTGCCCCTCTTGGGTTCCAAAGTGTCATGTTGCTCAGCAGGTATCAGCTGCTCTTCCCCTGCCTCAAATTCCTCTGGAACAGTCATTTTAGGATCATCCTAATGAGGCACCAGATTTCAAGGCTCCCTGATCCATTCATCCCCTAAGAGAGGTTAGTAACTTTCCCAGGGGGCCATTTCCTGAGGTACAGACCCTTCTTCACCCTTTGTGTTAGGTTTGGGGCTGAATTATCGGCTATATTCCAACTTCACGGTTGTGGCTAATATTAAGCATGCCGCTCCCAGTGTTGGCAGAGAGCCTCCTAAGGTACAGGTTCTCTATCTGTTCCTGACCCCTCATTGTCCGTGACCTCAGCCTTCATTACAGGCTACATGTGCACTATTGTTCTGTGGGTTTCCCTGTGGGTCTCTCTACCAGTTGCCTCTTGGTTTCAGCCTCCTGTCTCAAGTTCAGGGTGAAGTTCAGAGCTTTGAACAACTACTAGCATTTCAGCAAAGATGAGCAGTAGAAGGCATTGCCGAACTTCAGATATCACACAAAAGGATGACCCCCCCCCACCTCCAGCCCCAAATCTCTGTACCCACAAGAGGCCACAGGAGCAAATTGCATTTTTGAATCTTAGAATCGGAAGAGTCACTAGAGATCTCCCATTCTGTGTCTCTCAAACTTCTTGTTTTTGTTTTTTAGCGTAGAATTCCTTTTGTCAGATGAGGTTTTATGCATAATAGCAAAATATAAGACAGGGGTCATGGCCAGCTTATCTTCCTTGCCTTCCATGACAGACTTCTTAAAGCATATTGATCCAATCTTTCTTATTTTTAGAAGAAAAACTGAAACTCAAATAATATGAATTCCTTCCTTTTTCTGTTTTTATAATAAAATCTTTATGAGAGTAGTAAGAGGAGAACGAGGCGTCTTCATTTGCTGTAACACCCATGCTGTCTGTGCTCGGTTAGCCAAGGGGGGTTTGGGGTGGTGCCCGTGAAAGTGAGACCCTAGCTGGGGTCTCCCCTCAGCTGTTGCCCCCCAGTCACGTTCTCAGCACAAACAATGAGCCACTAACAAAGTAGCCCCAGATTGCAGGAACCTCGTGTTCTCATTTGTGGCTAATTTTTGTTTTAGTTTTCTTTCAGAGTGTTTTGTGGCCTCTGTGGTCACCCAGATGGCGGCCAGAGTGCCGTCAGCTCAGGCTGTTGGTTTGCTTAGCCTCTGTGAGGCTGCACCAGCCTAAGCACTTTGCCAAGGAGGAATTTGTCTCAACAGAGTTTCAGAACCGGCTTTTGTTACCTAGAGAGAAGATGATGTTTGTCCTTGCTGTCTACCCCCTGAATGGCCTTTCTTTTTTCCTGGCAGGACAAGGTATTCTACTGAGTGAGATCCCACAGGTTTTCAGAAATAGGAGGCTATTTCAAAACTATTTATTTTACTCCCACCACCACCATTTAATGTAAGACCTAGCACACGTTTCCTGTATCCCAAGGGGCACCGGTTATCATTTTAAAAAACAAACATAAGCTTAGGACCAGAGGAGAAAGCAGAGAGCCTCTTTCCATCTTTCCATCTGTCCCCAATACTTTAGGGTAGGATTCTGTCTTTAGGATGCTGGAAAGTACCACAGAGGGGGGAAATGGTTGGGCTGATCTGGTTGAATCACCGTTAGAGTCATTGCTACAAATTTCTCTATGCTGCCAGGGAACCCATTGGAGACACCTGTTTGAAAAGTGGTTTCCCTTCCGGCCTGGTACTATCAATTATCGTATTATACTTTTCAATATGAAAAATCCTGCTCTGTCTTCCTCCCCCATCCTCACACCATGGCTCTGCCCGAAGTCCAAGCCTGTAGCATTTGCTGTGAAGACGAACGTGAGCTACTGTGGTGCGTTGGATGAGGATGTGCCTGTTCCAAGCACGGCCATCTCCTTTGATGCCAAGGACTTTCTCCACATTAAAGAGGTAAATGTAGGATTCTCTGCAACTGCCACAAGGCCAGAGCTCGAATCCGCTCTGTGCCAAACTAGAGAGGAACCCTGAGGAACTGCCAATGTGTTACCTCATTTAATTTGCTGGGCTTTCCAAATCCATTCATTCTCACTGAGATTTAGAAGACTGACATCATCGCTTGCATTATCACACATTGAGAATATTGGATCACCGTCATCATAGGATGGATTTAAGACAGACCTGTGGTCTCCTGGTCACCTTTTAACCACCTTGTATGACTGCAGAGCCACAGATCTATGGATCCAACTTAGGGAAACGTGAATTTGGTGGCATGGCGCCCTACTCATGAGGCACCATTTACAAGGGATATTTTAATTATAAACATCTGTGCTGTAATCCTGTGGACCTTGACCTTGGAACTGACACTAGACATTATAATCATTAGAGTATTAAAGCTAAGAAGAGGGCAGAGGACTTTGGGGAAACAGAAAGCTTAAAGGATTGAGCAGTACAAGGAGGACTTGAGGCCTTGCAACTTGAAAGGTGGAATAATTACATCAAAAACTTCCGTTTAGTCACCCTAAATTGAAATCCTACTTCATCTCAGACATTGTGCGGGGCACTGAGCGATTGGAGATGAAGGCTCACTGTCCCCACTGCCCGGGAGCTCCGAATCTGGTGGAAAAGACTAAGAGGCTCCTAGTTTCTGCCAAGGATGACAAATTCTATTATAGTAAAACTAAATGGGTGTTGTGGGAGCCTGAAGAAGGAGAAGGAGGGACCACCTGGCTGGTGGGGAGGAGGATCACAGGGCCAGAGAGCTCTACACAAGTGGTAAAGCCTGAGGACATTCAGGCTGGGTGGGATGGGGGTGGCATCTGGTGGAAGGGACAGCCAGGAGCATTGCAGCATGGCTGGAGGGCAGTAAGTAGGGAGTGGTGCAGGGGATGAGCCAGGTCTCAGAGGCAGGGGCCTGATAAGAAAAGACCTCTTTGGCCCTGACAAGAAAACTGGACTTTATCACCAGGCAGTGGGCTGAAGAGGAATTTTAAATAATGGACAGTTACAACCAGCCTTGGATCTTAGCATAATAACTCTGATGGTCCAGGGAGTATTGTAGAGGCTGAACTAAGGTTGCAGCAGAGAGGCTGGAGAGAGGGAGCCGCTTGGAGGGAGAATGATGAGACAGACAGACAGGATTGGGAGACTTCACATGAGGAAGGGATATCAGAGAAAGCGAAATAGAAAGGAAGGATGGAGAAAGGCTTTACAGCTTGCTAGAAAGGGTAGATGGGCAGTGTCAGCTTTCAAAATAAAGAAGGCAGAGAAGGGAGACGCCTGTTGCAGGGTGGATGTGGTTATGAATTGGCTTTTAGGTACACTGTGTCTGGGGTACTCTGAAACCCCTGTGAAGACACTTAATAGGCCTTTGGGGCGCCTGGGTGGCTTAGGTAATGATTTCACGGTTCGTGGGTTCGAGCCCCATGTTAGGCTCTGTGCTGACAGTTTGGAGACTGGCACCTGCTTTGGATTCTGTGTCTCCTTCTCTCTCTGTCTCTCCCTCCACCTCAAAAATAAGTAAACATTAATTTTTTTTTAAAAAAAAGACACTTAATAGGCCTTTACCCACATAATCTGAAGGCCAGAGGAGAGGAACTGCAATTTGCTCTTCCTAAATGCTTTGAGTTGAAAAGGAGAATGCATTCTTGCCAGAGAAAAGTAACATAGAATTGAAGGAGTGTTTTTAAATTTGTATTTGTTTTTATTAAAAAAATTTTTTTTTACTTTTTTAAAAAACTAATTAACTTATTTATTGTTTAGTTTGCAACCAAGTTAGTTAGCATATAGTGCAACAATGATTCCAGGAGTAGATTCCTTAATGCCCCTTACCCATGTAGCCCATCCCCCCTTCCACACCCCCCCCCAATAACCCTCTGTTTGTTCTCCATATTTAAGAGTTTCTTATGTTTTGTCCCCCTCCCTGTTTTTATATGATTTTTACTTCACTTCCCTTATGTTCATCTGTTTTGTATCTTAAAGTCCTCATATGAATGAAGTCACATTATATTTGTTTTCCTCTGACTAATTTCACTTAGCATAATATCGTCTAGTTCCATCCATGTAGTTGCAAATGACAACATCTCATTCTTTTAATTGCTGAGTAATATTCCATATTGTGTGTGTGTGTGTGTGTGTGTACCACATCTTCTTTATCCATTCATCCATCAGTGGACATTTGGGCTCTTTCCATACTTTGGCTATTGTTGATAGCAGTGCTATAAACATGGGGGTGCATGGGTCCCTTTGAAACAGCACACCTGTATCCCTTGGATAATGCCTAGTAGTGCAATTGCTGGGTCGTAGGGTAGTTCTATTTTTAATTTTTTGAGGAACCTCCATACTGTTTTCCAGAGTGGCTGCACCAGTTTACATTCCCACCAGCAGTGCAAAAGAGATCCTCTCTCTCCCATCCTTGCCAACATCTGTTGTTTCCTGAGTTATTAATGTAGCCATTCTGACAGGTGTGAGGTGGTATCTCATTGTGGTTTTGATTTGTATTTCCCTGATGATGAGTGATGTTGAGCATTTTTTCATGTGTTGTTTGGATGTCTTCTTTGGAGAAGTGTCTATTCATGTCTTTTGCCCATTTCTTCACTGGATTATTTATTTCTTGGGTGTTGAGTTTGATAAGCTCCTTATAGATTTTGGATACTAACCCTTTATCTGATATGTCATTTGCAAATATCTTCTCCCCTTCTGTCAGTTGCCTTTTAGTTTTACTGATTGTTTCCTTTGCTGTGTAGAAGCTTTTTATTTTGATGGTTTGAGGTCCCAATAGTTCATTTTTGCTTTTGTTTCCCTTGCCTCTGGAGACGTGTTAAGTACGAAGTTGCTGTGGCCGAGGTCAAAGAGGTTTTTGCCTGCTTTCTCCTCAAGGATTTTGATGGCTTCCTGTCTTACATTGAGGTCTTTCATCCATTTTGTGTTGATTTTTGTGTATGGTGTAAGAAAGTGGTCCAGGTTTATTTTTCTAAATGTCGCTGTCCAGTTTTCTCAGCACCATTTGCTGAAGCGATTGTCTTTATCCCATTGGATATTCTTTCCTGCTTTGTCAAAGATTAGTTGGCCATATGTTTGTGGGTCCATTTCTGGGTTCTCTATTCTGTCCCATTGATCTGAGTATCTGTTTTTGTGCCTCCCCCCAAATTTTTTTATTGTTTATTCATTTTTGAGAGAAAGAGAGAGT
Source organism: Panthera leo (assembly GCF_018350215.1). Lineage (NCBI taxonomy): Eukaryota > Metazoa > Chordata > Mammalia > Carnivora > Felidae > Panthera > Panthera leo. Next base: position 141,536,173 of record NC_056686.1, on the reverse strand, counting down.
ATGTGTGAATGGGGAAGGGGCAGAGAGAGAGGAAGACACAGAATCTGAAGCAGGCTCCAGGCTCTGAGCTGTCAGCACAGAGCCCAACGCAGGGCTCAAATTCATGAACCATAAGATCATGACCTGAGGCAAAGTCGGAAGCTTAACCCACTGAGCCACACAGGCTCCCCTGTTTTTTAGTTAAACAGGGAAGATTTCAGCATGTTTCCCATGCTGAGATAATGAACCTAGTGAAATATATTGGATGGAAAAACCATCACTGATTGAATGAGGGGCTGGGATGGGCGGCGGTGGGGGGGGGGTGAGGATGGCATCTGGGAGATGGTCACAAGAACTAGGTCAAGTCAGGAGCACAGTCTTGCCTTTCTTGTTCTGCACAGGACTTCCCAGTCGGACTCAGGGGCTTAACATCAGAAGGCATGTAGGCTTGCTGGTCTCCAGTGACACTGCTTAGAGGGAGGTGTTAGAAACTGGGTCTTAGGAAAGAGTGTATAGGGGGAACAGTAAAGTGAAACAGGAGTGTGGTCAACATAAACCTATCACTCCAGGTTGCTGAGATACCTGCACTTATCCCACAGTCTAAAACGTGATGTGCATGGTAAATATGTAACAATTTTGAAAATCATTGTCTTTGAAACTCTGCATTCTAGGGGCACTTGTACCCCAACGTTTATAGCAGCACTCTCAACAATAGCCAAATTGTGGAAAGAGCCTAAATGTCCATCAACCGATGAATGGATAAAGAAATTGTGGTTTATATACACAATGGAGTACTACATGGCAATGAGAAAGAACGAAATATGGCCCTTTGTAGCAACGTGGATGGAACTGGAGAGTGTTATGCTAAGTAAAATAAGCCATACAGAGAAAGACACATACCATATGTTTTCACTCTTATGTGAATCCTGAGAAACTTAACAGAAACCAATGGGGGAGGGGAAGAAAAAAAAAAAAAGAGGTTAGAGTGGGAGAGAGCCAAAGCATAAGAGACTCTTAAAAACTGAGAACAAACTGAGGGTTGATGGGGGGGGTGGGAAGGCGGGGAGGGTAGGTGATGGGTATTGAAGAGAGAATCTTTTGGGATGAGCACTGGGTGTTGTATGGAAACCAATTTGACAATAAATTTCATAAAAAAAAAAAAAGAAAGAAACTCTGCATTCTAAGATGGCATTATTGACACCAAGACGTACATAGTTTTAACATTTTAACCACTTGATAGCAAGTAGGTCAAACATCTGGATGTCTACAGATGTCTCTCTTTGCTGTGCCCATGTGAGCTGGCTGAGGCTCTACATTTGTTCCTTTGTTAAGTTACTCGTTCAAGATATAGTTCTTGAACATTTAGTATGTGCCAGGCCCTGGCAGATGTTGTCTGACAGCTATAAAAAAAGCAGACAGATTTCCTTCCCTCATGGACTTAAATTCTAGTGGGGAGACAGATAATGAACAAATACTTCCAAATTGTGTCTTTGGGGAAAAAATGAAGCAGATGCTAAAAAAAATTAAAATATAGGGATGAGGAGGTTATATATACTTTTAAATACAGAGGTGACCAGAGAAGGCCTTTTAAAGAACATGACTGTTAAGCAGACACCTGAGGGATGAAGAGGAGCCAGCATTAAAACGATTAAAAGGAGGCCTTCTAGGGAAAGGAAACACTATGTGCAAAGGCCCTGTAGTAGGAAAATAGCCTGGCACAATCAGTTAACTAGAAGAAGGCCATATGGCTGGAATGCAATAAACAAGGGACCTAGTAGTAGGAGACAGTTATAGAACTAAGTGGGGCACAGGTCAAGGAGAACCTTAAAGTGATCATGAGACCAGATTTTATTCTAAGTGGAATGAGAAGCCATTGAAGACTTTTTTTTTTTAATGTTTACTTATGTTTGAGAGACAGAGAGAAAGGGAGACACAGTGCGGGCAGGGGAGCGGCCGGGTGAGAGGGAGACATAGAATCCAAAGCAGGCTTCAGGCTCTGAGCTGTCAGCACAGGGCCCGATGTGGGACCCAAACTCACAAACGGTGAGATCATGACCTGAACCGAAGTTGGACGCTTAACCGACTGAGCCACCCAGGCGCCCCACCATTGAAAACTTTAAAAGCAGAAGAATGGGATGAATTTATTATTTTTTTAAAGCTACTCTGATTGTTATAGAGACCACGGATTGGAGTGGGATAAGTATGGAATCAGGGAGCCCATTAGAACCATTCTCAGTGAGAGATAATGGAATTGAGCCAGCATTACAGCAGTGAGATGGAAAGAAGTAGACCGATTTGAGATCTATTGCAGACATTCAATGAAGAGTGCTGGTGATGGGTCAGGTGTAGAAACTAAGATTGAGGGAGAAATCCAGCATGATCAAGGAAATCAAGGTTTATGAATTGATCAATAGGGATGGAGATGATGAGGGTGGGAAGAGGACAGATGAGGAGTGGACATCTCAATGGAGATATCAAGTAGAAGTTAGATATAAGAATCTGGAGCTCCAAGGAAAAGAGTTGGGCCAAAGATGTAAATTTAGATCATTAGTTTGTGTGGGTCAATGATCAAAGTCACTTAAGGGAGATTAGAGGGAGAAGAGAAGGCAGCCGGGCATCAAACCCGAAGGAATTCCATTCTGCAGAGGTGGGCTATGTGAAATGACTCAACAAATAAGGAAACTGAAGAGGAGAAACCTGAGATATAGGACGAAAACCAGGACAGAGCCATATGGAGACATCAAGAGAGGAGTGTGTACAAAAGGAGGAAGAAGTCAGCCGTAGTGAATGGTGTCACACGTTGCCTAAGATGAGGAGTGAGGAATGAACGTTGGATCGGCAACATGGTGGTCAGTGGCATGGAAGTCACTGGGACCATGGTCTGGAAGCCAAATGAAAGGGGATGAAGTGGGAAGGGGGTTAGGAAGTATGTTTAGTAAACATAGACCATGCTTTCAAGGAAGCTGACACAGACCAGGTAGTGGACTGAGGAGGATGTGAAGTCAAAAGAGGTTTTCTTTGAGAGAGAAGCGCTTGGAGCACCTGCACAGGCTGATATTAACAAACAGAGAGAGGGAAAGGTTGATGGGAAAGGAAAGATAGGCAATGGAGTAAAGTTTTTGGGGAGCCAAGAAGGGTGGGATCCAGACCCTGAATAGGGGAGAGAGATTTTTGACAGCAGGGTATCCACTTACTTATTGCAACACGCAGGGAAAGGATGGGTGAAGGCACAGACAGTTCAGAGCCTTGGTAACAGGAAGCTGGGGTAGCATTGACTTGATGGGTAACAGGAAGCTGGGGTAGCATTGACTTGATGGCTTCTGCATTCTCAAGGTGTATGTGGTGAGGATATCCATATTTGCCTAGTAGACGGGGACTCTCAGCCTGAAACATGTGCCCCAGCCTCTGAATGGTTAAGTTGATTGTCTCACCGTTTCCACCAAAAATGACCAAACCATGCTCATTAGTCACTAACACCCCTTGCTTCAAAGGAGAAGCAGAATTTTAAAAGGTAAGAGGTTCTCACATATTTATCCATACCCACTCACACCTGCATTCCAATCTTGCTGTACTTTATTGCTTTCCTCCATGCCATCAATATTCTCCATTTGTCTCGTTGGTTGCTTTTTGATCTACATGTCTCTTGATCAGTGACTTTCTCTTCACACAGGCAGGTGGATGGATGGTATTGAGCTGGTAATCCTATGTGGATTAGAGCCACTTGTTTTCAGAGCTTGTGATAACAGATAAGAAAACATCTTAGAAAGAGAAAGTGCTAATCATGTTAGGGAGATGAAAATGAGAAGGACTGGAGCAACACTAAGGTGACCTCCCCAGAACGCTGGCACAAGCTCCTGGAACATCCACATTTGCACACATTTGTGTAATCAGGTTGTAGCCTCCTCTCTCATCTGTCATCTAGAAAGCCATCTCTCATGCACTGTTTTAAACACTTTTTTCAGTAATGAGAAGCTTAACCTTAAAGAAAAGCTACAGTTCTGCTTATCACACACACCAAATGACGAGTGTGTTAAGCTCCTGAATGTACTTAGCAACTTCCCGCCCGGTAGCTCAAAGAATTTTTCATTTACGTTGAGCCAGATTATCACCGAGCTTTCACTGTTTCCTAGAACTAGGCTAAAACAGGTTGGGAAGTTGCCATTAACCATTTCAGGAAGCCCTTTAAGGTCACTTGGGTATCATTTAATAAATTAGCGTTCTAGCAGGCTCAGTTAAAGTTCAGGAAATAACTTAAACCCTAGGATACTCTGACTCATAGTCTGCTTTGTCCCCACCACAATAAGATTTGAATTCCAGACCTGTGCACCAAAGATTCTAAAAGGGCTCTCTTGCCTTTTGTTAATTCCAAAATAAATAGGCCTGTTATTTCAGCCCTGTTATCCTGAAATAAAAGATGGGAAGATAGAAAAACCACGACTTAGATTGTTCAAGATTTTATATTAGGTCAACTCACATTTCTTCAGTGCAGTCTCATACTACATGCCATGCATGCCTCATGTAGGAGCTGTGTGCATAATAAAGGCCAAATCCCTAAGGCATATCATTTTGCTTTTGAGTGTGAGGCTGTTGCTGAGAATTACTCAAAGCTATGCAGAATTTCATGCTGCAGTGAGTTAATGAAACCATCCATTCCTCCTTCACAGTGTATCAATGTCATATACACATAAATTTCCCTTTTCTCTGAGCTAAACAAAGTGTACTACATATAGTTTTTCATTTTGAAAAAAAGCAGATACTTTTTGGATCAAAAAGAGAGAGAATTACCTTGCCCCACGCTGATGAAGACAAGAGTTTTTGGAATCATCTCTGGAGGATGTAAACAATAGGACTGATACCTGCATTCTAAAAATCATCTACCTGAAACCTTCCTTTGAGGCAGGTGGCTTGGATTAAATATACCTTCTGATTTAGGCTCCAGCAAATCTGTATTTCCAAATACAATTTTGCTGACCCACCGAATAGGATCACGTTCACAGAGTCTTACCCCATATTGGCTGAAGCAGTTGTGTGGGTTTGTTTTCTGAATTTATGTGTCATGGAACTTTATAGAAATGGAAATCCTGGTTTTTCTATTGAACTTCAGGCCATCTGGATATTGTTTCAAAAATTCCACATATATACAATATATTTCTTTTGTAAGAGTAACCTTTTTCAGCAGGTAGTGAGATGGACCTTAGTTTGTAAACCTGTGTTTGGAAGATTACAGTTCTCCAATGAGAGTAGATTACAGACAATATTGTGGAATCTTTACCTGAAACTTTTCGACAAATAACAGACAGTTGAGTGTATTTCATCTCAGACTTGTCTGTCTTGTTCTCCAGGGTTCCAATTACATTGATGCATAATTATCCCTATACTATCTATTCCTTAAGACTTGGCTAGGGCTTCTTGACAAGGACCAAAGGAATCCAAAGATTAGGATCCAACTTTAGTCCAGGGATTGGAAAACTGTGGCCTGCAGGCTGATTAGAGCCTGCTGTCTTTTTTGGAAAGAAAAGGTTAACTGAACCATAGGAAATGCTTATTTGTTTACGTATTGTCTATAGCCACTAACATGTGACAATAGCAGATTTAAGTAGTTGCGCCAGAAACCATGTGGCCTCCAAAGCCTAAAATATTTACTATCTGGGCCTTTAGATACAAAGGTTGTAGACTTTGGCTTTAGTCGATACATGTTCTGATATGTATAACATAGTATAATATAATGTAGTGTGTATATATAATATAGTATAGTATAATGTAAAGAGTATTTTTGGTTCTTCTCACCCCCAGAAATTAATTAATGGAATGTGAAGATAAGTGAATTACTATTGATAGCAGTTTTATTTCTGCATTCCAGAAATACAACAATGATTGGTGGATAGGAAGACTGGTGAAAGAGGGCTGTGAGATTGGCTTCATCCCAAGTCCACTTAGACTGGAGAATATACGGATTCAGCAAGAACAAAAAAGGGGACGTTTTCACGGAGGGTAAGGCTCCTTCCTTCTTAGAAACTTATTTTGGGAGGTGAGTAGAAAAATACGATGATGTTTTCAAGTTTGCTCATCAGGTTAAATATGTATGCTTTGAGAGTAAAAGGTACTTTTCTGTGTATGAGGTGTTTCTGACATTGACACAGAGGGGTTTCAGGGAGTTCATTGTCCCCCCTGCATGTAAAGTCTCACCTCATTGGCATCACCATGAATTCCACAGCGGAGACTTTTCTGTGGCCTCAGCAAACCCTGCTTGGAGATTAAGAGGTCTCCTCCGTGATGGTCACAGGGCATTCTTTCTCAGTACAGTAAGTGGGAACCTGACCTGACCTGGCATCAGGGCTCTTCCTGGTTAACTTTCAGAGACCCTCTGTCAAGCGGGCATGTAATGCAGTGGTACATATGGTACCATCCCAGGGCTAGAGGTTGCCTCCACCCCACGGCATCTACCATCTCTTGATAATGGAGTGAAGATTCTGTCTAACTTCAGATGAATCAACCTGTAGTACACTAAAGAAATAGCTACAAAAATCTCAGAGTGCAGGTGTTTGTAGGTCCCAAGGATACAAACAAAGCCTGAGAAAAGAGAAATCAGAATCATCCTGAGCCTGCATATATTGAGAACCTACAATGAAGCATGAATTTAATAAGTGTTATCATTTTTTGAAAGACCTAAAATAGAAGCAGTTCTTTCTCTTGACTCTCACTTCCTTTTTCTGTTGGATCCTTTTCTGCTTCAAAAACTCCTGTGTTCTTAAGGGGCCCTTTGCCTTTGTCTTAAAGGGAACTTCTTAATTATGATAAAACATCACAAAAGTACAGTTAGCCCCACTTTTAATTGCCAATCTTCTTTAGTATATAACATGCCTATAATATTATTAATTATTAATTCTTCTTATCCCTTCTTCTCTTGACTGTTTTGTCTCGATTGCTGCTCCTTAAATGCATGAGGAACACACGTTCCTGCTTTAGGACCTCTGCACCTGCTAGTTTTTTTTTCTTATTGGAACACTTTGCTTCATATTTCCACCAGCTCACTCCTTCATCTGCTTCAGATCTTTGTTAAATATAATCTTTTCAGTGACCCCTTTTCTGCCACCATCTTTAAAATTGTACCCACTTCCCTTCCCTTACTTCCTATCTCTCTCCTTGACTTCGTTTTCCGTATTGCAGTTATTACTGTCAGAAATACGATGTATTTACCTGTTCATCTGTTTGATAGTGATATCTCCCACTAAAATCTGTCTCTGGGAGGAAGGGATTTTGTCTTTCCCCCCTACTGTTGTATTCCTAGTTTCTAGAACAGTGGATGCTCAATAAATATTTGTTGAATGAAATAATAAATGAATTTTTATCATTTCCAAAATTGTTATTTTATTATTATTTTATTATGTTATTATGTACTTTTGAATAAAAGCTTTTTTTTTTTTTTTTTTTTGTGGCAGGCCAGGAGTAAAACCAAGAGCTCACAGACATGATCTTATACAACCCTGTGAGGTGTAACTTTTTCTGTAGATAGGGCAACTAAGGCTCAAAGACATGAAATACGATGTGCCAAGCTACCACAACTAGTAAGGGGAAAAGCCAGGATGAGAAATTAGATAGTTCTGACCTAAGGACCATACTCTCAAGCATAAAAGGGAAGAACACTAGGAAGGTAGGCTCCCAAGGGACTCTGTGGGCTTCTGGGAAGCTTCCAAAGCAGCAAGAGGAGACTGATGGAACAATTGCCCAATAGGTCACAACTAATGTTTTTTGTGACCAAATCCTTACCTTTTTTTTTTTTTAATTCTGACTCCCATAAAATCACTTTAAAAATTTATTTTTAAAGTTTATTTTGAGAGAGAGCTCACACACGTGAGTAGGGGAAGGGCAAAGAGAGAGGGAGAGACAGAATCTCAGTCAGGCTTCGCACTATCGGTGTGGAGCCCAATGAGGGGCTCGAACCCAGAACAGTAAGATCATTACCTGAGTCGAAATCAAGAGTCAGATGCTTAACCAACTGAGCCATCCAGGCACCACCCAATAAAATCACTTTTAAAAGGAAATGTTTTTTTCTAGGTCTTACAGCTGTTTTGAGCTGTGTTTGACATCCGACTGGTGCATTGGTGACTGGTATTAAGCATCAGTTCACAAGAGTGTTTCTGTCAGTGATTTTTTCTGCCTAATTTCTGTATTGAATAACTAGGAGAGATATTTATGCATAGTATTTCTAGGTCCAGTTTGTTCCCCACCTTCTCTAAGAAATATGTCAAAGAAAACATGTGGACAGATTCTTGAAGTTCTTCTCCAAGGCAGGATTTGGTGTGTTTTGAATTATTTAGTAGGATTTAGGCCAAAGAAAGCTTTGTACTCTCAAGTTCTATTTTCAAGGAATCTGGGGAATGAGTCCTAAGTTCCTTTTCTCTATCCTAGGAAATCCAGTGGAAATTCTTCTTCAAGTCTTGGAGAAATGGTATCAGGAACATTTCGAGCAACACCCACATCAGCAGGTAAGGGTTTTAGGGGTTTTTTTAATGGAATGTTTTTTTTTCCCCCCTTAGGATTTGAACATACACACAAGTAGTTTTACTAATTTGGAAATAATTTAAGGCTTTGATTTAAAAATTCTTCTACTTAACTCTTCATTGCTCATTTGCTTTCTATAGTAATTTGATTTGATTTAAAGGGTACTTGTGAAACTAAAAATTCAAATCATTACAATCTGATTCTGAAAAATCTTGTTTACCCCCCAGAGCCAGTAACTGTCCATTGTGCAGACCAATCTGAAGCAAGTTCATTATTCCACCCAAGAACCCAACAGACTTTAAGATGGTGAAAGCCAATTAAAAAAGAAAAAAAAAAGTTGTAGACTCTCAAGAAAATGCTCTATTTCAGTCTCCATGGGGAACTTTAAGATGGTACAGCCTGGGCTGTGGAGACTGGAAAGGTTGAAGCAGCAAATGGGCCCAGATGACCTCATTTCTGTTTGGAAAGCAGATAACCAAGCCCTGGAATTAATGGAAATGAAGGGACAGTGGTGGTCCAATCAAGAGTTGTTATATATTTGATAATTATGGAGACATTCAAGCAGGAATTTTCCTTCTACCACATTCCCTGACTCCTATAGTCTAATTTCTTCTGGCCCAGAATTGATGCTGCATTAGGGCATCCAGTATTACCAACTCAGAAGGGCAAGTGTAAGGTCTAGCCTGGCCTACCGTAACTGCAGGAAACGGGATTGGTTCTGGAGTAGTGCTGAGTGCTGGGTCCTTGTTTGGGTGGATCTTTCCTCATATCCTGTGCTCTGAACTGAACTAGATCTCTGGGTTGTCCCCAGATGGACTGGACCCACTTTGATGGCCAAACAAAACCAGTTTAAACAAAATCAGTTTAATCAGGTATCAAATGTATTTTGCCTCATCCCCATTTGTTGGACATTTAGGTCATTACAAACCTATTACACTATTACAAACAAGAAAGAACAGGAATAAATGGTTATAAATTTATTTGAAATTAAGAACAGCATAGTAGGAAAAATATGTCACTATCCTGGAAAGTAGGCAAAAACTTAACGAACACACAAAGGACTGCAGAATTTTCTCCTGGTTCATCAAAATTACAAATCCAAAAATAACTCCTGATTAAGGTGATGATCATTTTTACCCAAATCGTCGTTCTTAATTCCTTTTTATCAAATTGTATTTGTCCAAGTTGTTCTCAGCCACACTGTATGCTGTGTGTGGCAGGAAACAACCTATGGCCCATGGCTGGCCCAGAATTTCTAGTGTTTTCATGCAGTCCACCCTCCACACCCAACATGAAATCAGGATATAAGGTCATTCGTACGGGGAGAAGTTGTCTGTTTCATTTGTCTTCAAAATCGTCTCGTCCAGAATGAAATAATAGAGTAGTTCTCCACAGAGTGGGTAATAGTGACATGATGAGAATTATAAGGACAAATTGGTACATTCTTCCATCTTTTAAAATCATGTACTATCATTTACAGAGATTACGTATTTTGATATGGCTCTCATTGTTGTCTTTTAGCAAAACAGAAGCAAAAAGTGGTAAGTTGTGTTTCCTTTTTAAATCTTCCTTTAAGGTTTCTATCCGCACGTGCCTGCAATGTTCCATTTCAGTGACCCAAATGGCTATAAAATAAGGGATGAGCCTCCTTGGTGGGGACCTGTGGTAATCATTTTGTGTTCGACCTGAGAATTACGATTGCTATGGCTTTTGAGAAGGCATGCTTATCCTCACCTTGTCATGCTGTCCAATCATCTTTTTCAGACGGAGCACATCCCTCCTTATGATGTTGTGCCATCCATGCGTCCGGTGGTGTTAGTGGGGCCGTCACTGAAGGGTTATGAGGTACAAATACCAGTCTGTTATGCTTCAGTCCTTGATCAAGAACCTAGGAGACAGCCTTGGGAGCTTGCTCCTCTAGGGTCTGCTTACAGAGAGGTACCGATGGGGCCAATTCTCCACATGTGAAGGCGGGTGGCACAGCATGGGGCTCATGTGGCCCTTCACTCTTTCTTCCCTCTCTGGCACGCTTCTCATCTTATATGTATCACTTTGTTTAGAAATACATCCCTTAAAACCTTTATGATGGAAAGTTGTGGTCAAAGGTTTCCTCTGCATTAAATTCAAAGTGAAGGACTATGTAGTCTCAACCATTCCCGTTACTGTTGGAAATAATCAAGTATGGGAGCACCTGGCTGGCTCAGTGGTAGAGCATGCAACTCTTGATCTCAGGGTGGTGAGTTCAAGCCCCATGCTGTAGAGTTTACGTAAAACTAAATAAATAAATAAATACATAAATACATAAATGCGTAAATAAATAAATGAGTATGAACAGCACAAGAGAACAATGTAGGCAATCTTCCAGCAAACTTAAACCTTCAAAGCACCAACAAACCTCACCTTGCTGGGTGCTCAACATGATGCCATACCCCACCAAATATTTCTCTCATTTATTTCAAAGACACATAGAAGGGAAAAATTGTCCACGAAAGTATTAATGAACTTGTTCAGAGATTAAACAATACCATGTAAGAAGGAAAAGAGTGAAGGCTTTAGAAGTACTATGTTTCGGGTGTTTCCATTTTGATTTCGTGCTAGCATAGATAAAACTAGGTGGGGTGGGACATTAAAATGTGTCTCCTTCCTTCCTCTCCCCCTTCCCTTCGCTTCTCAGTGGGGAATGTCCGAGGAAAAGCAGGCGAGTGATCTGTAGGAATGGAGAATTTCTACCAGCATGCACAGACTAGCAGGTGGCCAAGCCCAGGGCTGGCTGCAGGAGTTCTAGCTGGTCCTCACTGGAGGCAAGCACCCATTCGGGCGAGCCAAGGACAGGCAGCACTTGCGAGCAAAGCCAGCCTATTGTGGTCTCTTGGCTGCAGTTCTATCACCTAATAAGGGAAGGGAGTCTGCCTTAGGTCTAGTGAACACTGCTGGCTCGTTCAACACCCTAGAGGACAACCAAGGGGGAAACTTGAGTAAGTGTAAGTGGTTAAGCATGAAAAACACCTTCCAGGACAACCTGCCCTACCCCTCAGAGACAACAGGCTGTGTGAGGTCTTTGCTCAGACAAAGTGCCCTTCCCTTCCACCTCTCTCACTTTTGACTTCTCTCTCTCTCTGTCTCTCTGCGTGTGTTTGCCTCATTCTTTTTTTCTCACCTCTGCAAAGGTAACAGACATGATGCAGAAAGCCCTCTTTGATTTCCTGAAGCACAGGTTTGATGGGAGGTGAGACATACAGATGTTTTTGTATTTTTATTTTCCTTTAACCGAACGTGTATGATAAATTGATTTGTGCATCTGTGTTTCCAGCGATTGCAGAAGTTCTCTAATTAAAAGTTAACTCAGTATTCAGGGAAGAATACAATGAGAGAATTCTGAAGATATGAAGTTATGAAGTATAGCATTGAATCCCTAAGGGAGAAAGGACCTTGAGAAGGAAAATAACCCATTTGTTTTAATTAAATGTATGTGTTTGTCTTTATTCCTTGCTTGTTAGTGAATTCATATCAAACTTATTTTTATGAAATATATTAATGAAAATATAGAATATTTTGATAAATGTGGTGGCTTGCTGGTCAAGCTGGTAGTAGCACTTGGGAACTGTGCGTGCGTATGTTTGTGTGCGTGCATATATGTGTGTGTGTGTGTATGCATGTACGTGTGTATCATATGAAGGTGTAAAGTGCTGTGTTTTCTCAGAAGTAGAGTGCAAGAAATGTTTTCATCATAAACCTCCCTAAGTGACTACTTTGTAGAGAATAGCACTTGTTTGGATGCTTAGTTCTGGGTTCATTTCATCAGAAATCACCTTGTAGTTTGTTAGTGTATTTTGTATGTATCCTCTTATTCATACGGCTCAGTCTTTAGCCATCAAATAATTTTATCATTTAGGTTTTGTGAAAAACATCTAGAAAGAGTTCCTGTGTTTCGCAGAGAAATGGAAAAAAGTCCATGTTGACTTGATACGATGTACTAAGCTCCTTTATAATGCAGAACACACTCCTTGTAAAAATAACATGCAAATATCGAAGACATAGTAGAAATGAAGAAAAGGTACACAGTGTATACTGAGAAGTATGGGTACATGCATCCAGCTTACCAAATATATTTTTTAAATAGCATCAAATACATTTTGAAAAATATGCTATTTTAAGGGAAAAAAGCAAACCATGCTTTGAGTACAAACTGTATACTTTTGTCAAAAGAAAAGCCTTCTGGGTAATTGTACTTAAAATATTCATTAGCTTCTGGGACTATATACAAAGAAACTGAGATTTTAGTTCCAATAATTGAGATTTTAGTTCAAGAAATCAGAATGCTTCAGAGCCATTATGTGAATAGCTGAGTACATTAATACAGTGCCAGGCTGCCTTAATAAATAGACCCCAAAATATATAATGATTTAAACACAAGTGGGAGCTTACTGTTGCTCATTTAACAGTCTGAGGCAGGTGTCCCTCAGCGAGGAGGAAGTGATAGAGTGGTGGAGGGGAGGATTGGGCGGAAAGCTTCTTCCATCCATCATTTGGAGCCCTCGGCCTGAGGGGGGCTCTCCGGTCAGCTGGTGGGGAGAGGCACATGCCAGCCTGGACATGACGCACATGGATCCTCACTTTTCATTGGTTAAAACTTGGTTGTGTGTCCACACTGAATTACAAAACAGGATGGGAAATACAGTCTAGCCATGGCTCAGGAGGAAGAGGAAATAGATTTTGCTGAACAAATAACCGTCTCTGCCACATTCATCTAGTGCACCCAAAAGGCTTACTAAGAAAGCCTTGGATTTATCCTGCTCCTCTCCCCACCCCCCTTGTTTTTAAACAGAAGATACGCAGAGAATGAGGTGGTTTCAAAGAAAACAAATGAAGCACTGAATACTAGAATATTGGGGTTGGAAGGAAATGTAAAAGTTCTTTTATTCTAATCTCTTTGCTTCAGCAACCACAAATAGATGGATAAACTGCTTCTGTTTGAGAATGTTTGGTTATTGAGAATTCACTTCTTGAAAAAGCATTGCAAAGAACAGCTGAACTCCGACTCTTTAATTTAATAGCATTGGTCTTGGTCTTGCCTTCTAGTGATTGGGCCTTAATCCTTACCTTCATGCAGCAGACTGTGGATTGTTGACAGCTAACATTCATGGCTCAGTCTTCTGTGTTCTTTTTCTTTTTTTAATGTTTATTTATTTTTGAGAGACAGAGAGAGATAGAGCATGAGTGGGGGAGGAGCAGAGAGAGAGAGAGAGAGAGAGAGAGAGAGAGAGACAGAATCCAAAGCAGGCTCCAGGTTCTGAGCTGTCAGCACAGAGCCCAATGTGGGGCTTGAACCCATGAACTATGAGATCATGACCTGAGCCAAAATTGGATGCTTAACCAACTGAGCCACCCAGGCGCCCCTCAGTCTTCTGTGTTCTTGGTCACACACACACACACACACACACACACACACACACACACTTCCTTTAACTATGCTTGAAGTCACATGGTTTTAACCTCTGTTGTCTTTACCTAAGGAAGTTCTGAGCTGTACCTCATCATGAGACCCGGTAACAGTCCTCAAGCTGAACAATTGTGTCCCATAACACAGCCTGTTTGTGTTAGATTCTTTCCATCACCATGTAACATCCTTATAAATAATAGTATTTTTAACTGTCTGAAAGGTAGGATGGAAAGGAAAAGAAGAAGGGGATTTTTTAAAATTTCACAAAGAGAAAGTGAATGGCTTAATTACTACTTTCAAGAATGAAGCATCTGAGGTTCTTCCTCAATTTTCAGGCCCAGAAAGAGGAAGTTCATTTGATTGTAACAGCAGAGATTTGTTTTGAGTCGGGTAAAGTTGCTGCATCAAGCATTTATACACATTGTTGAAGATGGTTTTAGTAGAAATAGGATTGAAATGTCAACGCCAAGTGTTGCATATGGTCTGATGGCACAGCAGAGGATCTAGAGATAAAAGGAAGATTTCAACAGCAGCCAAAGTAATAGCCAGAGAAAGAGACTCGGTGCTGGAGAGCTCTGATTTATGGCAGAGTTGATAGAAGATAGACAGTAAAGGTGGGAGTAGCAGAGTGGACTTGCTTTCAGATAATAAGAGGACAGTGCTGCAGAAAAACCAGTAATGAATTTATTAGTTGAGGGTATGTAGAGTCTTTGATAAGGAAGAAGCCATGTGCTTGTAGCTTCACGCCGACTCTGACACATCTGCTGTGTGGGAAATAGCCTTACATTTTGAGCTATGACAATCTGCTGTATTATGTTTTACCAATTAATAAAGAGAGTGAAAACAACAAATAGTCTTTAACTGAAACCAGCCAAGAGAACAATTACACAGAAGGCTATAGCACAGTGATACAGCATAAACAGTATGTTCTAATGAAAACCTACTCAGTGTGTCATTGGCTATGAATGTAGTAGGTTAGACAAAATAGTCAAGAGAAAGTCTTATTATTTTCCAGAAAAAGCAAAAAATGGATCCATTGGCTAAGAGGCTTTCTTCAGTACTGTTTTCCAGATCCTGGTTAGACAGTAATTCAACAAATTGGATTAAAGTCCAGTAGCTTGATTGTTACCAAATCATATACTTGCCCATTTTTGATACCTTAGAAATTATTTGGGTCCGTTGAGAGCTGCTTATTGGACAGTTTTATTGCCATGATTGCTACTGTAGGGCCTAACTGTAATACGCGGAAGAAAAATGAAAAGCATAGTACCAAATAGTTCCTGAGGAACCCTCGTCCATGTGCATATCCACACGTGGTGACAGTGCCTGTGCACAGATCGTAAATTAGATGAGCCTAACCAGCTGGTACGATGGCATCAGCCTGGTGAACACACAGGGTTCACAACGATGTAGAACTTTTCTCTCTTCATTTTCTACCACAAACATTCATTGGGGATCATCCTTTGGGATGAGGTTTGTTCAGCTGGTTGAATATACCATTCATAGAACAGCAGGCAGTCAAACCAACTGCCATTTGTTGAACTATGCTAATCGTTTCAAATTCCAATAAAATTGCTGGCTTTAGGCATTTTGATGACTAGATCAGATCAGCTCTATGGCAATTACTGAACACTTTGTAATCGACATGATCGTGGCCAAAAATCCTAAATGAACATCCTGTAATCTATATAGATAAAATCTAAAGTTAAAGGAAGTTATTAGCCAAAGGCCACTCGAAGGAAAAAAGGGTTTGAGGGACACTTAGGTGGCTCAGTCAGTTAAGCATCTGACTCTTGATTTTGGCTCTGGTCGTGAACTCATGGTTCCTGAGTTCGAGCTCTGTGTCAGGACTCTGCACTGGGGGGTGGAGCCTGTTTGAGATTCTCTCTCTCCCTCTCCCTCTGCCCTTCTGCCTCTCACACTCCCTCACTCTCTCTCTCTTTCCAAAATAAAAATAAAGGGAGGGGGAATACTTTTTTAAAAAGGGTTTGAGGAAGAATTTGAAGAAACGAGGCTGAGAATACAACTTAGGAGACTCAGAGAGGTAATGTTTGTTCATAAACAGCAATGGGAACCCTTGATGCTATCAACAGAGCAGCCAAGTCATGGCAGAATCAAAACACCTTGTAACTGCCGTCAACAAATGGAAAAGAACAACACAGCACCTTCTGTTTCAAAGTCAATATCACCCTCTTATCATCTCCTTCTACCATTCTCTCTCTTCAGGTGGAGACTCATCAGTGGTCAAACACTAGAGATAAGTAATTGAACACTTTAATGCCAAACATGAATACTTAAATTAGCAGGTTTTGATTACAACACGTCTGACCTGATTCTCCTCCCCTGAAAGTCTATATAAATTCCATGGACTCCGGTGGTAGGAGAGTTTATGGTAGACTGTTTTTTTTTTTTTTTTGAGGACAGAATATAAAGAAACTGTCCCCTTCAAGTCTTCAAATCTGCAGTAATTGTCTTTTATATATTAGGTTAACAAAGCACTTTTGTATATTACCTCATTTGCCCCTACTGGCAGTCCCAGAAGATAGTTTGGCAAAGCTGCTATCACTATTTTATTTTATTTTATTATTTTTTTTCTAAATATAATTTATTGTCAAGTTAGCTAACATACAGTGTATACAGTGTGCTCTTGGCTTCAGGAGTAGATTCCCATGATTCATCACTTGTATACAACACCCAATGCTCATCACAACAAGTGCCCTCCTCAATGCCCATCACCCATTTTCCCCTCCCCCTGTTACCCCCCCTTAAACCTTCAGTTTGCCTCCCTCTCTGTTTAAAACTATTTTTTCCCTTCCCTTCTCCCATGGTTTTCTGTCAAGTTTCTCAGATTCCACATATGAGTGAAAACATATGATATCTGTCTTTCTCTGACTTATTTCACTTAGCATAATACCCTGCAGTTCCATCCACATTATTACAAATGGCAGGATTTCATTCTTTCTCATTGCCAAGTAGTATTCCATTGTACATGTAAATCACAACTTCTTTATCCATTCATCAGTTGATGGACATTGGGGCTCTTTCCATAATTTGGCTGTTGTTGATAGAGCTGCTATAATCATTGGGGTACATGTGTCCTATGAATCAGCACTCCTGTATCCTTTGAATAAATTCCTAGTAGTACTATTGCTGGGTCATAGGGTAGTTCTATTTTTAATTTTTTGAGGAATCTCCACACTGTTTCCAGAGTGTCTGCACCAGTTTGCATTCCCACCAGCAGTGCAAAAGAGATCCTCTTTCTCCACATCCTCACCAACATCCGTTGTTTCCTGAGTTGTTAATTTTAGCTATTTTGACCAGTATCACCATTTTGTTGATTAGGATTCTGATGCTAATCTGACTTGTCCATGGTCACACAACCAGCAAGAGCAAGATCCAGGAAGAATACTCAGGTCTATATAGGCCCTCCATCCCAATTCTCTTGACAGTGCACTGTTCTGTTCTTTGGAATACTCTTCTCTATGAATACTAGGAGTTATTTTTTTTTAATTAATGTACTAACAGTGTTGCATATTAGATGTAGCAAAGATAGAGCATAGAAGGACCTTATAGCCATTCTGAACCAATATGGAAATAACAATTATTTTTGAATGGATGTGTTATAACTGAAAGTAATATCTTTTCTCAAAAAACTAATACTCATAGGTCATGATAGATTGGGGCAATTCTGATGAATTCGAAAACAGAAATAAAGAACAGGTAGGGTTCAGATTTGCTAGAGTTAGAGAACAATTTTTGCTAGTTTTCAGTGACATTTGCTACTAAACCCAGTTTGCTGAGGAGCTGAACTTCTGTTAGCATTAATCGACCAGCTAGTAACTACTAACACTATGTCACAGAAAAGTTTCCTAGGGAACTTCGTAAAAACATACATCAAACAAGATGCGTGGAAGTACTGGAGGGAATGAGTACAGCAAGAAAAGAAGTGGAAAGGGCATTTTTTAAGTTAAAAAAAGTAATAAAAATATATAACTAGTATATAAAAATATAAAAATATATAGTATATAAAATATTTTTTAAGTATATAAAACTAAAAAAAGTATATAAACTAGAAGTATTCAATTATATTTCTGGAGAGTCTTTTACAAAAAAAAAGTTTGGGTTTGGTTTTTTATTTTGATAATAGTAAGCATCTTTGCAGTAGAAAACAGAAAACTCTGCTTTGTCTTACTGAAGGGTTTCTGGGGCTGTGTCTATCTTGTCCTGAGCTCCTTCATGCATGCATGTGTACTTTTATTAAGAAATAACTTGTATTGGGGTGCCTGGGTGGCTCAGTCAGTTAAGCTTTCCATTTCGGCTCAAGTCATGATCTCACGGTTTGTGGGTTTGAGCCCCGCATCAGGCTCTGTGATGATAGCTCAGAGCCTGGCGCCTGCTTCAGATTCTGTGTCTCCACCTCCATCTGCCCCTCCCATCCTCATGCTCTGTCTCTATCTCAAAAAATATAAAATAAAATAAAATAAACATTAAAAAATTTTAAAAAGAAATAACTTGTATTAACAAGTTCGCTGGTATTTTGGTGACAAATAAAACAAGAAAAAGAACCCTGTATTGTCCATACCTTTTTCTGTTTGGAGAATATATGAAGCAGATGTGTGTGTGTCTTACTGTTTTGTTTGTTTGCTTGCTTTTTTGTAAAACTTGTAAAAACTTATAAAACTCTATATGTGATGGTATGGTGGTAATCCTTTCAAATTTTAAGAACCAAGACTCACTATTTGGCTTGTATAGAACTACAAATTTTGATCTCCCATAAGCAGAATAGACTTTTTGGGCCCTTCAAAAGTCTTTATTTTAGAAAGTTGAATTCTACTCCTAATTTAACCCATTCGTCTCCAGTCATGTATTTGAATTGCTCTGGAACTTGACTGTATGTTTCTAACCAACAACTCTGTCCTTAAAACAACAAACAAACAAACACACAAAAATAAATGAGCAATCTCTATTCTGTAAATTAAAGAAGCTGTGAATACAGGATGCCTATGAGATTTCATACTTCAAGTTGCAAAAGCCAACTGAGTAATGCAGACTCAGACATGGGGTTCCCTTGACTTTAAGCTCACTAAAGTCCTGACCACTTCTCTGCACATGGCCAAGATCGATTGCATCTGCACTTGATGATTTGGCTTACATCTGGGGATGTGGGGTTGCTGGAGAAGAAAACTGAAGCTCTGTGAGACTTATCATCACTCAGGTGACTAAGGATTGGCCTGGTGCTTGGGGGCCTGTGTTTCAGGTCTTCTTAGTCTCTAACTAATCATGTGGAACTTCCTCTCTGTGTCTCAGTTTTCTTGGTAAAATGAAGCAGTTGTGCTTGACCAGTGTTTTCCAATGTCTTTTAGCAGTTGGGCAGCTTTTTACAAGGAAATCATATATAAAGCCCCAATGTAGAAAACAGAAATGCAGAGGCGTTTGCCTGACATGGAAGGTAGGAAAGCTGGAGGTCTGCCAACTCAGCCTCCCCTTGGTGTTCTTGGTGGCCCAGAAGTATTTCACAAAACTCTTGGTTTCTGTAGAAGATAATATGAAGATGACTCCAATAATTTATTAGTGACTAAAAATTCTAAAAACATTAAGAATTTAAAACTCACTGACCATCTACAGCATGTAAATACAATACAATGACACAAGAAGGTGCTTTGCGTTAAAATGGTATCAGAACTTTTAGATAGCCTGTATAGCTTTAAAGAACCATTTGTGACAAGGAATACTTTAAATTTTCCTTAAGGCTTTGGGTCACTGAAGTCAGGTGAAGAGTCTCCTGAGAGTGCTGATAGTATACCAAAACTATGACTCAGTAATTGATATCAACTCTACCTCTTCCCTGCACCAGTTGCCAAAGGAATATAAAAATGAAGGCAAATGGGTGCACTGAGCAAAAAAGGAAGGGGCACTACTCTCTTGTCTCCATTCCAGAACTCTGCCAAAGCTCTGAAAATGAGAATGGGGAAAGGTCCATGGTGAAGGTAACTGGCTTAGAGAGGCATGCTTTGCATTCTACAGGTAGATAATAACCTGAAATTCATCAGTCACGGTTTAAAATAAAGAATTTTAAGGCTGTAAATTCCAGAGATTCTTATTTGATAAATCATATGCATATGGACTCCTCTCTTTGTTCATCTGCAACTTCTTAGCTTTATTCTTCTCTTGTGTAACTGCAGGAAACTTTCTGACTTGCCAAAATCCTGGCGCAATCCTCACATTGCCCTCAACTATAGTGTCTTATGTCTTTCCACTTTATGCATTCAAAGTCCTAAGCAAATATGCTGACGGATCTTGTGCAGGCAGAATAGAAGTCATATTTTCCATATTCTTCGAAATGAAACATTCCTTTGGGCTCGTGGAGAGATGCTTCTTGTATCATGAATTAACTGTTAGGCATCAGGAATACAACATCACTACCAACTGGTTGAGTGTTGATGAAAATGAACAGGGTTTTCCCCTCTGGTTGATATGCCTGGGCAGAACATTTGTAGTTCCTGAAGGTCTTATTCAAGAGCAAATCAACTGTGAATTGTAGGGAAATTGTATTGATGCTTCCTAGAAAGAGCATGTTTATTCACATATTTTGATTCCCTCCTGGTGTGGTGTGCGTTATAAAGAGAATTTGACAAGCTAGACAGTAGTGGAGGAAGAGCTTTGTTTTTAACCACAGGTTTGCTTTTTGTTTTCGTTAAATAGCCAGAACCTTCCTCCATTATACCTGACTTATATTTTTAATACTAGCCAAAGCCTATTTAAAATACTTGTGGCGATGTTTATTATACCGTGGTTGCAATGCAGTATGTAAAGTGGTTACTAAATACTGTGGTTATAAATCACTTGAGAGCCCCATAACATTTCTACTGGCTTGTTCTGTTCTGTGTTCCTATTCATAGGATATCAATAACAAGAGTGACAGCTGACATTTCTCTTGCTAAGAGGTCTGTCCTAAATAATCCCAGCAAGCGAGCAATAATTGAACGTTCGAACACTCGGTCCAGCTTAGGTAAGATGTTCAAATATGGTACTTCTCCAAGCTGTGTTTTTGGAGTGGGATGACACATGTTTCATTTGTGAATGTCTTTTCCAGTCTTCTCCCCATTCTGAATGGGGAAGTGCTGATTAACTGAAGAGAATGCTCTCATGGAAAAGAAGGGAGCAGACTCCTTCAACAGCCAGAGCCTCCTCTGTCTCAGCTCTAGTCAATCAGTTAATCCGTAGTCTGGTGGGAAGAACCCTCATTGGGCTCCCCTGGTCTGCTACTGCCTAACCACGTGAAAGCACCCATCTCTACTCTGCCCAAGTTTCTCAGTGATGCTAATGATATGCCATACCTGAGTCGCAGCTGACATGAAAAGAAATGAGATGTTCAACTTTCTCAGATCTTTAGAAGAAAGCTAGCTAACGGTGTCTTAGTATAGCTTCTGCTGCTAGCTGGTAGTATCCAGAACAGTCACATCTTTAAGTGGAAATAGCAATGAGCATTAATAACATGTAGGGAGTTTAAATGTGTCTTTCCTGGAGCACTAGTTAGAAAGAATTATGAAATTCACCATGATGGAAAATGGAAGAACACCTTATATGGTTAGCTACATAACACCATGTTATGAGCAGGGCTGTGGAAGATGGAATTACCATCCACAGAAACAAGTCCACACTGCTGGGCAATCACGACATTCATCTCAAAAGCCTGTTTGTGGGGCGCCTGGGTGGCTCAGTCGGTTAAGCGTCCGACTTCAGCTCAGGTCACGATCTCGCGGTCCGCGGGTTCGAGCCCCGCGTCGGGCTCTGGGCTGATGGCTCAGAGCCTGGAGCCTGCTTCCGATTCTGTGTCTCCCTCTCTCTCTGCCCCTCCCCCGCTCATGCTGTGTCTCTCTCTGTCTCAAAAATAAATAAATGTTAAAAAAAAAAAAAATTTAAAAAAAAAAAAAAAAAAAAAAAAAAGCCTGTTTGTGGTTTCTATGATTGCCGAGAGTGGTGCAGTCCACTTACAACTTTCTAGGAGTCTCTTTTGCATTCACATTCTGAGGGCAGTTTGTTTTGCTACCTCCTCCCTCATGGGCAGAGTGGGAAAGTTAAGGGTCTTCTCTGTCACTATATTTTCTTAAACTACTGAGATGATAATAGAAAACAAAAAAATTCCAAGATCGCTTGCATGCCTAAACGTCCCTTCAAGAATTCATTGAAGGCTATACCTTGACCCTGCACCAAGAATTGTACAGATTGCAAAGAGGCTACAAAGTATCACCTGTATATTCCTAGCATGGGATTGGCACATGGTAATTGTTCAATAAATGTCTGCTGCATAGTTGCTTTATAAAAAGAATGTTAAACATACCAAATGAATAGTTGTTTGTTCTTGTGAAGGCAGGAGCTTGGACATCAGTGGTTCTTTCCTTAGTTTTGTATTTAGATCCCTCACATGCTGAGTGAAACACTCTTAAAGAGACAGTAATTTTGACCTTGAGGTGGTAACAATGGAAGAGTTGATGATGATGAATCAGATTAGGTGACTAAAGTTAAATACTGTGAGAGACAAGGATGCCAAATTAGACTGAAGATTTCTTTTTTTTTTTATGAATATAATTTATTGTCACATTGGCTTACATACAACACCCAGTGCTCATCCCAACAAGTGCTCTTCTCTATGCCCATCACCCATTTTCCCCTGGGTTTCCCCTGGGCTGCCACCCTCCCCCATCCACCCTCAGTTTGTTCTCTGTATTTAAGAGTCTCTTGTGGTTTGCCTCCCTCCCTCTCTGTTTGTAACTATTTTTCCCCCTTCCCTTCCCATGTGGTCTTCTGTTAAGTTTCTCAAGATCCACATATGAGTGAAAACATATGATATCTGTCCTTTTCTGACTGACTTATTTCACTCAGCATAATACCTTCCAGTTCCATCCACGTTGCTGCAAATAGCATGATTTCATTCCTTCCCATTGCCAAGTAGTATTCCATTGTATATATAAACCACATCTTCTTTATGCATTCAGCAGTTGATGGACATTTAGGCTCTTTCCATTATTTGGCTATTGTTGAAAGTACTGCTAAAAACATTGGGGTACAAGTGCCCCTATGTGTCAGCACTCCTATATATATATCCTTTGGGTAAATTCCTAGTAGTGCTATCGCTGGGTCATAGGGTAGTTCTGTTTTTAATTTTTTGAGGAACCTCCACACTGTTTTCCAGAGCAGCTGCACCAGTTTGCATTCTCACCAGCAGTGCAAGAAGGTTCCCTTTTCTCCACATCCTCACCAGCATCTGTTGTTTTCTGATTTGCTCATTTCAGCTACTCTGACCGGTGTGAAGTGATATCTCAGTGTGGCTTTGATTTGTGTTTCCCTGATGATGAGTGATGTTGAGCATCTTTTCGTGTGTCTGTTGGCCATCTGGATGTCTTCTTTGGAAAAGTTAGACTGAAGATTTCTCGAACAAGCATCTGTTGTCTGTTCTTCCCTCTTCCACTCTCCTCACTCCACAAAGTGCCTTTGACTTTTAATTACTTCTTCTTCTGATAAATAATGAGAGGCTAAAAAACACTTAGATGCATAAGTGAGGTTGCCTGACTCTCACCATCTATACCAGCCAAGGGTTTCATGGACATTCTTTGAAGTCATTCTGTGTAATCTAGTCACCTGTTTCAGTCAGTGGAGTGGAGCTAGTGTAAATATTGATGAAGAAACAAGGCAGTGTCAGTTCACTGGTTTTTTCCTTTGCTTTGTAAATTCATATACCTATAGCCATTGGAATTAATTTAATGGAAATCTATTATGATAATCCCTATGTGAGCCACTTATGTCCATTTGCCTGCTTGTTAATGCACATTTGTAGATTTCCCCATCACATGGTTATTGTTATATGCCACAAATTATGCCAGACTTAGTAAGTACAAACATAACTAAAGACAAAGTGTCTTACCTATAAGCCAACAGAAAGAAGGGACAGGTGGTTAAAATACTGTCTGATAATAGATTTATGAACAACAAGCTAGGGGTATAAAGAAAGAAGGGTAGGGAGTAAGAGGTGAAAGAGAAGAGTTCGAAGAAGTTATATTTGAGCTGGTTCTTCATGGAAGACAAGAATGTCCAAAGGCATCAACATGTAAAAAACACTGTGTAGGTGATAAACAAATAGTTTGTGCACAGCATACTTAAAAAAAGAGAGTGGGTGGCATGGTTTGAGAGCAACAGGGAAAGAGGCTGAAAAAGTAGGTTGAGGCTAGTATGTTAGGGCTCTAGTATGCCTTGCTAAAGAAACCTCCTCCAAGGTAGATTCTATGAAATGTGGGTTCTAAAAGATACTAATAGTTGTTACATCCAAACATTTTCCTCAGTCAGATAAATTTGGAAATTTGGATTAAACAATTGGCAGATTTCTTTACTGCAAGACTTCGAAGAGCCATTAAGATACAAAGGGTAATACATGTTTGAAATTCCAAAAGAAATTATTATAGCCTGCAAAAAAAAAAAAAATCTCTTTTTCCCCTTAGGATATCTTATGGGATTAGTGTTCCAGGGTATTCACTTTGGGCAATGTTGTTTTGAACCCAAAGGAGCCATTGAAGTAGTTTAAGCATTTGGATATAAGAAAGATCACAGGTGTCAGAGATGCTAGAGAGAGGTGGATCTAGATCAGTCGTGGTCAAGTTATAGAAGTGTTCATTGAGGTCCCTCCAGCATCATAGTCCAAATTTCTCAGAGCCCCATTTGTCTGTAGTAAGATCATGGTGAAACTTTGGAACCTTCTGAGAATCAGCATGGAAAGTCAGGATTGCTGGGCTTGCTCCAAGTTTTTAAGAAAATGAGCTATGTAGATACATATGCCATTCTCTTTCTCAGACAGTTTAGGTATTGAATTCTATATACCTATTATCCACATAGGGACCCACTCTAGTATATAGTGTGGCTGTCTGCAGCCTCCTGGCTTGCTTGCCTGAGCACCTCTCCACTTGTGCTGGAATGCCATTGCCTAAGAGTTTTGTGTTGCCTAAGCTGTGGATGTGCTTGCCCTCCGCACAGGTCAAAAACCACACTTATCTCATTGCTGGTGTAGAGTAAATAAGGCCCAGGCATTTCTGAGTTATTTACACAGTGTGTCTCAAGGGTTCTTTATACCAGAGCAGTCCAGTTTGCCTCACTGCCATTTTGCTACTTGAGAGAATGTTGTATTCAGATTTGAAACTTAAAACAATGCAGACTTGTTCTATAACAGTCCTGGCCAGGAGTTACCTTAAACCAGTGTCAATTTAATGACAACAACAAATGGAGAACACACCCCAACAGCCTGAGGCTGAAATCTACTACAATAAAAATAAAATTTATTTTCTGAACTTCTCTCATAAGAAAGATCTCTTTTTTTAAAAAGTGTTTTGACATGTGAGAAAAAAGGACGGGTATGTTATTTATTATTGACAAATGTACTAGGTGACTTCAGAAGAATTTTGCAAATAAGCCTAATCGTCCAGATTCTTTACATAGATACCTTGAGAGCTAGTCACAGTTCAAAGTAACATGACATCTTTCAGACATTGGAATTGGATAATATGAACAATGATTGCTATGTTGACTCTCTAAATTCATATTTCTAATACAAATCATGCATTAAACATCAGTGATTTGGTGGGAAGTCAGAATTTTATGCTATTATGCAAAGCCCCCCAAATTAGAGTTACATGATAGTCTTGAACATCCATGATCCCACACACCTTGTCCGTATGTTTGGTTATGGCAGGTTTTGGCTTGTGGTGGGTGACATGAACTTGAATGTATACTGGATAAGCAAAACAAATCACGACATTGTGGTAGAAACTCTTCTAGAGTTATTTTTAGAGCAACATCACCTCTTACTTAGGCCATCTTTGAAGTTATTTAAATTAGGTAACTTGTTTGCTCTGTGTAATTTAAATGAGATTACAACATTGCTGGGTCATGCCTGTAATAAATAGGCCAAAAATAAAAACAAGTAAAAAGCAAAATAAGATCATCTCTCTGAAAATTAAGTAGTCTAATTCAGACTTTAGACATGACCCAATAAGTCAGATGATTTATAAAACATATGTGAAAAAGTTTTTTATGTTTTAGAAAGACGTATTATGTTTTTATAGGTAATCTGCTTTGCTTTAAAAATAGCTAGAGTGGGGCGCCTGGGTGGCTCAGTC
This sequence comes from Panthera leo, assembly GCF_018350215.1. Lineage (NCBI taxonomy): Eukaryota > Metazoa > Chordata > Mammalia > Carnivora > Felidae > Panthera > Panthera leo. The sequence goes on along the minus strand of NC_056686.1, from coordinate 141,510,091 downwards.
GGTTAAGGGGCCGACTTTGGCTCAGGTCACGATCTCACGATCCGTGAGTTCGAGCCCCGCGTCGGGCTCTGTGCTGACAGCTCAGAGCCTGGAGCCTGTTTCAGATTCTGTGTCTCCCTCTCTCTCTGCCCCTCCCCTGTTCATGCTCTGTCTCTCTCTGTCTCAAAAATAAATAAACGTTAAAAAAAATTTTTTTTTTAAAATAGCTAGAGTACTTCAGACAAATAACTAGATTTTTTTATTCGACCAGATTCACACAGAGATTTCAGTCACTTGGCTGTTACAACCAATTGAATAGATTTGCATTCTCAAGGCATTGCAGCATTTATAATATAATTGGCCTTAGTTGTTTTTCTTTTTAATGCTGAAGATTATGCCTTAGAACAAGTGTACTGGCCCTAATACTTGAATTAAAGCATAGCAGTTTGTTAACGTTAAGTGTAGACCCAGAACATTTAACCCTGGATACAAAAATGTGCACATCAGTCAAAACAGATGAATTGTGGGATTTTTTTAAAAACATATTCACAAAATATCAATATATAAATTCTTGCTTAGCTGGAATATTTCAGTATAATTTGCTTTCTATGCAATGTTGCTCTGCATGTATTTCAATTCTTTCCTAATTGTGGTTTCAGCTTTTATAGCTAAAGTAAAAGTTCTTTGAAACAAAGCAATAATCAAAAACAACATAGCTATATAAGTAGCTGAATATCAGGGCAAGTGTAAGAAGTGAGTCAAGAGAGCCATCTCAATTTTTTTTCACCAATTTTTTGGTTTTATGAAAAACTCAACCCATCTCTCTCTCTTTAGGAAAGATCTTAAGTTAACAGAAGCATGACATTCAGAATGTTCTGTTGTGCAATATAGACAAACATCCAAATGGTTTTAAATGGTTTTACATATAAGAACTAATTAATAAAAATAACCATGCCCTGTTGTTTATTATTTCTCCTTTTAGCGGAAGTGCAAAGTGAAATTGAAAGAATCTTTGAGTTGGCAAGATCTTTGCAACTGGTTGTTCTTGACGCAGACACCATCAATCACCCAGCACAACTTATAAAGACTTCTTTAGCGCCAATTATTGTTCATGTTAAAGTTTCATCTCCAAAGGTAATTACCTCATTTCTGCCTTAAGAATTAGAAGCACATTTCTTTTGAAATAGTCTTTGCTCTGTGCTTTTTTTGTTCATGAGTAAGGAGAGTATCTTATTGAGGCCCTTTTTATTTTATTTTTTTAATTTTATTTATTTATTTATTTATTTATTTATTTTAATATATGAAATTTATTGTCAAATTGGTTTCCATACAAGACCCAGTGCTCATCCCAAAAGATTCCCTCTTCAATACCCATCACCTACCCTCCCCGCCCTCCCACCCCCCATCAACCATCATTTAGTTCTCAGTTTAAAAATTTTTTTTTTTAACGTTTATTTATTTTTGAGACAGAGCATGAACGGGGGAGGGGCAGAGAGAGAGGGAGACACAGAATCGGAAGCAGGCTCCAGGCTCTGAGCCATCAGCCCGGAGCCCGACGTGGGGCTCGAACTCACAGACTGCGAGATCGTGACCTGAGCTGAAGTCGGACGCTTAACTGACTGCGCCACCCAGGCGCCCCTAGTTCTCAGTTTCTAAGAGTCTCTTATGCTTTTGGCTCTCTCCCACTCTAACCTCTTTTTTTTTTTTTTTTTTCCTTTCCCCTTCCCCATGGGTTTCCGTTAAGTTTCTCAGGATCCACATAAGAGTGAAAACATATGGTATCTGTCTTTGTATGGCTTATTTCACTTAGCATCACACTCTCCAGTTCCATCCATGTTGCTACAAAGGGCCATATTTCATTCTTTCTCATTGCCACGTGGTACTCCATTGTGTATATAAACCACAATTTCTTTATCCATTCATCAGTTGATGGACATTTAGGCTTTTTCCACAATTTGGCTATTGTTGAGAGTGCTGCTATAAACATTGGGGTACAAGTGCCCCTATGCATCAGTACTCCTGTATCCCTTGGGTAAATTCCTAGCAGTGCTATTGCTGGGTCATAGGGTGGGTCTATTTTTAATTTTTTGAGGAACCTCCACACTGTTTTCCAGAGTGGCTGTACCAGTTTGCATTCCCACCAACAGTGCAAGAGGGTTCCTGTTTCTCCACATTTGAGGCCCTTTTTAATGGGCGGTTTTTAATTCCTGTAGTCTGTACAGCTTCTAGAAATCCTAAGATAGCAAATAAAGAATAGCCATTGTTTTAAAGAAGTTCCCTGTCTGTTGTGGTTCCCCAACTGGGCAGTTATGCAAGAGCAAAATAGAAACAAAAGATTAAGAAAGGTGAGGAAAAGTAAAGTATGGCTTTTCAGAGACTTATGTTCTGTCCTAGTAAATGTCTTGAGTAGTATTGATTCTTGTAACACCTATCTTCTCTCCCCAGTTGAGAGAGTATGTAATTCAAGAAAGGAATCTACATTTATCGTGTATAGAGTCAAACATTACTGTATAGAATCTATTATGGAAAAGTAATTGATGTGTGTATATATATGCTTAGGTTGGCTTCTTTAAGGAATAAGATACGCTGTGATTAAACACAATGGGATATCTGCCATGTGTCTTTATGCCGCAAAGGTAGATGATATTGTAATAAGTAATGTGAAATAGATATTCTAGAGAGGTACAAGCTTAATAATTAGTTTATTTTCAATGCCTCCAAGAGTGCAGTTTAGTGCTAAAATGCCAATTCAGCTTCCAACCAGTCATCTCTCACAGGTGGAGAATGTCTAGAGAAGCTGTGCCCTTCCCCAACCCCTCAGCTTTCCATCTCTCTGGGCACTGGTTCTGCACAGGATGGATTTGGGAATCCTGACCAAACCTGGGCCTTTGGAGAACCATTAGAATGGATTGAAATTGCCTTGACCACCTGGAGGTCTATTTGGCCCAGAACTGAAGGAGATTCAAGCATCCTTCACTGCAGTAGAATAGATTTCAACCTCCATCACCCCTGCTCCAGTCACCATGGGGTCATTAAGTGTAGGAACAGGGGTACCTATGGATATATGCACTGAGTTATCATAGAGCCTCACTGACTAGTACTGTTTTGGGGGAAGGACCCTGTTTCAGCTTTAAAAAGTAAGGGAGAGGGGAGTATATGGCAAATGCGGTTATAGCATTTATAGAACAGATATTCACTGGTTTATATGTAGCAATATGCCAGTGCAAATGTTTTGCCTAGATTTCTATCATAAAATCATTCTTATTAATGTAAATTTAAACTGGAACACCTTAATAATTATCAGTGACCAAAAGAACCAAATATATAAGTGACTGATATTTATCTGACATTGAGATAGTGAACTAAAATATTGCTCAACTAAATATGGACATAAATGACCTGGTACAGATCAGTTCCTCCACTTTTGCAGGGCTCTCTTTGAACTCTCTGGGTAAAATCTAGGGCGGGAACTCAAGATCCCACCAAGGCCTCACACGGAGCGAGAATAGGATGAACCTATCAAATCCACTATAACTGAGAGCCAGTGTAAGTGGGTGATGTCATTACAGAGTTTATATATATATATATATGGTTTTTCATATTGTATTTCTTCTCTATTAATACTCAGGGCTTAAACAGACTATTTAAAAGATCTTGTCTTTTTTTTTTAGTTTTCTTTTAACTTGTTGATTTATGTCTTCTTCTATCAGGTTTTACAGCGGTTGATTAAATCTAGAGGAAAGTCCCAAAGTAAACACTTAAATGTTCAACTGGTGGCAGCTGATAAACTTGCACAATGCCCCCCAGTAAGTACCATTGTGTTTAGTCATAATCATTCTTGCCTAGACAGGAGAGAGTGGTGGTTTTGTTGTTTTTGTTGTTGTTGTTGTTGTTGTTTGTTTTCGTGTTACCATTGCCATTTTTGTTCTAGAATGATGGCAATGACATGTTGTCGTAAACATTAAGGTATTTTTCAAACAAACTGCTGCTGTCATGTTGGCTACATTCAGGCATCCAGAAACGGGGGGTGTCTGCCATGTAGTAAGAGCTAAACCTAGTGTTCAGCGTCTGATGTCCTTGCCTGCTACCTTGATTACCTCACAAACACTCAGCAAACTACTTAATCCAGTCATGCCGGCACTTTTATGAACAGAGAAGAAAAATAAAACATACTGATTTGACTTTTCTTTAACTTTTCTGCCAGGAAGTTCCAGTAGGCAGAAAAGATAGGACCTTGAAGGTTGAGAATTTATGGGAACAAGAAGAGCCCTGTGGTTATAGCAGATAAAGAAGAAGTCAGGGTTAAGAAAAATGAAAAACCGTATTATAGCAACTCTACTCCTAGTGCCATTGCCAGAAAACAGCTGCTGAGTTGGAAGCCAAGAAAATGGCAGAGATTTTGGTGGGTGTTGAGGGACATAACTGCTATCATATGGGTCACCAGTGGCTGATCAGTGTCTACTCCTGCTCAGCTGATTTACTACTTCTGTGCCTGTGTTTGTCTAAAGGAAATAACTGTCTTTCCTACTGATTTGATTCACTAGATTTTTTCATATACTTGTGTAAGGATCATTTATGCTCTGTGGAAGCATAAAATCTAATTCAGATGTTTAGAGAGACAATACAGCATAGCTGTAAAAAGTATGGACTGTGGAGCCAAATTGCCTGTGTTCAAGTCCACACTAGTTATGTAATCTTCAGCAAGTATCTACCTCACTGGGTTGGTATAAAGATTCAATGAGAGACTCTTAGCTCTTAGAACAGGGACTGGCACATACTAAGCACCATCTAGGTGTTTCTGTTATAATTATTGGATGTACTTTGCATTGTGCCATGCCTAACCTGTCAGGCTCTGTAAGGATCTGTCCCTGTCCGTTTTACTGTTTTATCTCAGTCCTTTATTATGGTAGGCCCACGGTAAATATTTTTTTTGACGAGTGAGTGAATGAAAGGCAATAAGAGTATGATGCATCCTTTTATTGGATAGGCCAGATACTGTGCTAGATGCTTTACATAGATTATCTCTAATCTTCACTGTTATCTAGTAAAGTAGGCAATATTATCCCCATTTGTAGATGAAGCGACTGAAGAGAGAGAGAGGTTAAATGATTTTACTAAGGTCACACAGCAAATTAGGATTAGATTAGATCTGTCTGGTGTCAAAGCCAGTTTCCTGCCCTCACAGTCCCACCCACCTATATACACGCCTGGTTACCTGTCCACAGATAATTTGGATAGCTGGAGTGCTATGTTAAGAAGGCTCACTACACATGGCCTATGAATGAAGTCCACTTGCAAAATGGGATGTATGATTAAAACACTGCATGTATATTGAAGAATGTATTACCCAGCCCTGACTCTATAATCTTTCCCAGCTAAAGGATGTTAACCTTTATCAAACAGTTACCAAAAACTAGGAACTATGCTATTGTTTCCAATTTTTAGAATAGTTTTATGTAGAGTTGTATCAATTTGGGTCTTCTGGGAAGCAGACACCTAAATGGAATTAGAACTGAAAATTGATTGGAGAAAATGCCTGAGAAAGGGGGCAGAACAAGGCAGGAGAGCCTTCTGATCAGACGTTAAGTCTGATCTCATGAAAGGAAAGGAGGAAGGAAGGAGAAATGGATAGAAGGAGCCTCAGACTGAGATGCAGATTTCTTGCATGTTTGTCACATGTTGGCAGAAATGTCCAGGCTCTAGTCCCCACGCTGTGCTCAGGGACTGGCTAGGAGCAGCCTGTGGAGAGCGTGGCCTTGGCTTGAATGCTGTAGTGGTTCTGGAAGGTGCCAAGGTCCCCTAACCCCCATCCCGGGGTTTCTGCTGACTTCACTCATCACAGCAAATTTTCCAGGAAATCTGAGAGTACTCTAGTAGATAACACTATCCCTGCTTTCTAGAAGGGAAAGAAGCTAAGTCCCTGACTAAGAAATTTGTTGGAGGTGACAATTAGTAAATGAGCCCCAAGATTCAACCCTAGATCTGTCTGACTCCAACAAAGCTCTGTTTCCCATGCCTCTCTACCTCTGCACAGAGCTGTGTAGTGCAGGTGAATCTTTGGCCCCAACTTTGCTGTGCAAGAAATATCTTCAGGGCAGAACAAAGACCTCACCTGGGCAGGGATGGGGGCTGGGGGTGGGGTAGGGCGGGGGTTGGTGAGGAAGTTGAGGGAGTTTTTGGGGGGGAGTTCCAGTTCAGACAACCATTGGCCATGCCCATGTGGTCCTTAAGGATGGATATTCTGCTGCATCAAACCTCATCTGGAACAGAGAATCTTTGGTAAGGCAGGGAATCTTTAGATAAGCGCCTCCTCTCTGGGACATTGGCAGGAGAGTTCCTTTCTCTTCTATGTCTGGGGGAGAGGAGGTGTCTCCCTCTTTTCCCCTACTGTTGCTATTAACAGAACTTCCTCTTTGCTTTTGTTGTATCTAAAAGCATCCCCACCTTCTACTGTTTCCTGAGTCAGTTAGCAGAATCTCTCCAACCAATTTAGGCTTTTGGGAAACAAAACCCAGGAAGGGAAATGGAGAGCTGGCAATTTCCTGCCATAGCACCCCCTCCCCTGCCCCCCAGACAAGGAAGCCCAGACCCTGCCACCTGCATGAGTGGTAGAAAAGAAAAGGGGGAAATACAAAAGGAGAAACACAGATTAATACCTCAAAATTCGTTGATCATATCTACCTTCAGAGAGGTAGAAGGGTCTACGCTGTGCAGGCAGCCTAGTTCTGTGAGGTCCCTGAGGTGGCCCCAAGATCTGCAGAAGTTTTGGGAGCAGATCTGTGTTGACTAGAGAGCAGGTAGGTGTGTCTAATTTCACTGGACAGAGTGAGCAGTCTCATCCACAAGGAGCAAGGCATTTTACAAGTCTACTCAAATGCAAATGCCAGGAAGAATGGGATGCCTTTCTAAGTACTGAGCTCCTAGTCTCTCACTGCATTCATTTGAAGGCAGGGTGGAGGTGGAGTGGCCTCTAGAAACAGATGTCAAGATGTGGGAGGAATCTCTTCTGGTGAAGGCTGAAGGATATGGTGTCTAAGACCCTTTTCAACTGCAAGACTGATTCTATCTAGATTTTGGAATTAATCAGTGTAGAGATGTTAGTGAAACCATGAAGGCTATGGAGCCCAAGGAAGAGAAGAGTATTTTAAAAAAGCAGAGGGGCACCTGGGTGGCTCAGTGGGTTAAGCATCTGACTTCGGGTCAGGTCATGATCTCACGGTTTGTGAGTTTGAGCCCCGGGTCGGGCTCTGTGCTGATGGCTCGGAGCCTGGAGCCTGCTTTGGATTCTCTCTCTCTCTCTCTCTCTCTCTGCCCCTCTCTGCCCCTCTCTGCCCCTCCCCTGCTTGTGCTCTGTTTCTCTCTCTCTCTAAAAAATAAACATTTAAAAAATTTTTAAAAAAATTTTAAAAGCAAAAAATATGTCAAGTAAAGTGATATCCTCATTGTTTCAAAATGGCATTAAGATCATTCTTTTTGACACTCAAAAAGAATGAAATCTTGCCATTTGCAACTATGTGGATGGAACTGGAGGGTATTATGCTAAGTGAAATTAGTCAGTCAGAGAAAGACAAAAATCATATGACTTCACTCATATGAGGACTTTAAGAGACAAAACAGATGAACATAAGGGAAGGGAAACAAAAATAATATAAAAACAGGGAGGGGGACAAAACAGAAGAGACTCATAAATATGGAGAACAAACTGAGAGTTGCTGGAGAGGTTGTGGGAGGGGGGATGGGCTAAATGGGTAAGGGGCACTAAGGAATCTACTCCTGAAATCATTGTTGCACGATATGCTAACTAATTTGGATGTAAATTTAAAAAAAATAAAAAATTGAATTAAAAAAAAGAAGCTAAACAAACAAACAAACAAACAAACAAAATGGCATTAAGATCAGATACTTCTACCGATGGTCCGTGAGCATGTCTGAGGACATAGTATCCACGTCACCGTATGGTTAAGTCAGACAAACTCAAATATTTGGTCATCTCAATTCCGTGTGGCTCACTTACAAGAATGACATTTAGCAAATATTATTCAAGCATTAGGCCTGTTACCTTGCTAGGTGCTAGGGATTCAAAGGCACGTGCCTGCCTTCAAGGACTGTATAATCTAATAAGATGACAGTTGGCTACAAAGAGGAGAAAACAGACTCAAATACAGAGAACAAACTGATGATTGCCAGAGGGAAGGCAGGGGAAATAGGTGAAGGGAATTACAGGGTACAAACTTCCAGTTATAAATGAATATAAGCCATGGGGATGAAAAGTACAGCATAGGGAATATAGTCAATAATTTGTAATAACTTTTTATGGTGACAGATGGCAGCTACACTTGTGGTGAGCATTCTGTAATGTATACAATTGTGGAATCAGTGTGTCCTGATAGGATATGTCAACTACACTTCACTTTTTAAAAAATAGATTGCAGTTGATTAAGTCAGCTCTCAGCAAACAATTTGGTAGATCATAATATCCTTACAGATATTACTTCAGAAATGTCTTATAGATTCAAAGTGTTTTTTTTTTAAGTTTTATTTATTTAAGTAATTTCTACACCCAGCGCAGGGTTTGAAGTCATGACGCTGAGATCAAGAGCCACATGTTCTTCCACCTGAGCCAGCCAGGCACCCCAAAAGAGTGGTTTAGATCAGGGTTTCTCCAATTCAGCACTATTGACCGTTTAGGTTGGATAATTCTTTGTTATGGGAACCTGTCCTATGCGTTGTGGGATGTTTAGCAACATCCCTGGCCAGCAACAACTTCCAAATTGTGACCACCAAAAATGTCTCGAGACATTGCCAAATGTCCTTTAGGGGAAAAAAAAAATCACTCCTGGTTGAGAACCACTGGTTTAGGCTAATATATATGTAAGTCTCGGTGAGTAATGTTTTAGAAGTCTTATTACTAAGTGATTTCTTGAGATACGTTCTAGGTGAATTAAACTTGTTTCTTTTTAGTTTGATCTTTTTACGAGAATGAGTTTATTAATATTTATTCCTCATGACTATTAGAGAAAATACTTGTGTCCTATTAAAACTGAGGCATTTTAGCTTCTGAGAGGTCTGAAAATTGAATAGTTGTGTATATAATGCATCTGTTACCTCTGAAATAGCTGGAACCAAGAAAATATAGGCGCATACTTAAGTGGAAATAATACTGTGAGGTCCCTTAGGACTTGTCCACATGTCAGGAATCTCACACAGCCTCAGGCACTTGGGAGACAGTCTTGCTCTATTATGTCTCAGCAGCAAAAGTTTTTTTAAGTTTATTTACTTAGAGAGAGGGAGATAGCATGGGCAGATGTGCGTGCACATGAGGGAGAGGGTCAGTGTGAGAGAAAGAGAGAGAGAATCCCAAGCAGGCTCCACACTGTGAGTGCTCAAACCCACAAACCGTGAGATCATGACCTGAGCCGAAATCCAGGGTGGGGCGCTCAACCGACTGAACCACCCAGGCTCCCCTCTGCAGCAAATTCTTGTTTTATGTAATTGATCGGATAACCTGAAATATTAAACAAGCAGTCTGGATAAGTAAGGTTACTTTGTATTTAATATTTTCTAAACACTGTTTACATTATTAAACATGTTCATTTGATATTGTTTGAATAGCATTTGTAATGCTAAGAAGGAATTTTACACTCTAGGTTGGCACATGTGAAAAAAAAATCTTTGGATTATAAAAACTAGTAGTAATTTAAAAATGTGTCTGCATTTGTCCCTACTTTACTTTAAGACCATGATTATAATTGTCACTGAAAGACTGGTGATCACTGTGTCATTTTAGTTCCTCTAGGAGAGTTTACAACTTGCTTAATTGGCCACTACATCTCCAATCTGAAAAGTCAGCAAATTATACTGGCAGAGTCGCACATTGCTAAGAAATTAAAGGCAGCAGTCTTTAGAAAGGGAAGTCTAAAATAGTGCTGAAAAAACTTAGCTCTCTGTAGCCAGAAAAATGAATCCTAGGCTCAGGGATTGTTGAAGCAGAAAGGAACCTTGAAAAGCAGCCAGTGTAGTATTTCCTGGAGTGTTTTCTTCCCAATATGATCTCCATGTGATGTCAGCAGGTGCTATGGGGAGAGTTCTGATACCAAAAATGTTTGAAGAAACAACTTATGTAAACAAAGATAAACCGATTTCTCTACTACAGTTGCCTTAATATGCTAATGAGTGTTTTATATCTCCATCAGGATAGTATACAGTGTTTCCCTTAAATTTTGACTGTGGAACCATTTTTCCACAGAGCATCCTATGGATCTAGTGTTTCGTGGAACACTTCTAGGGAAAGATTGATCTAGTCCAACCTCCTCATTTTTCAAAGGAGGGAACTGAGACCAAGAGAGGTGAATTGGCTTTCCAAAGAACATAAGACTTGGCCAAAGTCAGCATCAGATAGTAAATGGCAGCAAACTGGTTATTATATATCCTCCTGGAAAGAGAAACTTGGGTTTCACAGGTGAAGATTCTCTCTCTCTCTCTTTTTTTTTAAGTTTATTTATTTATTTTGAGAGAGAGAGATAGCATGAGTGGGGGAGGAGCAGAGATAAAGGGAGAAAGATAGAGAGAATCTCAAGCAGGGTCTGCACTGTCAGCACAGAGCCCAACATGGGGCTTGAACTCACAAAACCATGAGATCATGACCTGAGCCAAAATCAAGAGTCCAACACTCAGCCACCGGGCACCCTGGGGAAGCTTCTTTTAAGAGAGGGGTGAGCAAACTTTTTCAGTAAAGGCCAGAAGGCAAATATTTTTGGTTTTGTGGGCCCTATGGTCTTCTTCACAAAACTACTCAACTCTGCTTTGGTAGCAGGGAAGCAACCATACCCAATGTGTAAGTGAGTGCATGTGTTCCAGTGAAATTTTGTTTATAGAAGCAGGAAGCAGGCCTGTAGCCACCCTACCAAAGTTGCACCAAAGTCGCCACCCTTGTTCTGGGACAATGTTTTGTTTATCCATAACTGTGCAATAAACTTCCCTCAAACTTAGTGACTTCAAACAATGAGTATTTGGTGGTATTCAGCCGGTGGCTGACATGGTTCCTTAGTGGGGATGGCTGGAAGGCTGGGCTTAGCCAGCTCCTTCCTCTTTGTCTCCACATGGTTGCTGGGCCTTTCCATGGGCTCTCTCCCACAGGGATATAGGCTTCTTACATGGCAGCTCCCAGGGCTCTGAAAGCCAAACATTCCAATCTCTTAAGCTTAGATATTGGACTTAGATAATGGTACAGCGTCACTTCTACAGCATTCTGCCAGGCAAAGGAATCACAGAAGCTGCGCAGATTCAAGGAGAGAGGACATAAATTCTCCATCTCAGTGCAGGGAGCGTCAAAAGAATATGTGGCCATGTTTAATCTGCCACAGACAGCTCTACTCTGGAAGAGGGAAGAAGTGCCTCATTGACTGCCCTGGATTCACAGAAGAAAACGTGGGATGCAGACAGAAGAGGGGCCAATGAACCTAGGACCCATTTTTTTTTAATATGACTGGCCTGAATTTGTAGTTGGAATATTCATGTATACACTACATGATTAGATTTCATTTTGGTTTCACTGGGTATCGGTACCCTTGTCCTTTTCAGAGAAATTGAAAATAGTACATTTTAAGAAGGCCAAAGTTCGAACTGGCCCAGTACTGTGGTAATACACATAAGAGCTACATAATACATGGTGAGAAAAGTAGACAGGCAGACAATTGAATATATAAATGAAATGTAATCCTTTAATCCTACTTAGTTACAAGCTGGCTTGTGTTACCATAAGATGACCCTGTGGCTCTCTGAGCTGGGTGATTTTTTTGAGCGTGTAAAACGACATTGATTGCTCTCTCTGCAAGAGGGGAACTCATCTCCTCACGGAGTCTTGCAAACCTCTAACATTACAGTCACCATAGGAATTCTCTTCTGTCACCCTTTATTTTCCACTGCTGAATAGACTCAGATTTATTCTATTAAATACAAGCACTCTGAAGTGAATAATGGTGCCCCGTATCCTTGATCATATTGCTATCATGGTAGTAATTTTCCACTGCCCTCTTCCAGCCACTTTATGTAAATTATTTAGAATCGTGTGGATTCATCCATCTATTTAAAGTACTGTCACCAGCGGTGCTTTCACTATTACAGAGCCTCTGGACATCCACAGTTTAATTCATAATACTGCTTTTGAAAAAGACAGTAATCAATCAAGGAGATGTCTCCTTCATGAAACAAGGCCACATAGGATCTAGTTCTCTCAATCCAAAGGAGACTTCTCTTGTTGTAGGGATTTTAGCCACCCAACTTAGATATATGGAGTTAGGGATAGTTCACTCCCACCAGTGCTATGATTTAAAGCATTGGATTAATTTGAACGTAACAAAAACACTGGGTGCTTCTACAGACAGTAACACGGGTAGATGTTGCTATATTCTTTGAAGAATAGGAATGGACAGGATGGAGGGGGGTAGTGAGGAAATGTGCGTGGGTTCATTAATGAACATCATTGATTGTTAAGACAGGAACTACAAGGGATCAAAGTCACTGATACTCTTTGCCTTCATGTCCCCCCCGCCCCCGAAATTAGTGGCAAATTCTGATTGTCTTTCCTGTGCAGCTTATTAAAGCTGGAAACTGTACCTGAGATGAACTGCTAGAGCCCCACAATATCGGTAGGCTTTCCTTTATCCCCATAATACCTCCTAGATTTGTTTAATTTAGTAACAGTTTCCCATCACTAGTTGGTCACTGAGTTAAGTACTCAGGACTTCAAAAGCTTTAATAATATCAAAAATGCACTTGTGATATGAAAGAAACATTGGTTAATTATTTTATAATTAGTATTACATAGTTGCCATTCAGCCATTTTATTTTACTGAATAGTATTTTCCAGTTTTTTTTTTTTTTTTAATGGTGGCAGATTCAGGATCTCTTTATTCTAGTAGCAAAGAAATAAAAGCGTACCCACCCCTATTATTTTTTTCCTCCTAGAAATAGGAAAGATTCCCCACATGAGGTTTTATCTATGCACAATAAATAAATGTAAAACAATGCGTATACCGTGGGAGAGTTTGTACTTAATCTCCTCACTAGCTAGTATTCTGTCATGCGCCAGCTTTAAAAAAAAAAAAAAAAGGTAAAATTAATTTCTAAGTTTAATATACTTTTTATTAGAAAATGTTTAGCAACTTGCTAAACTTGCTAGATAAAACTTATTACAAATTATATGTTAGGTTTGATGAGACATTCCCTTCTGTGCTAGAAAGGATGAATTTCATAGTTATAAAGAAAGACTTGTACACTCTGTCTCTGTATCTCCCCTCCTCAAAGAATGTACCAGAAGTAAATGGGACCTGCTCCAGTTCTCACTGTAGGAACTGAGAAGTGCTCTATGTTCTGTAAAAACTAGGAGGACCGACTATTCCAGTTCCCCCTGGGTTTTCCAGATTTGGGCACTAATAGTCCCAAGTACCCAAAAACACTCAGCCCTGGGCACATAAGGATAGTTGGTTGCCCTAATTCAGGTGCCTTTCGTAGGAAACTTTGTGATGCTCTGTGGATGGAGAACCAGACAGATTGTTGTTAAGTACTTAAATTTTTTAAAAAGATATTGCCGATTTTCTTCATGTCCATTCAGTTCAGCATCAGTCTTTTGCTTTCTCTCGTCCCTGTCATCTAGTTCTCTGAACTACTGGGTGAGCTGGAGGCCTGGGTTTCACTCTTCTTATTTATAAAGCTTTAGTATTTCATTTTCCTGAATGAGCTTATCCAGAAAAGGGACCTACTGTGCCTGGTTTTCCAATGGTTTTGACTCCTGTGTTCACTATGTATTTACTTCAGCAGCCACATTATTTCTGCCCACTTCAGCTAAAGAAAATATCCCATCACAGTATAGCAGAGGCGTTTGCCGTGGTAGAGCTTTGAAAACAGCTTAGTGGTACCCTATCTCTGGCAGTCACCAAGGGCATGGTGTCATTGAGTGGGTCCCTCTTCACTGCCTGTGACTGTCCCATTACCCACACCCTCTTCTGCTGATCAGATAACTCTCTGAGTCCATATCCCACGCTGGAGGCCTCACGTATTGCACAGTAAGGAACTAATTAGACTTGAACCATTACATTTTTGAAAAATTGGCAAAGCCAGTTTGCATAATTCATGGGGCTGCTTCTCTGAATTTCATGTATAATATTTTTAAAAATTTATGCCCTTATACTCACTTTCTAACACTCTGGTCTAATCAGCTGTGTTATTTCCTCAACAGTTGAAAAGAAAAATTGTCACAGATATACAGGCTGTGAAATTCTTCTTAGTTGAAAATAAGCCGCATATGTCAGTATTCATTCAGAAGCTGAAATTTGCTTTCCTCTGTGCTTTTGAAAGCATGAAAGCAGTTTCAAATCATCTTCCATCATATAACTGTCTTTTTTAGCAGGTGCAAAAGCATCGTTTCCTAGAAATGATTGAGGCTTGAGCAAACAGCCGTGTGCTGATGGATACAAATTCTGTCCATTGGCAAAGAGGAGTACTTTGTTAAAATTACTTGTAATAAACTGTATGCTTAATTGTATCTGTAGCATGACGGTATAGCTGTAGCGTGTGGAACAGCCAAGTGGATATAAACCTTATTCAAATAATACTTTTTTGTGGGGGCTGCTTGCCTGGTCTTGCCCTCTCTGGGCTTTGTTGTCCTGTGACAGTCAGGACCCTCAGTCCAGGTGTCCTCAGAGGTTCTTTAACTTGGGACTCTATGAAAGGAAAAAAATTGAGTTTTTGAGACCACACCTTGTTGAGAACCCACATTATAGAATGAGACCTATGAGGGTGAATTAGACAGTTCACATAAATGAAATTATGTAAACAGCAGCCTCCAAATCACACACAGTTTAGAAACTGTGAACCGTGTTAGCCTGGACTGGCTAACAGAGTGAGCCTTTGTTCCAGTGCTGCCCAGTTTCAACTTTCTTCTCCCTGTGTCATCTGTCTGAGTCTGTGCAACATTCTCTGGGGTAAGCCTGTTCTCATCCCACTCAAGTCAGTGCTGCAAAGCTGTCAGAATGCAAGTTCATATCAGAGCAGTATGAATAATTCTCAGATTCGACATTTGATGGGTTACTTTAAGGTGGGGAAAGGGCTTTTGATTGCAAAAGGCAGAAATGTCTTTGAGTTATTTAGTGGAACAGGGGATTTATTATAAGGGTATATGTTGCCTGACTCTGTAGGAATGAGCTGTTTTTCCATTCTCTCATGGGCCACATGGTCTCTTTCTTCCGTTGCTGCTTCTGTTTTATTCTCTTCCCTCTACAGATAGAATTCTTTGATTTACTCATAATTTCCCCTCCCTTATTAAAGTCCAACTTTCACATGTGTCTCTGGGCCTCCTTCTAAATTCAGAATTGGAAGCTGCAGCTGAGAACATTAACTGTCTCTAGATTGCTCTGAATTAAAGTCCCAGTGTGACTTGGGGTATTAAGGAGTTTATTACGTGTCTTTCCCACTAGAAGAGGGGAGCTTCTTAAGCAAAGGGATGATGTCTGTTTTCTTTTCTGTACACTTACAATACCTAGCACAAAATAGGTCCTGAGTACATATTTCATGAATAAATAAAACATACGAAACAACACCTGAAGTCTACCAATAAGGGGAAAGCCTCTGCATGAGTTGAACTGGCTGAGTCTTCTCAAACAGCAGTCGGTTTGGACTGAAGTCACCTTATTCTTTGCCTAGTTGCGAAACATTTCTCACTGCACCAATGACTTGCAAACTGCTTTGCATATTAGGGTCCACATATGCAGTAGAGATCACTGTGATGAAAACGCTCCAGTATAAATGTTGGGGAAAAGATTGTCTCCATGGGGACTTCTGCTTAAGGGAAGCCTCACATTGATGCAGGTGAGTCGGCTGACCTACCACCAACTCATAGTCGTCCAGTTTCCGTGAACCGACAATCTAGCTGCAGTATCAGTGCTGGTGGCAGTAACCCTGTATTTGATTCATTAGTGAAAGGTTCTTGTCTTGGCAAAATGAGTTTGTGAAAGCAGGTAGGTAGTGGTGGAGATTTTGCGAGAGGGCAGGTGTGAATGCAGTGGTTGAAAGCTGGGGATGTGCTTTCACTAGCTATGGAATGGCTTTTCTCTCTGTGAGGCGTCACGGCTTTCTGACTGTCTCTCCAGGGAATCTGCATCCTGGGTAAATCCTGTCGGTGTTCCCAGCCACACTGCAGGGTCACTGAAGTGCCACTTTGCCCCTCTGGGGTAGAACACATCCTGTTTACAGGCCAGATGTTGAACAAAGTCCTTCCTGACAGAAACATGGATACCAGATACTTCCTGTGTGTCACCCCATCCTTCCCACAATTAAATACTCCTGGTCCTTGTTCTTTTTTAACCATTTCACACAATGATCTTTTGGTAGCAGAAATCACTGTAATGTGCATTTCTATTATTAATCCTAAAACTTCTTTCCATGTTGCTTTATCATGAGACAGATAACATTTTCACAAACATCCTGGAAAGTGCCTTAGTAAATGTTATTCCCTTCAACATAGATATTTTGGGGGGGAGAAATGTTTATTCCCATGATATGGTCATTGCCCAGAATATTTTGAGAATGCCTCTTTTAATGCCATTAATATTCTGAAGTAAGTACAATTGAGTTCTATAGGAATGTATGGATAAATATAAATATGTTTTTGCTGTCTTCTACACATAACACTTTTACACTCACGTCATCTTTTTTCTTCTAAATAGTGAAAGATCTAAATATTTCATGAGCGCTCTCATTTTCGTGACCATGTCCAAATTTGCACTTGGTTAACTGTATAGCTCCTCACTGGACTTTAACTTTAGAAACTGCCAGCATAGCCTCTCCAATGTGATATTTGCTAGTAGATGTTAGGGGTGCTATTATCTGCATTAAGTGGAATTTTAGGTTTCATTGCTTAAAACGTGAAGTATAAGTAAAACGGATTTGTCTTGTCACCCGCAGGAAATGTTTGATGTTATATTGGATGAAAATCAGCTGGAGGATGCTTGTGAACATCTGGGAGACTACCTTGAAGCATACTGGCGTGCTACCCACACAACCAGTAGCACCCCCATGACCCCTCTGCTCGGAAGGAATTTGGGCTCAACCGCACTGTCACCATACCCCACAGCAATTTCTGGGTTACAGGTATTGCCACTTTCCACTCATGCTTTTACAGTCTTACAACTGAAGATTCTACAGAGAACTTAATGGGGATGAAGACTGGGATTATCCTTAATCTGAAGAGGAAAACATATGTGGGTGTTATCTTTAAAAAAAAAAAATCCAAAATATTACAGGCCCATAGGGCCTGTCCCTTAGCTTCCTCAACATAGAATGTGCACACAAGTAGAGTCACTCTGTTTGGAAACAGTGACAGATCCCTGCGTTTTCTTGGGGTGGGGGGAGTGTGGGGGCCCATGTTGGTCAGCGGCTATGGTAGGTCTCCTTTAGGAAAGCTGGGGACAAGTTCAAGGACCGGAGGTTTTCTCTTCTGCTATTCTACTGTTGCACTCAAGGCTAGATGTCAGGAGCCAGAGGCATTATGATACAAAGTGAATTTTGCCTTTTGACATCAATAATTATTTACCATTTATCGAGAGTCTGCTGGAATGGAGCCCAACCCACAGGTGGCTGAGGTACATCTAGTCAATTGAGCCCTCTTGTATCATGACTAGTTTTATATTAAAGAGTTATAATGATAATCATAATTATAGATCATGTAAAGTTAAGCCTGAGAGGAAGGGCACTCTCTGAAATACTGTGTTATAACTGTATTACTCTCCTACAAAATTTCATCTTTATAAGCAAAAAACTGCCCTATAAAGGAGCAGTTTTTGAGGCTGGAAATGAACATGGGAAATGTGCTAGGGTAATACACATATATATGTATGCACCAGGACTGTTTCTTGCCTGGTTTCGCTGCCTGTGTGCTAATCCAAGTGTGGCATATCCACTGACTAGTTTGGGTTGGCTCCAAATTGTATACTATGGAAGAGAAATGGATGCATGAAGCAATATGCTTCTATAATGCAGGTAGAAGCGAAATGCACTTTATTTATGAATATAACACTCTGACTCACCTCTAAGGCATCCACCTAGAGTGGTTCTCCCAATTTCACTTGAGTTAATGTGGTGCCCTTTATCCTGGAGCCTATTTCTCTTAGTGACCATGAGTATTTAATTGTTAGCCTCCTGGCTGAGGTGAAAGACACAGGCTCTAATTATTGAATGATTTTCCCACTGGGTGAAGGTGAGTGTCCCTTTAGAGGAAATGTATCTCGGTCCTTGGTTTCATCAGGATCCTGTTTCTTAATGGAGGTGACCTAAGTAGAGAGCCACAGCTATGATACGTGTTTTCCCATGATTTAAAGAAAAATGTTGAATAACATTTTCTGAGCCATCAAATAAGTATCTGAAGATATTAATTTCAATAAATGATATTAGAGGAATTTAGTTGATATCTGAAGATAATTTTTGCAGGACATTTCAGTTGAGGAAGCAAGAATTGCAAATATCAATTAGCCAGCTCCATAATTATTATACACTCCTTTGGAGAGAACACTGCTGAGAGCCTTAATGTTTATGTGTGATGAAGAAACAAACACATTATTTTATGGGCAGCACAAATCATAATTTCATGAAAATATTTTATAGGGCATAAGGGACATTCAGCTAGATAAAGGTGAAGTGTGTGACTTTAGGAGGAGAAAGATTTTACCAGTTAAAGAGAGAAATAAAATAGCAGATGCTATTCTGAACTTTAACTTATTTCCCAAAAGTAAAATAATCCTCAGTTTTGCAGTAGAAGTGGAGTTATTAGGTATTCCTAGATATATTAAGTTCCATTCAGCAATTAACTTTCAATTCTCTATTTTTAATAGGCAGCCTAATCACCTAGCATTATGTAATTAAATTCATAAACTATCAGCATTTTAGTATCTTTGCAACGTTGTGTCCTGAATGGAATAGACCAGATCTTTTGAGCAGACCATTTGTGCATCAAAATGTTTTATTAAGTCTGATAGTTAGAGTTTTATTGTACATATCCTACTGTTGTACGTATATTTAAATGTTCTAGATGAATGAGGCTGACATGATTTAACCATTGAACTATCTGATATTTATAGAGTCAGCGTATGAGGCACAGCAACCACTCCACAGAGAACTCTCCAATTGAAAGACGAAGTCTAATGACCTCTGATGAAAATTATCACAATGAAAGGGCTCGGAAGAGTAGGAACCGCTTGTCTTCCAGTTCCCAGCATAGCCGAGATCATTACCCTCTTGTGGAAGAAGATTACCCTGACTCATACCAGGACACTTACAAACCCCATAGGAACCGAGGATCGCCTGGGGGATATAGCCATGACTCCCGACATAGGCTTTGAGTCTGCAGAAGCAAACAAAAAATTCATCTGTTGACAATTTGCCATAGCACTGCTAGGATAAACCAATCATCTTAACTTGGCAAGTACAGCACAGTGTTTCCTGTGCTTGTGGGCTGCTGTCATTTGATGCTAGGTAAGGGGCAAAAAAAAACCAACAAAAAAACATTATGCCCTTAAGTCGAGATGGTTATTAGATGCCCAGTCATATAGATATTTTTAAGCGCGGCATTTACATAACAGTACCTTTTGTTTTCTTCATTAGATTTAGACACATCGATTTGTAATTTAGGGTACTTATCAAGGCACATATAAAATAATTTCCCATGCTGGAAATTCCAAATGACCAGTTCCAGTTGGAACCAATTTATAAACCAATTCCTGTTGGAATTTGGGTGAATCGACTAGAAAGTCTACTTGAGCATGTTGTAGTCAATTTAAAAATCTGAAAAAAAAAAAAACCAAAAAAACCAAAAACCTAATTAATGAGAAAATCAAAATACCAAAAGAAGCCAAAACCAGGTATGGTTTTATTTGCTGGAAGCTAAATTTACATTTAAAGTCGGAATGTATAAACATTTTAATATATGTTAACGTTGCCAGAATGGCTTTCAAACTCACCAAAAGTATTGATGATGCCAAAAAAAAAAAAAAGTCTCCAATTAATGCAGAAATTATTCACTCTCCTCAGATTTTAATATTTTTGTTTCTTTCCTGGCACAGCTGTTGTATTCAAAGTGTTTTGCTTTGTGTTTAGTCACTACTGTTAGCTTGTCTGAAGTTGGCAAAAAACAAACAAACAAACAAACAAAAACCCTCAAAATTTCTTTAGCAGTGAGAGAGAATAATATAAAGAAGCCCAATCATAGCTGGTCACAGGAAATGGAAAAAGAGGAGTTGTTTCCCCTTTACTTAATCTGAGCATAACTACATACACAACAACATCCAGGAATCCGAAGTCAGACAGTAAGGATGGGCACAGAGCCTCCTGAGTGCGAAGCTAAACATCTCCAGATGGGAATTCATCTGTCCAACTTACCACAAACATGGGGCCCGTGTTTCCTGCCAGCACAGTTGCATATCTTTCCATTGCTTCATTCAGTCTCTGTCTTTGAATATGTGAATGTTCTAGCCCTTCCCCAAATTCTTTATAATCATGCTAAGGACTTGTTTTACACGGAAACATTCAATTTTGATATTGAGAGCTGTGTTTATACAAAATAATGGAATGAAAAATGTGAAAACAAAAATGATGAACTTAAAGGCTTGCAATATAAAGCAAACTCACAGATTCAGAGTATATCTGTTCACTAAAATTATAGTATTTTTACTGACGAGAATTATAAAGAATTTGGAGATTGAGCTGCCTTATTTCTAATGAACACTCCTCTTCACCTGTGAAATCTTCACAGTTTTTCCAGTGGCTGTAATTACGAAATTGGTGACCTTCTGTCTTATATTATCAAGGAAGCCTTAGATTCACTATGATCCAAGGAATTACTGAAAATTGACCCTTTTATATATTATACAAATATCTTTCAGAAAAGCCTCTTGTTTCTAAAAATCCACAATGCATGCATTTTTCTAAAGCCCCCAAAGGACCAGGCATAAAAATCCCTTTGTACTGGTACATGTCACGAAGACTGTATTTTGAAAACAATGATAATTGATTTCTATTACCTTATTTTCTTCCCAAGCCTTTCAACCTTTAGGCTTTCAAAGCATGCACCAGTTAAATAATCTTCCTCGCCATGAAAACAAGTTCCAATTTCTTGATCAGTTACACATCTCTTGACGCCCATGGTGACCTCCCACATTCCCTCTCCTCCTCCTGTTCACTGTGCATACTCCATTATGAACCTGTTTAGCTGATGATGGGGATGCCTATAATTATGTAAGTTATTTCACATATTTGATACAACTGAAAATATGGGCTCGGTAAATTCTAAAAGTTAACATGTGATATTGGCTTGTGAGTTCTTTTGTCATCTAATGAAGCTTACAGAACTTTCAGTTAAGACATTTCAAAGAGCTGTATTCATTAGGCACTTTAATAAACATATAACCTGCCATTACTGAATACTTTGTTAGAACAAAGAAGAGCATTTTCCAGCAAATGAAAATATATTTATTACATGTACAGCACATATTTGCATGAGAAAGAGAACATTAGCCAAAACATTTTTCTATATGCTTTACTGGTTTCTTGTTTGTGCGCATTCAAGTATTTAATTGCAAAGAGTGCATCAAGGTGATAAATTTAGACTAGACAGCTGTTCAGCTTTTTCTGTAGTAGCATTAGCAATCTGGTCATTTAACTACTTTAAGATATTTACATTTTATGGCAGGTAGCTGCAACAGCATTTACATATATTTCCTAGTCAGCAAGATTACCATATTCTTTCAACTTTTGAAAATCACTTGTTTTTAAAAACCTCTCAAAGCCTTTTTTCTAAGTCTCCCATGTCATATGCTAATAAAGAGAGGTCCGTTCAATATCTGTGCACAGAACCAATCTGTCGTTTACCATCAAGTGTCTGTACCTGTTTTGCTTTGCATTCTTATTCAAAAGCTAACAATCTTGGAAGGGGTATAAAGTATATTTTCTTGATGGATATATTTAAATTTTTACTTTGATTTGGCATATTCTTTTCATTCCTTTTGTAATTAACAAGTTTATCTTCTCCAAATGAAAAAGAAATATGCATTTCCTTTTTTTTAAGTGTTAGAGTTTACTGTGTAAATGATACTTAAATACACATATATACTAAATGAAAGTTTTATTTTTGCCAAGCATATCAAGCACCTTTGAAAAATACATATTCCTCAAATACTTTGTTTTTAACTGACTTCATTTCAAAATAGCAAATGATAAGCAGGAGAAACAAGTCTTACAATGTTTTAAGTCTGTTTTAACTTGTAGTATAAATCACATATTCTGTAACTTCAGTATATATATCAGAATATGTAAATTACATATTCTGTAATTTCAGTCTGCGAACATGTAACATTGTAGACACGTGTGACAATGTGGAAATGTAGTTCTGGAAAAAAGGGAATGCAATTTGTCAATCCTGATGTTAATTCTCAAGGCAATGTGACTCCAATATTATAATCAACAATGTTATCTTGTTTACACCAATATTTAAAGCAACACTTGGAAATGTTTATAAATGACTGATTATTCTCTCTTATCTTTATACAGTTCTATTGGAAAGAAAATTGAAATTAACAATTTAGACTGATAGTCTTTCCTAATAAGAGAGTCTTAATTATGTGACAATATGTCATTGCACTTAGTCCTTAATGAAAAGAACTTTTTAAATATAAAACAAATTCTAAGAAAATTATTTGTTCCCTTTGAGTAATTTGTTAATTACTTTAATTATTATTGTCGTTGTTTGCAAAACGTATTTTTGGAATGTTAACCTCTTTTCATACCTGCATACTTGAACTTGTCTTTTGTGTGGGGGCCTTAAAATTCATACTAGGAAGCTAGGTCAGTGAAAGGGAGGGAGAGAAAGAAATTATGCCAAAAGGTGGTTTGCAAATTTAAACTCTGAATGAACATATCACAAAATGTTGTTGAGACCCAGGATGTCAGTTAAGAATGTTTCTAGGCAACTTTAATTTGCATGCTAGTGTGTTTTTTCAGTTATACAATTTTATTTTGGTATTTGCTAAAAAATAAAAATGATGTAATGCCACTATAGAAATTGCCCTATATATTAATATTTATACTACCTCTTCTCTAGAGAAGACAATCTGTCTTTAAGGAGAAAAACACTTTTCAGTAAGTAGTGATCAAATTTATTACTCTTACTGCTAACCCAGCTGCAAAACTAAATGCATAAATTCTTAAAATATACTTTCCCTTTAAATTTTAAACTGTATCCAAAATACTCTTGTCACCCTTCATTTCTTCCATGTTAGTGAAGTTTTCTTTGAATTGGTTCACATTTTACCAGCACACAAAGTTAATTTAAGAAATCAGTCATCAGAGGGAATAAAATAATCTGCAAGGGAATTGCCTTTTTGTGAAATTTGTTATAATATCTAGCTCTAAGCCTGCAAGGATAGATCCAGAGACTTGATATTTAAGTGCAGCTGGTTTGAAAATTCAAATTTTGATCCTTAATGTCTCCCATGGACAGCCATTTACTAGGTGAGGGTATGCATTATCTTGGACTCCCATGTCATTGGAGCAAATTCCATATAAATGTTTTAAATAAATGGGAATGTACCCCTTATTTCTTTTATATTTCTGCCTTTGTGTTTCATGACAATGTTGCCTGTTGTTTTCTTTTTAATTATATAAAACTCATCTTTGGATGACTACATGAATGAAAATAGAGCAAATTATGTAATAAAATTTGTTTTATTAGTTCCTCATACCTTTAAATACTGTTAATACTTTGTTACTGAGTTACTTACTCAAATTGTGTCTATAAGACAAAGAGCAGGCCTCCTCTTTTAAATGATAATTATGAGCAAACCAGTCAATAAGATAGTTGTCTGCAGACAATAAGGATAACTTTTTTGTTGTTGACTTAAGCAGTCAAGTTAGTCAAAATAGTAAAACTGGCTCAAACGGGCAGAGAGCTACAGCATTCAAAAATCACTTTTTAAAGATTTCTTCTTTTATTAAAATGAACTTTCTCCAATGAAATACATCTTCTTTTGGCAACTATCTTTATCTACTTGTGGATCGTTTAATCCCAAATGCTTCCTGTAATTGAGGGACAAAAAAGACGATTATAAAATATCTCATCAGATAATCTTGAACAAGGGCTGTAACTCCCATTTACCGTGAAAAGCATATAAATAAGAGTGAATAACAAGACTGTTGGAGAGTCACGGTTACATATAAAAATTTTCCTCCGTTTCTTGTGACGTATGTAAAGCGTTTGCTGAAACATGGTAGAAAATGTTACCAATGAATTTAGAGTGGTCTGGGGTGTATGCGAATGCATCCTCTTTGAAAATTAGGAGTTAAAATGAGAGCTATGTGAGAACCCAAAGTGGCTGGCCTCTAGCTTTTCAATTTTGTAAGTGTTCTTAGTTATGTTTTGAACACTCAAATTTCTCAACAAATGGCTATGTCTATATTTATGTAAGGGCCACTCTTGCCCTACCTGCATGCCATTTTCACACACTTTTAACTGAAGTCAGTGTGAATTCCGTATGCATAAGGGATGTATTAAAGATACAGGATCATTAATGCTATATTGTTGCATACTATTTTTCATATGCCTTACGATATTTTCTGGGACGTTATTAAAATGAAAGCATTTTATTGCCAAAATAAATCTATGTTGTTACTTCTAATCTGCATTAGCAGTAGAAAAATAAATAATGTAGCAAAACATATATTGTACAGTACAAAATTATAAAAGATATATATTTTGCCAATAATATGAAAATAGATTGAGGAGAAAGAAGCACATTTGTTATAGCACAAACTTAACAAAATCCACTGTTAAATTTGGCAGTCGTATTTTTTAAAAATATATAGATTTAATTCTAAGTTTTATCAGATTTATTTCATCTACCATCTTTTTAACTTGCTGCTCGATACTTTTCCAGCAATTTATTTCATAGCCTTGCAACCTGTGGATGTAATTTCTTTTATTTTATTCCCTTGCATAAAACTTATTAAATGTTATTTTGTGATAAGATTCATATTATATTTACTGTTCTTATTTCTGCTCCTTCAG
This sequence comes from Panthera leo, assembly GCF_018350215.1. Classification (NCBI taxonomy): domain Eukaryota; kingdom Metazoa; phylum Chordata; class Mammalia; order Carnivora; family Felidae; genus Panthera; species Panthera leo. The sequence goes on along the minus strand of NC_056686.1, from coordinate 141,485,010 downwards.
TAACAACTACAAAAAGTATGGCAAGTGAGCTCATAGGGCTCCTCTGAATTTTGGACATACTTGAAATGTTTTCTATTTTTCACAGCCTAAAGTCAGAACAATAAATACAAATGTCCCAACAACAACAAAAAAGTATTTAGGGATTCTTCAATTTGTTTTGTACTGAATACTATTTTGAAACATAAGTTAAAGCCATCAGTTGTTTTTTTGACCGGGTGGCGGGAGGGAAAAACATACATTTATTACCACTAAAAATAAACATGGCAAATTGATGTAAAAAGATTTTCCCTACTATTCTGAGGGCTGTTGATATCCCAAGCTATTGCTATATCTCCAGCTACTAAGTGGAAAAAAAATATATTGCCTTTGTTAAATAATGTTTTTTCTTTCTTTAAATTTTAGTTATTTATTTTAAAAATTTACCCCCTTTTATTTTTCTTATATAGGTAAATGTGTAGCATTCTACAAGGCATGCTGGGTAAAATATACTATGCAAATGTGTACAGTGCTGCATGTTTTGTTCTCCCTCTGCTTTTGTGGCTTTAAAGAAAAAAATGTGTTGTTATTTTTGTGAAGAAAAACATTTAACAGAGAAAATGCAGAGTGCATGCATAGAGTATCCTAATTTCTATGGATTTGTTTTATGGAATTTAAATGTGTATAAATCAACTGCATTAATTTTTTCTTTTATATAATAAATGAGAAAACACTGAAATCAGCCTTATACCTCTCCTTTATATTATTCTAGAGATATTTATGTCATTCTGGAGGTATGTTCCTATACCTCTTGCAGGAAAAAAAGAAGCCTAAACATTTACTCTCACAACACAGATTCAGCTAAATGATGATTTCCTGAATACTCTGCTAGGGTATATGAGTTATTACAAAAGAAGTATTATATTAGGAAACAGCATTTAAATTAAATCCATACACAGAGAATATATTACAATATGTGTGTGTAAAACAGGATCAAATACAGTATAGAAAATTAAACTAGGTAAACTTTATTGTTCCCGACAAATCTCTAAATGATTACTTTAATGTAGTAGTTACCAGAAGTTTCCAGAGGTTATCCTGTACCCATAAGCATTTCATGGATGGCATATAGCTTATGACTTGACATTTCATGTGCTCCATGTCAGTCGACCATGCTGTGAATTGATTGGCATTTGACTTTTTTCTCATTGTAGTGCGCAAGAAGTTGAAAAGAAATGTGCACTATGTTGATTATAATTACTGCATTAGAATCACACATTGATTTATTGCAGCCAAGTTGTTTCACAAGCATTATCTCATTTAATCCATCTGACCACCCTGATAAATAGGAAGGGCATAGATTATTAGACCCAATTACAAATGAGAAAAACAAAGATCATGGTAACTTTTCTCTGCAAAATACTTTTGTCTAAAAATACATACATCAAATGTTTTTACGCTGGTAGTCATTTGAAGCACACAGTGCTGGAATACAGTAAATGTTGACTAAATGAACGATACTTCAGTTATTGGAGAAATATTAAATAGGGCTGTCCTATCTATTAAGGCATTTCAACCAACAATCCGAAATTCCCAAATAGAATAATTGCAGCTCACTGCAACGACTCCATCAAGGCCGTATGCCTGAAGCCACCTCTCTGGTCATTAACACATCTCTACTAATAGGATAGGTGGTAAAGAAAAATCTTGCTTGTCCTGTCATACAACATGCAGATTGGGATAGTGGTTAAACTGTAAGCCATAACTCCGGCCTATGTTCAAAGCCTGGATCTGGCAGTAACCAACTATGAGCTTGGGGCAATCACTTAACCTGCCTGTACTTTAATCTGTTTTTGTAGAGCAATTTTCCTTTTGGTTACAGGTCACATTGTCTTGTGTCTTTGTAGGTCCGGTAATTTTGTTACTGGGTTCAAGGTATTGTAAATATTCCATTGTGGATGGCTTGTTCTTATATTCCTCTAAAAGAATGCTGGACTTGTTTTGACAGGCAATCGTAGATTAGTTTGATCCTCTGAAGGTTTGTTTTTAAGCTCCTTTAGGACTAGTCTAGAGTAGGATTTCTTCTTAGGCTAATTTAGCTCCTCTTCTAAGGTCTCTGGGGTGTCTACCGAATGTCCCATACATTTAGTGAGTTCTCTTCACTCTGATGGAAGGGAACTCAGATCATCCCTGGTCCTTAGTAAACTCTAAGAATTACATGTTTTACGGCTCCCTGGTACTTGTTTTTTTTTCTCAGAAATTGTTATTGGCTAGTCTCGGGTTTCTGCACGGATACAGGTTGATACATAGCCAAAGACTTAGTCGCTGACTTCAGCAGGCTTCTGGAGCTTTTCTCTGTACAGCTCCCTCCTTTCAGCCACTCTGCTTCACAAATTCTAGCTACCTTGATACCTTGGAACACTGATCTTTGTTTTCAACTCAAGGAGACTGCTAGACTCAATTTGAGTTCCCACCCCCTCTGTCACTGGCTAGGCATTGCCTCCAGGCAGAAAATCCAGGTAATGGTTAGACTCACCTCATTCGTGGCTCTTATCAGAGATCACAATCCTGTGCTGTATGTTGCCCAATATCTGAAAACAGTTGTTTTCTACATTTTGTCCAGTTTCCTATTTGTTAATGATGGGAGGACAATTCTGGACTATCCCACTTTCCCATACCTGGAAGCAGAAGTCTCTTTAATGACATTTTGCACATTACTATCATCATGGATAGTCTTTAAAAGATTTATAAGGAGTTTGTTTTCACAAATAGCTTCATACTACTTGACAAACATTTCCAATTACTGTACTTACATAGTGGTCCAAATTTATATTTCACCTATGGATCCTATAGTTGGACAATATTATATTAGGCAAATTCCCTTTTTTTCTTTTCTTTCTTTCTTTCTTCCTTCCTTTCTTTTTCTTTTCTTTTTTTTTGAGAGCCACTTAGAGATAATCTGGCAGACTAAGCCCTAACTTTGCAAGTAAATATGGATATGATAACCATTTCATAGGTGGACAGAGATGTGTGGGGAGTTTGTAAAATGTCTTAAGAGCTGCCAAAAGTACCACCTACAGTGTGCAAGAATGGAAATATCAAAGAGTTAATGTAAATTGATTACACAAACAATATTGTTTTTCTAAATAGCCTAGAAAGAACTTTATTATGTAAATATAAACATAAAATGGACTAATGTAGTATTTTCTTTCCTTTCATATGTCTCCTCTAAATTTGGCTTTTGGGGCACCCGGGTGGCTCATTCAGTTGAGCATCCAACTCTTGAATTTGGTTCAGGTCATGATCCCAGGGTTGAGGGATTAAACCCCATAGCAGGCTCCATGCCAAGCATGGATTGGGATTCTCTCTCCCTCTCTCTCTCTCTCGCTCTCTCTTTCTCTCTCTCTCTACCCCTCTTCCCCACTCACACATACTCTTTCTCTCTAAAATAAAATAAGTAAAAATAAAATAAAATTTGGCTTTTTAACCATAAGCCCCAAAAGAAGTCAAAGGACTTTTTTCTTGCACAGATGTTTAAAAAGAGACACATTTTAGTCCTCTATGCTGCTCTTTGTATTACGGGTACAATTTTCTAGCTCAATTAAGAAGAAATGTAGACTGTCAAGGTCTTACTTGTTCTATATATTGACACAAGATAATGTACAGCTAGTAGATGTAAGGTGGAAAGATGTAATTTACTGTTGATTTTGCTTAATTTCATTCAGTTCTTGAGCATGGAGGGGCAGAACAGTTCAAAATGCCTTTTATAAGTTTCACATTTTCTTCTTTCTATTCTTTTTTTACCAAAGTTATAGGAGAATAGAAAGGGTCGGAGCTGTTTCTGATTCCTTTGTGAAAGAAAAGTAAACAACTTTAGTTTCTCTTTTCCCACCTCTCGCCTTTAACAAGAGTAGAGACTAATTATCAGATTATCAAATGACCTCTTCATCGGATGACCTAGAATCAAAGAAAGACCTTAGGGACAAACCCACTGTTTTTCCTTATGTGAAAACTGAGGCCTGGAGAGATTAAGCAATTTACCCAGATAAAATATAACACGTGGAAGCAGAACTCTGATATCAAGTAACCTAATGGTTCACTTTTATGCTAGTTTCGAAATATCCCATAGTAGAAGGTTGATTAAATACAATGCGACACATGCAGAGCATGGGACATAGCTATTCTAGGTGTCCAGGCAAGGAGACTGTAAGAGCAGGGGAAAACACTTGACCTGCTGCGTAACCAGTTTGGAATAACGGAAATCCCAGCTGGAAAGGCTATTTGGGGCCATAGTCTGGAGAAAAATTAGTATCTAAGGTATTTGGACTCTCCTGCTCAGTTTTAGTGGCTACTGCAGATTTTTTTAACCCTAGGAGGGACTTGATCAAAATCGTTGCTCGGGGCAAGATTGACTGGAAAGAGGAGGGAGATTGGATAGGGAAGAGCCCTGACGTACAATCCTTAAGTGCAATAAGTGATTGTGTAGGTAAGGCCACTGGCTTCAGCTGGATGGCAGGGGCAAGAGGTTTGAGAGAGACAGAGCGAGCGAGAGAGAGGTTAAGCTTCCCTCACAGAACCCCAAAGTCTTTGCGGGGCAAGACGTGGAACTTTTGGTGTAGTGTGTATGAAAGATTGCGGATGGGTATTAGGCACTCAATTAACACATTTACATTATGGTTCCGTCGAGGAAACATGAAAAGGGCAAGGACGTTAAAGCAAGTAGATAAAAGCTATCTGTCACAACCCGCAGTCTGCACTACCTCGATTTCCCCCCCGGGCTCAGTCCCGCACGCTACAGGTCTTTCCGAAAAGCAAACGGAAGAGGGCCAAGCGGGCGCCCTTTCTCAGGCTCCGCCCCTCCGTCCGCGCGCCTGCGCCCTCAGGTCCCGTTCGTCCCGCCCCTCTCCTCCCCCGCCCGCGTGGTCGCCGCCACCGCAGCCGCCCGAGAGGAGCTGGGGGAGGACGGTGGCCCGCGAGGCTCGTCGCAGACAACGCGGCGGCGATGTCCGCGAGCCAGGCGAGTGCCGCGGCGGCAGCGGCGGGGCCTCGCACGCGGCAGGGCGGCCTGGGCTTCGGCCTCCCTCCGGTTCCCAGGAAGCGAGCTGGCGGCCAGCGCGGGACCAGCAGCAGCCGCAGAGGCGGAGGCACCGGCGCGTCTCTCTCCTCCCCTTCAGCCTGAGCCGGGGGAGGCCAGGCGGCCCGGGTGGCTGGAGGGGGGGTCCGCTGCCCAAGAATGGGAATTCTCTTCACCAGGATATGGAGACTGTTCAATCACCAGGGTGAGGGGTGCGGGCCGAGGGCTTAGGATTGGGGGAGAGGGTCGGCCCTGGCCGGGAGGGTGGGGGGGTGGGGGGTGGTCTCTGAATACTTCCGGAATGTGGGCGGTACGACTGCGCGCCGTCTCAGCTCTGGGTGCGGGCTGCGTTGATGCGGGTTCGGGGGGCTTTCAGTCTCCACTCCCGAGTTCGGGAATGGTTTTTTTCTTAAGGGACCTACTTGCGAAATCCATTCTGCAAATGCACCCATTGCTCCGATTTCGATTTGGAAAGGAAAAGGTTTCTTGCCCCACGTCCGGCGTCCCTTTGTAGGGCCTGGCCTATCTTGTGGCCCTTTTTCCTCCAGCAGTTGGGTTTGGACACCACATAGAAATGCTGGGGTCCTCTGGGATGAAGGTTATAGGTTATGGCCCGAGCCGCACCACTGAGCGATGGAGGGTTGCAGAATGCGGGAAACTTGAGGAATCGCTCTTGAGTTGTCCAGTACACCTCGGTTTATGAGCTCTCCCTGCACCTCCATGCCTCTCCTTGGGGAGACTAGTGCATCCCGAATGGCAATGGATCTCACTCCTTTTCCTATATTCATATTTGTGTTTAAGGTTAAGCTTAAGATCATTTTCCTGTTTGTGTTCCTTATTTAAGTGGAGGGTTTGGGGTTTTTTTGGCTGGATGAAAAGTGTTAAAGTGTTTCACTGAAAGCATGTGAAAACATGCCACACGAAACATTTGTTTATGTAGGTAACGAGCAAGTTACTACATACAGAATATATTATCACACAGGGATGCTTAAGTTCATCTGAACTCAAACATTGACTGGAAATGCATATCAGGTTTATTAAAATTTGTTACAAGATGAATGTCTAAAACTGAGGAAAGAGGATACAACTTTAACAAAACTCCATAGTCATTGAGATATACTATAGTTAGTGGTGCTCTTTTGTTCCTTTTTAACGCATGCTGGGTGATTTATCATTTCTGCTGTCAGTAACTTAGTTTGCTATTTTGTCTTGGGTAAGCTGGTGGTGGTGTCACATCCCAAAGTTTTCCAATAAAGACCTGAATGAGTGGTGGCATCTATTATGTACAACGTATCCCCACTTTCTCCTTCGTGATCCAGCCTCCTATAAGAAGATGATAGGAAGGGAGCAGAACTGGAACTTGCAATTGCTGTGTATCTTTAAAAAAATAAAATAAAATAAATGGTAGTGTAGATCACATGACACTCAGAAGAGCAATATTTAAAATGATTTTTCTGATATGGGAATTTTTCTTAAAATGGAGAAAACCAGTTCTAATCTGCCTGGTCTCTAGCTAGCTGTTTCTGTTGGGAGAGGGGAAGTGAGACATAGTCATTTAACCTCTTTGGGTCTAGATGTTCTCAATGTAGAACCCCAGGGATCTTGGGTGAGTGACTGTGGAGCCTACAGATACTGGAAAGGTAATCTCTAGGTCTCAAGAATAGGAACTAACATTGCTGTAAAATCGGTAGTGTTTCTAGTAGATAGGATCTATTCTAGTTTTTACCTCCATAATTTTTGTATTATTTTTAGCAAAGCTAGTATTTCAGCTCTGCTATGAAATTTATATTGCTTGTTGATTGAGCTCTAGTCCTGCAAGAAAAATGAGATATCTCCACTTCCTATTTTAAGTCAGTGATAAAATTATTTGTGTCTGTAACTTAAGAATGAATTACAGCTTTGCCAACAGCTACTTGCAAGTAGTAAACAATAAGGATGTTACTGCATCGTTGCTACTAAAAATTGCTAATAGTGGTGTTCTTGTTGCTTGTATTTTGTGGTAATTTTTGACTGGACACTTCTTTCAGTGTTGGGAAATTAATAGTAAGAGGAACTAATGAAGTTAAGTTTTAGAAATTTAGATGTCAAAATATTGTGAAAATGTGAATAAACTATTCTGCTAAATGATGTGGTTGTTAATCAGTAGGATCATATTTCAGAATATTCATTAAATCTAATGTCAGATTTTGATGCTTTTAAATTGGAGATATGATATATATGTCAGATAGATCTTGGATGCTTTATTTTACCTTCAGAAGGTACAGAACACAATCCTATGTTCTTTTCACATAAACTCTTGGAAGGAAAATTTTAGGGGATTACAGAATTGGCTGTGCTGAGGGAACTTCATGCCATATCTCTTTTTTTCTGAAACACCTTTAGAATTTTTTTTTTTTTTTTTTTTTTTTTTTCAGTTTAAGTTTAGCTTGGTTGAGTGCACAGTGAAAGCTAATTGCATACTTCTCAAACTTGAAAAACCAGAGGTTGCCTTTAGGTGATATTTAAATTCAATAGAATATAAATTTTGTCCTAAATGGTGTTTATACATTATTTAAAGAAAAAAAATGTTTCAACAGTTCTTTGTAGTTATTCTTTGTAGTTATTCCCCTCAAAAGAGGAAACTGATGTTCTGGTGGAGTGATTTTCCTGGGCCACACAACTGGTAAATGCCACGTTAAAACACTGAAGACATATGTTGTAGACACATGTCTTATTAAAGGAGAGATTGGCATAATTTTTTTCTTTGATTCCCCTCCCCCCATTTATTGTTTCTCAGTTACTAAGTTATAAGTCTTTGTAACAGTAGGACTTTGAAGAATTGTCATGAGTGTCTTTTAGTATAGAAGGGCTTGTGATCAGTGGTTTATTAAATATTTTTGAGCACCTGTTTGTGTCAGTTATTGTTGTAGGTGGTGGGAACAAAGCAGGGAACAAAACAGACAAATCTCCCTGCCTTTGTGGAGGGTTCATTCTAGTGTGGGGAGACAGGATATAAGCTAACTCCATCTCTAGAGATGAGATAATAATAGTTAACATTTGCTGACTTTTGCAAGGTTAGGTTCAACGCAGATTAGTTGATTTAGTCTTCACTTCAGTTGATTTACTCTTGACAACAACCCTAGGAGGAAGATTTCTCCCGAATTTATAGGGACAAAGAAACATTAAGTAACTTGCTTAAGGCACTACAGTTAAGAGACCTGGGATTTTAACCAGGGTCACCTATTGCCATAGTTAGTGCTCTTTAAAAAACAAATAAAAAAACTTTCTTTGTGTAAGAAGGATTCACGTTAGCTAAACGGAAGAACTTTGTCATTTATGTGAACTATGAATAAGTTGTGAAATTTCCTTATTGATAGCCTGTATTATTCTTCTGATTGGCTCTTAGGAAAGGAGTAAGTTATGAATGAATGCTGATGAAGCTGCCTGTGCTGCTGGAGCCTGGTGCTGGGAAGGCCACCCCTGCTGCTGTTGGGTTTTTTTGTATGGGAGTTCAGCTATGTAGAAGAGTAGAGTACATATGGAAGCTCAGTCAAAGAGATGGACTATGGCAATAAAATTTAGCTCCATAATCCTCGTTCTTGCATGCTCTGTGGATATGGAGCTGGATCCTTATATATTTTTCTTTTGCCAGCTGGCACAATATTAAGCTTTATCAGTAGACAAGGCATTGGAGGGACGTTGAATGAGGAAACAGTTTTTCTTCCTGGGTACAGTGTGCTTTTAGCAGGTTCTGTCCTGCTTTAGGAGGGTGAACCCCTTTTCTAGTGGCTGGCTCCTGCACTGCATAGTGGTTAGCAATCACCAGCTGTTTCTAGCACCCACTTCAGTTGATTTCATCGTGGAGGACCTCCAGCAAAATCTCTCTCAATGAAGTTTTCCCCAACACCCTAAAGGGAAGATTTCCAGCAAGATTCACTGGCAGATCCCCACAGCTACTTCTGTGCCGTTCAGTGAGCCACAACCAAGGCTTCCAATGAGGTCTGCATCTCAGTCCAGGGGGCTCTGGGGAAGCTCTGTCTAAGCCCCTAAGTGTAGTGGATTCTCCTTATATTTGTCAGTCCAATAGTCTAGCGTTATTTTTTATTAGCCAAGCCCTCATTACTTTGATCCCATTTAATAGTTTTTTCTTTCTTTTTTTTTTTTTTTTTTTTAATGTTTATTTGTTTTTGGGAGAGAGAGCGCGTGCGTGCGAGAGAGCACATGAGTGGGGGAAGGGCAGAGAGAGGGTGACACAGAATCCAAAGCAGGCTCCAGGCTCTGGGCTATCAGCACAGAGTCCGCCGCCTGGCCGAACTCACAAACCGTGAGATCATGACCTGAGCTGAAGTCAAGACGCTCAACCCACTGAGCCACCCAGGTGCTCCCTGCCCCAGTTGTTTTCTTTACACTAAACTTAGCAAGTTCAAATTATTGTGTGGTTTCTCTTTCCTGATTGCATTTCTGATTTTGCCATGTATAATCATCGCTTTTCATTCAACAACCTTAGTGTGAAAGAGGTGTTTTTTCCCTGAGACTTTACTACCATTGTTATAAATAGTAAGTTTATTTTCAAACTATTTTTTGTTAATGATGCTTCTAGATTTTGAAAATTGAACTTTTAATACAAAGTGACTTGATCAGATATTTCATGTCCAACCTTTATATCTTCCAGATCTGATTTATTTCTTCATTCATACTTTATTAAGCACCTGCTTTATTCCAGGTTCGGTGCTAGGGACTGGGAGAATGAATGATGGACAACATGACAGGTGGATTTTTTGCTCTATGTAAGATAGAGGTAGGGTTTTGTGTAGTGTAGAAATGAGATGATAATGAAGGGTCAGAATGACTCTCAATTTATCTGCCTTAGCATTTGTGTTTTTTGACTTTGGTATGATTCACAGAACTAGAAGTCCTCCAGGATGGCAGTGACATCTTTTCATTTAATTTGCTGACTGGTGGTTGGAGGAATATATATATAAATTGATTTTAGAACCTGGCAATGAATGGAGCTGATAGGCTGTCTGGGTGTGACAAAAGGAAATGAAGAGGGGAAACTAGGAGCATTTTCATGACAAAACAGTAAAGTATTGATTGGGAAACTGAAGCCTAAATGATAATTCCAAATTCTATCCAAGCATTGTAACCCTGTGTAGTTGTTTTGGCTTATCTGAATAAGAATGCTGTGGCATAGATACTCTAAAAGAAAAATCATGCTAAACACTAAACTCGTAATGAATCACATGAATCAAAGAATTGGAATAGCCAAAATTCTTACTGCATTTGCCCATAATAACCTTATCTTTTAGTATGCATGTTATGTTTTAGGTATTGTAGAATATTTGTTTTGGAGTGCCTTAGAACACTTTTGGGCTACAACTTTAGGTTTTGCATAGAATTCTGCTCCCATCTTGGTAATGGGAGGAACAGGCTGGGGTGGTGAAGGAGCCTAAGAATTTCCAAAGGAAGTTGATACAGTATTAGAAAGTCTGAATAATTTAACCCTATCATTGGTAGTAAACTGGCTTTTCACCATGAAGTTGCCACCTTTATCTTTGAGCCTATTACACAGTTATATCTTAATTTTGTAGTTCTCACTGTGGTCTATGTGCTATACCTTAGACTTAGGAAGCAGTTAAACAGCCATTGGTGCTTTATTGTAAAACACTTAAAAATTCCCCAGACAAATCTTGGGGAGGAGGGTGGATAGAAATTGGTGATGAATGTGGCTTGTAGGTGTTCGTGTGGGGTGAAAAGGTGAAGGTCTTCTGCATCATGGATTCCTCGTTGGAATGCCCTCCAAAGAGATCTTAGACTGCCCTATAGAACATGCAGCTCCTTGGAGATTTTCCAGGTGCCACACACATTTGATTGGAGTTTCTTTTTTTTTTTCTTCAAAATTTTTTTTACCAATTTAAAAACTTTATATTTTTAATTCCATTAGCTTGTATTCCCTTGATGGACTTTAGAAATTCTCTTATGTCTTAAGAATTTGGAGGCATGTTTGCATATTTATGCACTTGCAGGTGACAAAGGAATGTATTGAGGTTGTAAAATTAAATAGAAGAAGGAGGTTTCCAGTGCGGAAACCAGTGCTACATTACTTCCCCTCTCACCATCTTTGATGCTTTTGTCTCTTATTTTCCACCATGCCAGACAAGAATCCTCATCTTGTTACTATCCTCCGTGCCTTCTCTTCCCAGTATCCTTTTTTTTCCTAGGCACTACTGAAGACAGACTTATGGCAGTTTAAATATTTATCCACAACAGGATATGTTGTTATCTGATTCCATCTTATTGATTCTCTAGTTCATTCTATGCAGTGGTTGTAAAAATCACATCCTGTCCTCAGCAGGCAACTAACTTGTGTTATGAGAAGATGGAATCCTCTGGTATGAGCCTCTTCTGCCATGTGCTTTATCTCAGTTTATGTCTGTGTGTTATTGCACAGTGGGTTTTGTTCACAGCAATTTTACCTTGCTTATGTTCAGCTTGTGGTCAGGTATGATAAAGAATCTTTCTGTAGTATTTTTTTTGTCTAGTAGTCCTTCCTTATAGAAGTGGTAGAAAAGTACTATGGTTGGAATCAGGAAATAAGTCCTATGGGGCATGGCTAAAATAAGGAGACCGTTTTAAAAAACAAAGCTAGGTTAAGTTTTCACCTTAAAAGCTATCATTTTATTTTATTTTACTTTATTAAAAAATGTTTTTTTAGAAGTTTATTTTAGAGAGGGAGAGAGAGAATCTTAATCAGGCTCCATATTCAGTGTGGACCCTGATGCAGGGCTCAGTCCCACGACCCTGGGATCGTGATGTGAGCTGAAATCAAGAGTTAGATGCCTAATTGACTGAGTCACCCAGGTGCCCCAAAAGCTTTTTAGAAGTCTGGAGAGCTTTTCTACATATACGCCTGCTATTACTCAAAATATGTATTGAAACGCCTTTTATTTATTTATTATTACTATTTTTTAATGTTTATATTTGAGAAAGAGAGAGACAGAGTGGGAAGGAGAGAAGGAGAGAGAAGGAGAGACAGAATCCGGAGCAGGCTCTAGGCTCTGAGCCGTCAGCACAGAGCCAAACACAGGGCCTAAACTCTGAACTGTGGGATCATGACCTGAGCCCAAGTTGGACACTTAACCAACTGAGTGACCTGGGCACCCTATTATTTTTTTTAAGTTTATTTGTTTAGAGAACAAGGGAGAGAGAGAATCCCAAGCAGAGCCCAAAGTGAGGCTTGATCATGAGAGCATGACCTGAGCTGAAATCAAGAGTCAGACACTTAACCGACGCTTAACCAGGTGCCCCTAGAAACTCCTTTTAGAATTTTTTAGACAAATCTTTAAATCATTCTTATCATTTAGGGGTCACACTTCATTTAATGGAAAAAAGATAGCACTCATTTGAACCATCTTTTACTTTATGGCTGAGATAATACCAAGTGGCTCCCATCCCCCTTTAAATTCAAATTCATCTTCAGCTGTTAAGGGGTCTTCAGCTGTTAAGGGGTCTTCAGCTGTTAAGGGGCTCTGTGTGAATGCTCAAAACAGTGTACCACAGGCTCTGATAGCAGTTACAAATGAAATGTAGCAAAATACTTTGAAAAATGGAAGCATGGTTAGAATAAAACTCCAACCTCTTTAAGTGATGAAGGACTTTGTAACAGACAATGCTTTTTGTATTTGGGGTGTCTGTATGTGTTATTTGTACACACACACTTTTTTAAGTCAGTATATAGTTATTTGTCATAGATTCTTGCCTATATTTGTACTGTTTCTTTTTGCCCCTATTAATTTGATACTTTTTAGAATGATATTTCTCACATGGGTCAGATTAATTGTATTTTCTTCCTGAGTATTGGCCTAAAGTCTAGTCTGTCTTAGTCTAGTCTGTCTAAATTTAGTCCAGTGATACAGTGGAGGTTAGAAAATGATATTCCTGAAACTAAAAATAGTTGGCATTTTGAGAATGGTATTATTAAAAATTAGTATTCAAGTGGGAAGCTAAAAATTTTCATCCAAGCCAGAGATCACGGTATAGCCTGATGTGAATTCTGCTTAATTAAAATGTTTATAGGTGGTTGTAGTAATAGAAGTGAAGAAGAGATACACCATTAAAAGAAGAATGCTTATTCTGGGGGGCATAGAAAAATACAGAATTAGGCAGAATTGCCATGCATTTTAAAAACTTTCCAGGTAAAATGTACCTTCCTTCAAGAACTCTATAATCTGGCCCTGATGCAGGTATGGCCCTAATGTGAAGATGGATATATCCAGTCATTAAGCTTATAAAACACACCCTTTGGCGGGAGCCCATGTTCCCCAAATAATCTGACCACCCTATTACTTTTCCTTAGGGAGAGACTGCACTTGCCAGGTTAGTTTTGAACATTTGATCTCATTGTATGCTACTCATTTTGGCATTCTTGTGTATATGTCATTTCTGTGAGTTGCTTTCTCTGAGCCCTGTCTACTCTGAGATACTAGCAGGATTGAGTTTGTGGACCTGGGAGATGAAAGGCCATGCACTAGGTAAATTCACCAGAGAGAAACATCACTTGATGAGGCCTTTTGGTGGTCATTCAACTGAACTTGCCTTAGCAAGCCCTCTACATGTTATTAACCTTTTATTTAAAATAAGTATCATCTTTGTATTTGATCATTTTCTCAGTTCCTTTACCCTAGTCACCTTGAAAGATTAAATGTACTGGGCCCTGCATCTTTAAAATTGTTTTTAAGAACCTATAAGGGGGAAACATGATCATCTCCCTTTAGAACCCTAGTGGTCCTAAGCTGCCTGCCCTCTCTTCAGAGAAATGAGTGATTGGAGAAAATAGACTGTATTAAAATTTTCTATTTACTTGATCTTCCTATTTTTGTATAATAGGAATTCCCCTCTACGGTAAATGGCAACTATTGGAAAACTTATGCCATCTCATTGAAAAGGCTTTTTCTCAAAGATATCCTTACTGTGAGGTGTTACAATCCTCAACATCTATTATTTATAGAATGAATAGTAATTAATTCAACATTTGTTGAGTACCTTGTGCCAGGAAAAGTTGTAGTGACTGGGATTATAAAGATGATTGGCCTGGGATCTGTATGCATAAAGCATGCCTCATTGGGCTGAGAAGATTAGTTAGTGTATGTGTAAATAGTTAATGGTAAGTGCTAGATAGAGATATTGTGGAAAAGCATGAGAAAGTGATTTTGGGGGGGAAACTAAACTTAAAAGATTAGTAGGAATTCCCTAAATGGAGAATCGGAGAAGATAATTCTGGCTCAGGGTAAAACCGAGTAGAGGTAGAGAAATGTTTGCTGTAAAGACATGTGGCAGCTTATGTGGGGAGAATGGCTTGAATTTCAGCCTAGGTACCTGGTGGTAGTGGTGAGAGATAAAGCCGGAGCTTAGTCAGTTATGACTGTCTTTATTTACAAGGCTGAGAACTTGTGCCATGTCTTTCTGTCAAAATGGAGAGCCATCATTTCAATAAGAGTGGTGGTATCAGCTTTATAGTGTAGAACAATTACTGTAAAAACAGTGGGAAGGTGGATTGGAGACAGTCTACTTAGGGAAGGTTTTACAATAAGAAATGAGAAGGACTACAACTAGGACCGGTGAAAGGAGGCAGGTTCAGGATATATTTTTGAGGTGGAATCCATAGAACTTGGTGACAAATTAGTTGTTGGGGTTGAGGGAAACATTGAATAAGCTCCAGGGGCAACTGAATTTGTGGTAATGCCATTAAGCAAATTAGGTAGAATAGAATTAGAAAAAGGTTTGAATGTTGGGTTTGGGATATGTTGAGTGGCACTGTGTCTACTAGATAGGTTGGAGTTTAGGAGAGATTTGGGATTAGGAACAATCTTTCTTAGTGGTTGGCACTGCTCATGTGCTATCTTAATCATTATGCAACTCTGAAAGATAGGTATTGTTGTCCCTGTTTTATAGCGAGAAAACTTAGGGATTAGAGAAATAAGTCATTTGCCCAAGATCACATAATTGCATGTCTTTTTCCATAGTGCTTGTGTTATCTACCGCTGTGTAACAAACCGCTCCTAAATTTTGTGACTTAAAGCAATAATTTATCATTTATCTGTCATGGTTCTGTGATTTGACTGAGCTCAGCTAGGAAGTTCTAGCTTGGGATTCTCATTTGGTTGTAGTTAACAGCTAGAACTAGAGTCATCTATAGCTTGACCTGGCTACATATCCAAGATGGCTTCTTTATTTGTGTGTCTGGCATCTCATCTGGAATGGCTAGAACAGCTGGGGCAACCATGTGGTGATCTCTCTCCACAGGGTCAAGCCACATGATCAGCTTAGGCTTTCTGACTTACGTATATAGTGGTTTGGGGGATAGTAGGACTTGTTACATGGTGTCCAGTTTACTCCAAGGGTAGTTGTCCAAGAGAGCCAGGCAGCTGCAAGGTTTGTAATGGTCTAGGCTTGAAGTCACACAGCATCACTTCTGCTATATTCTTTTGGTTAAAAGTGAGTCACAGGACCAGCTCAGATTCACATGGAATCAGGGAAGGGAGGAGACTATACAGACACCGTCTTTGGAAATGAGCTTCTTCCACATACTATCTTTGGAATAGTTTTTAGATAGCATAGAACTAGATAGGCCCTAAGAGTGCCTGCTAAATAAAATGTGAAGAGAATGGAAGAAGACAGCCTTGGGTAACATGAATGTTTTTGAAGGAAGACCCAAGGAAGAGGAATCTGTGGTAAAAAATCTATATATATCAAGAGAGAGTGGAAGAGAACTTGGAGAAAGTGGTGTCATAGAAGCCAAGGGATAGGGAGTCACTGCCACCATAGCCATACATCCTTAGATTTGGTTAGAACAAATTCTAACCTTAGAATTTGGTTAGATTTGGTGTTAGAACAATTCTGTGGCCTAAATGTACTCAGTTTATGGTTATCTATGATGGGACCTGGCCTTCCGCTACCAGATTTAAAGGCTGACCTTTTTTTCTAATTTACCCCACCCCACTATGTGCCCAGTTGATGCCTAAAATTCACGGTTAGAACTTAAATGGCCTATTTTTGTTTTTAATTAATAAATGATTAATGTTTTTTTTTTATTTCAGAGCACAAAGTTATCATTGTTGGGCTGGATAATGCAGGGAAAACTACGATCCTTTACCAGTTGTAAGTATTAACTAGTTTAAAATTTTTATTTTATCATTCATAATTATTTTTTCTGCCTGGGTAATATTTGATTAGCAAAAGCAATAAAAAGTTATATGCACCTAAAATATTCTGTAAGAAGTCAGGTTGACTATAAACCAGGAGCCAGATTTAAGCAACTGTTGTAGGACAGCTAGAAATTTATATGATGTAGAGCATGTTGTTCAGTTTTTTTACTTATAGAAAGTAGAGAAATATTGTTTATATAGTTTCTGGGACTCAATCTAGAGTATTCCAGATCGTCCACTACCTAGTTCCATCCTGTTTAAACCCTTACCTCACTCCTTTTTTTTTTTTTTTTTTTTTTTTAGAAAAAGAGGGCGCAAGTGAATGAAGGACAGAGACAGAGAAGTGGGGTTCACCTGAAGTGGAGCTCATGCTCCCCCCAAAGCAGGGCATGTGCTCACCCGGTGTGAGACTCAAGCTCATGATCTATGAGGTCATGACCTGAGCCAAAGTCAGATGCGTAAGGACTGAGCCACCCAGATGCCCCAACCCTTACCTTACTCTTCTGAGATAGTGGGAAAGGGCCATTTGGATATAAAATATGAAAACTCATGCTGATTTATCCTTTGATTGCAAAATGCTCAAACAATCTAGCTTCCCTGCTAATTGTAATATATTTGAACTTTTTTTTTTCTAGTTCTATGAATGAAGTTGTACATACATCACCTACAATTGGAAGTAATGTAGAAGAAATAGTGATTAATAATACACGTTTCTTAATGTGGGATATTGGTGGTCAAGAATCTCTTCGTTCTTCCTGGAACACTTACTATACTAACACAGAGGTAATGTTTCTTAATATACTAAAACTTCTAAGAACAGAATGCTTGGGAAATATCTTCTAGATGTGAACTCTTATAATTAATCTTTTTGAAATATCCCAATATGTTAATAAAAGTAGAATTTAAACATGATAGAATCTTTGATTCCCTGTTTCAGGGTCATTGTTCTGTATATCCACTCTCATTGAACCTGTCTATAGGGAGAATTGGAATGAAGGGGTGATTGATTAGTCTGATTATGTATGGATCCCAGAACTCATCTTAAATAGTTGTTTTTACAGTAAGTTCAATCTCACACTTTGTCATTTTATTTCTCTCTTAGTATTTATTTTTGTCTGCATACAGAAAATCCTAGTTAAATGAGAGGGTTCTGGAGGCTTGAATCCTGGCCAGACCTTTACTATGTATGTTCTTTTATGCAGCACAATTGCACATGAAATAATTCTTCTTTTGGTTATAAAGCAATTTGGACATAAATCATATGTTTTTATTTATATGTTATTTCCCAAGAGGCAATTCAGACCTATGACATTTGAGACCTTTATTGTATAGACCTTGTAAATTGAAAGTTCAATTTACTGTGACAGTTGTTTTTGTAGTACTGATTATAAAACTCCAAATGTATATAAAGATGCATATTGTATCATTAAGACACTATTAATTGTCTCTAATGACCTGATCCCCTAACACTTTGCTAAGCATTTGATCATGTATTTTGGAGAAGGAAAGGTATATATGGTTAGTATTTCTGTGTATAATGCTGCAAGTATCAAATTTATGACAACATCTTAAAAATTAATGGTTTTATTAAAATGCCTTAGAATAGGATGGGTCTTAGGTGAGTGTCAAGTGAGAGAAGAGGTAAAGTAGCAGTTCTCTTAGCCATCTGCCGTATGGTTAATGACATCTGATAAATAGAAAAGACTCTGAAAATTAACAGTGGTTTATCTGGAAATGGAAAGCTGGTTTTAAAAAATCCATAGTGCTTGTTCTTTATAAGCAGAGTTAACCTGGGCATCACCAGTGCGGTCATAAAGTGACTGTTTCGGGTTCTGCTTCCATGGTGGTTCTTGGTACTCGTGCAGGTGAAGAAGAGGTACAGTGTAGCTCAGTCCTCCTTGGCTCCTTCACAGGTCTCACTACATCTTCTGACCCTAGTCTCATCATTAGTTCAAGAAAGAGTTGTGCTTGCAGGCAGCAGGTACCATTTACATAAACAAGAGAAGCATGGATTTAAATAGATGTATTCTTTCATTTGTTGATTTTTAAAAGTTGATTTAACTGTCACATTACTCCTGTATCATGCCCTTTTAGAGTTTCAGATCGATATTAATAAATAATATCTGTAGAAATATATAAAATCTAGGATTATAATGTATTCTTTTTCATATTTTTTTCTCAGTAAGATTTTTTTATTAAAGTCTAATTAGCGTACAACATTATATTAGCTTCACTGTATTTTTTTCATATTGACTGTGGTGCACATAGTTGGATACAAGCTCATTACCATTCAAGACATTAATTTAGAAACAAACATGTATATTGGTTAGAATACTAACGGAGTAGTATTAATGGAGTAGAATATTAACGGAGTAGTAGAACTAACATTCTAATAGTGTTAGCATTGTATTCTTTTTTCTCCTATTTTCTCTTAAAAATTAGCAAATGATATTTGAATAGAAATGGATCAAACCTTCAGGCTTCACAATGTATATAGAAGGTATCTCTGGTTTTCCAGTAATACCATACCATGAGGCTCTAATTTCTTGGTATTTGTGGTCTGTAAATCAATTAAGTACTTTATAAATTTTATGAATATTGAATTGTGTAATCACTATTTTTTTGTAATTATTTTAGTTTGTAATTGTTGTTGTGGACAGTACAGACAGAGAAAGAATTTCTGTAACTAGAGAAGAACTCTATAAAATGTTAGCCCATGAGGTAAGTAGAATTCTGGCATTATGTGTGTGTGTGTGATATTGCTATCACATTTGTTCTTTCTACTTTCTTGTTACGATATTACTTCAAATATTTATTTATTTGTTACTTATTATTTTTAAAATAATATTACTTATTAATATTACTTACTAATTTTTTTAAAAAAAGTTTTTTAAGTAAGCTCTACGCCCAGTATGGGGCTTGAATTCATGATCCTGAGATCAAGAATTACATGCTTGTATTGACTAAACCAGCCAAGCACCCGTACTTCAGATTTAAATACGGGCTTAAATCGGTTGGCCATTCTGCTTTACCAGTTTGACACTTCCCAAATTGGAAGTGTATCTGGAAACAACAGAAAGATTGTGGAGTCAGTTATAGATTTCTATTTCTTTTATCCTAGATTAATTTGGTCTAGAAGTTTTCCTGGGTGAAAAGACCTAAATTGGCTTTCATTTTGCCTTTTATAACAATAATTATATAGACGGTTATCACTAGAAATGAGATTTTAAGGTCTCATGGACATTTAGTAAGGCTTGATTATAACTCAGTTATCAGACTAATACTTAAATGTTGTCGCTCTTATGTTTCTCTGATATTGTCCCTTTGAGTAAACAAACAAAACTACGTGACTAGCCACATTTTCTTAGTCTTTGAGAATTATTATAGGTAGCATGATTTAAAAATGAAATAAACTAAACAATATAGTTAATAATAATAAGTTGTAAAATCATATAATATTTACTGTAGTAGCAGTTGATTTTTTTGTGTGCCTTTTATTGCAGATATTACACTCTTTTTTTCATGTTTATTTATATTTGAGAGAGAGACAGAGTGCAAGTGGGGGAGATGGCAAGAGAGAGAGGGAGTCACAGAATCTGAAGCAGGCTCCAGGCTCTGAGCTGTTAGTACAGATCCTGATGCAGGGCTTGAATTCACAGACTGAGATCATGACCTGAGCTGAAGTTGGCCGCTTAACCGACTGAGCCACCCAGGAACCCAACAGATATTACATTCTTAACTCATATTTATAGACAGAAATAGAAAAATTAATGTTTAGATTTATATGTGTAACTGTTAATTTTAGTGGAATTTTAACAAAGCTTAAAAATGGTGTATCTGTACGGAAGTTTTATGTTAATTTTAATATTGATTTGATGATTTGCTTTTGAGATTTGCATTAGGAATTTTGGAATGTTTCTGGCATCCGGTCAAGATGTAAGGACACCTAATAAAGTGGTTGTATAAATTGAAGTTCTGTTTTCCATGTGGTGATCACGCCCACCAAGATGCACCTTCTCCTGTCTTGGATTCATTCTGGCAGCTTTGTGAAACCCCGTGGGTTTTTAAAAAAGATAATACCTGTTGCTATTCATGCATTTAACGAGTTTTGATTCTAGTTTGGGAAACAAAAAATAAACTATAAAAAAGGTAGAAAACTAAGGATTTTCTTTTTTTTTTAATTTTCCTTTTGTATTTTACACCAAGGAGTTATTGTTGTTTGAAGAGTTAGGAAAAAGAAAAAGAAGACACAACTGTATTTGTATCTTGAGTATGTTTTTTACACTCTTAACAGATAGTCTTCTTCTTTGATCCTTGTTCTAATTGGCCAATATATAGCAGGATCAAAGAGCTCAGTAGTAGGACTCAAAGTCATTGAATTTTACTAGCTGGGGACATTAAATTGAGCTGGTCACTTCCTCTCTTGTGGATGTTACTCATCTGTAATGGATGAGTACACTGAGGTCCTGAAAATTTATTTGACTTGACCAGATTTTTAAGAGCCAGGATTTGAACTTAAATATTCTCATTATTCAGACTCTTTGCTAAGAAGAAAAAAAGACAGAAATAAGGCCTAGTTGGAAAGTGAAAGAGACTGAATGGGGAGAGTGCCAGAGAAGAAAGGAATTACAGATGAAGTTGGGAGCTGGATTAAACCAATTAATAGGGTCAGGAAGAGCCAAATAGGCAGAAATCTGAAAAGGGGCGAATGGATCAAAGAATGAGAATGTGTGAGTGAAAGACAAATTTTGACATGGGGTTAGTCAGATGTTTCATATATATCATAGCAACCAACAAAATCTTTTTACCATCACTAATGATGCTTTACCTGTATTACTGAATACAAAACTATAAAACTATAAAAAGATTTTAAATATTTCCGAAAGCTTCATCTTAAATGAAGTGCAAAACTTTGAAGCTCATGAATTTTAAAATCATTCCAAACACAAAAGGGTAGATGACGTTTTATTTGGAGTAACTCAACTTCTAGGAATTATCTTTGCAAATGAAGCTTGGAGAAACATATTGACAACTGCATAAGGCATATGGAAGATGCTAAATAAATATGTCTTGCGTGTGCAGCAATTATTCATCTTCTTCACTAAATGAAAAAATATTTTTAGACTCTTAACAACAATCTGTAACAGGTAGCAGAAAGTTTTTCAAAGTTTAAAATGGCTAATAGATAAAAATCACCACTGTTCACCTTGTACTTTGACCTCTTGCTAAGTCCAGTTGATGAACAGCTTTAATCCAATATATCTCTTTTCTGTTAGCAAAATGTATAATTGATCCTGAAGTTACTTAATAAAAACAGTAAAGGAAGATTTTCTTCTCTTCCTAAATACTGCTTAAAAAATAGGGAAAATAGCTGTTTGTTTGTTTTTTTAAAACAAGAAACCTGGGACACCTGGGTGGTTCAGTCATTTAAGATTCCTGGTTTCAGCTCAGGTCATAACCTCACAGTTCATGGGTTCAAGCCCTGCTTCGGGCTCTGCACTGTCAGCGCAGGGCCTGCTTGGGAATCTCTCTCCCTCTCTCTCTACCTGTCCCCACTTGCTTGTGCACACATGCACATGCGCTCTCTCTCTCAAAATAAATTAATAAACTTAAAAGAAAATGAAAAAAAAACAAGAACCCCAAATAAAAAAATTTGAACCTATGAAATCTAGAAAAATTATATTCAATATGGGTTTTACTTTGAAATCTTTCAATAGAATGGCTTTATTTTTTGTTTTCCAATTTTTAGTCCAGGGGCTTCTTCGAATAATTTCATCACTAAGAGTGATGAGTATAGATTATATACAAATAAAATAGCATAAACTATGTGTTTTAACTTGTGCCAGGCATTTCTAATGTCAGAAATGTGCTCTTTGAACATGCCAGCATTAGCAATCCTGACCTATATAAGATTTCAGCATATACTAGCAAGAGGTATTGAAACCTGGGAGATAGGAAGATAGGAATTACATTCCATGGAAAGTCCATCTACTCAGTGATCCAGCCACATATCAACTATTGATAAGTATGCTATTTTCCATTTAGGGTAGGAGAAAAAGTACTTGATCCTTGATAATGAATATAATAGATACCCTGGTTATAGCCCATCCCTTCAACTTTTTGCCTTGTTTATAAGACAGGTGAACTGAACATAGGTGAAATAAATTGAACATAAAATCTTAAAACTTAACATTCTAGAGTATCCTTTTCTGACCCTGTTCTTCAGGTAACTGTCATTAACCATGGTAGTAGCATAGCTGCCATCCTGGAGAGGGCGCTGTAGCTAAAAGTCTGTCTTGATTGTTGTATAAAACGTTTTGCATGACTCCTTTTAACAAATAAGAAATTTACTATTTATATTTTTTATTGACATCATAAATAAAATCATATATAAATTGTTGAAACTATGTTCTCATAAGAGTAAAATAATGTGGAGCAATGTCAATTTGTATCTACTAAAGACTTTCTTATTTCAGACACAGATACACACGATTGAAATAAAAATATCCTATAAAGATGTCATTCTGCACAGTTGAGAAAACTTGCAAGCACAGCACCAAACCTTAGTTTTCTCAGTATCTCTCCATATGTGTGTGTGTGTGTGTGTGTGTGTGTGTGTGTGCGCGCGCGCACGTGTATCTATACACACACATATATATGAGTGCATCTATCATGGGTTCTTAATCTAGGATCCATGAATGGACTTTAGAGTATCTATTAACACCCTAAAATTACATATAAACTTTTTTTTGCGTATATACATATATACATTTTTATGAGGAAAAGGTCCATGACTTTCAGCAGATTATCAAAGAAGTTTCCATCTTTAAAAATGGGAGAGGGGAGGGTAGGATAGAGCAAAAGGCGATGACTAACCATTGGCCTGCTTTGTGAATAAAACATTAGACCAGTCAGTTTGGGGTATGCACAAAGATAAAGGTGATCCACATTTTCAGGACAGTAAGCGAACTAACATTTACTGAACTGTTACCTGAAGCCAGGTACTGAACTGAGTGTTTTTCATGTAGTAGTTCATTCATTCAAACTATATCTGCAGGAGGTAGGTGATAGTCTCAGAATTTTATAGATGAGGTGCAGCAGGTATAGTGGGAAGATCTCAGCTCAAACCTGGTTCTGTCATTGAGTAGCTGTATAACCTTGTATGAGTTACTTACTGCTGAGTTTTAGTTTCCTTATCTATAAAATGGGAATAGTAAGGCCTACCTTACAGGAATCCTGTGAGTATTAAAAGAGATTTTATTTGGAAAATGGTTAACATAATGGGTGTCTTGCTCAGATTAGATACTCAATAAATGTTATTAAGAACAAATTCAGAAAGATTAAAGAATTTGCTTCAGAGGCAGAACATAGAAGTGGTAGAACTTACTGTCTAATTGGGAAATTTGATAAGTTTAATGCCAGTCCAAAATGGCCGTATTGATGGGGCGCCTGGGTGGCGCAGTCGGTTAAGCGTCCGACTTCAGCCAGGTCACGATCTCGCGGTCCATGAGTTCGAGCCCCACGTCAGGCTCTGGGCTGATGGCTCGGAGCCTGGAGCCTGTTTCTGATTCTGTGTCTCCCTCTCTCTCTGCCCCTCCCCCGTTCATGCTCTGTCTCTCTCTGTCCCAAAAATAAATAAAAAACGTTGAAAAAAAAAATTAAAAAAAAAATAAAATAAAATAAAAATAAAAAAAACAAAATGGCCGTATTGACTATTCAAATCTAAGGAATCTACATGGACAAAGAGGAGCTAGGTCTCAGAAGAATAGGATTGGTTTAGGATAGCACTTCTCAACTGAGAATTAAGCTCTAAGGCCCTAAGGCGTACATGGTGTGTTTCCTAGGCACCTAGAAGGTACTAGCTTTAGGTATGGGTACCTAAAGAATAGATAGGGGTAAAATTTTGAAAAGTTCTTGAGTGCCAGGCTAAAGAGTAGCTCTTGGCCATGGAAACCTAGTTTTGGATTAGGGGAAGGGGTAAATATGTATTTGAAGTCATGACTATTGTTAAATATAGCAGTTGGGTCCATAAAAAATGTAATTTAGGGCTATAAGAAATACGTAAATCCATACAAATACAGATGTGTTTATTTAAAATGTGCTTAGTTTTAAGTTTGCCATCTATCAGCATCAGAGCCGTGAGATGCTTTTATGTCAGGTAGTCGAATTCTAGGTTAAAAGATTGTCAAAAGTATTTGTTTAAGTTGGAAAATCTGTGAATAAAAATGCACTGGCCTTTTTACAGTTTTATTTGCTTTTATAGGACCTAAGAAAAGCTGGATTGCTGATTTTTGCTAATAAGCAAGATGTTAAAGAATGCATGACTGTAGCAGAAATCTCCCAGTTTTTGAAATTAACTTCTATTAAAGATCACCAGTGGCATATCCAAGCATGCTGTGCTCTTACTGGCGAGGGGTAAGAGGTCTTTTAGAAAACATGTATTTAGTTTACAAACATGTATTTTTTCTTAAAGTCAATAAATATTTAAGGCTACCATGTATAAAACAACGTAAGGGATAATCTGTATCTATAATTAGAGTTTTACCTTGGTTCTATAAATAAAACCTGTAACATACACGTAATACATATGAACATACCGAACAAATCCATGTGAACATGTAGTTGATAGAGTTGCTGTAGGGGTTCAGGGAAATGGAAGTGTGAAGGAGAGCTGGACAAGTCAGGAAACTGTTCGTGCACTGATGGTGGGATTTAACACTAGCAAGTCTGTGTCTCCAGTGCTTTTCATAGGGTGTATCATGTATCAGGTGTATCATTTATTCCTCATAACAATCTGGTGGACCAAGTGTCTTTAGTTTGCGTTTTATCCATAAAGAAGCTGAACTAGAAAAGGGTTCAAATGTAAGACTAATTTGGGAGTACTCATTTTGCCACCAGTGTTGTCAAGAGGAGGTCGCTGCACTTAAAAAAAAAAAAAAGTTAGAATTGGAGAGAGTGTGACATGAAGGTTCCTGGTTTGGGAAGGAAAGGTAGGTGCCTACAGTAGAATTTTGCTCTAGTCTAATGCCCAGACCTGAAAGGATTTCAAGAAAGATGTAGTTGTCAGCATTGTCAAATGTAAGGTCAAGGATCAGGAGGATGGAGAGAATGCTATTAGGAGAGATGGAATAAAGGAGGTTAGAAATAGGATAAAGAGCTAGAAAGATGAGCAAATTAAGATTTTTGGTGTAGTTGTTTTTCCAAAATGTGGTGGATCTGTATATATTTAAAAGCAGTGAAAAATAAATTGGAGATGAAGATTCTAATTAGAGGTCTTACATTTGAAGTTGAGGTTCTTCAGGTACTTGGAAAGGGCAGAAGCTCGGGGCAGAGATAAGATAGCTTCAGTAATCCATTATATTGGTTCACCCTTCACCTTGGTCTTGTGAGGAAGAGAATTTCTCTCACTTCAGCTAACTCATCTGTGTCTGCCTCAAGCTTCTGCTCTTAACCTAACATCAGAAGAACCTCAACCCCAAATTTGAGACCTCTATTTAGAATCCCTCATGTATGTATTTAAAAGCAGAGAAAAAAAGAATTAAATGGAGCTGAAGCTGAATCTTAGTGAACTAGAAGGCAGTATTACCTGATGACAGACATTTGATAGAGCATAATTAGAACCTTAAGAAAGCAAATATATGCATTTTAAAAAGTCACAAATAATACCAATTGTCCACATCCTCATTTAGGTAAAAAAAATACCTTATCCATTGCATATTTCTTTGTCAAATAATTTAATACATGTTAAGATACATTTATAGTTATAGATATATCTTTATACATTGTCTTTGTCTACCAAAGGTCTTTAAGCAAAAGCACTGATTTTAATAAATTTGACAGCAAAGAAGATCATCTAGAATTGGTAGATGATTGACTTACATACTTTGAGTAATTGTGTGGAAAATACATCATTAGTTAGGATGGATATGAACCCTGGCAATTTCATTCTGAAAAGAGGAAATCAATGAATGATCGTATATCTTTTCAATTTTTGGGTTTATGGGGGTTTCCCTTTGCAGTAGTTATCAAGTGGAAATGTTTGGTTTGGGTGAAAATGTTTCCCTTCTGCAGTCTAGCCACCTTGATCTAAATTCTTGGTTTTAGTATTGGTTGGCATTTTGACCCCCACCTCTGCCATTTGCTAGCATCTTTTAAGCCTGGATTCCCTCTTGTAGTATGGGAAGGGTTCTGGTCTCAACATTGTAAAGATTAAGATAATGGATATTAAATGCTTAGAATGGTTTCTAGTTTGCTATTAGGTAACTTCTGTTCATTTAACAGTTTGGAGTTAATCTGTTTGCTTATTTTTTGTACCATTTCCTGTTAGTAGTTTAAAAGTAAGGAATCTGGTAATAGGAGGGAAAGTATGGGCCAACACCGAAATAACCATTTTTTTTTAACCTCATTGTGATTTCTTCTTTTTTTTCTTCTTTTATAATATTAGATTCGTACTTCCACAAAAATCTGGGTTGTGGTGTTTTTCAATTAAGTGCGGTAGCATGGTTTCTCATACCTATCAAACGTCCTCATAGATAATTATATAACAGTCTTTAACAGTCTTTCTTCTTGTTATAATATAATTTTACTCTTGGTAAACATTTAGTTTGTTATATCATAGTGAACATTTCTTTCTGTATTTTGCATTGCGTTCAATTACACCTTATTCAACAGTAATTAGTATTAGTGATGAGAGACTTTATTTCCTTCAAATTTTTTAAATATACAGATGTAATATACATATTGCAAATATACTTTGTTTTAGCAGCTCAGCTACATATTTAGTTTAGTATCCTGCCACTTTTACCTCATTTATATCGTGAGCATTTTATCACACTGTAATAAAGTCTTCAAAAGGAAGTTTTTAATATTTCATCATATGAATGTTCTATAATTTAATTTTCTCTATTTCTAAGTAGTTAAATTTTACCTTTACCCATTAAAAATGCTTTGAACAGTCTTATACATCAACCTGTCCTTGTGTCTGATGTTTTTTTTAGAATATATTTCTAGAAGTAGAAAAAAGGTAGAGTATTGATATTTTAAATATTTCTGATACACATTGCTAAATTATTTTCTGTGGATATTCATTGTATAATTACTCAGCTCCTTTTATGTGTCAGACAGTGTCCTAGGCACTAGAGACAAAAAAGAACCAAAAAAAGCATGGATGTGTGTATGAGAGTATGGCTTCACCACAGTAACACCAACATTGGGTATTAATGATTTTTTTAATCATTGTTGTTTAGGTAAATGAAAAATGGTATCTTCTTTTAGTTTGTTCATAGTTTTTTAGTTGAATTTAATCAAGTGATTTTTATATTCTTTATAGATTATGCCAAGGACTTGAATGGATGATGTCACGACTTAAGATTAGATGATCTCTACTGACCTCTTCTCATAGACTTTGTATAAACGAAGTGCTGGACTTTATCTGAAAGCTGCAAAAATTCATGGTTTAGATATATTTATAATAAACTGATTTAAACTTTTTCTATAAGAAGAATAATTAAGACCACTTATTTGAGAACAAAGATGAAGTCTCATTTTCCAATCTGCTTTCTCATTAGTCCCTTCCAAAGCAAGGTCTTTAAAGCTGTGATTGCCATTTTTCTCATAATGAATCCTCTCAGGACATTGTGTAGCCTGTGGTAAGTACAAAGGGAGAAGGAGACATTTTTAACTTTAAGAGCTTTATTGTCAGTATAAGCCTCCCTAGTTGAATGTTGTTCTCTTCTTGTTCCATTAAGTCAGAATACAAATCAGCACAGATATTCAGTTTCCAATATTTTAAAATGTAAGGTTACTTATGAAAAGTATTTTGCATAAGGTTGTGTATCTATTGTGTATATACCTCAAGTTCAAGTTTATGGCTTTGATTTATGTTCTAAAGAAAAGCAAATAACACAAAAGGTAATACTATCCTTAGTTATAACCGTAATGAGATGAGTACTGGCAGTGGTGTTAAGTGCCATTTTGTGCTTTCCCTTGTGTTCTCTGTATTGTACTAACCAACCCCCAAAATCATTGAACTGCTCTGAAAAAAAAAGAAAGAACGAACGAAAAAGAAAGAAAAGGAGAAAGCTCGACACTTTGTACCTATTTTTTTGTTGTTCAAATTACATACATGAAAATATGTAATCTGAATGGAGTACCTGCAAATTTTTGGCTTAGTGTTACGAATGGACAGAATTTCACATTGAGCAATCCTTGTTCCCTTTGTTGGATCTATGCCATCTGAATTACTGAGAAAAATGTTAATCCATTAATCAGTCAATCATTAATTATTAAAATTATCAAGTGATTTTTTCCCACATTAATTGGAAGCTATTGTGTAAAATATGCCTACCCAGAGAAGTATCATCCTATAAATATATAAAATAATTTACCTAGAGTCTTCTTAGGTATTGAATTATACAAGCATTTAGAGTGAGTTTGAGATGAAAAGTACTTATTTTCTAAGCAACAAAGGTTATTTCTTAATTTGAAAATTTCTTATTTCTGGAGTTGGGATAGTTTGAGATTTTTTTGTTTCTACACTTTTTTCTTTTTCACTTCTTACTAACTAACGTGAATGCATCGACAGCTATAAAACAATTTTTTTAATGCTTTTAAGAGTTTGGTTTAAAAAGTCGATCAACACATGATAAATTATTTTTACAAAGAAGTAACTTGGCCCCAAATATCTTATGTTTGGTTAGGGTATTTTGTTTTTCACTGAAAATGGAAAGATATGAAGGTTGAAGGTATTTTTATTGTAATTGTAAACAGACTTATCCTAAATGTGTTCACACATATTTTTGGGTACTCTCTTTGTATTCATGCCCTGAAAATCTGAAGGCTGATCCAAAGTGGCATGTTTTAGAATATTCAGGAAGAGAAGTAACTACCTTTAATATGAGCCTTTTGGATTTCACGCAGATTTTGATGAGGAGTAATAGTATATACTACAAGCATTGACAAAACTTTGAGTTTCTTTCTGTAAAATATAATATACTCAGTAGCTAAATCCAAGTCAGGCATGGGAGATCAGTGTTTAACAGTGGATGTTTTGTGTTTTATATTTATATTATAATGTTCATAATGCAAGTATAACATTTTAATATTTGTCAACTTGCTTTTACAAAAGTAAATTCTAAATTACTAAGCTTTATTTGTTCATATGTTCTCATACTTTTCAAATCACTATTAGGAATCACTTGTTTTATATTAAAAACTCCCTTAAAAACCCAAGTCCATTTTGCAGATGTTGCATTTTCATCTGAGATATTCTGTAAAGTAGTCCAGCAAATCTACATCTTTTACCCTATTTATCTTTTAATTTGAATTTTCATGGGTTAGTCTTGTGGGTTGCTGCCATGTGAATTCAGCAGTATACCAGCACATTCCCTTGTTGACAAGCTGTTGGCTAAAATTTATTCTTAATTGGATGTTTAAAGCATGGACTGCATTGTTACAGTTGGTTTAGTGTAGTAGGTTATTGACATGGCATCATGGGAATGCATGAAGTCTTACACCACATTTATGAAACATTATTTTTTGTGACATTCTACCTTTCTAGGCCAAGCATTAGAAATAAGGTTGTACCTGTATGCTTGTACATAAAACCAAAATTACAATGAGGAAAAAATTTTAATTCATGTATAAATATACATCAAGATAATTTTAACAGTATTCTTTCCAAATATGATGACGAGCCTTATGAATAGTTATATTGGCAATTTATATGTAGTTTAAGTAGAATTAAGTGAAGGGCAATGCTTTTGGTTTTTAATATGCTACTTTTGGGAGTAAACAATCATCTTATTTAGAGTCATTGTGCTTACCTCTGAAAAGAACAAAGCCTCATACCCCTGTACATGTGGCTGGATTAAATATCCCGTGTTTGATATTAATTTTGAAAGTCATACAGTTATTCTTGATATCTTGGTAAAAGTAACCATATGCTATAAGCATTTAAATGTGTTTAATTTTGTGATAATAGCATTTATAAAGTATATCTTACACATTATATTGAGGAGTCTCGTTTGAAAATTTTCAGTTCTTTCTAACTTCTTTGGCTCTCATGATGGGCAAAGAATATAGTGAAGGCAGGTGGTTTGGGGGACAGGGGGAAGTGGGTATGGAATATGACATTTTGCCTTAAGAATAAAGTGCTTTAGCACTGCTGGCTGGCATTTTTAATGCAGATAGATAAAGTGATTATAGAAGTGTGGCATGAGATGGAAGAGTGTTGTTTCTGGCCTTTACGAAGTGCCTAGTAGGTAGTTAACAGAAAATACAGGGAGCTTGAGGAAAGGCAGGAAGTCCCTGAGATGTTCTTTTCTTTATTGTCTGAGTGTATAGAATTAAGATGCCTGGAAATGGGATTTTATTGTCCTCTCTCATAGGCACTTTACATTTCTTGCTGTGACTACAGCAACCACATACAGTACAGACAACCTCAAAATCTGTTTATATTAATGTAAATAGAAAACCTATAGACAGCTTTCTAGTTTTCTCTGCAGGCATTTTTGGGAATATATCTGTAATGTGTTCTACTTTGTATATAGAGGATAGCAGCACATTCCAGATTATCCTGTGGACTTTGGGGTCATCTTCTCTCAATTGCCCAGTTATATCTTGGCATCAGTCCCTCTTTCAAGGCTGGGTAGAGGCAAGGTTTCTTTGCATGACTTAGTAACCCCTCCCAGATGTCCAAATGTACTCTAAAACTTCCTGCTTCAGGATCAGCTTTCTCATAGCTCAGCCATCCCTTGCTCTCCTGTATCTTCATTCACAATCAGTGAAGGTATGTTACTCAGTCTTGGAGGTATTCTAAACTTTGCCTTACAGCCATTGTTCCCCAAACCACCAGTTTCTAAGTAGGTTCTCTAGTTCTTGGCTGTGTCCCCACTACTGGGTTTATGTATTGATTTGTACTTTGCTCATTAAGAGTGTATTGTCAGGGTTGTGGGGTATATCAGAAGATTGGCTTGCTGTATATACAGCAAATAAAAGCCAGTAGTAAAATCCTTCATACTGTATTTAACATTTTAATGTTTCTTAATTTTAGCTTCATATGCTGAAAAGCAGATTCAGAAAGATAACAGAACTACCTAGACTTTGCCAGCTCCTTAAGCTGCTAGTTACGCATGGAAGGGATTACATTATGTGCATGTTATCTTCCCATTACCAAAAATCGATTACATTTTGGAGGATACCCATAAAACTATTTGAGTTAGAAAAAGATGCCAAACCATATATATATGTAGTATTTAACTTGAAGATCTCCTTAAAACCATAGCTCACATTCTGTTTTTTTCCTCATGTTTACTTAAAGAACACAGATAAACATTAGATGTCTAAAAGAATTAGTAATGAGAAGCCTATCTTTACAAAATAAACCTGTTGAAATGGACTTTAGAAGACATCAAAATCATCAATCATAATATGTTGATTCTGTATAGATATAGACACAGTATAGAAAATACTAATTTAAAGTTCTACCTATATAAAAGTAGAACTTGTATTATCATGCTTCCTCAAAGAATATATGAGTTTTAAGACCATATCAGTGAAGTAAAGGAAGGAGAGTTTTAAAACTTTCGATGCTAAAAAATGGCTGTTTCTATTAAATCCTAAAATGGTGTGTGGAATTGTGAAGAAATTATAACAGGATACAGTTGGGTTGCTTATGCAATTTTTTAAATCAATTGTCTAATTGTTGTTGTATTGTTCTAAAAATTAAAGTTTATGGTCTTGCCTATTAGATATCCTGTTTTTTGAAAGAAGATGCCCATAGTCTGTACCCAAGAAGTGCCTAAAATTGATTTGTGTGGGTTTTTAAGTCTGTCTAATAAATTATATGTGTTTTCTATGGTATTATATATTTGGAGTACTGATGTCACAGCCCTGAGGATTTCTAAGTCACAATTTGTGCTTTATTTGAGGGGAAAAAAACAAAAAACTAGATAACAAACCATAGTTTAGGAAACATGAGCAAAACCATTTTTTCTCATTCCTAATAAAAACACGCCATTGCCTTTTAGTTACTGCAGAGGCTAGAAAACTGAACTGTTTTTCTTTTTTTTTTTTTTTTTTAATAGTTTTCACACAGAAGATTGTATTGTGTATTTTAAAACCTGAGTAAAACTTTATTGCTTGTATAAGAGTATCCTCTTAATTCTCCTCATACTTAGTGGTTAGTAATTTTGATTTTATCATTTAGATCTTGATCCATTTTGTTGCTCAAGACAAATCCTTCCTCTTTGTTTAGATTCTACTTACAAACTAAAATATTTGATAGACTATTATGTTTTCATATTTCCTTCCTACCTCCCTCCTTTCCCTCCCTTTCTCTCTCCTTTCCTTCTTTTCTTTTTTTTTGACCATAGAGTGGGACTATAAATTCTGGGGGCAGAGACTTGATGGTATTTTCAGTGATTTACAACCACATTGTGTTTATATTTTAAATCATCTTGCATGGAAAAGTGAAATGTGTACATGACTTTAAATAATTGTATGCTACTCTCTTCTCCAGAACTTCTTACATTGGTGATATACAGAATTCCTCTAATTATTTTTGCTTAAACTAGCCATTTAGATTGGAGTAGACTTTTCTTATGTTGTCCCTCTGTGGTTTTTTGAGAGGAGGTAATACCTGCAGAGCACTTTTAAAGATATTTTCTGGGTTAATGTTCAAGGTAACACATTGAGGAGGAAGCTATAATTACATCTAAGAAGGGCTCTTTTGGTTGCTAGAGATGAGAAAAACATATACTAATTTTAATTGGTGCTTAAAATACATTTTACTAACAGTATTGATTTTAAAGATGACACATTTCTTATAGATAGTCTTCTTTGTTTATTGTATTTTCCTAGAGAAGCCTAGATGAAGATATGTTGTAAGTAGTCTATCTACCCCTCCCAAATTGAGCTCTATGTTTATTGACATACTTGAAGCCACATTTAATACAACAAAGAAATTAGGAAACCTTTTGAAAGTTTTTAGGTTTGTTGTATTGGAATTTCTAATATGATAAAAGGTTTTAACTCAAGCTTTGCATGCATGAAGAGGCAAAAAAATCTGTCTTATCTCTTTATCTTTTTTTGAACTTGCATTTCTCTGAATCCTAAGAAAATTTTGCACTCAAGGAATTTTCCAAAAAGTAAGGATCTTTGAGCATGTGGGTGCTTTGTAGTTCATCACTGCTGATGTGTGTTAGAAAACTAGGGAAATCATGCTTCAGGGCCTTCTTGACAAGAAAACTTCATGGTGGCTGGAGGATATTTATGTTTTTGCAGAGGTTGGGAGGGAGTGGTAGATTGGAGTAGAGACCCCTCAATTGGTAAATCAGTCTGATCAGCTGCTTCGCAGATGTGTTAACTTCAGTATACTTACAACAGTGTTCTTATGTCCATAACTCACTAAACTGTCAAGCTCCAGAAATGTAAGGCATTGGTCAGGTGACCAGCGGTAGGGCCTTGTTTATTAAGAAATAAAGGAATCGTGTTAAGGTATGTTTGAGGGGAAATGACAAATAAGGTTTTACTTGTGAATTTCCATGTTTAATATGTATATTAACTTTTTTTTTAAGTTGCATGTTAACCTGGGATGAAGTGTTGCCTCTGCTTTATGCTTTGAGTAAAAAGGAAAAAAAAAAAAAAGATGGGTTAAATTGTTACTCTATTATGTACTATTACATATACCTTTTCTTTTAGAAGGGGTTAATTATAATTATTATTCACAGATCTGTGTTGTCAGTGTTTTTATTCTGACTTATTCTCTGAATATGTTTAGATTTAGTGATGATAGCTTTACGTACTGGCCAGGGCTGGGTTCTGCAAATGCAATTGAAAAGATATGATAGCTGCATTATGCAAATGACGAAAAGATTGTCCTAATCTTCTCTAGGGACTTATGGAACTTAGATAATAAATACAGAGCTTTCTATCTTTTTCATCTGGATATTTGAATTGGCCATGAATCAGGTAAATAGCGACCAGTTTATGTGATTAATTTGTCTTAAAATATGAGAAAAGTCCAGTCATTTAAAATGAGTATCATTAAAGTGAACATTCATGAGAATGTCTGATAGTAAACAAGAAAAATGAAGAAAAGAATTTGGGGGTGAGGAGTTACTCCCATGCATATGCTTATTTGAAAATTGTGTGTCTCCCTCCACTGGAGTGTAAGCTCCAGGACAGCCAGTGACTATGAGTCTTATGTTTACCAGTTGGTATCTCTCCGAACTGAGCACAGTGCTGAGCATGTAAAAGGTGTTTGATTTATATATGTTGACGAATTAATGAGTGAACTATTAATATCTTTGTGGGTTTTCCCTCCACAGATAGGCTTTTCTTACCTATGTAATTATAACATACTGCTTGATTTAATTCTTAGTTCTTATTTAATTCTGCCTTATTTCAGACGGGATTGAAAGTGACTGTATGTTTTTCTCATTAGCTCTTGTGATAGAAATCAGATTTATTTCCTTAAAAATGATGTTCCTAAAAACATCATGCAGTGTAATAAGTATATACAAATTTTATTTATTTGAAACGTGTATGGATTGACAGCTAGGCATGTCAGGAATATACCAGAGTTTATTGTAAGCATCTGCAGACATTGAAATGGTAAATGATGCAACAGCTCTTTTGGAAAAAAATCTCTATCATCTTCCTGATCTTTATGCCTTTTTTTTTCATTTTTACATCTAGAGTATCCCCCTTTTGCTACTAAATAACCTTTGTCCCATGAAAGAATGAAATTTTCACAGCATAAAATAGCCTCTGACATTCCTGTGAACTGGTTTCTTATGACTGGTACCAACGTTTTGTGATTCTGGGACTTTGACTTGCCTAAATGACTAGTTATTCACATCACTACATGCCTTACATTTTAGCAAATCATTCTATATCAGCATGGATGAAATCCTTCTGAAACAGTTCCAATGTTTGGATGCTTCTAGGTTTAGGATTCCCAAATAACATTCTGCTGTATTTTCATTGTTTTCTTGTACCAGGAACATTGTGATGGACATATTCTACTGAAAGCTTTGTTCACAGTTAGGAGTATTTTTTTTGTAGTTAGCAATATTCTTTTGGCTAGAATTTCAGAAGTGCAACTACTCAGATTAAATGATACGGGATTTCAGAGTGTCTATTCATATTTAATTAATATTGTGGGTTTTTAAAAACCCTTTCCACTTAAATAAAAGGATAAGCGTGTTGTCTTATTTTGAACTTAATTATTTATTGATACTATTTTTCTGTGTATTTCAGTGTCTTATTCTTTCACTTTTTTCATTATTAGAATCTTAGTGTTTTTCTTATAAATCAGTCGAATCCTTTAATCATTATTTTTGCAGACTTCCCAGTTTGCCCCTTTAATTTTTATAATTATCTTTATAGCATATAAACATGTTTATTAATATAAAAAATTCACATAAGAAAACCAGGAAAGAGATATATAATAAGCAAAAAGAACATTAAAATCATCCATTGTCCCACCATTCTAAGAAAGTCAGTGTCAACACTTTGGGATGGACATGTATATATTTGAGTGTGTGTGTTGAACATAGAATTCTAAAATGCCCTGTAATTTTCCACAATATGCTATAGACATTTTTCACATATAAAAACTTATTTTAATGATGTATTTGCTGTTTGGGTCGTCCCAATTTATTTAACCAGTCTTCTGTTGATGTACATTAACTTGTTACTTATTTCTCACCATTAAAAACAATACTGCAATTAATACTTGAATTTAGTTTTCATTTAGTCTACAAGTCAAGTATCTGTGTCAAAGTGTATGGACTTTTAAAAGACATGACATATTTCCCAATTGTCTTCCCCAACGTATACATACATATATACAACCATATGTATGTATGTATACGTAGGTAACATACATATATGTGTAACATGCATAAATGTGTAACATACATATATGTGTAACACACACATATATATATAAAATATTCTTCCAGCTGACCCTTTTATTTAACATTGGGTAAGAATACTCTCCAGTTTTATCATGTAGCATTAGATGACCTGTCTTCCTTCTTAGTGATGCTTTCCTGCCAGCATGTCAGTGTACAACTCTCAGCATTCAATGCTATTTCTTTTACTTTTTTGTTAAAGTTTCTTTGTCTTACACGAAGTTCATATTCGATTTAATAATTTGGACTATACTCTTTCCCAAGTGTGACTGAATTCCCATTTCATCATTCTTTCGTAGGAAAATTGCTTTTGATGAACAAGTTATTAAGTTGCAGGAACACATCTTTGTTTATTTCGAGTGATACTTGTTTCATTTTTTTAAGTCTCAGCTGATCTCTGGGTAAAAAGTGATACCTCACCTGTATAGTTACATTTCTTTGGTTTATAACTGAGTTTGAATATCTTCATAGATTTTTGGTCATTTTATATAAAAGTTTGTATCCTTTGTACATTTTGCTACTGGCTTTGCGGAAGTTCTTTTAAAGAATATTAATCTTTTGCCATGTGTCATTAATCTTTTTACCTTTTTTATGGTATCTTAAGTTGTTCTCATAACAGTTTAAAATTTTAGTTGAATATGTTAGACTTTATTGTTTGTGCCTCTTGTTCAAAATTTTTGTGTGGGTAGGATGGAAAATAACATACCTAATGGTTGTGGGATATTTTTATCTGTACTTTGAGTGGATAATAGTGACTATTCCTTGCTCTCCCTTAATAAATGGTTTATAGTTAATGTTAATAATGGTTTATAGGATCAGTAAAGAGGATTGACTTAAGTGTTCATAAGGTTTTGCCTTTTTATCAGATCCTACCTAAGCCCTACATTGAATACAGTTCAGATATAAAAATAAGTGTTGGAAGTCCTGTGCTAATTCATTCAAAAAATACATTGAATGTCTATCTGTTAATGTCTGACATACTAAGGGATATATTAAATTACATGATGAAACATGTACGATTAAAATGTTTTTTACAAAGGTTTTAATAACATGGGGAAATGATGATTGTGACATGTTAAGTGGGAAAAATGGATACAAACTTTTAGATGTAGTATGACCTCAAAATAAGTATAGAAAAAAGAGGAAGAAAATATAATATTATTACAAGTTGTTGTAAGGCAATAGCATTATGGTTGGTATTTTTCTAATTCTTTATGCTTTTGTGTATCCTAAATATTCTATATCAGGCATATTACATTGATAATTAGAAAGCAGTATTGGATCATTTTTGTTTGTTTTTAGAATCATCTTGATGGCAAGGAATACAAAAATAGTTTTTAATTTATAAGTAAATGAGATGCTTGGGTTTTGTTTCTTTTTGTTTAATATTACATTTGGGGACATGAAGAGAGATCAAGATAATTAATAAAAATTGATTAACTAATACAATACCAATTGCAGTCTCCATTGCAAAGTTGAATGATTTTGATAGAATTCTCATCAATTGTTGTGGATATAAAAAGATTAACTACTGGGGCACCTAGGTGGCTCAGTTGATTAAGTGTCTGACTTCGGCTCAGGTCATGATCTTGCAGTTCATGGGTTCGAGTCCCGCTTCGGGCTCTGTGCTGACAGCTCAAAGCCTGGAGCCTGCTTCAGATTCGTGTCTCCCTGTCGCTCTCTGCCCCTTCCCTGCTCGTGGTCTGTCTCTCTCAGTCTCTCAAAAATAAATGAACATTTATTTTTTTTAAAGATTTAAAAAATTTTTTCTTTTAAAGATTTACTGTTTTAATTTATTATCTTGATATTTCACTGCTTTTGAAGGTTTCTTGAGCATAGATCATCTTTATTCAGATGGTGATTTTTAAAAGATACAAGCAAAATGCAATGAGAATTAGAAAAAAGTATTATTTCTAGTGGGGGATTCAAGAAGTTTTCGTGTAAGTGCGGTGGTATTGTAAACTAGACACTGGACTGGATCACAGCCTGGGTTGTAAGCATAGGCCTGCTATTCCGGTATGCATGACTTTATGCATATTTCCAGTGCTTTAAAACCTCAACTTCACCAGTTTTCAAGACCTTTTTAAACAATGGAACCCTTTTTCACAAGTGGTATTCTGTGGAACGCTTGTATAAAAAACAGGTAAAGTTGTTTTATTTCTATGCATTTTCTGTTAGTTACCATAATATTTACTGGGTAAAAACAAGAGCAGTTTAATTAAAATTAAGTTTAATTAAAACTTTACATTTATTTTTAAATTTATTAATGTTTCACAGTCAATCTTTGAAAGTCAGAAAATAATTGACCAAAAATGGAAAGGATTGATTTACTAAAGATAGAAAGAAATGATAAGATTGGAGTTAATGGTCATACTGTACATATAAATGATGCTAACATTTTAGCTTTATGTTAATAAAACTTAAATTATGTTTTTTAGGGAGAGCAATAATTATTTTAAGAAAATGTAAAATCTTTTTCAGATTATAAAGTCACTTGCTTATTTTTGTATTTAAAATTATAGTTTAATGGACTGCTTTTACTAGTATTTGTCAGATAAGAACTTTTAATAAAAGATGGGACTTAAATTTATACAACATTTTATCATGGTGAATATGGCTTTCAAATATTTTGTTTTTTCTATTATTATTTGATTGAATAAACTAAGTTATTTGATTCAGAGAAAGTAATTTGCTACCCCTTAAAATGAATATAAGAACCCTTCTATGAAAAAGCAAAATTGATATATGAATGAAGGTCGGAAGGGAATGACCCCAAATGGTTAACAGTAGCTTTCTCTAAGGAATGGGATTGTGGGAACAAGTCTAAGTTTTATATCAGGTCTAAAAATGACTTAGTTATAACTATTAAATTATTTTTTAATTTAATAATTATTAGGTTGAATTGTTAGTTAGTATCAAATATTTAACAGTATGTTAATTATTGATAAGTTGGAAAACAGAAGTATAAGAAATATAAATATATTCAATAAATAATGAATATAAGCAAACTATATTATTTCTTAAAATTTTCTACTCTTAATATCAAAATTAATTGTAATACACTGAAAATTAGAAAACAAGAGAACGCTTTAAACAGTAATTGTTTCAAATGTATTAAATGTATTATAATTAAAACTACTTTGACTTTAGAAGGGAATTCAGGTAATTCATGCTAAACTTTCTTTTGATTTAAGCTGCCAACTGATAGAGTGCAGAAATGATAACTTTCTGAATACTGTTGCTATAAACAAACACCTCTTCGGTTCCTGCTATGTGAAAAGGAGCCAAATGTAATGATTGTGGTCTTATTCAAGGACAGAGTGCTGATGATATCATTTCCATAGACAGCACAATGCTGCAGCTGGCTCTGTCAGTCTAGGAAGAGAGCTCACTTAAAAAAAGACCATGAAGTAATTTGCAATTCAGGGGCAATATTTTAAAGGAAGTGAACTCGAAGTCTACTCATTAAAATCAAAGAAAACCTTGTGCTTTTTTTTTTTTTTTTTAATATTTTTGTCTCTTCAAGGTGTAACCGTACCAACTTGCATGGCCTACATTAGGAATTCAGGAAAAGGGGACAGTGTTAAGAATTTTGCTTGTTGGAAAAGTTCTTTAGAGTAAGACCTTGGAGGGAAAAATTATATAGGTGTCTGGAATTTAAACCTACGTTGCTAATTTCATGTAAGACATTTAAGAAATGTGTTTCAGAGGTATTTATTAGTTATCTGTTCCCTCACAGTGTCAGGCTGACCAGCATACAAGTGCATGAGTCCCAGTGGCATGAAAGCAGAGTCAGAATTCCCACCTTCCTTGGCTCAAAGGAAACAAATGAAGGGAGTAGCTTTCAATGGACCTGGCCAAAAATCCATTAAGTATGTATCTAATTTTCTTAGGGCAGTATTTTAGCTGCAAATGATTTTTTGATACTGTGTGTATCTCCTCACTCCGCTTTTTTTATGCCCAAAAATATACCCTTTGGCTTACTATATACAGTAGCAAAATAAAATTCAGTAGAAAGCTGAGTACCTACCATGTCTTAGAAACTGAGGGGTCATGGATGTAGAGCATGAAACCACCTATGCTCCAGGGTTGCCTAGTCTGCGGGGGGGGGGGGGGGGGGGTGCGGGGGGAGGGAGATATATGAACAAATAGCTTGTGCCGTGTAAAAAACATAACAGATACAAGTATTTCTGCTTCTAGTCATAAAATTTCTGACCTGTGTACTCTTGGAATGGCCCAAAGATTTATAAGAAGTAAATCTGTGCCAGAGCATCTCCCTTGAATTAGCTACTAAGCTAACAAGCTTGGTTCTTCTTATTGGGATATTTTTTATATGTCATCTACTGACGTTTTCACTCCTGCATTGTGGGTATTTCTCAAGACATGCCATGCTCTGCTACTTGAAGTCATCCAGGGTTTTACCAAACCTCCCTCTCCATCCTTGACCTTTGTTCTTTATTTAGACCCGCGTCACCTACTGACTCATGTTCCCTATGTGATTGTTCAGATGATGTCTGAAATGTGATGTGTATGTCAAAACCACCCACCTCCTGCTTCCTTCTTCCCAATTTTCCCAAGTTTCAGTACCATTGATCTTCTCGTGATCCTGCAAAGTAACAACTTCCTTCAATAGAATGGCCTCTCCTTGTTTTCTTTCTCCCCCTCTCTCTTCTTTCTGTCTTTGTTACTGCTATTTTTTTTTTCCTTTCAAACTCCCAACCTACAAATTTTGGAAGGTTCTGATTCTCATGAAAGTCTACTCTGAAGTTTCCTTTTTAAAATACTACTGAAGTTATTTAATCAGTTACAGTGTTACAAAATTGCTGGTATATCAACATACTTTTAAATGACAGACTTAGTAGAACAATAGCATCATTATTTCAAATGGATGATTTCTGGTAATTACACATTTAAGTTAATGTTCTGAATGTACAAGTGTCTTGAATTCTGTGGCCACTCAACAATAATGGGATTAAAAACAATTCTAAAGTATTGTTTGAAAGCAAATGGATAGAGAATAGCTCTGAGTTAAACTTCTAACATATATTTAGAGATTTTGTAGTTGTCGAAACCATTATTCTTTCCTTCAAATATTGGAACAACCTAAATAAGCTTATTGAATCTTTTAGTATATAAGAACCGAAAATCCAAAAAAAAGAATCAGATGCTTCTGAATTCAGCTGGCTAATTTTCCACAGATTTACCTATAAACCAATTCTTTTATTTTTGGTGTAATATTCTTCTTAACAACTGTTCTTTAGAACAAAATAAGTCAGAGATTCCTCGAAGCTGTTTATTTCTCCCATAATTGTCCAGGGCAGGTGTTCCAGTTTGAAGGCCAGGTCCTTCCATCTTGCGACCCCACCATCCAGAGGGACTTGCTGTCATCTGCATCAAGCCTGAAGGTGAACAGAGAATGTGGAGGAGGTATGTCTGCTTCTTAAAGGCCTCAGCCCTAGAAGTGGAATGCCTCACTTCCTTTCACGTTCCATTGGCAAGAGCTAACTGTAGCCACCCTGAGACGCACTGTTGGCTCAGAAGTGTAATCCCTGCTAGGAATCCACTTCTCACTTAACCACCATACCCCAGTCATTGGGAAGCGTGTGGCTTGGTTTGCACGCTGTCACTGAGGGCATTTGGACAAATTAACATGATTACAGTACCACAGTAGAGAATACGTTTAACTCGGTTAACTCAGACCGGGGGACAGATCAAGAGAAGCTTTTGGGAAGAGATGGTATTTGAGCTGTGTTGTGAAAGAAGCAGGTAAGCTAACTAGGTGAAAAAGAGGTAAAAGATTTTAGGCAGAGAAAATACATGCGAAAGATATGCATACATGCAAAAAGTATGAAGGAATATGGCCTATCAGGGACAAAAGTAGTACAGTATAGGTGGGTTGGATTGTGGAACCATGATGATGTGGCAAAGAGTCTTTGGGTTCAAGGGCAAAATTACGTGTTCAAGAGATTTTTAGGATGTAGAACCCACGAAGTTGGGAATGACATAGGACCTCACTGAGGAGGAGTAGTCTGGTCCCTGAGGGTCTACACCGCATGCCAGGCAGAGGGAACCGCAAGTGCAGAGGCCTCAGGTGGGAATGGAGTTGGTGTGTCTGACGAGAATGAAGACTATGGCTGGAGCATATGTGGGAGGAGATGAGGTCTGAAAGGTACAGAGGCCATATCACTGAGGGCCTTTTAAACCATGAGGAAATTTTGGAGTTTATTCTAAATCCAATGGACGTGTTGGGCTCTGTGCTGACTGCAGAGCCTGGAGCATGCTTCAGGCCCTGTGTCTTCCTCTTTCTCTGCTCCTCCCCTGCTCATACTCTTTCTCTCTCTCTCCAAAATAAATAAACATTAAAAAAAAAAATTTTTTTTTTTAAATCCAGTGGAGAGTTATTTGAAGATTTTAAGCAGGGAAGTGATATCTTTGTGCAGTAAGACTACACTAAAGACATATGTATTTATTCAGTCATAACAAACATATTCTCCCCAAAATACAGTGTTTTCTAAATGGTGCATGTCAATGCAGTGTACTAGTGTGGAATTCATCATTTTAGATTGACATTGACATGTTTATTTGAATTAATACTCTCAGCTGTCTCATGGTGAGAAAAACAAGTTCATATACAACAGAAATAGAGAAAGACAACAGGTATAGGGAGGGAACGGAATGAGAAAATAATGCCAAATGTTGCTCATCTTAATTTTTTTTTTTTTTAATGGAACATTTTGGGTATGGTTTTGCAAAAGCCAAGCCAAGATCGTGTGTTGAAGGAGGTCCCCAACAGGAAAGTTTCTTTCATGTAAGATAATGGCGTCATTTTTCCCACAGGCTGTGCCCTGATTCTCTTGGAGTCTGTGGAAGGCACTGGCCCCACAACTTCATGTAGAGGATTCTGGGAAGAGTTCAAAAGAAATTAAAGAGAATTAGAAATTGGAAAATTCCTGCTTCTAAATAGGAATTTGGGACATGATAATCTGAAAATGCACTTTTAAAAGTGACTTCTTTAGACCCAAGGAATAGTTTTAGAAGAGGGGAAAGAGAGTTCTAGAGCAAACTGACACAGTTACCTATAGAATGTGATATGAGGGGCATTTCTGCAAGGATTTCTCATTCAAAGTGCCTCCCTGCAACCCCTCACTGACCCCAGGAACTTTCCCAAGTCCTTGTCATTAAAATGTCATTCTATTGGTTGGGGTAAGATTTTTATCTCTCTGAGAACAGGGGAAATACCCTTACCTGATACGGTGGATGCATCAACAGCTGGATTGTCTCCCAAGGCACCTAATTCAGCACATAGTCGATGCTCCTCCCCACTCATGAGGGTATTGCAATACTTCAGTGGACAAGTCATGTCGTCTCCACTTTGCTGCATCCCTAGCAGATAAAAGCTTTGTTTCATAATTTAAAAAATCAAGGCTATGGGGTATGAACTTCTTGATTTTCCTGCCCTCCTCAGCCTATTTTTGGGAATTTGTTCCCTCACTAAGACTGACTCAAGTCTCCTTCCATAACTACTCTTGGTTACATAGTCCGTCACATTAATTCCGTAAATGTTTGCTTCCTTCATTCTAAAACATTTTATTGAGCACCTGCTATGTGCATGCCTCTGCTTGAGGCTGGGAATATATATGTGATAATCAAGATGGTCATGGTCAGTTTTGACAAGAAGAATGTTTATTAGATTTTAAATCTCTTTCTCTTGAATGGCTCCATCCTCACAGTCTAAAACCATATCTAATTCTCTCCCTATTATAAACAAATAGAAAAAATTTTAATGTCTCTTGACTTTATGCCCTCTTCTTGTTAACTACTTCTATCCCTCCCTTGTCAGCCAAGCCTCTGGAGTAAATAATTAGTGTTTCTAAAACTTAAGTTCACATGAACATTAAAAAAAAAATTTTTTAATGTCTATTTTTGAGAGAGAGTCAGAGCCTGAGTGGGGGAGAGGCAGAGAGAGGGAAACACAGAATCCAAAGCAGGCCCCAGGCTCTGAGCCATCAGCACAGAGCCTGACGCAGGGTTCAAACTTGCAGACCACAAGATCATGACCTGAGCTGACGTCGGACACTTAATCAACTGAGCCTTCCAGGCACCTCTCACATGAGCCATTTTAAAATAAATTTGATCCATATTTGTGCCCTATAAAAAAATGAACTCAAAATGGAAGATAAACCTAACTATAAAACTTAAAACTATAAAACCTCATTAAAAAAACCTAGAAGAACATTTTTGTGACCTTGGGATAGGCAAAGATTTGTTAG
Source organism: Panthera leo (assembly GCF_018350215.1). Lineage (NCBI taxonomy): Eukaryota > Metazoa > Chordata > Mammalia > Carnivora > Felidae > Panthera > Panthera leo. Next base: position 141,440,585 of record NC_056686.1, on the reverse strand, counting down.
ATTATATTAACAAAATATGAGCCATAAAAGAAAAAAAATGACAGGTTGGGCTTCATCAAAGTTAAGAACTGTTCTTTGAAAGACACTGATAAAGAAAAGAAAAAATAAACCACACACTGGGACACGATGTATGCAATCACATCTAATTAAAAACTTGTATCCCAAACACAGAAAGAACTCAAAACCCAACAAGAAAATAAACCAACTTAATTAACAGGTAGGCAAAAGATCTGAACATGCATTTCACTAAAGTAGACCTACAGACGACAAATAAGCACATGAAAAGATGTTCAACAGCATCAGTCATTAGAAAAATGCACATTAAAACCACAAGGAGTTACCATTGCCCTCTGGAATTGCTAAAGTTAAAGGACTGATTAAACCAAGTGTTGGTAAAGATGAAAAGGAACTTGAGCTCATACACTGCTGGTGGGGATGTACAATAGTACAGTCCTTCTGGAGAATAGTTTATCTGTTCCTCAAAAAAGTTAACTCTACATTTATTGTATGACTCAGCCATTTCACTAGTAGGTATTTAACCCAAGTGAGAAAAAACATATGCCCCATACAAGGGCTTGTCCACAAATGTTCAGAGTAGCTTTATTTGCAGTAGTCCCAAACTGGAAACAAGTGAAAGGTCCCTGAGCAGATGCATGGATAGACACATTGAGCTCTAGCCTTATAATGGAATACTACACAGCTATAAAAAGGAATAAACTATTGATACATAAAACAACGAGCATGGATCTCAAAGTTACTGTGCTTGGCATATGCAAGACAAAAAAAGATTACATACCCCAAAATTCCATTTATATAAACTTCTAGAAAATGCAAAGTGATCTATAGTAACAGCAGTTCAGTAGTTGCCTGGAGCTGGGGGACTTGTGGGAGGTAGGATTATTACGTGGCATGAGGAAACATCATGGGATGATAGATATATTCATTATTTTCACAGAGATGATAGCTTTATATATGTACTGTATATATGTCAACTCATCACATCGTGCCCTTAAATATGTGTGATGAATTATATGTCAATTGTACTTCAACAAAGATAATTTTTAAAGGCTACATAATGTTCCATTTCCATTAATATGACATTTGTGGAAAAGCACAATTATAGGGACAAAAAAGTGGCATGGGGGACATTTTTGGAATGATGAAATTGTTCTCTATTTTGATTGTAGTGATGGCCACATGACTATACATTTGTCAAAATTCACAGGGCTCTACACTAAAGAGGGAGATTTTATTGTATATAAATTATGGCTTAAATTTAAAAATAAATAAGTTAATGAACCATCGTGTTTTAATTAAAATTCCACATAATGGTAGACATTTAAATCAAGTGTATTTTTATAAATGATGTTTATTATTTATACATTTAAACCAAAATAAATTTACAAATCCAATTTTAAAACTATAAATTCAGTACCATTCAAATAAGCAACATTAATTCAACAAGACAATGTTATTTTGCTGAAAATGAAACACTTGTGGGTGCAGAATCTTTCTCCGAGACCACTTAGCCGCACCCAACCCTCAGTGCAGAGCATACGCTCTCTCAATTCCTCTCTTCCCTCCCTCCCCCTAGACCTTTACAGCCTCTCCACCCCTCAGGGTGTTGTAACCTCACATATCAGTTGCCATTTTCTGCTCCCCACAGGTCTCCTTTTAGCTCTGAGAGTTTCTGATCCTAAAACAAAAAGAAGAGCAAGGAAGCCACCGCAGGGGCTGACCTGAAAAAAGAAAATCTGAAAAACAAACTGGGATGGTTGCACACCTACTGACATGAATCCTCTTTCTTCCACTAAAAGTGGACGTCCGTCTGTGTCACAGTACAGAAGGACCCCTTCTCTTACCTTAGCCTTGGAAGCACCAGGCTTGAGAGGGCAGAGAGAGGAGAATGCCAAGCTTGTCCTTTAAAGACAGTGGACTTGAAGTACAGTCTTTCATTAATCTTTGTATTCTCAGTGCCTTGCACTACCTGGCATGTGTCAGTTAATTAGTGAATGACTAAATGAGTAAATGAATAAATCATATTCAATTGCAATAAATAAAACATCAATGATTAAATGGGGCAACCTAAATACAAATTAATTTGCCTTGGTTTATCAATATGGGATAGGCATCTGGTTCATGCACCAGCCCTTAATAACACCTAGTTGATGTTTGTCTTTTTGAGATGCTCTATTATCTGACAGAGGCTTTGGGGACTGAACTTCACATAGGCTCCTGTGGAACTTGTCTTACTAAACAGCCTCAGAATTTCACATGTTTTGTTTTTTTGTTGTTTTTTGTTGTTTAAAGCAATCTACACCAAATGTGGGGCTTGAACTCATGACCTCCAGATCAAGAGTCACATACTCTACCTGCTGAACCAGCCAGGCGTCCCAGTCCACATATTTTTGAAACCAAAAGTACAGACTGTACACTTCGGCAAGTTATTTCTGACATTTAATTTCTTCTCAAATTGAGTAAAATGGGGTTACTAATAGCAACAACTTATTAGAGTTGATATGAAGAATGAGTCAATACACATAATGTGACCATACCCTTCCTTAAGCTTGCTTAGAATTCAAGGAATAGCCATCTGGCACAATTTCACTTGGGATCTCCAAAGGAAATAATTGCTTTTTATTTAAATTTGGGTAGAATAAATTCTGGGCACACAGAGTTTGTCCTTGAGAGAAAAAACAAGGAAGAAGAATGGCACTAAGTTGGAATGTGTTTTTTGCTCATACAGATTCCATAGAATTTGTTCTCTATTGAGTCTCTAGTCATCTAGGTGGAAAGTAGGTTTCCAAAAGGAAGGGGAGTATATGGTGGAGCTGTGTGGAGAAAAATGACCTTGCCCCGTGACCTTGTCGCTGCAGGGGAGTTGTAGGCTGGTGGTCGCCAGCATTCCAGCTGGATTGTTTTGAATCTTCTCTTCATCCCTTACTGGTTGTATGGTTTGGAGCAAATTACTCTCTTAGCCACCTCTTTCAGCTTTTGCTTTTGTTCACAAATGGGAATAGCATCTACTTACGTGAGGATTCAGTAAGGTCATACAAGTGTGGAGGAAAGAATATATGATTTAAAAACCTAATTTCACATGCTCCTGCATGAAAGGGCTTCAACAGGAAAATGTACCCTTTTGCTTAGGAACAGGCATCAATGGACCGTTTCGTTCTTCGTAGCAAACCTGAGCACCCATCTGGATGTGAGAGGTTGAGATAAAGTGAGTAGTAAAGGTAATTTGTAAGTAATGAAGTTATGGGAGTTTAATTTTTTTCCCCTGAAACCCACAAAAAGGCATTTGGACCCTGGAACTAGAGGAAAAAGAGATGGAGAGCTTGTCCAGAGCACTCTTTTGCAACAGGCAGAGTGGATGATAAAGTGAAGTTTGCTTTTCCTTTGGTGCTTTCTGTGTCTTCTACAAAGCTTTCAGCTTCCTTAGACTTGCATTAGCACTGCTTTGGGGAATCAAGGGAAGGTCATGCTCAGAGCAAGCTGGAGTAGCCCATAGGATGGCAATAGGGGATCAAGTTCTAGAACAGAGCAGCAGCGTGTGGCAAGAGGAAACACCAGGAAAATAGCTAGACTCTCCCTAGCTGTTAATATATTTAATATTATCTACTTATTAATATATTTGTATTTTATTGTCTTTATAGTCCTTTGAACTCAGAAAGCTGGAGGGCCAAGGGACAAGTGAAATGCACTTGCCCCTGCCACCCCCTTAGTATAAGCTGCTGCCTTCTCTGGTCTGGACTGTTCCATTGCCTCTAAATTAGTTTCTCTGCATCCTTTGTTGTTCCTTCCAATCCATCCTTTTTTTTGTTTTGTTTTGTTTTGTTTTTTAAGTTTACTTATTTATTTTGAGAGAAAGAGAGAGGGTGGGAGACGGGCAGAGAGAAAGGGAGAGGGAGAGAATCCCAGGCAGGACTCAATCCCCTGAACCGCGAGATAATGACCTGAGCAGAAACCAAGAGCTGGACACTTCCCCAGCTGAGCCACCCAGGTGCCCTCTAATCCATTCTTTACACAATTGCCAGAACATATTTAAAGCATAAAATGGATCAAGTTACCGACCTTCTTAAATCTTTTCATTGGCTTCCCAATTCTACCTTGGATAAAGTCACAACTCCTTACCTTGACCTAGAAGGTCCACATCCTCTGCCCCTGCTTCCATGAGCAGCCTCACATGGTATCCAGTGGCCCCTTCACCGACTGCGCTCCAGGACCTTCAGGGCGCGAACTTTCCTCTCTTCCTGATCTCCTCCTCCTCCTATTCTGCACGCATCTGGCTCATCGCACTTTCAGGTCCCGGCACCAATGTCATCTCTTTGGTGAGACCTTTCCTGCTCACTCTAGGTAAATAGGTCTCACTCTCTGACCCTTGTCGTTTTGCAGCACCTGCTTGTTTCTTCATTACACTTCATGTGGTTTTCTGAGTATTCATCTTTTTGCTTTCCTATTTACTATCTCCATAGGGGCAAAGGCTTTGATTATTTCACAAACCCCACCATACATCTAGCACCTGGTTCAGTACCTGAACCCTGGTAGACATTAAATAAATGTTTAAAGGATGAATGAATGAACACATATCATTTTATGTACGTAGTATATGACGAATGTTATTGCAACATGTAATCAATGTAAAAATTACTAATGAGATATTTTACATTTTTTCATGCTAAGTCTTCAGAAGCTGTTGTGTGTTTTACACTTAATGGCACATCTCCATTTGAACTCATCATATTTTATTTTATTTTTAATTTTTTTAAATGTTTATATTTGAGAGAGAAAGAGACAGAGCATGAGCAGGTGAGGGGGAGGCACGGGGGGCGGGTGGCGGCTGTGCAGAGATGGAGACAGAATCTGAAGCAGGCTCCAGACTCCGAGCTCCGAGCTGTCAGCACACAGCCTGATGTGGGGCTTGAACTCACAAGCAGTGAGATCATGACCTGAGCCAAAGTCAGACGCTTAACCGACTGAGCCACCCAGGTACCCCAGATCTTGTCATATTTTAAGTGTTTAATAGCCAAATGTGGCTATTGGTTCTCTATGGACAGTGCAGGTTTGGAGCATACTAGCGGCCAATATATGGTAGCTACTGGATAAAAATAATGCAAAGCTTCAGAAGAAAGGTTTATTTTAAGAGGTGGGTGAGAGAGCTATACCCATTGGCCAAGTCAACAGGATGAGGCTTCATTCACCTGTTAACATCTGGAACGGGAGGGATACCATGAGTGCCCTGGATGGATGAGTAAGACAGCTGGACCCAGAGGGAGGTGGACATCGGTGCAAAAGCCCTTGACTTTCAGATACCTGTGAAGAGCCTGGAGAGCAGAGGACAGCCCGAGGGCAACAGGCTTTGTTGCAGGAGTGGGAGGAGAGAGTAGGCAGCAGGCTTTGCTGGGAAGGCCTCTGCCAGCAGAGTATCTCAAAATGGAATGCATCCAGACACTATCAGAGATCTTGCAGAAACATACTGTTCCTGGAATTTGTTGGTGGCAGAATATGTAACACCGATTTTTTTTTTCTTCTTTAAAATTCCTTCCGCTAATTTGTGGCCAGCATGTTTCCATGTTTCCAGTTAGGAAGTTGGAACTAGATAACCAGGCGTCTACTGAAAAAAGTTTTACCCATGTTTCTGGGCAGGAAACTGTCCCCTAAAAAGTGACTTTTAGATGTGAGCCACTCACTAAAAATTATTCATCATCGTATTCATGGCACAGTGCTCAGGAGAAAAATCCATTATGTGTATTTAAAACTCAGTTTCAATACTATGAGAGTAAAATGTGTGTAGTGCAAAGAGATAAGCCACTTACTCTGGTATCCAAAGCAAAAACTGTCTCCTGCCCACATTTGACTATTGATTATGTTTCATTGCTCAATGCTGTTATCTCCTGTCATCAGAAGGACCAAAGAACAATTACTGCCAAGCCACCAAGCCCATCTCTTTGCTCCTAGAAGCAATCTGAGTGGTATATTCTGAATCATTTTGTACCTAGGGCTCCCAGAAGCATCAGTGGGGTATCTGTAAGCAGGAGTGAGTTTATAATATTTAAGGGAGAATTCTTCACTGCGGATACAAGAATCCAGCCCACAGCTCAGAGTGAATAATTTTAATATTTTGACTTCTCCAGAAAATGAAGACCTCACACCCCAAGTTTCAAAGAATATCTGCAGTAGTATTTTGCTGGGAATCCTGGGAATCCATGGCTTACAAAAGGTATAGTACTTTTGGTGAGAGATTTCCAAGACAGGGGCAAGAAAGGTAAGGGGTTCCCAGGATGATTTCCCCAGCACTCAGAATGCTGCTAACTTGATAAAATATCAGCTGCTATTTAACAACAAACAGAAACACACCATGAAAGCACAACTGTTCTTTTCAGACTGTATTAATAGAAAAATCTGGTAAACAAGAAAGATTAGTACAAGAATGTTCTATCAAGTAGATCCAGTTTCTCTAGGGAGATGTTAATCCCTATTCACTACAGGCTTTCACATTAAAATGAGTCATTATTGTATCACTGATTAAGATTTTATAAAGGTTAACAGGTGTAGAGTCAAATGAGTCTTTTTATTTTTCCCCTTCAAATATTTGTAAGGACATTACAGATAATATTCTTAATGAAATAAAGCATTAAAATATATTTAAAGATTCTTAGGGCCGCCTCACCAATTTCATTCCTCTTTTTTCAGTAAACTTAAACTACACTGTTATGTCTCATTCCTTGCATGTTTTCTACTTGCTGTATATGTACGTATCTATAGATGAAATACAGTATTGCTTTTGCATATTTTTAATTTTAAATAAGTGGTAACTACTGCTACTAGTTTGTGTCTTGCAAAAATTTCTATGAACGTATAAGCATGTATACACACACACACAGACACTCTCATTTCTACACCTTGTGTTTTTCACTTAATGTATCTTAGGTATCTTTTGATATTCATCCATATAGATCTGCCTCCTTTGGTTTAACAGCTGTAGGTATTCCATTTTAGATGGACTTTAATTTATTATCCTAATTTCTTATTGATGGACATCTAAGTTGTTTACTTTCCTCTACTGCAAACATTCCTGTATTACAAATACTGCTGAAGTTATTTCTACATACTCCTAAAAATATATCTGTGAGTTAAATTTCAAAAGGTGTGTTCATTTTAAAGTTTGACAGACATAACTAAATTCCTCTTCAAAAAGCATGAGAGTCACCCCTGTCAGAATGGCTACATTAACAACTCAGGCAACGACAGATGTTGGAGAGGATGTGGAGAAAGAGGAACCCTTTTGCACTGCTGGTGGGAATGCAGACTGGTGCAGCCACTCTGGAAAACAGTATGGAGTTTCCTCAAAAAATTAAACATAGAACTACCCTACGACCCAGCGATTGCACTACTAGGTATTTTTCCAAGGGATACAGGTATGCTGTTTTGAAGGGGCACACGCGCCCCAATGTTTATAGCAGCATTATTGGCAATGGCCACAGTGTGGAAAGAGACCCGATGTCCATCAACGGATGAATGGATAAAGAAGATGTGGTATATATATACAATGGAGTATTACTCAGCAATCAAAAAGAATGAAATCTTGCCATTTGCAACTATGTGGTTTGAACTAGAGGGTGTTATGCTAAGCAAAATTAGAGAAAGACAAATATCATATGACTTCACTCATATGAGGACTTTGAGAGACAAAACAGATGAACATAAGGGAAGGGAAACAAAAATAATATAAAAACAGGGAGGGGGACAAAACAGAAGAGACTCTTAAATATGGAGAACAAACAGGGTTGCTGGAGGAGTTGTGGGAGGGGGGATGGGCTAAATGGGTGAGGGGCATTAAGGACTCTACTCCTGAAATCATTGTTGCACTATATGCTAAGTAACTTGGATGTAAATTAAATTTTTTTTTAAAAGTATGAGATGGGAATGCAAGCTGGTGAAGCCACACTGGAAAACAGTATGGAGGTTCCTCAAAAAACTAAAAATAGAACTACCCTACGACCCAGCAATTGCACTACTAGGCATTTATCCACGGGATACAGGTGTGCTCTTTCAAAGGGACACATGCACCCCTATGTTTATAGCAGCACTATCAACAATAGCCAAAGTATGGAAAGAGCCCAAATGTCCATCGATGGATGAATGGATAAAGAAAATGTGGTATATACTCGGCAATCAAAAAGAATGAAATCTTGCCATTTGCAACTACATGGATGGAACTGGAGGGTATTATGCTAAGTGAAATTAGTCAGAGAAAGATGAAAATCATATGAGGACTTTGAGAGACAAAACAGATGAATATAAGGGAAGGGAAACAAAAATAATATAAAATCAGGGAGGGGGACAAAACAGAAGACACTCATAAATATGGAGAACAAACTGAGGGTTACTGGAGGGGTTGTGGGAGGGGGGATGGGCTAAATGGATAAGGGGCACTAAGGAATCTACTCCTGAAATCATTGTTGCACTATATGCTAACTAATTTGGATGTAAATTAAAAAAAAAGAAAGAAAAGCATGAGAGTGCCTGTCTTCCCATATTCTGGGTATTAACAAATGATTTAACATTAGTCAGGCATTGAAAAATGACATTTTGCTTCAATTTGCATTTCCTTAATTATGTGTGAGATTATAAACTCTTTTCATTTGTTTATTGGTCCTTTGTATATTTTTTTCCCCTTTGAACTGCCTATTCGTAGCCTGTTCTCATTTTTTTTTATTGAATTCCTTTTTCAAATCGCTACATGAGTGCTTTTGTATATGAGGGAAATTAACACCATTCTCATAAGTATTGCACCTTTTTTTAAACCAATTTATTTTCTTTTGACTTTGGTCCTGCAGAATTATATTCTTTCTTACTTTTCTTTCATACTCTAGACTGAGTTCTTGCCACTCAATGATTTCCTATTGAACAATTACAGAACCGAAGCAGAGCATTGCTAATAAACCTGCCTCACAGAATTGAGTCTGGGATCCCAGACTCTGGAATGTTTCAGGCAGGCATTAATGTTTATCTGACAGGAATGTTGTGTGGAGGACAGGGAGATTGGATTGGAAGATACTAGAGTTCCTTCCAATTCTCAATAAAGTCCATGGTGCTATGGAGTTTGTTTGAAGTTATTTTGTGGTCTTTCAGAATGAGCATTTTTTGGCTCCTTGGTCTGTGGTTACTCGCATTTATTATAGGGGACTTTTCTTTCTTGGCTGTGATTTAAACCCATGTGGCACTCAGGAAAGAAAAGAAGTTAGAGCCGCAGCTCAGGCTGTGGCCAACATCCCCCATCCTCAACACACACACACACACACACACACACACACACACATTTCTGCCCTTGGAAGTCTGAGCACCACCCCCTCCCCCCCGGTACAGGTGGAGTAGGTTTGTGTAATGTGTGAGGCCCCCACAGGCTGCTGTGGGGTCATCTGTTGATCAGCCAGAACACAGCATAGTCCCCTTTCCGGCACACACGCTGTGTGTTTGCTAGCTACTTCTTGAAGATGGACACATTCCCTGTTCTGTTTACACCATGACACTCAATAAATAGCAAATGGTGGTATTCATAATAATCCTTGGCTGCCTCAAAAAACAAACCCTTGAGTAAAACCAGCATTAGTAGACTCCAAACAACTGTCACATCTCAGGTGCCTCAGAGCAAGCTTGCTATTTGGTAGCCAATGACCTTTCAGGGCGAGCCCGCTCCTGGCTGTTAGAGAACCAGCCGCTTTCCCAGGGTGCACAGGGGTGGCTTCCGACAGCTGTGTTTGCCCAACTGTTTGAGGTCACCTCTCTATTTAGTCCATGGACTCAATCTGAGAAAAGAAAACACCAAACAACAAACTAAACTGTAAACATGATGTGGCAATGAAAATGGCTTGTTTGCTTAGCTATTGGGAATGCTCCATAGAGGCCAGGCTGAAGGCTGAAAAGGGTGGCTAAGCCAAAAATCTGGGTTGCCCTTTTCAGAATTAAGGCCTTCGAAAGTCCAGATTAGTTTAGCATGAAAATTCCTCAGATCTGGCCTTCCTCCCTTGGGCCTCTGACCAGAGGAGGCTAGTGAAGAGAGTGAACATCTTCCAACGTGCTGGTGTAGAACAGCAGTAAGAGACTCGCAGTGTTTCTGGAGAACAGACTGCTAGTTCTGGCTCTACTTTGGCCAAGACGTTATATTGCTAGGCTTAGTTTATGTCAATTTGCCCATCTATGTAATGGGAGGCTCAGACTTCATTAGATGATCCCTAAGGCCCTTTCTGGCCTCTCATTCTAAGACCTCCAGGAATCTTTGCAAAGTTAAATAGAGACCAGAAACTATCCAGGAGACCTTGACTTCATCCATAAGAAGGGTGTATAAATGTTGTAAAAGTCCTTGGTGAATTTTATGTAAATTTTGGCACTCCCTCAATCACGTTTCTTAGACTTTGTACCCTGAAGAGGACTGGAGAGATGGTGTAGTTTCATGATTTAATTCAGTGGAGTAGAGGGAGTTTGACAAGTTGGAACAATCGCTCCACCTCTTAAATTCCAAGTTCAGCTTTCGTCTGTTGTCACTGGTAACAGAAACAAGTATGTATCGAGTATTCCCAATAAATGAGGAACTTACTATACCAGGAACTTGGCTAAAGACAAAATCAGCTTTGGGGCACTTGGCTGGCTCACTCGGTAAAGCATGTGACTCTTGATCTCAGGGTTGTGAGTTCAAGACCCACTTTGGACATGGAACCTATGTAATATAAAACAAACAAACAAACAAAACCAAAATCTCCCTTGTGCCCAACAGGCTCACACCGTCAGTGTAGAGGTAAATCTTAAATAACAAGGTAAAACACAGAGGGAGTGGCATTTTGTAGATGTGAGTTGAAAATGGGATGAGATGCTTTGTGGATGGGGAGAGCCCTGACAGGAGTCTTGAAGGAGGAGACCGCAGTGGTGCAGTGAAGGAGAGCTGGAAGCTTCTGCAAGCCAGAGGGATGTGATGAGTGGGACACACAAGAGCCATGTTTGTGAGACATTGAGCGGATGAATCTCTAAAAGGCAGGTCAAGACCAATGAAAGCAAGTGGGCAGTAGATTTGGCTGGAAGTGAGGTTCAAGGTTCAGACCCTGCTAGTTGCCTACCCCAGTATCTTTTCTTCTCTTAACCTAGCCCTGATTTTTAGCTGAGCTTCTTGCTGAGAAAGATTATATTTTCCAAACTTTTTTGCAGTTAAGTGTGGTCATGTGGATGAGTTCTGGACAATGAAATATAAGCAGAAATGTTCTGGGGGACTCTGGGAAAGTGCATGATTATATTCCCCCTTTCTTCCTTTGACTTGGAATGCAGATGAGATGGCTGGAGCTCTAGCGGCCATCTTAGACCAGGAGGTGACTTGAGAATGGGTATCATATATTGAAGTTTATAGAGAAGAAAAGGAGGCTGGGTCATTAATAATGCTTGTAAGCTGCATACTAGCCCAGGGCTACTTATTGCTTATCTTCAGACTTGTTTTACATAAGAGAGAATTTTAAGTTAGTGTTTTTCTATTGTGTGTGTGTGTGTGTGTGTGTGTGTGTGTATACATCTCCAATTTAAAGAAGAATCAGATTGTGCTAAATACAGGATTCCAGAATAAATTGTTTAGACTTAATCCTTTAGAAACTAGAAAACCCTACAGAGTTTTAAATCAATCTATAAAATGTATTTTGAACAACTGCTATTATACACTAGAGGTACACTACATTAGATGTAGACCCTAGATGTTGGAGAGATGTTAAGCTGACTTTCTGAAGACCACAATAATTTTGTTCATCTAAATTGAAGTATGGCTTCCTCTATAGCGACATATACATGCACTTTGGCTCATCATGCACCGTTAGAGAAATAGCCTTGGTTATGCTTTTCTTGCCCAAGAGCACCTACAATATACCAAATTCATGAGTGTGTTTGGCTGAGGTGGGAAGGCTGGAGCATTTTAAGCATATAAGCATTAATATGTTTAATGCTTGCTTAAAACATAAACTGGGAGCAAATTTAACAACTCCCTCCATGCCCTAAGCACTGAATCGAAAGTAGGGCAGCTGCCTCAAAGTTGATTTTCTAACCAGCTTTCAATGCTGCTGGCCCACAGACCACACTTTTTCTAGCAATTGTCTAGAAAAATGTTACTAACCCTAGGAAGTGCTTTTATTCAGCTTCTCATGGACCCTGTGCCATTAAGGATGACACCCAAGGCAAAGTAAGGAAAACATCGATGACCAAAGAATATTTGTGCTGTTCTAATGCTACGAATGTTACACCTCCAGGATGGCAATCCATTAGATCTTTAAGTACTCCTTGTAATAGCAATTAAAAAAAAATTATTTGAATTTGGGTATAGTTGACATACAATGTTACATTAGTTTCAGGTATACAACATAGTTTTGGGTGATTCAGCTCTATGCATTTTGCTATGCTCAAAGTATAAGAGTAGTAGCAATTTCTAATAAAGGTCATGATGAAGATGACAATGATTAACGATAGCTAGCCTTTGTTTTGTTGTTTTTTTTTTTGAGTATTTACCATGTGTCAGATATCGCAAAAAGTATTATCTAATTTATTGCTAGCAGTAACTCTGTACGCTAAGTACTATTATAGTCTCCATATTTCACATGAGGAAACTGAGTCTTGGAGAAGTTCAGTAACTTTCCCAAGTTCACAGTGGCAATGGCAAATATTTCCCTTTTCTTTAAGGCTAGTGAGTCCTCTTTCACCGCAGAGAGATACGAGCTGAGTCAAAGATGCTGAGCAGAGATTTTTAGGCTAATGGGAGGATTCATGTGGCTGTTTCAGAGAAAAGGACATCAATTTCGACTCCCTGAGTTTTGAGGACATTTTGACAGTACCCTCCAAGCATGCTATCTGTGGTGATGTTCTTTTTAAATGTATCACAGAGAGAGAGCGAGAGCGAAAATATCAGAAATATACGTAACTGATTTCAAAAGGCAAACATAAACTCCCTGCTTGTAAATCTGTCTTCCTCCCTAAAGATTCAAAATGATGCATTTGGTATACAAAGATAAGAGCTTTCCTCATGAACCATGGATGAGTCACTATGACTTTAGGAAATGATGATTCAGCAAAATGATTCAACAAAAGATGACAGTAAGTGAACCATTCAAGCTGTCCTAGCATCTCAGGTCTGGAAGGCCGTGGGGTGCTGATGCCCCCCAGCATTCCTAATCAGAGGTTGTGCAGCCATCTTCTCTATTCTTTGAGTTACAATAACTGCTGCCTCACCTTGCAGGCTACCCCTTTTCCAACAGCTCTTAGTTATTAGAACATCCCTCTCTATATTAACCCCATGTCTATGTGTCTACAGCCTACCCTTGCCCTCCCTTGAGCCTTATTCTGCCCTTTGGAGCTGCTCAATTTCTGTCTACATAACACTAACATATGACCCTGTTTCCAAGTTCCAACTCTCAGTTGTCTGCCTCTGATCAAACAGTAACACTGTGTGTGTGTGTGTGTGTGTGTGTGTGTGTGTGTGCGTGTGTAGGTATTGGGGAAAGGAAGGAGAAAAGACAAAGTCAGGTAACTATTCAAGGACTATTTGACTACCTTTGGTGCCTGAACATGCATGTTTGAGTCCACCTTTGCAAAGTGCTAAATGGGCTTGTTAATTCTAAAGGCGGTTTTGCCCAGGGATCTCTAGCTTGGAACATCCAACTGTTCTTTCTGTTGTCGCTAAGTTACGACACGAGAGAGGATGAGAGTGACTCCTGGGAAAGGCAGGTGACTTTGACTTTGTCTCAGTCCTTGGAACACTCAGACGAAAGGTGTCCAGATGAGCTATTGTTCTAGAAAGCACCCTCTACGCCCACATGCCTCCCTCAAACCCCCAGCACATGTACCCTAAACTCTGAATCAAACATAGGGCTGCGGCCTCAGAGCTGATGAGGGATACTCAGCAGCTTGTTAAGAACCTGAGAGGCTATAGATTACTGCAGTCCCAAACGCATCCACCAGTGACTGGGACCCCCAAAGGGAGACCTGGAGGCTGCTAGAAGAGTTCGATGTGGGTGCCTAGCTGTGCATGTAGGAAAAGGGGCTCTGGTGTCAGTGCTGCAGCTCATTAGCAAAATTCCTTACCTTCTCTGAGGGCCAGTGTTTTCAGCTGCCCTGTGCAAATCCCTGCCTTGCAGGCTTTAGCACCTGAAGTTTACTAGATCGCTCTTAACTTCCTTTCTTGGCTCTATCTTTGAATGTTGAGGCAGGAAACCACTTACTGAATATCACTTACTTGAATTTCCCTTCCAGTTCATTAGAAACCAAAGACAGAGAGGGACGGACAGTCGGTTATGCGTCCGACTTTGGCTCAGGTCATGATCTCGCAGTTTGTGAGTTCGAGCCCTGTGGTGGGCTCTGTGCTGACAGCTCAGAGCCTGGAGCCTGCTTTGGATTCTGTGTCTGCCTCTCTCTCTGCTCCTCCCCCACTTGTGCTCTGTCTTTCTGTGTCTCTCAAAAATGAATAAACGTTTAAAAATTTTTTTAAAAAAAGAAAGAAAGAAAGAAAAGACAGAGATAGAGAAATCTTGGGCCTGGGAGAATCAGGACCCCCTGGTTCTGCTGCTAACTGGCTGTGTGATTTTGGGGGAAAACATTCTACCTTTCTAGGGAGGCCTCATTTTCCTCATTTCTACAATGAATGCTGTAAACGAGGAAGCAATTTCTAGTGTTTCATAGTATACAAAAAGTCGGACCCTGTCCTCACATTCAAGTTTATTGCATGCCTTTCACACACCAGAATGACCACCCCCCCCCCCCCCCCGGTCCCTTTCAAGGTGCCTGTGTCCTGGGGAGAGAGACGGATAATAAATGGATGAATACATGGCAAGGGTCAGATGGTGATAAGCCCCACAAAAGGAAATAAAGCAGGGCAAAGTGATGGAGACGGATGTGGCTGGTGGGTGCTGGCTCATACACTGTGGGAGGCTAGAGCTCTTTGAGCGGAGAGCTTAATGACGGGAGGAAGGGAACCCAGCGACCATCTGGGGGAAGAATGTTCCAGGCAAGGGGCCACACAGCGGGTCTGAAGCCTGGAGCTCCCAGCAAGAAGGCCAAGGGATTGGAGCGCATTCAGTGCAGGAGAGGTGAGCCTGGGGGCACAGGCAGGAGGCGGAGGGAGGAGACAGGATTTCATTCCAAGTGTGAGGGCTTTCGTCCTTTGTCAGTTCTCAGAGCTGTAGTTCAGTCTGTGTGTGACCCGTGTCCTAAGTGGCAAGAAGGGAGAGATGGGACTTGGCTGGGAAGAGAAGAGGGATAGGCAGGCATGGTAGGGCTCCTTGGGGAGCTTGTAGGGTTCATGACTGAAGGAGGGAGGCTAGAAAGGGGATGCCTTCCAGTTCATCTCGTATTTTCAAACTCTGAACTCACAATGTAGAGCAATGAGGAGAGAAACCCTGAATCCTCCAACCTTCCCTTTTTCCCGTGTATTTTCTCCTCAAGCGAGAACATAGAGATAATTGATGTCATTGCCTATGTTTTGCCTATGTATGCCTATGTATGCCTCTTGGCTTACTTTTAAAATATTGGCAAAAGCCGAATCATTATGTGTTGTGCAGAAATTGTTGTCATATTATCTTCCAAAGTTGATATTTGATTAAAAAAAAAACCTTTTGAAAGCAAAAGAAAAGAAAAAGTCACTTGTTTCCTGGCCCTGGGTTTCTCCTGAGGGAGGGATGGTGTGGCGTGGCTGTGGGGCTGGTACAAGTGGACATCTACTTTCCAGAAGGGGTACAGGCATGTTCACATCCTCTAAAGCAAATAAAAGAACTAATAAAAAGTAAACTGATGGGGTGCCTGGGTGGCTCAGTTGGTTGAGCTTCTGACTTCAGCTGAGGTCATTATCTCACTGTTGGTGGGTTTGAGCCCTGCATCAGGCTCTGCGCTGACAGCTCAGAGCCTGGAGCCTGCTTTGCATTCTGTGTCTCCCTCTATCTCTACCCACCCCCTCTCGCACTCTGTCTCTCTCTGTCTCTTGAAAATAAATAAATGTTTAAACAATTAAGAAAAGTAAACTGATAAATAAATAGGAAGAGCCAGGCTGGAGCTGGATTAATGAGTTTAAAGCAAAGAGCAAATACAAACAATCCACATTGCCCAGCTACTGCTTCTCCCCCAGCACCTTTCCCGGAAGTCTATTGAGGAGGAGCAGCTCCAGAGGTGAGTAGCTGCAGTAAGGAGGGGAACAGGAAGCAGACTGATGCCCAGTTCCAGAATTAGCCCCATAGTGTCCAACAGACTTGGATCAGAATTTACTCTCCACAAGTAATAGGGGCCTTCTGGCCATCCCCGAAAAGTCTGCCAGGGACACCAGCCCACACATCACACCTAATGCCCTTTCCAAGGTTATTGATGGGATCCCACTTCCTGACCCCAAACCTTCCAAACACATAATCTAGACCAACAGCATCTGACCCTGACGTGTATTCCTCAAAGGTTCCTCGCTAATCCCCTCTGTGTCTCCCTTCCAGCCTTCTTGCCTTGGTTTCTGCTTGAATAGGTCAGGCCCATCCCTCGCTCAGGGCCTTTGCATTTGTTGTGTCCTCTGCCTGGAAGGGGCTCCCTCAGACACTCTCCACTCTGGCCGAGGGTTGTGCTCCAATAATACCTCCTCACAGAGTTCCCGTGGCTCTCCCAGACAGCTTGCCCTGCTGCCCTTCCCTCGCCTATTAGGATATTAAGCTGTCTATGCTCTGTTGCCCTCACTAGAATGTCAACTCGAGAGGGCAGAGACTTCATCTCTTTTAGACATTGTCATATCCATATTACAGTTCCTAGCACATAGTTGACACTTGATAAATATTTGCTGGGTGTATGCTTTGAGTTGAGGCAGAGTCCTGCTTGCTGGTCCATCCAGTGTCTGCTGTACAAGCTTGGTTCATGTGCCTACGGATATCACTTGCATTGGTTATATTGCCTGGTTTTTGTTTTGTTTTGTTTTGTGTGTGAGTGTGTGTGTGTGTGTGTGTGTGTGTTCATGCATGCATTTGCATGTTAAGAATAGCTCTAATAAATTGCAACTTTTTTTAACTTTGGAAAACTGTAAAAATAGTCATGGTTGGAAGTTCGGGATCTCACTTGGCCAGAAAACAGAGGAAAACTATGGAAGTGCAGTCTCAAAGGCTTGTGCTAGTGCTCAGAGAGAGAAGCTGGCATTCCTTCCTGCTGTCTCACCCTGCTGGTACATAGAGGAAATGCTGTTTAGGACAGGCCTGGCCTCTGGGCAGCGCAGAGGACAGATCTCAAAGAGGGGTTCTACCGATCTGGTACTGATGGGAGCTGTGACATATTGGCTCAGATCTCTTCAGGGCCCTCATAACTCCCATGCAGCTCCAAGACCTTGTGGCTTCACTTGCATTGGGTTGGGAGTTGTTTGGTTGTTTTGTTTTGTTTTGTTTTTTTCTGGTTTCTCTGTTCACGTGAAGTGTTCAAAGGTCATGAAAGGACCTCAGGATCTCTGAGTTCTCATTGCCCGGTTTCTTCTTCCTTCCCCGGGGGGAATAGCCGATGCTGCATCAAATGACTGTAGGCAGTCTCAAAAGTAGGGTCATCACCTGTGTGTCATTCCTACAGCTCTCGCTGAGGAGATCCTTTTGGTCTGGCTTGCATTCATAAGCAGTGGCATCATTTAGCATCTGCTAATCCAAACATCACTAAGCACATGTATTTTTAATCTCTTAGGCCATTCAGTAACTATTTACTGGATGCCTGCTATAATGCATTAAAACAAAAAATCAAATTCTGCCTTGCTCTTCAAGAGCTGAATTCCAGTATGTAAAGGAGGGGGAAATGTAGCAATTCTGCAGTAAGCTATTACTGAGGTAACCATTGAGGTTCCAAAGGCCATGGTCAGGAAGTCTCTAGACAAGAATGTTTTTAAATGCTTAAAAAAAACACCTGTTGGGGTGCCTGGGTGGCTCAGTCAGGTAAGCATCTGACTCTTGATCTCAGCTCGGATCTTGATCTCAGGGTCGTGAGTTCAAGCCCAGCATGGGCTTCACGCGGGGCACGAAGCCTACTTAAACAAAACAAAACAAAAATCTGTTCTTTTTTGGTCTGTATGAAAGTTGATTTTAGGTGACTTGCCCCCAGTTTAAACCTGTCTGGTTAGCCCTCTGGCACACTAGTGACATTTCTACTACTTGGCGGGTAGACAGGCCTGAGTGTTGATTTAGAGAAAGAAAGGACTTACAGTAACCAAGTTTCGCATCTAAAACACTTGTGCACCAAGGTATGCATCTAGACGAGTCAGAGTCCTCTAGATTTTCTGGTACCATGTTATTCAAACCGTATTAGGCAGTTAACATTCTGACCGTTGAACGTTAGGTCTATTTACTGTGTTGTGGTCAGTTTAGACAGTGGCAGGAAATATTTTTCTTTTTGGCAGCAGATTGGAACGTGGCTGCCCTGAATACTTGGATTTTCTGGATCTTTTCTCAGGCAATATGGGAAACAGATGGTGAGCACATAGTCATTCTCTTTCCCATCTGATCATCTGGGCAACTACTGAGGTTGACCGGATGGCTCTACTGTTGAAGTCATGATGGTTCTCTGTTAGAAATAACTCGATTTGCATCTAAGGATAAATAACAAAATACAACGTTTTCTGGTGAGATATAAATTGGACGTCTTTGAAGTTATACATTGTGAAGAATTTTAAATGTCCAGCATTTCAGAAAACACATAAACCTTCATGAGCTGATTTTTGTTTTACTATTCTTTTTCCTTTGGTTATTAATTTAATCTTTATATAACTGACATGTTTGATGGTTACATGACAATTTCCAACCAAACAGATGCATGTACAATAATCATTGTATTCACCCAAGTGAAAAGGTCATAAGGTATCAAATTAAATGGTGTAGACACCAACATCAGAAATCTATACACTCCCCCACACAGTACATGTGCTTAATGTATGGAGAGGGAGAAACACTGTATTACAGTTTATATCACCCAGATGTATACTTAACACTGAAGTGATACTCATTTTTAATTTTAAGGAGTTGTTTCCCAGGCAAATCAGTAAGGAGTGCCTTGTCTAGAACTTACTCTTAAAAAGACCCAAAGGCCAAGCGTGTAGCTCAGGTTAGGTAAATGCTGTGTGGTCATCTTGGTGTCCCAGGTCCCACAGTGTCCTTCAGGCCCATTTGCTGCCACCCTGACTTCTCATACCTGGCACCTGGCACCTCCTCATACTTACTAAGTTGGAAAGTAGTTCAATACTTGAGGGCTGGAGGCTGGAGGTGGCCAGCAGGTGGATCTTAGAGGTTCTTTGAGATTTATTTGCTCAAACAAGCAATTATTGAGCAATTGCTGTGTTCTGAGTTACAGGTGAATACACACGACAGCTGTTCATACCCTAGTGAGGGGAGACACTGTGATGCAGGGGACCCTGTTCTCACAGATGCCTTGGGCCACATAACAGAGGCTGTCAAAACAGAGGGAAAATGTAACCTTGCATAATCATTGCCTACAGATGCTGTAACAAAGTGGGTGCCTTAAAACTACAGACATTTATTGTCTCCCAGGTGTGGAGGCTGCAGGTCTGAAATCAAGGTATCAGTAGGACCATGTTCCCTCTGAAACCTGTAGGGGAGAATCCTGGCTTGCTTTTTGTTTGCTGGCAAGCCTTGGCTTCATTGGCTTGTCGAGGCAACGCTGGAATCTCCGCCTTTATCTCCACATGGTCATCATTTCCTTTGTGTCTCTCTCTTCTCTATGTCTCCTCTTCTTATGAGGACACCAGGCATACTGGATTGAGGGCCCACCCTATTCCATCACGACCTTCAAAAACCCTATTTCTGAATAAGGTCTCAGCTCCCGGGAGTTAGGACTTCCACCTGCCTTTTGGGGGGACATAATTCCACCCAAAACACTTTTTGAAAAAATAATATAAATTTTTTCATTTTGAAAAAAATAATATAAGGCTTCAGGAGACCCCATACATAGCCTATTCCACTTCCTCTCTGGAAATTCCTGATCTATTAAGAAATAATTTTTAGGGGCACCTGGGTGGCTCAGTCGGTTAAGCGTCCGACTTCGCTCAGGTCATGATCTCTCAGTCCGTGAGTTTGAGCCCCAGGTCGGGCTCTGTGCTGACGGCTCAGAGCCTGGAGCCTGTTTCAGATTCTGTGTCTCCCTCTCTCTGACCCTCCCCTGTTCATGCTCTGTCTCTCCCTGTCTCAAAAATAAAAATAAAAAAAACGTTAAATTGTTTAAAAAAAAAAAGAATTTTTAGAAAATGTAGCAGGATTGACGACATTCTAAACATGGTGGGACACTAAATGTTTTCAATCGACAGGTTAATTTGTAACACAAAATAGTTTTAATATAATTATGTTATTCACAAGATGATGGAAGAATTTACTTAAACATCTTTATAGTGTATTCTGGGAAGTGGGATCCAAGTTTTAAGTTTCCTGATGCATGCCAGTTTATTTTAATCCCATCGGTTTATCTTGGTCAGCGATTATGTAACCTCACTAGACATAACTTCAGACGCCTACCCTTGAGGCTTTTTGTGAAAATGAGACTGGGCCACGAGGCCTGGGCTCCCCACAGATAGCATGCCCCCACTTTGGAAAGAAGCCATTTTTTAGTGAAGCGTGCCTAGATCCTTCCCATCTATCTGCTGAGCCACATTTGCTCTGGCATAGCTTTCCTCACACCCTCGTGCCCCTGACTCATGGCAGTGCCTGCTGTCTCCTGCCCTCTCCTTGTCTGCATCCTGCCCACTCTTTGCCAGAGGATGGACATGTTCCGTCGGGCCTGCAGGTGGCTGCTATTTGCAGCAGTGAGCTCTGCGGTCCACACTGTGCCGATCCGAGGTCGTAAGCCTCTTTGCTCTTGTTCAGTGACCCAGAGAAGACTCAAGGGCTTGAGACAGTTTTCCAAGTGCTGCAAGCATTCTCCTGAGACACCGTGATTGCTCCTATAATATATTGCCCACCTCCTGATGCAGAGGGATTGCTTTGCGTGATCACATTGCTATTGCCCCAGAGACATGATAGTAATAACTGAGAGTTATTGAACACTTACCAGGGCTTAGGCACTGTGCTCAACTCTCCACCTGAGTTGTCTCATCTAACCTACACAAAATCTTATGAGGCTGGTACAAATATCTAATTCATGTTACAGGCAAGGAATCCAAGGCACAAAGTAGGTAGGCTACTTGCCCGAGGCCACACTGTTGGTATCTTTGCAGAGCTGCTCACGTCAGGTGCTCTGACCCCAGGAACAAGACCGTTTACCACTCTAGCCACCTATGGAAGACAGTGGATAGATGACCAGTGAGTGGGTAGTTGGGTGGATGGACAATAGAGCAATAGATTGATCTCTGCACAGTGAGCACAGCTGGCCTGTCCTAGGCTATCTCAAGCCCTTCGGACAATGTCACCTACCTACAGTCACAAACATGCTCTTAGTGGGGAGCACACCGGGGTAAGAGTTTGGGCTCAGGGGTAACACTAACTGACTTTGAATCCCAGCTCCATCACTTCCAAGTTATGTAACCATGGGCAAGTTTTTTCCGTGTCTGTTTGCCTCCGTTTTCTCTTACATAAAAATAGGGAGAGCATCATGGTGTCTTTCTCATGGAGTATTACAAGGATTAAATAAAATGACACCTGTTAAACGCTGGGTTAGGGCCTGGCAGATAACAAATGCTCTCTGAACTCTGGCTAATGTAACTATTAGAATTACTTAACAATAATACCTTTTTGTCTTTTACTTTGAAGCTTTCAAACTTATTTAAAATGTTTTCTCATTTGAGGGGCACCTGGCTGGCTCAGTCAGAGGATCATGGGACTCTTGATCTTGGGGTCATGAGTTCGAGCCCCACATTGGGTGTAGAGATTACTTAATAAATGAACTTAAAAAAGAATGTTTTCTCATTTGAGTCTCAACCAGCCCTTTGGGATAGAGAAGGCAAGCATTTATCTCTGGTTTACAAAGAGTTTAGGTACATAAGAAATCCTAGAGCCTAAGATGGTAAATGCAGAAAGGGCTGGAAGCCACAAGGCCTGCCCGGGCCCTGAGGGGTAAGACTTCCCTGAGGAAAACTATAAAAGTAAAGAAAAATCTGGCTTTGCTTCCTCCCTCCTCTCTTCACAGATGTAGTCCTAGTTACTTTAAGCTCTAGATTCCCTCCAAAATTTGATGTTGCCTCGAAGGGTTTTTCTTTACATGCCTATGCTTTGTTTAAAGAGGGTCACTTAATGGCCATTAAGACCCTAAGGAGCTGACCTGTGTTAGAAAGATTTCAGTCTTTGAGGGGATGAATGGGGGGGTTGGGAGTGGTGGGTTATAGCTAGTTTGGTGTCTCTGGGTTCCAGGAAAATTAGACAAGCAGGAGGCTGTCATCACCAATGGCCTTGTATGCAGATGCTAAGGACCTCATATTTATGTTTAGATGGCAGGCTGCAATGGAAGCATGTGATGTGCTAAAGGGACACACTTGAGTTTTACACATACGAGCCCAGTGGCTGATGGGAAATAGGTGGGAGGCCTGCAGCAAGGAGGCTGCATTGATAATTCAGGTGAGAAATACTGATTGGAGTCAATGGAGGAGAAAAGAGGTTGCTGTGAGAGTGATTTATGAGGTGGCACTGAGAGTTTGAATGCACTGAATAAATGTGGAAGATGAATGGGAACTGGAGTAAGAGATTTTTACAGCCAAATGAGGGGTGGCAGGAAATACTTCCTACAACAGTAGTTCTCAAGCTATAGCATTCTCAAATTTTGCATAATACTTGGAAGGCTTTTGAAAATAGAGAGGCTAGTCCCCTACCCGAGAGAATCTGATTCCAGAGGCTGGAGCAGGACCCCAAATTTACGTTCCTAGCAAGTTCCTGGGTGATCCTAAGGCTGCTGGTCCTGGGACCACACTTTGAGAACCACTATCCTAGAGAATAGTATAATTACAGGTTGATGTGACTTCTAGAAAAGATTTAGACATAGAGTAGCTGAGAAGATGGAGGAGAGAATTTTAGGTGGGCTGAACAGCATTGGTAAGGCAATAATACAAGACCGTGACTTGCCCACGAGAGTGGCCTCCTGAGAATCTACAGAAGCATGGCGGAGGTGAGACTTTCTTTTATAACCATGTCCCTTTGCAGTATTACGTGTTTTTGAGAACTTGACTTCCTCATGTTGTGAAATGGCCATTGGATATAACAAGTCTTAGCATGGTTTTCCCAAATGCAGGCACCTGAGAATGATTTAAGTGAAAGTATTCTATTTAAGAGGTTCAGGCAACTCCAGCAGAGAAAGGCGTGTTATACAGGGAAGAGAAGGCCTACCTATTAGGCCACAGATAAACTGGATTGGTACAAAGCACAAGCCTCAGAAGTAACCCAACCAAGGTGGGAGGGAGGCAGCTGGCGTGTTTGTCCATAAATGCCTGTCATTATTGTCGGTGGTACCTGGTGGTAGAGGTGCTGTGTCTGCGGCTTGCTGGGCCGTGCAGCTCTCCTTAGTCCTGAGGAAAAGAGCCTCGGGCACAGAGAAGCAGACGCAGCTTTAGAAGTGGTGGAATATATTCAAAGGGCTGAGGGAGAGACTGTATACCAATAGAGCACCACCTGGGCTAACCTCTAGCCCAATACCAGCAATGGTCCCTGTTTAGGCTCCTGGTCTGGGCCTGTCGGTAGCATGGCAAAGCAACAACCATTCTTGCGATTCTGCGTTCATTTGCATTTTGCGCATCTGATGAAAAAGAATATCAATAAAATGAATTGAGGTGGAGTAGGGAGAAGGATTCCTTTTGCTTTTCTAAGGATGCCAAGCAGTGAGCCTCCAAGAATAGTGCATTTTACAGTTCATATTCTTTACCCATTCTTTCCATGTGGGACTACTCTTTCTTTTAATGTTTATTTTTTTATTTTTGAGAGAGACTGGGTGCGAGTGGGGGAGGGGCCAAGAGAGAGAGGGAGACACAGAATCCAAAGCAGGCTCCAGGCTCTGAGCTGTCGGCACAGAACCCGATACGGGGCTCAAACTCGCAAACTGACCTGAGCCAAAGTTGGACGCTTAACCGACTGAGCCACCCAGGTGCCCCACATGTGGGACCACTCTTTACTTCTTCCTTATCTGTAGAAATATTCTCTGCTTATTCCAAGAAGTAGAAGTTGCAAACTCTAATAGGGTTAGGATTTTGTTTTGGATATTCACCTGACATTAACACATTACTAGTTTATCTGTTTACTACTATTACTTTTTCTTGAAAATGTCATGACTTGGGTAATTCTTTTTTCTTCCCAGAAAATCCTATTTTCCTGGGCATCTAAACTAGATTTGCATTTTACTTGCAGATCCTCCCAGTCTCTGCAGCCTTGGATTCATTCTGAGATCAGCTGGAATGATATTCTTTTGGTCACCATTCAGAGGTGAGCAAAATGGCAGAGAAACTAAATGTTTCTGCTAGTTGTTAAGCTCCTGGGGTGTCTGAATGAGGCATACCTATAACCAATCAAGAAGTGTACTAATCACATTGAAAGGTTTTTTTTTTTTTATCACTTTTCATAAAAAGCAAAAGGAAACAGCAGTAGGAATGTTTTAGGTAAAAAGTCATTATTAACTCCAGTGACTCCTGGAGTAGCTCTAAGGTACATCAAAATGCCTCTTGGATATTTTCCTGTCCAGAGAAATAGCTCAGTAAGTATTGGTTAGCTTTAAACTTTTTTTTTAAATAAAAATCAGGACTATCATTTACATTTATTAAATTAAAAAACATATAGCATTGCTTTATAATGTAATGTAATGTCTTAAAAATAGTGTAAAATATTTTTTCTTGGAGGTCAAATTGGTTTTGTTTGAAAGTTACCCCATGTCAGTCTTCAGCTATAAAATCATCCTGAGACCCAAGATGTGGGACATCTATTTATGGAGAATTAGCTATGGTGCCTGTCACTCAGCAGCCCAGCAGGGCAGTAGAGAGGTCAAGGTCTAAAGTGAACCTCACACACAGGAAGATATTTCATGCCATGACGGAGCTGAAAGGGTCACACAGCTCAGTCATTTTACAGATGAGGAAAATGAGTCCGAAAGCAGGGGGGTGATTTTAAGAGTAACACATTATTTAGTTGTAAATTGAATGGCATGCAGGTCAGAGATAGAGAAGATGGAAAACAGACTGTTCCCAGCCTTGGGTGCCGATTTTTTTCTGTGCCCGTCCAAAGCATTTGGGTTTAGACTGAGGCAGATCTGGAGTTGCCACTGTGGACAAGTGGGATTCACAAACTGTATTTTATGCGATGAAATGCACTGATGTGCTGATGATTGTGCTATGGTTAGGTAATTTTTAGACATGTAATATGAAACAAAAGAAGCCAGCAGGGTTCTTTTACTTTGAGGCTCCGTTTCTTGGAGCCATCACAACTGAATGTGCTTGCAAATCTCAGAGAAGGGTTATAATGCTCTGCATTTCCCACATTTGTTGGCAATGGAACTCTCTTTTCATCAAACAAGTTGTGAGACTAATGATTCTCAAGAACTCAGATTGGGAAAAGCTGGTCCTAATTCCCTTGTTTACTTATGTGAAAAGAAAGCTACATAGAGGCTTTATGGGACTAGGCTTCCATTTTGGGAAAAAACCGTCCTCGAGTTTAACCAGGGCCCAAAATGTGCCCACTCCAGGCATCTGTCTACTGAAATAATAATTACAAAAGATACCACTTTAAGCTTTGGTTTGCATGTGAGGTTATCTGTTTAATTCAAGGCCCATAGTGCCATCTTGACTCTCCCTAAGGTATATCTTAGGTCATTGGAGATGGTAGAATTGACCCAGTTTTTTGGTGACTTCCAAACCACTTACATTCAATAGGTCAGCTAGACTGTTCAGTCCATAATGAACCAGATTTTAACAATAGACCTGCGCCCCAGGGATCTTCCTGGCGCTAAACTGGACATGGAATCGACGGGGCAATTGTTGTCTATTTAGCTGCCCATGTTTGCTATATTGTCGAACATTCCAACCTCTAATGTTTTTGGCTGGCCACAAAAATTTATTACTGAAAAACTCTCATTTTCACTTTCCTTCTTGGAGAACAATCTGTTCTGGCCTCAGTGACAATGACAGAAGATGAGTTAGATATTAGTTCAAACTCCATCAAATAAGTTAGGCATTTCCAGACTGCTTATTACTCATGCAGAGCACTGAGAACTACTTAATCAATCAAAAAAAGAACTATTTAATAAATCATTGTCTAAGGATGGCTTAGGTGGGTTGGCTTGTCCTATATGGGACCTCAGAAAATGCCACCTACTCGATACAGCCTTATCTTGCCAACTAGAAGTGGTACAACAGTTTCCTCCCCAAGACCAGCACATTTGAAAACTAATGATGAACATGGAAATGTATATTCCATTTAGAAAGTTGTCATCTAAGCTAGAGGAAACTTTTATGTTGTAAATTGTGCAACTGCCTCTATATTCGTATTTACACACACATGTATATATAAATAAATACATGTAATGAATAATTTTTTAACATTAGGCCTTATTTTTAACAATATAAGGACTTATATATTCAAACCAGTATTTGGGAAGTCTCTTTCCTGGGAAAGATACACACACATGTATACACACATACGTATGCACACACACATGTGCATAGACATCTATAATTTGTGTGCAAGGAGACAATTGGAGGTACTTGTGCCTCACAAGTCACACAAGATAATCAGCTTTGCTAGTTTATCTTTATAGGTCATATTGGAAACTCCTTAGAAGTCAGCAATTTAAGGCTGGCATTGTTTTGAGACCCATTCATTTGTGAAGTCAGGGTGGCAATGGGCAGCAGGTTGTAGATTCTAATAATTTACTCCATAGCAATTGGGTAACTGGAATAGTGGGCTCAAAGAACAATTTTGGATAAGACTGTGGAGAGGGGATAATAGGAGCAAAACACAGAAAACCCTTGTTTGTTCTCAGTTCAATGCAGGGATCAAGAGACGCGTTGCCTAAAAAAGTGAGGACTCTCCTGACAATGAAGCTTACTGAAGAGCTCACATAGAAAATAAACCTATGTCCAAGTCCTACAAGAAATCAGGGAAATGGCCCAGAAGGTAATTTAACATTTTAAATCTCCCTGTACCACGTTTATGTATTTTTCATGGGGTTTGACTTCAGTGAACATCAGTAGGAGGAGGTAGGAGTATTTGGAAGGATGAGTGGGCAACATTGGTGAAACTTACTGTGTTCAACATGGATTTGGGGAAGCAAGTAACACCTGGGTGGCTTCATAATTTGAGAAAGCTCTTATTTACAGCTATATATCCTGCTGAGTTACTGGATCTGCATGTACCACAATTGAATATGCTTAATTTTACACTGTATAATGCATGTTTCTGATGTATTTCCATTTTGCTAATATCTGATTGCCTTAAAGCTCTACACTATATAGAAGAGAGTAGCAACTTGAAAGGTCAGTATATATCATTTTCTACTCCTTAGCTAGGCATTCAGTGTCATCCATAGCATAGCTTCTACTCTATAGTCTTCCATTACTTCTCTACATATATCTTACTCGGTCTAAACCAAATATGCCACACACTTTCCCACCTCTATGTGAGTGTCCCTACTATCTATAATCCTGGAAAGCTCTTCTTCCTGTAATGTCCAACTCTTAAAGTTCTTTCCAAAATTTTCTCAAAATGCTATGTCCTTGCTTGGGATTCAAGATGGCTGACTGAGCACCCACATTTATTTTCACCCTTCTCAAACTCCTAATGAATGTCATAAAAAAAGTTAATAATAATAAATGATAAATCAGTAATAAAAAAGAAACTTGATAAGTAGCAGCTATTAGAAATTCTATACAAATCTCATTTATAGTGAAAATAAATGCTTTCATATACCTAGGAATACACTTGTACTGCTTGATGTCCAAGATCTATATAAAGAAAACCTTAAATCTTTACTGATGGATGTAAACAAGAATCTCGATAGCAAGATTAAATTATGAATGTGGTCAATTCTTGCAAAATAAATCCACAAATTCAATGCAATCATTAAAAAATAATCCAAGGATAATTTTTGTGAAACCTGATAAGCGAATTCTTAGTACTTCTAAAAAAACAAAAGTGTAAATAGCCAAGTGAATTTTAGAAGAATGAGGGTAGCTTGCCCTACAGATATAAAACATACTAAAGAGATATAATAATTAAAACAGCATGATACTGACTTAGGAAGAGTCAAATAGATTGGGGCATCTGGGTGGTTCCATTGGTTAAGCATCTGACTTCAGATCAGGTCATGATCTCACGGTTCTGAGTTTGAGCCCCACATCGGGCTCTGTGCTGTCAGCATAGAAATAAGTCAGAGAAAGACAAATACCAGATGATTTCACTCATATTTGGAATTTAAGGAACAAAACAAACAGATAAGCCCCTCTCCCACTCTTAAATACAGAGAACAAACTGGTCGTTACCAGAGGGGAAGTGGATGGGGGCAGGGGGAGACATAGGTAAAGGGGGATCAAAAGTACATTTATTGTTGGGGTGCCTGGGTGGATCAATCGGTTGAGCTTCTGACTTCGGCTCAGGTCACGATCTCACGGTCCATGAGTTCGAGACTCGCATCAGACTCTGTGCTGACAGCTCAGAGCCTGGAGCCTGCTTCAGATTCTGTGTCCTTCTCTCTCTCTGCCCTCCCCTGCTCATGCTCTCTCTTGCCCTCTCTCTCTCAAAAATGAATAAACATTAAAAAAAATCTTTAAAAGAGTACGCTTATTGTGATGAGCACTGAGTAATGTAGAGAATTGTTGAATCATTATATTTTACACTTAAAACTAACATTGTATGTTAATTATACTTCAATAAAAAAAGAAAAAAGTTAAAATTTATATCAAATATCAAACACAAGAAGAGCGAAAACTCTCATAAGGATAAAACATGAAGTGGGAGGACTTGCTTTTCCAGATATCAAGGCAGATCAGAAAGCTACAGAATTAATACAGTGTGGTATTGGTGCAGGGATAGACAAATAGATCCATGGACAAATAGACAAATAGACCAGTGGATAGGGTAGGGAGCCCAGAAAAAATTCATACATATCTGGAAAAAATTGATAGCAGAGGAGGAATTTCACCCAGTGGGGAAACAATGAAATTTTTGATAAAAGTTGCTGGCACAATTGGCTATTGATACACAAAAAAATAAAATTAGATCTCTTGTTCATACCATATCCAAAAACATAAAATTTCCAGGGTGATTAAAGACTTAAATGTGAAAGGTAAACTCCAAGCTTAAAAAAAATTTTTTTACATTTATTTATTTTTGAGAGACAGAGGGAGACAGAGCACAAGTGGGGGAGGGGCAGAGAGAGAAGGAGACACAGAATCCGAAGCAGGCTCCAGGCTCTGAGCTGTCAGCACAGAACCTGATGCGGGGCTCGAACTCATGGACCACAAGATCATGACCTGAGCCAAAGTCAGACGCTCAACCAACTGAGCCACCCAGGTGCCCCAAACTCCAGGCTTTTAGAAGAGTATATAGGAACATATCTTCATGATCTTGGGGTAGAAGGATTTTTATTCTCCTAGTCATGAAGGAGAAAATTGATGAAGTTTACTACATGAAAATTAAGAACCCCTGTTCATCAAATTCCAGTATTAGAATAATAAAAAGACAAGCCACAGAGAGGAGGAAGATATTTGCAACACATATAACTATCAAAGGATTATTATCTAGAATAAAGAGCAATAGGCCAGCAACTGAGAAAAATGGGGGAGATTTAAACAGACACTTCTCAAAAAACACTAGAACACCCAAAAGTCTAATAAATGTGTGAAAAGAAGTTCAACTTTACTAGCAAGTCACAGAAATGCAAATTAAGACCATAAGATTATACTACTACGCATTTATCAGATAGACAAAATTTAGAAAGCTTTATCTCTTTTATCTCAAGGGGTAGGCAAGTTAGGAGCATACATGACTGTTGAGAACATAAATTGGTACCAATAGTGGAAAACAGGTAGTATTATTTATTAAAGTTGAAGATGAGCATATTCTTTGACCCATAATTTCCACTCCTACTTACTGGTCCACTTAGCTGCTCCTCTCGTACTTACTCTGATCATTTAATTGTTTATGACCACCAGAGTCCATGTACAAGAGCGTACAGTTTACCTAGTGTCTAGTTCTTAATTGACAAAAGCTGGAAATACTCAGTTCTGCCTCAACAGTAGAAGAGATAAATAGAAATAGTCATATATGGATATTCTATAATAATAACAAGCAACAGACATGATATTAAGTGAAAAGTAAAGTTATAAAAATTGCATATAGCATTAATCCATTATGTAAAATTTAAAAATAGACAAAACTAAACTATATTGTTTAGGAATGCATACAGATGTGGTAAAACTAAAAACAAAAGAAAGGAAATTATTACTGTCAAGGTCAGGATAGAAATGACCTTTCTGTGCCTGAGTGGTAATTACATGGATGCTTACTTTACCATCATTTGCTAAACTGTATACATAAGTTCTTTAAAATTTTCTGTTTATTATACTTCACAATAAAAAACAAAATCAAATAAAGTAAAAAATAAAAATAAAAACCCAGAAAGTAAAAATAAAAGAAGACAAGAAAAATCACAAAGACTCTAGAAACAGACATACACGCTTGTTCAATGTGTGCTGAACGTGGCATTTCCAATTCAACTCGTTCAATAAGTAGTGTCAAAACTAGAAAGTAGGGATTGCCAGATTTGACCGCAAATAAATTTAAATCATCTCTATGGCTACGGACACCACAAACAACTTGGAGAAAATACTTACAACACCTATAAGACACAAATGACTAATATCCGTATGTTAAGAATGCTTATAAATCAGTGTAACAGGGGAGATATAGATAGTCAATACACAGAATGAAAGATACAAACAATGTATTTGAATTGTTTCAAATATGAAACAATAATAAATTTTATTAGAATTTGATAAAGTACAAAATAGAAAAACATAATATATATACAGGGAAATTTAAAATAATCACAATATAATCATTTGTAAAATTATATACTAAACTTAATAAGCCATAAAATAATTACAAAATATAAGAGCTAAGGAAGTCATTAAAGGATAAGTCTCCTTTTAGCTTTACCATTCTTTTTTTTTTTTAAATATATGAAATTTATTGTCAAATTGGTTTCCATACAACACCCAGTGCTCATCCCAAAAGGTGCCCTCCTCAATACTCATCACCCACCCTCCCCTCCCTCCCACCCCCCATCAACCCTCAGTTTGTTCTCAGTTTTTAACAGTCTCTTATGCTTTGGCTCTCTCCCACTCTAACCTCTTTTTTTTTTTTTTCCTTCCCCTCCCCCATGGGTTTCTGTTAAGTTTCTCAGGATCCACATAAGAGTGAAACCATATGGTATCTGTCTTTCTCTGTATGGCTTATTTCACTTAGCATCACACTCTCCAGTTCCATCCACGTTGCTACAAAAGGCCATATTTCATTCTTTCTCATTGCCACGTAGTATTCCATTGTGTATATAAACCACAATTTCTTTATCCATTCATCAGTTGATGGACATTTAGGCTCTTTCCATAATTTGGCTATTGTTGAGAGTGCTGCTATAAACATTGGGGTACAAGTGCCCCTATGCATCAGTACTCCTGTATCCCTTGGGTAAATTCCTAGCAGTGCTATTGCTGGGTCATAGGGTAGGTCTATTTTTAATTTTCTGAGGAACCTCCACACTGCTTTCCAGAGCGGCTGCACCAATTTGCATTCCCACCAACAGTGCAAGAGGGTTCCCGTTTCTCCACATCCTCTCCAGCATCTATAGTCTCCTGATTTGTTCATTTTGGCCACTCTGACTGGCGTGAGGTGATATCTGAGTGTGGTTTTGATTTGTATTTCCCTGATAAGGAGCGACGTTGAACATCTTTTCATGTGCCTGTTGGCCATCCGGATGTCTTCTTTAGAGAAGTGTCTGTTCATGTTTTCTGCCCATTTCTTCACTGGGTTATTTGTTTTTCGGGTGTGGAGTTTGGTGAGCTCTTTATAGATTTTGGATACTAGCCCTTTGTCCGATATGTCATTTGCAAACATCTTTTCCCATTCCGTTGGTTGCCTTTTAGTTTTGTTGGTTGTTTCCTTTGCTGTGCAGAAGATTTTTATCTTCATAAGGTCCCAGTAATTCACTTTTGCTTTTAATTCCCTTGCCTTTGGGGATGTGTTGAGTAAGAGATTGCTATGGCTGAGGTCAGAGAAGCTTTACCAATTCTTTATACTTACCCTCATAGTCTCAAAATGGCTGCTCTGTCCCCTGACATTACATCTGTGTTCTAGGCATAGACAAGGGAAGAATGGAAGAGGACTATAGTACACGCCAGCTGAATCTGACCCTGCATATTGGTAGAATCGTACCTTTCCCAGAAGCCTTATTCTCTAGAATTACACTCAAATCTTACTGCCAAAAATGACACAGTTTACCCTTAACTCTTAGGGATTTATGGAAGAGTGTGTTTTTAAAATGAGCATATTTCTGTGCCAAACTAAATTATGATTTTGTTAATAAGCAAGAAGTGGAGCATATATATTGCTTAGTCAACTAGAGGTGCTGTGTGAAGGAAACACCTAGAACAGTGTTGGTACATTGTATATACTCAATAAACATTAGTTAGATAAAGGAATGGGAATTTGTTTTTGTTTTTTTAATTTTTTTTAAAGTTTATTTTTGAGACAGAGAGAGACAGAGCATGAATGGGGGAGGGTCACAGAGAGGGAGACACAGAATCAGAAGCAGGCTCCAGGCTCCAAGCTGTCAGCACAGAGCCCGACGTGGGGCTTGAACTCACGGACTGTGAGATCATGACCTGAGCCAAAGTCAGATGCTTAACCGACTGAGCCACCCAGGCGCCCCAGGGAATGGGAATTTGTATGTTACGATCTACATAATCCCCAGAATGACAGGGAAGGGGGATCAACATGAGAACCCAGGACCAGCTACAGAGGAAATTAGTGCAGGTTGAACAGAAGGCTCCCTGAAGTCTAGGATGAAATGGATACAATTATGGAATGTTACTTGAGGTCACTGAAAATACTGACAGCAGATTTACACGTAAAGTTTGAAGTAGTTAGTGATCTATCTCTAGAGTTGCGCTGATCAACACCTCAGCCACCAGCCACATGTGGCTAAGTTTAAATTAAAGAAAAAATATAACAACTCAGTTCTGCAGTCAGAGTCACATTTTGAATGTGAAGCTAGTGGCTACCATACTGGATGGGGCTGGGATAGGATGTTCCCATCATTGCAGAAAGTCCTATTGAATACTGCTTGTCTAGAAGAAAGAATTAAGCCAAGGGAAAAGAGGGTGGGGAGAAATACCAATTCCCAGAAAAACTAACTCTTGTGCAGGAAAAGGAAAAGAATCATAATATATGGGGCTCCTTTGTGAATAAACTTTGCTAATCATAATAATATAAACATTGAATTCTGAATTCCGTAAGTAGAACTTAATTGGGAGGTTGCAGGGCTGAGAGGAGCCTTGTGTCTGGTAAGGGTGGGCGTTCGTGTGGAAGAGAGCTAAAGCTTCACCTTCCAAAGTGGAAACCTAACAGATAATGCTTCTGACCAAAAAAAATCAGAAGAGAGCAATCTAGACACTTTGTTAAATGCGTAGAGAAAAATAACAAAAGATTCGGCTAAGAGAGTTAAAACGATTGTCTCCAGAGAGGGAAAAATAGAGGACCAGGGAACCGATTTAGGAATGAGCCTCGCAAAACTATGTGATTCTCAAATCATGTGTAGATATGATTGGATTAACATAATTAATAAAACAGAATAAACTGTAGGACAGTTACAGAATAAACTGTTACAATGCCACCTGCTCCATCAAGTCTCTTCTGGTCCGCAGTCATGATTCGTCTATACTTTGGTATTTAGGAATGCATCATCTGAAAGTCTGCTCTTGGCACCTAACTGCACCATGCCTTGCTTTGCAGTCCATTATACAAGTTGATAGTCAAACTCCTATTGATTCATAAATTCTTAGACCAACTATCGCCTGATTTCATAAGCATCACAATATTTCAGTCTAATACAGAGTAAAGCATGAAGACTCCAATAAAATGTGTAAAAATGTTGGGGTGCCTGGGTGGCTCGGTTGAGCGTCCGACTTCGGCTCAGGTCACGATCTCTCTGGCTGTGAGTTCAAGCCCCACATCAGGCTCTGTGCTGACAGCTCAGAGGCTGGAGCCTGATTTGGATTCTGTGTCTCCCTCTCTCTCTGCCCCTCCCTCACTCATGCTCTGTCTCTGTCTCTCTCTGTCAAAAATAAATAAACGTTAAAAAAAAATTTAAATGCTAATAATAATTTAGAAATAATAATAGTTAACATCCATGGAGCACTGAGGATATGCAAGGCATACAATAAGAGCTTCCTACCAGTAAGCCAGGGTGTCAATTTATTCTTCTTCCACAGAGGAGGCCATAGATAGGGCAGAAAAATAGAGCAGCTCTTCCATACCCAGGGGACGTAGTTCCAGGTTAGCATTAGAATGTCTATGCTTTTTTTTTTTTTTTTTTACTTATATGATTTTGTGCTTTGTGTTTTAAAAAATGGGCCTGTATTATTTTTCAATTTAACACCATCTTTTAAAACACGTAACGAATAGTAAGTCAATTGTAGTTTACATCTGCTGGCTGGCGGAATGATCTCACGTTACACGCATGTCACTTGGTCATAGAACCTGTGAGAACATAGAAAACGAACAAGGTATAATCAGTTAGATGATAAAATGATGTGTCAATTTTATTTACCGCCATATGAATCACAGAAGGGGGAGGGGAGAGGTACATATGTTTGAAATGTGAGAATACTTACTAACAGCTAAAAAAGAGCTATTACAATATGTTTAATCCCAAATCCATGTCAAGATACGAGTGACCCACAGGGTTTTTGCCTTGGTACAGAGGAGTAGAGGGAGTTTAAATCTGTGAAAATTGTCTTTATATAGAAAATTGTTAGGTAATTTTTACAAACTCAATGTCATACACTCTGACTTACCTAAGAGAGCATTAGCTTCTCCTAGTAATTTACTGATTTCGATTTTACCTGCTATTGTGTTTGGAAATTGAACCCTTTTGTGCTTGCATTCACACTTTGCCTCTAGAAGCCACCTGGCAAAAAGGAAAATCAGAAACCCAGTTACATATGAGAGAGGCTCTTCATTCCCAGCACCTGGCACTACTTAAGAAGGGAGTAGAAAATGAGTATGGTCTTGGCACCCCCCTCTGGTTTAGTAACAGAAAAATGATGGGGCCTCTGCTCTCTAAATACACCCTGTGGTTATCTAGGGTCACATCAAATATTTTCACCTGTCATTTCGTTTTATCACGACTTTAAACATTGTTTTGCCAACTTGTTGTTTCATGAATTTTATTCCTTTATTTCTTTCACATTGACTCCTGAAACTTACCTGTAGCTCACCTGGTGAGCTGTACAAAAGGGGACAAATGACGTGAAGAAAGCAGCTACAGAAGGGTCACAGCCCCTCCAAGACATGCTTATTTTATCCTAATTTTTTTATGTGAATATGGTATTAAATAGGGTTGCAGGAAATGAGAGATTAAACCTAAATTTGAACTCCATATGCTGGAACTTAGGTAAAATTCCATTACATTTGAATAGTTCTAAGCAAGCAATTTGTTACCCTTTATCCTTTAGTGGAATTGATGAACAGGTGGTTTTTAGAAGATCACTCAGTATATTTAGCTTCTGAAATTCGAGCGACTCAGGGTCTGATTGGCTGCTGTTGCCACGTGATAATTGGGAGCCCAGGCACCAAGCTCGCTCTTGCCTGGGGTTCTCAGGAGGGGAGAGTTGGGAGAGGCTTTGCTGCTGAGGAAATTGATTTGATCGAGTAAAGGTAAGGCCAGTTTATGGCTTTTTCTGACATAGTCTTTCTGGAGATGTTCTGCAGTTTCCGTTAAGTATTTTCCAAAGTTTGGGGTCATAACTGGGGAAGTTAGTGATGAAAGTGTGACTGGAAGAGCTTGTGACCCTATTGCCCTACTCAGGCCCTACTTACATCTGCCATGTGGTGTGTGATTAGAGTCAAGTCCTCTACTAACCAACTTACTGCTTGACTGAGTTGGCTTTCTCGTCCAAACAGAAAAATTTTTAAAAATGTTTTGCCTTTGATTTTTTTTTTCTAAATATATTAGGATGAAAAAGGATCTATGTTCTGCATTCCTATATTTATCCTGTTCTACTGGGCTTCATTTGCCTCAGAAGGAGTGGCAGTTTCGCCAGCTTAACAAAACCAGCCATGGCGGGGTATTGGTTTACATGGCAAATATCTTTGGGCGAAGGGACAGCTGCTCCAAGTCATCATCCACTTTTATCAGGAGAGTCCCACTCTGGCGTCAAACTAAGAAGGCCTTGGGAGATCCTTTCGTTAGTTCCTGAATTAGAAGCTTGGGCCAAAGACCCACAATCTTACACATACTTCAATCAGTGCTTTAAACGTTTCCTATTTTTCAGGTTTGAGGAAGAGCTACAGAAACAGAAGAGAAAAATCCATAGAAGCCAATGGTGTTCGGGGGGGAAATAACCCCATTGCCTTGAGGTTTCTATTTGTTCTTCTAAAACGATTGATTTGTTTTTCTGTGTTCTAATTTCAAGTGTAGGCTAGAATGCTACCATGTATTAGAGCGGCGTGGGGACCAAAAGCAGCCCTCTTAGAATTTTGATGCTGGGGGAAAGTTCTAACTTCTGGGAGCCAAGCTGACCTCCCTCTCACTAACGCTTTTGCTTGAAAATGTCTTTCGGCAAGTATTTAGAAATAGAAATACTCTGTTTCTTTGAATCCAAACCCTCTCGCTTTCTTCCCTCAACTTCCTTTTGCAAGTTGTACAATGAACTCAATTGATCCCGTAGCTAGAAGTACCAGTATTTAACACGTTCCTGAGGGAATCAAGAGAGAGTAATTTGAAGCCTCAGTTGTTTAGACCTGTATTTAAATATCTTGCTTAGCCTCCAAGAATCTATGGGTATGTAGACTGGATAAGTCTTAAATTCTGTTTTTGTCATGTTATGATTTCAGTCCTAGGGAAAGATTCTAATGTGTTTCTATTTTTTGGAATATGGAAAGTTTGTAGGGTGCCACTACTACTCTGGGAAAATGGCCGATGACGAAGAATATGAGGAGGTCGTGGAGGTAAGACTAAAACACCTGACTCTGACAGCCAAGTGTTTTATGTAGCAACAATCGAAGCTGTGTAGGTGAATTAATCACTTGAAAAATACATTGTCTATTATAACTTCACAAAGACTCATTATTAAAGCATGAGAAAGGAATATTTTATGTTCGGTTTCACTATAATTATGTGGGATTTAGAATTGAAAAGAAATATCACTGTTTCCCACTTGTGCTTTTCTTTAAACTCTCAGAAAAACATGGTGTGGGGGAAAGGCGGGTTTTCATTTGTCTTCTAAAACTCCTTCTTTCCCACCTGCCAACTCTCCTGATCAAAGGGACAGAGGAGATGAAGAGAAAGTTCCGAAAACTGAACTCTATTTTTTAGTTTCTGCAGAGCAATAGGGAAAAAAGAGCTATTTGCTCTTTGCTTCAACCAGCTGATCCTCTATAGGGTGATATGGATTCAATGTTCAGAATAAGATATATGAGATTATACACATATGTAAGACTATATATACACATATATATATATATATATGTAAATGTGCACACATACCTGTAAATAGAAATTTGCCGTACTCACAAGTGACATTTGGAGCCAATCAGGATGTCAATCGGGGTCAGCTTTCTGACCAATCCTATTATATTTACCTAAGGGAACGAGACTAGCTTTTGCTTTTAAATTTTGGGGTGGGGGGAGGAAAGCAAAGACTGAAGTGGACATCTTAAAAAACTTCCTCTGGACATCTGACACATTTTACAAAGCTGTTAATTGTTTTATAAAAATTTTAAAATCACATTATGGTTTTTCTTCACCAGCTCTTGCCTTCAGCTTCACAGTCTAGAAACAAATAAAGGCTTAGGGGCTATAATCCATATAAATATATTGCCATTGAATCTGAAAGTGCTTGATACTTCATAATTAATGATGATCTAAACATATGAAAATCTCCGAGTGCTGATGATACTTGGAGGTAGTTTTGAAAATCTGTGCTGCTTCATCAGAATGAAATTAAGAGCTACCCAGAACCAAATTCCAAATTAAAGTGCCAAAATTTGTCTTTGGAAGATTATTTTAGTGGCCAGTTTATGTTTAGGTGAAGAAAAATTTGTTATTCTACAAATAAAATTGCTTTTATTATTGAAGGATCTAGGGAAAAAAACACAGAATGAATCTCCTACAGTAGAACTTTCCACCTCTCTGGCTTAAGTGCCAAAGGCTACATTCTCAGTGCTCAGTATTATCACTGGTGTTATTGTTTTACATATGTCCTTATGGATCAGAATAATGTCTATTAAAACATTGACACAATTATACATTAGATTGCCTTCCCTATGGTGGTAATACCAGTGATAATTTTTAGCCTCCAACTTAAAAAAAAAATCCCTTGTTTTTCTTAAAATAATTGTATTCATTGGTCACTGGAAGTTATCCTCAGTGCTAGACTTGATTGATTTAACTAGATGTCATAAAAACGGAGGGGACTCCGTTTTTTTTTTTTTTTTTTGACATTTTGAAATTTTTAGGCATCTCATCCTTGCCATTTTGTTCCTAGTACTGCTTCTGGGTCTGACCAGCAGTTGCTAAATGGATAGACTTCCTGCCAGAGAGTGTTCAACCAAGGGCTCTCTGACCTCAGAAAAGATGCCATGAAGAACGGGATGGTGGCAAATTTGAGAAGATGGTCAGGGAAGAGTTCAAAAACAAGAGCTAGCTTTAAAAATATATCTTCTGGGGACCTTGGACATCTAAATAAAATTGTGCTATCCATCTCTATTCAAACTTAAACTTGGATTTGGGGCGCCTTGGTGGCTCAGTTGGTTAAGCATCCGACTTCGGCTCAGGTCATGATCTCACGGTCTGTGGGTTCGAGTCCCACGTCAGGCTCTGTGCTGACAGCTCAGAGCCTAGAGCCTGCTTCGGATTCTGTGTCTCCCTCTCTCTCTGACCCTCCCCCGTTCATGCTCTGTCTCTCTCTGTCTCAAAAATAAATAAACATTAAAATTTTTTTTTTTTAACTTGGATAGAAAGGACAAGAAGCAAGGATGTACTATCTAATTAGTGGCACAGCTCTAAAAAAAGTGAGATTTGGCATATATGTTAATGCCAACCATTTGGGTAACATTACTTTTTTTATAAGCTTCTTTCTGAGATACATTTACTAATGGTGAGAGCCCAGCAAAGGTAAAGTTGGATAGCTCCCAAAGATCTGCTTTTGCTTGGGGGCTCAGAAAATCCAAAATAGTTGTGAATCATTCATTTTAGTTTAAAATTTCTTCTCAAGTCACTGATGTTTTGTGTGGCCACAGGCATGGCTGTGTGTGGATCAGCATTAAACAGTATTCCCTAAAATGTCCAAATGATATTTCCCGTGTGACGAAGGCACAGGCATATAAAAGAGAAATTCTCTGTCCTTTCGGAGTTTGTGGTTTCTGTCGCTCTGTGCAAGGACACACTGATAGAATTAGATTTTAAACTAAAGAAATAGTACAGGAGCAAAGAAAGCCCAAGAGTAGGAGACAGTAGGTAAATTTTCTCCTATCTTCCTGCAGACGAAATAGAGCCTGCGGCCTATTGACAATGGTTAAATAACTTGATAAGCGTTCACTGAACCAAGGGGCAAAACAACAGAGGCCAACTGAGGGAAATTAAGAAGTCAGTGTTTTACCCTCTCCCTGAGTATGTTTTGGTGGCAGGGAAAAGAAAAAGGAAGCATAAAATGTTATACATTTTGTTGATTGAGAAAATGAGCCAAATGTTTCCTTTTTATCCCTTTCCTTTGTGCCTCGGCCTGAGGCTTTGCTTCTTGCTGGGTGAGGCTGGGGGAAGGATTCCACTCCCCTTACGCATCTGAAACAAAATGTCAGCCAGTTCCCATCAGCATCTATTTATTGCCCGTGATGTCAGAAGTAGAACAAAAGTAGGTTTGATTTCAGATCCAGGCTGCAGGCACCTCGCAGCCGTCAGCTACAAACTGCAGCCTAACTTTCCCACATCTTGTGCTGAGAAATCTGCATTTTTTCACTCTCCCCTTGGCATTTGTAAATTTTCATCTTTGCATCCTTTCAAGACCATTGTGCTATGAAAGGATACACCCCGCACTCTGGAAGAAACTTTCATTCCTTAGTAATCAGGAGGGTGTACGGATAATCGAGATGTGTATATGCTTTCGGGTCTATTATTTCCATGATACAATCCAGTTAAAAATGTTATTCACATTGAGGTTTCTGTTTCGTTTTATTGTTAGTCACAAATAGTGAGTTACGGCAAGTTTTTTTTTTTTTTCTGCCCAACCCACATACTCAGGATATTGTTAGTATATTTTTTTCTGCAAATTCTGCCCTGGGTACTGTAAGAAAAAGTCTTACCTTGTCTCAAGTTAAATAACTGCCCCTAATAAATAATCAGCCTCAGACACCTTTCTCATCACTCTGCATCTCCTTGCCTTGTCTGGTAGCATTCACTTTAACTCCCCTGAAGTTTCACAAAGCTAAAATGGGTCCCAAAATGTGAAGACGCTCCCTTGTGTACTTGCTTCCCACAGATAGTGCACACTGGCTGAGCTAGTGAAATAATCCAGTGGTTCAGCTGAGGCAGAGGAGAGGTGATTTCTGCTTTGTTCTCATGATGATTCCTTTGTGCTCTATTTATAGTACTACACAGAAGAGACAGTCTATGAAGATGTGCCAGGAGAGGTAAGACCCAACCTGTGTCTGCATGAACTGCATGCTGATTAAAGCAGGCAGAGCCTTCCCCTCTCACAGACCTCCAGGGCTACAGGAGCTGGCAAAGGGAGAATCTGAGAAGAATCCCTCACCTACGTGTGCCCAGCAGCAGATGATACAAGAACGAATGCTGCTTGTTTGACAGAATACGTCCCTGTTCTTGCTATTGAACGTATCCAAAGTGATTGGGGATCATTCCCCCATTGTTCGTGTAGTATTTTTGGTGTAGGTGGTGCTCATTAAAGCAATATCAATGGCCATCACCACTCTGTGACTGCAGCAATCACATAGCCTTGGACATACGATTTGCATGGGAACCAGCTGTTTTATTATATAGAGTTGTAAGTTGTGGGGCACCGTCTCTGCCAACAGGGACAGCACCGCGAAGCCTATGTCCCTGATGGTGCAGTGAAGTGCCACTTAGATTTTAGCACATTAGGAATTCTAAGAAAGCCATTCCCATAGATATTCCAAGGTGGAACTTTTTTTCTAAGGTGAAATCCCTCACTCACGCTGTATTTTCTGAATAGAGCAGTTTTTCTTGATCGTGACAAACAGGGATGGCTATCCCTGGAGCCTGCTCCAAGAGCCTGTGATTGCATGAAACCTAACATTTGTAGATGCTGTGAACTGGTTCATTTCTCACCATCAACCGTACGTCAGTAATAATGGGCAGAAAGCCACCTATTAGCAATGATCTGACAACACTAGGGGAAGTTGTCGTAGAGGTACAATTTCCTTGCTACTTAAGTTTCTCTTCATCATTTGGTACAGATGATATTAGCTGTGAAGGAAATCATGCTGTGAGATGGATTGAAGACTTGTCTGCTTACCTTCTTTTCTTACATCCAGTATTTTTAACCTTGGACCACACCCAAACTTTGGGCCTTAGTTTCTTCCACTATACAGCCTGTTGTAAGAAACAGTCATTTCCCACCTACCGCATGCATAGGACTGTTGTAA
Source organism: Panthera leo (assembly GCF_018350215.1). Lineage (NCBI taxonomy): Eukaryota > Metazoa > Chordata > Mammalia > Carnivora > Felidae > Panthera > Panthera leo. The sequence goes on along the minus strand of NC_056686.1, from coordinate 141,398,721 downwards.
GGATAATTACCCCCTTATGTTGTCATCGTTATCCTTGTCCACCTAAACATTTATTGGTGTAAATGGCACTCCGGTTCAGATTAATTAACTGACTAAGCCAAAAGAATGGTAATCACTTGTAATACTGATGTGATTCATTCTTTAGAATTCATTATTCTTTGTGTTAGACTGCAGGGGAGAATGCCTAAAGACCTGGGGAACAAGCAACCAACTTCTTCTTAGGCTCATTTGCAAGTGAATATAAAATCAAGAATTTGAGCTTTATTTGATCATCTTCATCTTTTGTTCTTTGATCCCACGTTTGCTTTTACTTTACCTAGACGATTTAAGATTTTAAACGGTTAAGAATACTGTATTTCTGATTTTCATCCAACCTTAAGGGGTTTGGGTTCTTTTCTACAAATGGAATGTTAAGGCCCTGTAGCAAATTACTAAGGAGTATACTTTTTGTTCCACGCCATCTTGAACAGTCAGCATTCAGATTTATGTAACGTGATGTACTTTCATATGGACCGAGTATATGATTTACTGCTTTGACTGGCTTTAAATATGTAGGAATAACACTAGGAATGTAAGTCTGACTCGAGGTCAGAATAATGTGTATATACAAGATCATGATATCACGGTTTTTACTTACATAACAATGTTGAACTGCATGTCACATTTTCAGACAATAACAAAAGTCTATGAAACTACGACAACAAGGACAATCACATCTGACTATGAGCAATCAGAAACTTCCAAACCGGCACTGGTACAGCCAGTATCGGCAGAGCCGGTACCAGCCAAGCCACTGGAGAGGAAGAGGGTTATCCGGAAGAAATTGGATTCTTCTAAGTTCATGACGCCCTACATTGTACACAGTCAGAAAATGCAGGATCTCTTTAGCCCTGTAAGTTTCAAACCATTTCTGCTAATCTGGCTCTATTAGTGAGAAATTACTGATCTCTACCGACTCTGTTTTGGATGCTAGCTGGATTTTGTTTCTCAACCTCCTATGAGACAACAACTTATTCTGCAGAAATATAAGCTCTTGTGACTCTTTAATTTTCCTTTCCTCTAATTCATTTGCACCATTGCAGTATCAGGGAAAACATCCTTTCTGAAATTATTCCCACAAATTAAGCAGAAGGCCAATCGTACAGCATTTATTGGTATTTAATCACAATTTGTTAGCCAATCTAGAATAATGAAGTCCTGAATATATTCAGTTGAAATCAGTTCAAAGAAGCTAAATAACGTCTAATTAAAACTATGCCTGAGCAGGATACCCCTAAAGTAGACTAGTTAACAATATGTAAAATGATCTTTAAGAGTTGTATAGCGAAGAAGAATGTGTAGTTCAGAACACCAGGATCAGAGTAAGAACTCCTCTGAAATAAGGATTGGAATGTTCGACTATACCCCAGAACAGTGGATTTTAACTGTGGCCGCACATTGGGATCCTCTGGGAGGTTTAGAATTATGGATACCCAGGCTGTTCTGGTTTTATCCGCGGTTGGGACCTGTGCATAAAGATTTTTAAAAGCGGCCCAGGTGGCTCTAACGTGCAGCCTTAGTCCAGAATCACTGCTGTTGAAGGTCCCTCGTCCTTAACTTTCCATGTGCAGTTAGACTGTAACAAGTTATACTGACTGGAAGCAGACTGGATCTCATTTATTGATTGTCCATGTGGGCTGAGGTCTCACTAGGTGGCATAGCCTCCAGCAGCTTTAAAAAAACGAAAAGCAGCTCAGGGGAACATTGGATTATATAGGACTAAATGCTTATGTCAAAAGCATCCTGTTGCGATTGGTCAGTAAATATTTATGTCTGGTTTAGTGTTAACTCCTGGGGACTATTTGGTAAATTTCTAGTTCAGAGTCTCGAATGATCTAAAACCTAGTTTTCTAAGACTTTGATCTGTAAAAACAAGATTATTTTGCCTCCTTTATCCTTGCGGTATTCAGCAAAAAATAGAAAATTTTTTGTCAGTTTGTTGCCATAAAGTCTCAAATTCTGACACTAATATCCTAGAACTTCTGCTAGCTTGAAGAAAATGTTGTCAAAGGTTTATAGTATTTTTAAAATGGTTACTGATAAAATCAAGAGTATAATTTAGATTGCTGACTACATTCAAGAGTACTATTGAAGCATTAATAATGATAAATTATACATGTTGTTATTAAAGTGAGAACTCTGTATATTTAGCAGAAATAACAAAATTGCATTCCTTTTCAAAATACTCCATAATTCAGACTTTCCATTAATTCAGCTGGTGTCTCAGCTATCTGAACCACTGAGATTGAACTCCTGAATGGAATATTTTTGCATTGTATTAGCAATCAAATCTTTTCAGATAATTTCTATATTTGCTAAAATTATTGAGGTTCTGGCTTTTTATGTGTGCATTTATGTGTGCAATAAAAACATTGAGAGAATCATTTTAGGGCATTTCCAAGACAATAGTCTGTAATAAAATTTCTACTGTCTCAAGTATCCAACTGTGTTTAGGAAGAGCAATTAACAAATCTATTTTAGTTTTTGCTGAGAATCAGGGTAGGGGACAAAAAGCTGTTATAACTGATAATTGTTAGAATTTGCAGGATTTTTTTTTTAATCTATTGGAGATAAATACATTGCCTGAAATTTCTGCTGCTGTCTTATCAGGTTTTAGGCTAATATCTGATACTCTTTTCAGAATAAATACAAGGAGAAGTATGAGAAAGCTAAAGGACAGCCATATGCCATCACATCCGATACCCCAGAACTTCGCCGAATCAAGAAAGTACAAGATCAACTCAGTGAGGTGGGCTGCATTGCTAAAAGAAAGAAGACAGACATGTCAAAAACATGCCCATCACTGGGAATTGAGGGCTTTAATTGGTGTAGAGAAAATGAGCAGTCGGATTGCTGTGAGCCAGTCCAGAAATCTAGAGGAAGTATTGGCTATAGATTATGTTGCTCTAAATGTGAACCCCAAGAGACCTCTAAAAGCTTGGCTTAGCAAGTTAGCTTAAGAGATAGGAGATGGTAAATTCGAATTCACTGTGGTCTTCCATGTAGGAGAGCAGGGAGGCTGAAATTCAGCCAGGAAAGCAGATATGCAATAAATGCAGGGACTCTGCAGATTTTTGGAGATCACAGTTTTCTACCTAAAATGTGGAAAGTCTGCTTTGTGGTGCAGACGTTGAGTCATTGGGTTAATGCCCTTTTGTTAGAAGATACCCTTTAGTATACTCACATGTGCATGCCTGTCATGAACTCTGTATATTATTTCTGCAGGTTAAGTATCGAATGGATGGCGATGTTGCTAAAACTATCTGTCACGTAGACGAAAAAGCAAAGGACATTGAACATGCAAAGAAAGTGTCGCAGCAAGTCAGTAAGGTGAGGTCATGTTATGGATGGCTGGGATGCTAAGTAGCACGTAGATTACCTCTACCTGGCCTTAGAGGAGAAAACTGGACAGGCCTGATCCTGCTCACCAGTCTCATTTAAATCCAGGGGCCTCATGAGCTCTGGTATCCACACATGTCAGGAAGGCTGCACAGATGACTGAAGTGGCCGTAGGACCTATGGTGGATTGGAGAGCATATGCCCTGCAACTCAGCTCCAGGCAGCTGCTATACAGAGTGCAGTCCCGATGTCCCCAAAGTCTCTGATTTATTTTTAAAGAGGCTAGGGAGCTTCATTTTTATGAGAAATGCTCAAATTTCAAATGTAGGCAACTAATTAAAAACATTTAAAAATAACACATAAGTCAAAAGAAACATGTTTACTATCCAAATTGAGCCAATGACCAGTAAGATTGCAGCCTTTAAAAGGAATCTATAGAGAATCATAATCATGATTTAGTTAAAAAAAAAAAAATCAGACTTTTCAAGTAAAAGCTTACTAATGCAGGAAAAGTATTATGGGATGTTGACATGGTCAATGTTTTCACCATTGATGCTAGTAAAACACAAAGGCACAAGGGCAGCCTCTTGTGTGAGGACACTTTGATAATGAAAGACTTCACAACACTGTGTTCTCTAAACCCTCATGCCCTTGGGGGAGACATCAACCACACGTCCTCTGCTCTTTCTGACTAGGTTTTATACAAGCAGAACTGGGAAGACACCAAGGATAAGTACCTGCTTCCCCCTGATGCCCCTGAACTTGTCCAGGCAGTTAAGAACACAGCCATGTTCAGTAAGGTAAGAGCTTCTGCTCTGTCATGACTTCTGTCTTCCTATGTCCTTCCAATGTGTAATTTAGAGGAATACCCAGTACTTTTGATAATCGGGAATGCAGTTCCTCAGTCTTTTTATGAGTATCCTTGAGCCATGCAGGTTGCAGGGGTAGGTGTTGGCAAGGAGGAACTGAGAAGAAAGCTGTGGAGTAGAGGAGAGGAGAGGGTCCTGGTGGGAGCCTGAGCAACCCTGATGAAGGAACACATGGGGAGAACGAAGATGCACCGGGGAACTGGCTCTGAGAGACCCACAAAGTATAGACCCTGGGCTACACTTTGGGTATTTCTGGCCATCACTCTTACTCAATGTTTATTTTCTGACAGAAACTATGCTAAGTGCCTCCCGGCTCCTTACACTTGGATTAGTACTTGTTGCAGGAAGCAGGTGAAGTCCCAGAGAAGAAACCAAGTCAGACACATTTACTCTTCTGAAAATAAGATTTGCCAGGAAAGCAGGACGAGCTATTAATAAATATGACTCTGACTGGGTGGAAAGGGGAAAGTTATCTGTGGATTCTATTTACCTTTGATCTCACCTTGCCCTTGGCTCTTTTTGCTATTGATGGATGAATTCAAAATTGTATATTTCTTGTAAGTGTGAGCTCACTTTCTCATAACTTTTCACTCTTTCCTGATTTAGAAACTATACACTGAAGACTGGGAAGCTGACAAGAGCTTGTTTTACCCATACAATGATAGTCCAGAGCTGAGGAGGGTTGCCCAAGCCCAGAAATCCCTCAGTGATGTAAGTAAAATACAGTCAACCTCATTGGCAGGGTGGAATCAGAAGACCTCAGATTGTCTTCTGGCCACATGTTCATTGCAGTTCTTCTTTCGAAAAGACTAACTGTCATTATTGCAGATGAATACATCTAGAGTCATTATAATTTATGATGTCTACTTAAATCGGATTTTATAACTTATATTAGATATAATTTAGTCCAATCTTGTTTTTTCATAGGTGAAGAACCTGAGTCTAAGACCACATAGGTCATTAGTGGCAAAGCCCAGATTAGAGGCCTGGTCTTGTGATCTCAAGACCAGTGTTCTTTCCACTGCAGCATCTGCCCTCTGTCCCCTTGGCTGGGGTTGAAGTTTTTCTGTGACGTTACAGGGGCATTTTTAAAAACCTATTGAGATCATAGCCACTTTCCCAAACATATTAAGTGAAAAATGTTATTGAACTATCCTAATTATGAAGTCTGAATTGTGGTCTGTCCCCCTTTTTCTACATGGACTGCCATACTTGTCCAAACATGTTTGTGTAGTTACTTCGCAAAAAGCTCTTGCCATTGGGTGTACAAGGAGGATATTTCAGAGTTAGTAAAAATCAGCAGTCCCCTGGCCAGAATTTTAGCATTTTAGACCTTGAAAACAGTTAATTAGAGGAACTAAAAAGCCTAATAGTTTTAGTCCTTAGGTTGAAAGCAGTGGCAGCAGCAGAGAGCCCCACTCGATTCTAGCACTTTCCCTTGTTTTGAGGTTCTTTATTTCTTGACCCCTGGATTTGTTAGCTGCCGTATTGAAAAGACTACTACTCTAGTCTTCAGGAGAGCACTGTTTTATTATTTAACAAGTTGTTTTTCATTCAGTTGTCAACTAAGCCCCGGGAACCTCTTACATTCACTGTGAATGTAAGTCAGTTGAAATTTTCAACAAGTCAGTTGAAAATTACTGTGATTTACTTCCAGTGGATCTTAGGATCCTATCTTGCCCTGTACTGGAATTATGCATATTCATTTGATGGCATCTCCAGCTTTTGAGGTCTAATTTTTTATTGCCTCTCACTTGATATCATTTGCAAATTTAGTGGGCATATTTCTATCTCCATTTGCATATAATTGGTTAAAATATAGCATAGAAATACTCCTATCTTTCCATAGAGTAAGTTAGGAACTAATGAAGCCATAACAAAAATTTAAGGCCGTCTAGTACACAGTACCCATTTTGATGTGTAGGGACCTCTTGTTTCTCTTTTAACTTAGCTTTTTGGTTCTGTATCTCATAAATCTACAATACTGTTGTGTAACCTTTATCAAGTGATCAATAGTTATCTGTTGAAAGTCCATTATGCATGCATACCTAGCAGGATAGAAAAGTATAAGAAGTTTTCATATCCTTTCCCTTGAGAATTTATAATCAGGCTGATAACATGAAAGTGTTATATATTAAATAACATGAAAAACTTTTTAATTTTTTTAATTTTATATTTTTATATTTATATAGAAAGCAAATTCTATAGTCTAATACTTGCTGAAAGACAGGGCACATGCAAGCAGTTAGCAAAGGCCATGTGGAAGTGGTAATCCAAAGGGAATGGGCAGTGATGAACAGGAAAGGCTTTTCAAGTAGAGCGAGCACTTGAACAAAGGGACAGAAGTGAAATGAGTCTAGAGAGGGCAAAGAAAGTGAATGCTGTGTGTGCCTAGTTAGGAGACCATGTTTAAGAAACTGGCAGCAGGACCTTGAAAATCAGGCAAAATCATATCATAGCTTTGACATGATATGTATTCAATAAGAGATATCGTATGATTTTGGTGGGGAAAACAATATGCTAAAAGCAAATGGAAAAATTTTACAGACAATACAGTGCATTGAGACTAGAAAAATTGTGATAATTTTAAGAAGGCTATTTTAAGTAATACAGAAGGATTGAAGGGATGACAGGGACAAAGGAGAAGAAGAACGGAATCTGAAGGTAGTAAGTATTGTAAAAGTGTTAAGGACATTGGATATTGGAGATGAAAGAAAGAAAGGAGCCATAGAGGAGTTAAGGTGAAAGACTGGTAGTCTGGGTATATAGGGGTACAATGGTAAATATGCATTCGTGGCAAGAGAAATGGAGTTGAGATAATGGAACATTCAGATCAAGACATTTTATAGATAAATTAGAAATTTCATACTGTTGCATAGGTGTGAGAGCAGGAAAGAGATTAACACTTGAGAGTCATCAGAATAAAAGTGACAGCTGCAGGCGTGACCATGTATGAGGGAGGCAGAACAGTGTATGCCCAAGGGCAGAGTTTTGGAGGACACCACACTTAGGACATCTGGAAAGGAGCCAGCCACGAACAAAGAAGTTGAAGGACAACCAGGAACTGCCATGTCATGTAAGCCTAGGAAGAGGTTTCCAAGAAGACACTTAATCTCCAAATGTCTCCCTTTACCCATAAAATGGAGAGATGAAGGGACACCTCATGCCACTCTAGTGCTATGGACTTTGAACAGTTAAAGTTGGCCACGTATTTTGAGATCTCTCAGTAGACTACATAATGGAGAATATATAACAATGAAGTAAAATCTTCCCATCTTTAGAAAAACTTGGCAGTTAAGGTATGGCTTTTATTCTTTATTTTTTATGTTTTGCAGATTAACTATGCACTAAGTATCAGATTACCAACATGCCTATGAATAATGTCAGTACCGTAAACTTCTACAGTTATTGGGCACAGAACCCTAAGCAAACTGTTGTTCACAGAACATACGACTGGATAGGCATGTAGATTTCAGACTAAGGGCTTGGATTCAGAGGCTTTCTCTCCCTCTCCTGCACCTTCTTCCAGTTTCTCTGAACCCTACTTACTATGTTTTTCTTGTTATCTAAGCAGAGACAAAATACTTTGCAAACCCCAAGAGAGTCCTTAAGCTGGCCAGAGTGCAGAATTCTAACTATACAGAATTCTGAATAAGATTCCTGAGAAGTTAGGACTTCCAGATCTGATTTCTCTGAAAATTCTTGACAGAATGTCATAGTTAGTAAACATTTTTCTTGATAGGATGTTGCATACTCTCTGAGGACTTAGCCAGCCATGGAAAATACCAATTGCCCTATGCCTAAAATAAAGTCTTCACTACTTAACAACAACAACAACAACAAAAAGATTGAGCAGTAGAATTAATATAAGTACATTTTAAAATTGCTCTTTTGTATCCCTGTTGATTTAATGTTCATAAAAGCTTTTGTTATAGGCAGTAGGTAGACATTATTAAGCTAAGACATAGCTAGACTTGGTTAAACCATGAAGGAGATGACTGGGACCCTTGAACTATCCAACTTCTTTATGTCGTAAATAAGAATACTGCCACATGGAAGGAGAAATAATTTGTAGAAGTCTCACAAGTGAGTAGGAGAAGAGTTGGGATGATAAATCTCCTTTTGTGATTTCCCCCAATGGCCACAGTGTATAAAACACACATTCAGAAATCAATCATTGAACCTTCACTCTAGTCAGTTTCTGTGCAAGCCACAAGTGTTCACAGATGAGCAGGTATGTTTTCTATCATCCCAGAGCTCATAGTCCAAGGTGGGACAGATGTGTAAGCAACCAATCACAGTGTCATCTGATAATTCCTTTAAAGGAAGTAAGGGCCAAGTTGAGTGAGATCCCAGGAAAAGGTCCTCAGGTTAGGGAGGGGAGACTGTGATGTGGAGAATGAGCAGCAGCTTGCAGGCACATGGGGAGAGTGTGGAGCTGGGGCATTCCAGGGAAAAGGGAACAGCAGGTACAAGGTTCAGAGGCATAAGAGGTTTTTGTGGGTCTGGGGACCTACAAATAGTTCTGCATTGTGGGGGCAGGGCTCAAGATTGGTGGAAGAAAATGTCTAAGTAGTCAGTAGTGGAGGAACAAAGGAGGGAAAGAGTGAAGGCGCTGCATGATTAATAGACATGATACTTATTTTAAGACAAGAGAGGCCTTTCACAGGCTGAAGGAAAGGAACCAATGAAGAGGGAGCAGTTGAAGCTGTCAAGAAAGAGAAGGGGCAATGGATGGATCTAGGTCCAGAGGGCTACTGGAGGGATCAGCTGTCTGAGTACAGGACTCCTGCCCTACAAGGGTTGATTCTCTGAACCATGCAGCAGGTGGGAAGGAGGGATGAGTACAGGGAAAGCTAAGCATATGTATAGCCTCCCTTTACTCTATGAGAGAGGAAGCTGAGAGTTGACTGGGGGCCTAAGGACAGTCTTGGGGTTTTACACTAGCCACTGAAAGTAGAGACTGACCAGAGATGCATAATGGGGTTTTCAAGCTTCATTGAAGGCAAAGTGGCAATTGGATACCATAAACTCAGAGTATCGGGCACAGAGCCCCAAGCAAGCTGTTGTTCATAAGCACATATCACTAGGTAGGCACCCTGACTTCAAGCTAAGGGCTTAGGTTCAAGAGGCCCCCTCTCCCACTTCTGTACCTTCTTCCAGTGGCCCTTTTAATCATGCTTATCACATTATCATTATCCAATCAATAGAGTTGTGTGATTTTCTTCAGTGTCACTCATCATCCTGGATATAAGATTAGAGGAAGTGTGTAGTTGAGTTGATCCAGAGCTAGGGGTATGGTAGCTGATGTAAAGACAAGAGATTGGGAGTTGAGGATGCCAGTTAACAGAATAATTTCAACTGCAAATCATGGCATGGATATAAATGGAAGGAAACAGATCTAGGATTAATAATCTTGAAGAGGGAAGACTTAACGAAATAGGAATTGCTGGTAATACTGAGAGCAAGGGCGTGTAGCATCTGCAAGGATAAGTTACTGTTATGTGATAGACTAAAGTTTAAGACTTCAAATACAGATGAATACATAGTCTTTTTCAAAATTGCCAACAAATGGAACATGGGAAATAGAATAATTTTCTGTGGCTCATGAGCGTCCCTGTCTTTTATTTTGTCAGATCGCCTACAAAAAAGGTCATGCTGAACAGCAATCTCAATTCACATCTCTGCCGGATCCTCCAGATATAGAGTTTGCAAAGAAAGTGACCAATCAAGTGAGCAAGGTAAGTACATAGGACTGGCCTCCCTTGAAAACTCTGACTTAATAATCTCAAACATCAGAGAAAGTAAGTAAGGGGGATTTAAAGACCCAATGCCAACACTGTAAGGGTGTTTTTGCAATATGACTCTGAAAAGTCGGCAGCAAAAACATTACATCCATGAACATCATGGAACCATGTTAATAAATGTTTAGCCAGCTTAATGGCTCCGTGATGAGGAAATGTGAAAGCCGCATTTTGAAAACAGAACCTGTGCCCTGATGTCATTTAACATTTTGACTTGCAGGAGTGATACTAACAAAGAACTGAGTCCCCGCACGTTTTCTTTGGAGGATCTGATTGTTTTAATTCAGTGTACAGTTTTATAGCTGTCAGTCAGACATGGAGAAAATAAGAATGCATGTGTGATCTCTCAGACATAGCCATTAGTTTGACAGCCATGGGCAGTGCACCTCATAACTTTTAAAGCCCAGGCAAACAGCTTAGTCTGTCTATATTTAGGCTGGTAAGCTAGCTCTGAGGAATGCAGGCCTGACAGAGAATGCAGAGAGACAGATGTCCAACTGGTGACCAGACCCATGCTAAATTCCTATTTTAAATTGGCTCAAATCAGGCCACTTTCTCCTGGGATACTGCTGATTTTAAATACTTTTTTCTTGGCCCTCTGTGGAGTTGAGTCCCAGTTTGGTCTTCTGCTTGAATTTTGATGGAACCTCAAGGTTTCCATTTTGTTTAGGTATTTTGCAGGAAAGGATGTCTCTAGTAAAGAAGAAGGAAGAAAAGTTATGGATGATGAAGTCTATTCAATGATGTTTGTAGTGTCTGATATTGCAGACTACTAACTGTATAACCAGAGGCTATTTGGAGAATCTGCTAAGTACAGTAACTTTTCACTAATAGGAATGCCATGACCCTGAAATTTGCCCAGGACTAAGCGGAAATGAACTTTAGAACTGTCCATAAAGAGCCGGCCTACTGAAAGTGTTGATATTTAAATAAGATTGGGAAACAAGGGTGATGGAAAACAAGGGTGATGGACCTTTTTTTGAAGAAAAAGAAAAAGCTCCTTTCAAGTGGTTATTTGTAAAGAAAAATTTATTTTTAATTTTTATTTAAAACATATTTTAAAAGCTATCTTACTATTGCAACATGCTTTTACCTTGAGTGTGCAGTGTGGGTACTTGAATGTGATAAAAAATAAATCACTTTCACACTGCTCCAGTCTCCACTAATTTAGACACACCAGTCTAGAAGTGCACTCATCAATATAGTAGCCATCATCCACATGTGACTATTGAGCATTTGAAATGTGATTGTATAAACTGAGGGTCTTCTCTGTGTGAAATATACACTGGGAACACTTAGTATGACCAAATGAATGTAAAATAGCTCATTCATTATTTTTATACTGATTACAGGTTGAAATAATATTTTTGGACCTATTTGTTAAGTAAAAATATATTATTAAAATTAATTTCCCACCTGTTCCTTTTTACGTTTTAAAAATTGGCTACTAGAAAATCTAAAATTACACTGGCAGCTTGCATTATATGCCTGTTGGACTGTGCCACTCCAGCCGGATACGGTGGCATCATTAGCCACTTGAAAACCTCACCGGGGCTGGATTTGCCCTTGTGGAATAACAATGTGAGCCAAGGGAGAATGGGGGAGGATGAAAGTCACCATATTTGGCTGTTTATCCCAGTCTTCCCCAAATACCAAGTTCTTAATGGCTGCTGTGCATTCAAAATAACACTCACTTTAGGAGGAAATGCTTATGATCTGTAGCAGTCCATCCAAAAACAAACCATCCAATAAGAGAGGAGTCGGGCTGCAGGTGGAGGAGAAAGAGGTGATTTTGCTGTGGGACCTACCTCTTTTCTCTTGAAGTATTCCCCATGGTCATGGGCTCTGATGCATGTTTCAGTATCATCATTTCCTTTCTTTCCAAAATAGATTAAATCCCCTTATGTACTCACTCTTATGTATTTAAATTCAGCATTTCCTTGTCTGTGTCTCCCAATACATCCCTTTGTCTTATAGCCTTTATTTCATACATTAATATAATGATCGTATATCTGTAATGATTTATATTGCTTATATATTGATTATATTCTGTTTACCAGCTTTCCTTACTGTACCTGTCAGAATCAATTCTCTTACCTTTGTCTTTGGCCAAAGGCACCAGCTCCAATACCAGCACTCATCCTGGCTCAGCTGCATTTTGTAGCCCTAACACAGACGGACAGGCAGGCAGGGTTGTTCATTAAGCAAGCCTTCCAGGTGAGGACACTATGCACACTACAGCCAGCTGAAAGTGGGGTCCTGAATGCAACATTGGGAAGTCCCTTTAGTTTCTCTGTGCTTGCTTCTCTGCTTCTTTCCAGATTCGTAAAAGGAGAAATGTGAGACTTCAGGTTAGAATTTCCAGTTCAGGGACGTAGAGTTGAAAGGAAAAGCTCTGTTTCCTCTACTCTCTATGCGTACTTCTGCCACCAAATGGGTTTTTTACCACACCAAACAAATTCTCTGACGCTAAATTGGTGTCCTATAATTCAGTTCAATTGACATTATCTTCTTGGAGTTAGCTCAGATCTCACAGGTTAAGGGCCCAGACCCATGAGACTACCCCTACTTCAGACACTAGTCATAAGTCTGGACCTCCCATACTTTGGACTATAAATCCGGGTTCCCATGATCCCCTCCTCAAGTTTAATAATTTGCTAATAATCGGCTCACAGAGCTCAGGGAAACCCTTTTTTATGTTTATTACATGATAAAGGACACCGATGAACAACCAAGATAAAGAGGAACCTGGGGTGAGGTCCCGAAGGGTCCCAAGCACAGGACCTTCTGTCTCTGTGGAGCTGGGGCATACTACTCTTCCAGCGTGTGGATGTGCTTACCAAAATGGAAGCTGTATGAATTGTGTCCTTCATGGATTTTTATGGAGGTTTCATCCCATAGGCCTAACTGATTATTAACTCCGTCTCCAGCCCCTCTCCCCTCCTCAGAAAATGAAGGGTGAGGTGGAAAGTTCCAAGCTTCTAATCATGGCTTGGTCTTTCTCATGACCAGCCCCGATCATAAATCTATCCAGGAGTTGTCTCATTGAAACAAAAGACAACCCTATCACTCAGGAGATTACAAGGTTTAGGACTTCTGTGTTAGGAACTGGAGGCAGTGACCGATATATACTATTTCACTAGGATGTTTTTTTAAAAAATATCTTTCAGGAAATACTGTTACACAGCATGAAGATGCCAAACTGTGATCTTCTAAAACCACGGAAAGTCCTCTATAATAAAGAATTAGGGGGAGATCTCCATTGATAGCAACAGAAGAGATTTGGTTGAGTAAGGAAAGCATCCCTGGGCCCACTGTAGGCAATGAAAATACCAGTTGGGAACCCTTCCACAATTCTGAGAGGATAACTTGTCTTCAAATGAAACTGTCAGAAGTCCCAGTATTTAGCTACTCATAGAAAAGAGTGAAGAGTGATTAACTAAACTGGCTTTGTATTCCTTCCGTTTGATAACCACATCAAAACCACAGATGCAGATAGGGAAAGTAGAAAATGAAACTATGTGTTTAAGTAGGACATTAGTGTGTCCAATTTGTGGCCCAATGGAAGCACTCTCAGCTCATTTCTGGGGAGGAAGGACTATGGGGAAGCAATTTTACTACATCTGTTAACATGCAGTTACTCTCTTGCCCACAGAAGGTGTTTCATAGCTTGTAATTGACTCAATGTACTTTCCTCTGTTAAGTGAACACAGAATCTTAGAGAATATTAAATTGATTCTTGCTGCCAGATTTCCATTGATTGGCTTTACCTATGACAGAGTTGGACAGAAGAATTAGAGTGGGGTTGGGGGGAAAGTTGGATGTTGGACCCTGGTACGGCTAACAATCTCTGTGTACCACATAAGTACTCAGGCCTTGCTGCCAGACTCGTAGAATAAGACCACTTGGTTGACAGAGGAGGTACCACATAGACACATACCTCACTCTCCTTCTCATTCCTCAAGCTGCAGGCCTTCAGCCTTTTAACTCCTCTCCTACCTATAGATGGAGGGGAAGGCCATAACTTCCTCAATAGATAACAAGCCCCAGCCTCTTTCCTTACAATGAAAATCTTCCCACACTTGGGAATACTCAGGGGTGGATTGTGAGAGATCCAACTCTATGGTGACTGGTTTATGAAGAGGAAGAAGTGGGGAAGGACTTTGGGTGAGGGTGCTGGATGGTCTTGTACTCTTATTTTTCATCGTGTTTTAATATCTTTTAAAAAATCAGACATCCATCTCTTAATGTAAGAGTTTTAATTTTCTTAACAAATCTACATATGTGATTCTAATTATTTCTTCACAATAACCCAACTTTTGGATCTCATTAAGAGAATCTGCCTTCTCAATTTTAAATCCTATCACAAAGTTCTGGGGATATATCAGGCCCAATTGCCCCTATCCCCTAATCTTAAAGGTCTCTTCCTTTGCCAGCAAGCAGAGAAAGGGCAGTATTCCACCAAAAATGTGGATTTGGAGGTCTTAACCTGGGGTGTGTATACATCAAGAACCTCTGAAGTTGTGTTTATGGGCATTTTATAGCTTTCTCAGATTTCTGAAGAGGTCTATTAGCCAAAAAGATTAGAAATACTTCTATAGGCAATCAGCAAATCAAAACATCTGTTTTGACCAATTGAATTCAGTCAGTTTTGACTGACTAAAGAGTTGACTTCAATTTTTAAAACTTCCAAAGAAGAGAGTAGGCAAATTGACACTTAAATGTAAATATTATCTCAACAAAGATTTTCACTGAAGAATACACATGCGTGTGCATACACAGACACACACACACAGAATTTTCTCCAGAGTTTCTTACTCTGTTATGCTAGCAATGTTGGCAACATTATTGTTATAATTATTATACCATACATTTGTTTAGCACTGAAGAGTTTGCAAAGGACTCTTCAGGGTATAAACTTATGTAAACTTTTCAACAGTCCTCTGTGGAAGGAATTATTATTGCCGGTGCTGTGGTTAAGAACCCTGAAACTTGGAGAGGCTAAGCCACATCTTTGGTAATGATGGACTTTAGTCTTGGGCTCAGAGCTTCTGAACTCCGTCCCAGGAATCTAAAATTTATAGTTATGAAAAACACTTGGCTAGCATTTAGCGTATTAGCCTCTTGAGAAGAATGGATAAAGGCATTTGAGAGAGGGCTGAGCATCCTTTAACTCAAACTCACTGGCTTTGCATATCACTCATCCTTGGTACTGGTTCTGTTGAAGGTATACCAGAAAATCACTTTCTTTTTTCCTGAAGAGTGAAGTGGGGGTGTAGGCATGCAGACACTTTGAGACTTGCTGGTTGTTAACACATTTCTATGAGCCAAGAAGGGGAAATTGTTATAACCCAGCTCTGGCTCATATGCCCAGGTTTGGGATTGACTGGTTGAATTTTATTGTAAACATATATATTTTTTAAATGTTTATTTATTTGAGAGAGAGAGAGAGATGGAGCATGAGTGGGGAAGGGGCAGAGAGAGAGGGAGATGCAGACTCTGAAGCAGGCTCCAGGCTCTGAGCTGTCAGCACAGAGCCTGATGTAGGGCTTGAACTCCCAAACCGTGAGATCATGACCTGAGCCAAAGCCAGACGCTTAACTGACTGAGCCACCCAGGTGCCCCTAATTTTATTTTAAGAACACTCTAGGCCAAGGCAGTTTGAAGTCACATATCATGGGCTTAGTTCAGTTTAGTTTTGTTGGACATGCATTTATGAGGTCACTTTTGTGTGATGCATTTTGTGTTAGATTCTGAGGATATAAACATAAAGAAGACATAATTCCTCTCAAGGCTGCTCACAGCCTGGGGTTCAGGTAGAATGGTGTGTGTGAATAAGATGGGGCAATTTTTGAATTACTTACGAGTTCTCATTAAAATTTCTTCAAGTCTAAATTGGAAAGTGTTATTCATTAGCCTTCAAGCCAAATTTTGTGGTGGCATTCCTTTCTGGATAATTAGAAGTTTTGGTAAATCTCAGAAATTTATGGCTAATTTCATCTGGCATGGAAATGTGGGTTGAGTGGTTTTGTTATAACTCTGAAATATAAGTGGAGGATGTTCCTGAGTCTCTTCCCTCAAACATCAGGGAACATCCATAAGTTTTGAATGAACTAAGTTCCCAGACTCAACAAGAAGGTGGTCAATTATTACCTCTACCCTCTCGCCCAACTTTTTTGTTGGGTAAATTGATACTATCCTGGAACATTTGAAGACATCTATTAAGAACTTAAGGACCATAGTTAAGATATGTTTTAAGTTAAAAAAAATTTTTTTTAAGCTGCCCATTACCACTTAGTTTTCTATCCTATTTGTCAATTTCTATATTTTCTATATTTCATCTTTTTTTTCTCCTAGAACAAATACAAGGAAGACTATGAAAATAAAGTCAAAGGCAAATGGAGTGAGACACCTTGCTTTGAAATTGCAACCGCCAGAATGAATGCTGATAATATCAGCACAGTAAGTAGGAAGGAATGACCAGATGTTCTTAGGTTGAAAGTGTGACCCTTTCTTTTATGACTTCAGACCCCCAGCTGCATCTAAAGTGGTACCAGAACATTAGAGTCCGGGTACCCCTTCATGGGGGTAAGATCTGTATAGAGTTCCTATCAAGAAAGAAATTCCCCTATCTCTCTTTCCTTTTGAGAAATACTGCTTTGATCAGATTCCATTATTCATGCCTCAACTTTCATATGAACAATACAGTTTCAAAGTGAGTACAGGTTAAGGGGGGCCCTTTTAAATTTATTCTTTGCCTGGGGAGCCCAAACAGTACATTTATGAAACTGATTAGTTTCTTCCCTGATTTTCTTCACTGAAAAACACTCTTTCTTTTCTCTTAAGTTCTCTACCCCTGGCCTTTTAGAGCTCCTTCTTGAAGGCTGGTTTTCAGCCTATTATAATTGCTCCAAATCTCTGTTAAGTTGCTAATTGTTTTTGTGATGGCACTGCATTCTCTCATTGTAACCTGACTTGTGTAAGCCAAGAGGAGCGGCTTTGTGTAACCTCTCCCACCAGCCCCTGTCCTCCCATGTGAAACCTGTGCACAGTCTATGCCCACAGCCATTCTCCAGTATGTGTAATGTCTTACAGAGGAAATACCAAGAAGACTTTGAGAGTATGAAAGACCAGATCTACTTCATGCAGACCGAAACACCAGAGTACAAAGTGAATAAACAAGCTGGGGTGGCAGCTAGCAAGGTATGAGGGGATGCTCTCATTTGTCATGATGGTCTTAGTGTGGGTGAATTTCCTATAACTCTTGCTTTTGTATATAATGGGGAAAAAAGCATTCTTGGGGAACAACAAAATAAATATTCTGGGGTTATAATAGGGCTACCAATTTTTGAAAAACTTGGCTGTGTGTGACCATTAACAATACTAAATAACCATCTTTAATATTTCATAAATGACGTTTTGATACCTGCAAGTAGAAAGGCTATCCTCTCAGATAGGAGGATCCCCCAAGAAAAGACAACTGGCGACCTTATATGAATATGGACACTCCCACACTCACCATTTCCATTATTTTTCTTATTTTCCTACTAATTGGTGAAAATCTAGTCACAGACAAGATAGACAAATTCATAGATATGCATATACTCTATAGACTAGACTTTGGTAAATAGAGTCCTTAGCATTCTAAAGCACTAGAAAAAGCATAAACTTCAAAGCCAATCAGACTTGATTCAAACCCTGGCCTTGGCTCTGCTGGAGCAGTGAAAGCAGGAGGATCATATCATCTAGGAAGCTATTTCAGGATTCAGGTGCAAAATAGTGATGTTTTGGATCAGGAACAGGGCAAGGCAAGTGATGAGATGTACTTTGAAAGGTAGAGCTGACCTAGTTTGCTGTTGGGTTGGATGTGGGATATGTGAGTAAAGTTTGGGTCTAAGCAACCAGACAGATGGGATTTCCCTTTATCAAGATAGAGAAGAATGTGGAAAGAGTGAATGATTATTTTTGGAGGGAAGACATGAGCTCAGCTTTCAACCTGTAAGATTTGAGATGTCTTTTAGACATCCAAGTGGAAATATTAAGTGGACAGTTGATTGCATGAGTCTGAAGTTTCTGGGGAGGCATCCAGAAGGATTATATAAATTTGGGAGTCATCAGTAGATGGATAGTATTTAATGTCATAAGACTAGAGGCCATTGAGGGAGCAAGTGTAGACCCAAAGCTCTGAGAACTGAACTCTGGAGTATCTCCATGTGAACACATCATCGAGGTGAGGTAGGAATAGAGTCAAGAGAAAGTGGGAAGTGAGTGAAGAGAGTGATCAGTTGTGTCAAATGTTTCTGAAGTGGATTTACCAATAGGTGGTCTCTGGTGAACTTAACAAGAGCAATTTGGTTGAGTCTGCTTAGAGAGGGCTCATGAGTGGATGAGAAGAGAGAAATAGAAAAGTGTAAGTATACTCAAGTTTTTAAAAGTATTTTCCTGAAAGGAAAAGAAGAAAATGGGGTAGTAGCTGAAGGATATGTGGATGAAGAGGGGATTCTTTTAAGATTGGAGACAAAGACACCATGTTTCTATGCTGATGGAAAAAAAATCCAGTGTGGGGCGAAAACGTGATGATGTCTGAGGAGGGAAGAGTGGCTGAAGTAATGCCCTTCAGTAGGTGAAAAGGGAAGCATTCTGGTGCTTAACAGGAGGGGTAACTTTGCCATGGGTCTTGACAATTCATCCATAAACAGGAGAGGAGACCACATATCCCAGGTACAGGTAGGAAGATAGGAGGGTGTGTGGAACTCCTTTTCTGGTTGTTTCCATTTTTCAATGAAGCACATAATTCTATACTAGAGAAAGGTTATGTCTTTCATTCCTGTAGTGTATCCCCTATGAGTCTTCTTTGTGTGCTACAGGGGATAGTGCACCTGTGTTTCAGTTGTGTATCTCCTGCCTTTGGATACCAAGCTGGTTATGTCTGTTTTTCGAGGCTCTCAAATGTTAGTAGCTTATCTAGGATTCTTTGAATGTTCCTATATTCTATAGTTATATCGCCGGAATAAATGGCTGGCACTGTGGATCAAGAAATAGGATCCATTTCTTGTTCTTCTCCCTTTGGACATGCTCCTGACAGGGGCTTCTGAGCCCTTGTTTAAAGCTTCTGCTAAAGCTGGAATTAAAGGTGTAAAGCAGGAGGGGCAGAAAGAAGAGGAGAGGTTGTCATCCAGCCTCCAGCCCCTTCCTCCTCCTTCTGCATGTACATTAAATACACACATGCTTACACACAGTCATAGATGAGGCATTAAAGGGTAGATTGATGATGCTAGAGGCTTGCTTTCTTTAAAAATATGTTGGAAGTTAGGCAGCTAGAGGCTAAGAGCTCAATGAGGGTTGTGGAGCAGTAAGTGTCTGGGACATGATGCACTATCATTATTTGTGTGGCTATCTCTGTCTTTGAGGGCAGGGACTATATGTTATTCTTCCTTGCACCTGTCTCAGAGCCAGCAAGTAATTGATACCCTATGGATGTTTTTGAATGAATAAATGAATGGCAGGAAGTTATCCTGGAAATTTATGCAGTTTCTCTGCTACTGTTATGAGTTACTATGAGTATTTTGTTTGTAAAATGTCAAGCTGTCACTTTTCTAGAAAGTTGATTTATGGAACTATGTCGTAATATCCATAATAGAGACAAGAGCAAAAATAACCCAGAGAGTTACTTTATCACTTTATTTCGCTCCTACAGGTAAAATACAAAGAAGACTATGAAAAGAATAAAGGAAAAGCAGATTATAATGTACTTCCTGCTTCAGAGAACCCACTGCTCAAGCAGCTGAAGGCAGCAGGAAATGCCCTGAGTGATGTAAGTACATTCTTGTCAAAAAGTGTTTTTCCACCTTAGCTGCCAGAGAGGTGAAATTTCTCTCCTTCTATAATGGCTAAATGCAAGTATAACTTTGCAAATACTTTATGATTCTAGTGTAGCAGTTTCCCTGGAACTGTTTAACCACAGGAAGACATAAATGCCTCTGAGTATGATGTATGTCCATTTTGGGGGTTCTGTGTTCAATGGCAGAGAAATCTTCATTTGCTTATAGGCCCTGGTACTTCTATATGAACAAAGAGCAGGTTGTAGGAGATACATGTGATTTTGACACAGACAGGAGGAGACTTTGAAAGGGGAGGGGAGGGGGGCAAGAGAGAGGGATCAGGTTGTGTGTGTACCCTGCCCTTGTGTTCTTCGAGCCACTGGGAGAAGACCAGTGTCCTGTGTTTCACAGCTTTTCCCCCTCACCACCACCATTTTCTGTGCAGATGCTGGCCCTAGAAACCATCATTTGCAGACAGCATGACTTAAAAGATGGCTCCCTAAGTCTTCACAGGAATTTCTGCTTGTGGAAATAAAAGCCTGACCAATCCAATTACATTTAAAATAGATAAGTGAGAACTGGCATTAAGAGACTAACAGCCCAAAACCACTTTGACTATATAAGAGACTGAACATGTGATCAGTTGAGTTTTTCCCTTAGAGTTACACTGTGTTAAGCTTTCCTAATATTTGAGGATGAAACATGGTTCTCTTTGCAGGTTAGTTATCTTTTCTTTGTCCCTTGAATTCAGTCAGCACTGTAGAGATGCATACATGTGATTGAGGAATGGGGTGAGTGGAGTGGCAGGTGAGAAGGTGTCAGTGGGTCTGTCCACATAGCTCTGTTGGGAAATTAATGCAAAGCCTGTCTCCTGTTTCCTAAATGAAGATCATCTTTATCAAGCATATAAAAGCACAGGTCCAAATCTACTTTGTTGATAAAGAGAGCAATATAAAAATATAAAAACTGAGTTGCACCATTTACAATTTCAAAACCCAACATGAGAAAGTGACAATAGCCCACTTTATCAGTGTGCCTTTAAAATCCAATAGTTGTAGGGACACCTGGGTGGCTTAGTCGGTTGAGTCCAACTTCAGCTCAGGTCATGATCTCACAGTTCATGAGTTTGAGCCCTGCGTTGGGCTCGGTGCTGACAGCTTAGAGCCTGGAGCCTGCTTCAGATTCTGTGTCTCCCTCTCTCTCTGCCCTTCCCCCACTCACACTCTGTCTCTGTTTGTCTCTCAAAAATGAGTAAATGTTAAAAAAAATAAAATAAAATCCAACAGTTGTTACTGTTAGATTTAAATCCTAGCAGAGAAGAAGAGTGAGCAGGTTCATGATCCGAGTTCTTGTATATACCTTAATTTTAAGATATATTATCTGTATAATAAGGCATTTTCCCTTGGTAGAAGGAGGAAGAGAGACTGTCTTTCTCAACGTATACTAAACTTTTTTATGCATGTTTGTTAAAAAAAAAAAAATCACTGCTGCTCAGAATAGTCCTCTCTGTTGTGGCACTGTCAGTGAGGGACGTGTGTGAGTTGGGGCATAGAGGAAGTAGGAGTTCCAAAATACACCCAAACTCCACAACTAAGGGCTTGGTCTGAGGCAGCATTCTGGTTTCTTAATTTTTTTTTTTTTTTTTTTTTTTTTGGTGAATGTTAAAAGCCTAAGCTTTACAGTAATTACTAATAGAAGAAACTTATTCACAACACCCCAGTGTTTGATCATCCGTTTTTAAGACAGTTGACAGGCGATATCTTTTTTCTGCTTCTTTTGTTTGTGTTGGGAAATACAAGTGTTATAATCAGTGTAGGAGTGACAAGAATCTATTTTAACTGATTTTTTTTTTCTTTTACAGAAACTATACAAAGAAAACTATGAAAAGACTAAGGCAAAGAGCATAAATTACTGTGAAACCCCCAAATTTCAACTTGATACAGTTCTGCAGAACTTCACTAGTGACGTAAGTAATCCTGTGGTTACTTCCTGTGTTAAGAAAAGATCCATTATTCCCCCCAATCAATACATGAAATATGTTTTGTCTTTCAGACTAAGTACAAAGATTCCTACGTAAAGAATGTTTTGGGACATTATGTAGGCAGCTTTGAGGATCCATATCACACACACTGCATGAAAGTCTCAGCTCAAAACAGTGATGTAAGTTGTAAGACCATTGTTTAGCTTTCCAATGAACACATCTTTAGGGCATGAATAAAATGGTTGCATCCTTATGTCTGATGTCTTTTCCTCATAGAAAAACTACAAAGCAGAATATGAAGAAGACAGAGGCAAGGGCTTCTTCCCCCAGACCATAACTCAAGAATATGAAGCAATCAAGAAACTAGATCAATGTAAAGATGTAAGTCCGTAGCATGAACTTTGAACGTCCTGACCTCCATAGCCTCAGTGGTCAAAAGATAGTTAAAATTTTAACACTTTTCAAATATATGCAGGCAAGGAAATTATAAGAAACAAAACTTATTTGGTAGTAAACTGGTTTCCCCTGTGGTCACCAATACATTTCAAGAGCTAATTCTAGTTCATTTTCCCCAAGAAGAGTTATCAGAAATGTGAAGAATGAGAAAGTTTCTTGTACAGTGTGAAGGCATCTCTCAAAGACACTGCAGTCTAATGAGCAAAGAACCATGTGTTTTATTAACTACAAGTTTCTTTTGTTTTGGGCAATGTTTCTGCTTGCTTGGTCTATAGGTCAACTTGGATTTGACTGCTGAAACTATTCCTTTTTTCCTCCACAGCACACCTACAAAGTCCATCCAGATAAGACAAAATTCACTCAAGTCACGGACTCTCCCGTTCTGGTGCAAGCCCAAGTCAATTCCAAACAACTGAGTGATGTAAGTTCATCTAAATGTTCAAGAAATCCAATTATGAGGGATAACATCTCACAACTCCATATATAAAATCCAGTGACTTGTCACATTTACAAAAAAAAAGACTATTTCAGTTTTAGCAAATTTAACTTGTATATATTTGTAATCACCTAAAATAGTTCCTTATTTAGTTGCCTTGCATCTTCTTGGATGGATAACAATTATAGCGAAATGGTTCTATAAGGGAAACTAATGTAGCTTACCACACTGGAAAAGACCATGAGTTTTTGAGTCAGACAAAACTGGATTCAAATTGTACCTCTGTCATTTATGACCTGACATCACAGGCAAATCGTTTAACTTCAGTTTGCCTCATATTTCCCTTTTATAATTTGTGGTTGTTTTGAAGAGTAAATAAAAGGAGATATGTGCATAGTAAATACCCTGACCCAGAGCAGGTATTCAATACAGGGGACTTCTCTCTCTCAAATAAGTTTTTAGAAAATGGAGTCTTTGAGATAAGTTTTATCACATGAGTTTTAAGCATGAACCTCCAAGCTTGTGTTAAAACAAAATAAAACAATAAAAGTAATCCCAGTAGATTTATATCCAGAAATACTTCAGATGAGAGTATTAACAAACTGTAATGGATGTGAGGAGGTGTAAGTTCTCCAATACATGAGCATTGACAATAAAAAGAAAGAAAGGGCTGTGACTCTCAGAATCTACTGATTCTGGGGGCTGATTGTGATATGCATGGAGAGGAAGCATATATGAAAGAGCCACCTCCTTCCAGGACAGTTCTACCATGGTAACCAACATCAGCCATCATGTGTTCAGCACACAGGTTGTCAATGGGGGCCTACCCTAGCTCTAGACTTCTCTCTTGATCTTAACAACATTGCCAGTTGTTATTTATCAAAACGTATTTTACATTTTATTTTATGAAATGTACCACACAAAATTTTTGTATTTTGGAAAAATTCTTCTTCAGAACTAATTGTATCCCTTATTGCCTGTCTCTCTGTCCCTTTCTCTCTCTCTCTCTCTCCCCCCTCTCCCTCTCAGCTGAACTACAAAGCGAAACATGAAAACGAAAAGTTCAAGTGCCACATACCTCCAGATACTCCTGCCTTCATCCAACACAAAGTCAATGCCTATAACCTGAGTGATGTATGTTCCTGTGTGCTATGCTATGGGATATCCTGACAACCTGTGTTTTTATTTCTGGATTGCTTCACTGAAAAAACATTTCATTAAAAATGGGAAGAATACTTAACATTTGTATCATGTTCCTATGCCTCTGCCCACATATCTTTGAACTCACCTTATAAATGTGGGTAGCAACATTGTTAGTAGCTTCATACAATTAGACAATCTTAATATGTTTTAATCAACCCTCAAAATGCCATCACTCATGTATGTTTAATTGCAAATGATAATGTTAGATCTTTTAGACACACATTCATTTATACTGTGCTATAATTTTCATCCAGGACCTCATTTTTTAGATATAATTTCATTTTATTTACTCCTCAGAGGTTTAATGTCCCTATTTTTACACAAATGGTGCTTATTTCTACATGTAAGAGAACTTTCACTAAGATATAGTGTATTCAGAAGGCATAAGACCAGGTGTCCGTTGCTATTTTTCATTTTCAAAACTTAATTTTATAGACAAGTCAAATTCTCCTTGTAGGGGAGATCTCAATTTCTTCAACAATTCTGTAAATAAGTGCTAAGATTATCCAGCATCAATGAGTATTGTAATGATTCAGGAAATAATTTTTTCAAAGGACTTTGAGATCAAACTAAAGTGTTATCTTTAGATCCTAAAAAGTAAATTAACTATAGAATATTTGTGCCACTCTGTGAAATACTCCATGTTAGGATCAAATATTAGTATGGTAACCAGAATTAGGTTAATTTGATGAAAGATTCTAATGAAGAGCAGAAAATCTTGGTCTTGGAAAATTCAAAGCTTTAGCTTGAGGAGAAATACCTAAAATATGCACGATTTTCTGAACAATGAAAATGATCCATTTATTTCATTCATACTAAGAGTATTGAGATATTCCTTTGTCTTTAAAGTGTGATAACATGCATGTCATTTTTACCAATTCCTTTGTTAAAATTTTTCTGTCCAGAATGTCTATAAGCAAGACTGGGAGAAGAGCAAAGCAAAGAAGTTTGACATTAAAGTGGACGCCATTCCCCTGCTGGCAGCCAAAGCTAACAGCAGGATCGCCAGCGATGTGAGTGTGGCCTGGGCACCTGGGCAGGGCGCCCTCACTGACCTTTCCTGATGGGTGGGCTCTGGCATGTGTGATGTCTTTACAGGTGATGTACAAGAAAGACTATGAGAAAAACAAAGGGAAAATGATCGGAGCCCTCAGCATTCATGATGATCCCAAGATGCTGCACTCTTTGAAGACGGCCAAAAACCAGAGTGATGTGAGTGTCTTTGTGAATCACCCTTATTTTCAGATGTGGTTGTACTTACAGTTTAATATAACTTTGGGTGGGATGTTAGTCCAAGTGAAATCTCAGATTCAGGATAACAAGTCAAGCACGAAAACCCAGTGGTAAAGATGATTAAGCTCTTCATTCTGTACTTTGAGATACCGGTGAATATTGTAAATGTTTCCTTAATCTCTTTAATGCCCTGTTTTCTTAAGGGGAAAAGATACTAGCAATAGCATTTTCTTTATTGTTTTTCTAGAAATGGGTTTAATATCTCAGTACCCATAAGTATATATTTATTCTGTCATGATCTGATCTAAGGTGCTTTGCAAAAATACATACAGAAAAAATTAGAGGAAAGAAGTGAGAAAATCAGGCTAAAGACAAAGTAGGAAAACTAGATGAAGCATAACCTCAAGAACAAAGTATTTTATTTTATAAAATAAAAAATTTATAAAATATTGATCTCATTTTAAAGACTAAAATATCCAAAATAAAATAAAACTCTTTACAAAAATTGCCTCTCTAATTCATGGCATAAAGGAAAAACTCCCTATTCTGTATCACTTATAAATATTCTTATTTTTATTGAGTATATTTTTGGATTTCTATCTGGGAGAATTAAGGAGAATGTGTAGAAATACATGCTACCTACAACAAAATGGAAAAAAAATCTTTTTGTGCATTATTACTATAAAGAAAAATATTAGATCTCAATGAGAAAATCCAACTTCCAAAGGTGTTATAAAATGTATTTTCATCAAGTGCTGAACTGAATACTTTTCTAGGACTGTGCCTGAGTATCTAAAGTCCACCTTCTACCTTTTACCTAATTTTGCACTATTTAAAAAATCCATTTTCCTTCAAACACATTCAAATGGAAAGAATTATTTAAAATTTTTTTAAACATGTATTTATTATTAAGAGACAGAGAGTCACAGAACATGAGTAGGGGGGTGGGGGAAGACACAGAATCCCAAACAGGCTCCAGGCTCTGAGCTATCAGCACAGAGTCCGATGCGAGGCTCAAACCCACAAACCGCGAGATCATGACCTGAGCTGAAGTCAATTGCCTAACCAACTGAGCCACCCAGGTGCCCCTGGAAAGAATTATCTTAAGACAAAAAATTGTTTAGAGAGCAGCATTGGTATATCCTGGTTTATTCTGGTGGAGAAATGTTAGGATAAATAATATAAGCATATATATGGTTATTAGCAGCCTAGATTATACAAGACATGAGCCTCTGCCATATTCATTCTACTTTTTTTGCTTCATGGAAAGTACTGAAAAAATACAAAATTTTCCTTTTTGGTTAAGTATAGCAATGATGAGAATGGCTTTTATATCATGAGATACATATTTTTTATCGTTGTTTTTCTTTTTCCTTTGACAGAGATTATACAAAGAAAACTATGAGAAGACAAAAGCAAAGAGCATGAACTACTGTGAGACCCCCAAATATCAACTTGACACTCTGCTGAAGAACTTCAGTGAGGTTCGAAAGGCCATGGTTACCCCTGGAGTTTTGGGGCTTTTCTACCACTTGACAAATAACATATGTAATTGACATATTTGTCAATATGTTTTCTCTTTCAGGCTAAATACAAAGATTCATATGTACAGAATGTTTTGGGACATTATGTAGGCAGCTTCGAGGACCCATATCAAATACACTGCATGAAAGTTTCAGCACAAAACAGTGACGTAAGTTGAAGACAAATATCCATGCCTCTCAGTGATATTATTTGGGGGCAATAATAACCATGATCTATTTTTATTCTTTCTTATTCTAGAAAAATTACAAAGCAGAATATGAAGAAGATAAAGGGAAATGTTATTTCCCTCAGACAATAACGCAAGAATATGAAGCAATTAAGAAGCTAGACCAGTGCAAAGATGTAAGTCAGCTGCTCTGAATTCTTAAAATTGGGTTTGGGATTCTTGTGCCATCTAGTGGTAATTTTAGCAGGAGTTTCAATGCTAACATCTAGTGATTAGCAGGAGATGTTAAATTTTAAATTTTGGGTGGAATTGGAGAGCACAAAAATTACTGTGAAGAAAACTATTTGTTATGAAAATATCTTGGGTTTTAGAAATCTTTATGTCCGCTAGTTTATATATACATGGTTTGGGGAGTAAGGGAAAATAGGGAGATTTATGAGACATAGGTGTTCATTCATTTAACAAATTTACATGAGGAGCTAGCTTGTGTCAGACACTGTCCTTGGTGCTGGGGGAGAAGAGGGGACAAGATGGGCTGCCTCTTGGGAAGCATGAATTTTACTGGGAGAGGCAGAAAATAAAGAGCACAGAAACTTAAAAAAGATATCAGACAATGGTAAAACAACCCATGTAGAATGATGCTATAGAATTAAAATAGGATGATGTGGGAGAGAGAGACTGGATGGGCACCATAGACCAGGTGCTCAAGGAGGATCTAAGGCAGGAAAGTGCAGCCATGCCAAGATCAAGGTGAGAGCAACTGGAAAAACAGTCTAAGCAAAGAACAAGGAATTGAAAGGATGAGGTGGCTGAAGTGTACTGGAGGGAGGGATAGTAGGAAGAGGTGAAATGGTAACAGGTGAAGTTGGGGGTGGATTCTGTAGAGTAGGGTTCATCAGCCAGGGTACAATTTAGAGTGAAGCCATGTGCAATGGAGAGCCATTGTAAGGCTTCAACAGGAGGAAGATTAATCTGGTTGCTAAATTGCAGCAGGGAGGCCAGTTTAGAGGCAACTTCAGGAGAGAGAGAGAGAGAGAGAGAGAGAGAGAGAGAGAGAGAGAGAAGAAGTGAAAACATATCAACCAAGTTTTCAGGAAATAAACTCTATGTTTGACTGGAATTTTTTTATATGTTAGCGTGTATATGAACAAGAATATAAAGATACATTATGAAATTTCATTCAAGAACCTTTTTTTCTAGCATACATACAAAGTTCACCCAGATAAGACTAAATTCACAGCCGTCACTGATACTCCTGTACTGCTGCAAGCCCAGCTCAACACAAAACAGCTTAGCGACGTAAGTGCCCTGTTTGTGCAAGTGTGAGTGACCTGGAATGCTGTGTTTCTTTGAAAGAGAAGCATTTTCTTGCTTAATCTTCATGGTCTCATCTGTCATCCCAACGGTGTCATTTTTCAAGATTGGTTTAATAAAATGCAAATGAAGCCGCCAGATTGATTTGTAGCCTCAGGAAAGATGGTGTTAGATGAAAATAAAAATAACGAATATTTCTTCAATAAGTCACCAATTTTCAGTGGGGGATTTGCTCATTAGGATGTGTCACATACCCAAAATAACGCAGACTAAGACTTGATGGCAACTTAAAGAAAAAAACAACAAGAGCATCTATCTGTGTAGGTAACAAGGCAAGCAGTCTCCATTCTTGAGTTTGCTAAGACTTTATAAGAAGATAAAAAGCACAGAAACAAGAAAGACACCTGGCAGTAATAAGAAAACTAATATGGGGTCATGAGACAGAATTCAAACAGAGTAATGGGAGAGGGGGTGAGTGGGGGGACACTTCAAATTGGGTGGTCAAAGCAGAACGGTCCAGCCATGTGAAGAACAGGGCAAGAACAGCAGTGCTTCTGAAACATTCACTTTCACGTGGATCACCCAGTGACCCTGCCAAAATATTCTGATTCAGTAGGTCTGGAGGGATATGTTGACTCTCTAACAAGCTTGTAGGTGATGCCGCTGCTGTTGGTAGACCACACTTTGAGTAGAAGATCACAGAATTTAATAGATTGAGTGTCCGTGTCCTGAAGGCACAGCCTAAAACTTTAGACAATGAGTTTCCCATACATACGTTGTGATAGCATTTACAAAATGACAATGCAAACTGGATTCCATCCCAATCCTGAAAGAGGGAGTGAGGGTCAAGGTTCTGTAATGGACTTTGATTGGATGGACTACCTCTTTGAGGCATTTTTTTTCTGAAAAGCGTAGGAGTACTTAGCCATATATATCAACACTCCTCTATATGCCCTCAAGGAAATTCTGATTCTGAACTGTTTGGATATCTTCTACTGTTTTCCAGCTGAATTACAAAGCAAAACATGAAAGTGAGAAATTCAAGTGCAACGTACCAGCAGATGCTCCACAGTTTATCCAACACAGAGTCAATGCCTATAATTTGAGTGACGTAAGTACCAAAGGCACAGAAATCTATCATTGCATGTACCTGCAAAGAGGAGATGTGATGGGTGTTGTAAAAAACCAGATTAGGAGTTCAGCAACTAAACAACTATGGAGATTGTTTTCAGAGTGTGAGTGGAGTTTTAAGGCCTAAATGTTCGCAAGGCTCTTACTTAGCTATCCTTTTTTCATTTCCCACATTCTCTGTTACCATCAGAAACATCCTCTGAATTAT
This sequence comes from Panthera leo, assembly GCF_018350215.1. Lineage (NCBI taxonomy): Eukaryota > Metazoa > Chordata > Mammalia > Carnivora > Felidae > Panthera > Panthera leo. The sequence goes on along the minus strand of NC_056686.1, from coordinate 141,369,176 downwards.
GCCCCTGCTAATCTCTAGAGTTTTGTAAGATCTGTCCTATAAATGTTGCATTTCACTTTCTCAAAATGGTTGTCATTATACATTGTCCTTTATACATCAGAGTAGTACAATCTTTAGAAAGTTCACAGAATGTTAAAAAGAATATAGGGGAGAAGCTGGATGACAGATTAATGAATAATTATACTATCATTTTGTAAATATGGTATTTGTAGGTGAAATAAGTCTATATACACAAATTTTCAATCTGTTTCTTTTACTGGATGAATCTGTGCTAGATTCATTCTTACAACTCCTCTGCTGAAATTTTTCTGTCCAGAATGTCTATAAGCAAGACTGGGAGAAGAGCAAAGCAAAGAAGTTTGACATTAAAGTGGACGCCATTCCCCTGCTGGCAGCCAAAGCCAACAGCAGGATCGCCAGCGATGTGAGTGTGGCCTGGGCACCTGGGCAGGGCGCCCTCACTGACCTTTCCTGATGGGTGGGCTCTGGCATGTGTGATGTCTTTACAGGTGATGTACAAGAAAGACTATGAGAAAAACAAAGGGAAAATGATTGGACCCCTCAGCATTCATGACGATCCCAAGATGCTGCACTCTTTGAAGACGGCCAAAAACCAGAGTGATGTGAGTGTCTTTGTGAATCTGTCTTGTTTTCAAGACAACATCCCTGTTAACATGCCCAAGGGTGGTAGCATGTAAAAGGATTCCATATCCAGGGGCACCTGGGTGGCTCAGTCAGTTGAGCATCCAACTTAGGCTTGGGTCATGATTCGTGGTTCGTAGGTTCAAGCCCTACATTGGGCTCTGTGCTGACAGCTCAGAGCCTGGAGCCTGCTTTCGATTCTGTGTCTACCCCTCTCTCTCTCTCTCTCTGCCCCTCCCCTGCTCATGCTCTCTCAAAAATAAATAAACATTTTAAAAATATTAAAAAGATTCCATATCCATGGGTTCTGTCATGTTCACAACAAATTGCTGAGGAGAAATTTTGGAAGTAGAATTATTTCCCAGATTCTTGTACCTCTCAATTTAAGGAGGGAAATTACTGATTTATACTTGATATCCATTACACTGTGAAAAATATATGCTTTAATATTTAATAGAATATTGATTTTAATTCTCAAAACTTTTTGGAAGACATCAGTAGATATTTTCATATTTTCTCCTAAAAATACCTTTAAAATGATGGTTTTAAAACTGTCTATATATTGGAAGAAAATCATGTATCACAGATAAAAATCTTACTATTGTTCTTTGTTAACTTTAGTCATTAGTATTGGCATAGGTTCAAGAAAAATACTCCATTGATTCTAGACCACCTTGAGAATCTGATAGAAGTCTTGGATCATTCTTCTAGATAGATGAACTTTTTCTTCATGCCTTCTGTCTGAATTTCAGAGAATTTATGAATTCCCTAAGGCTTCCCTATGTCCAAGTCTCATCTTTTGATTAAAATTCTTACTGCAGAGAAGAAAATATCTATTACAAATTGCAGTGTATACTGCTTAAAAAATGTTTAGAGAATTCCTTTAGAGTAAGAATTTCAAAATAGCTTGCAAATATTATTTTTCATAATTAAATAGAAGGGTGTTTGTATCATTTACTTTCATTTCAACTGTGTGTTCATATAATGATCTATATATACCTTCTTTAATTCATTTCGCATTTGCTGTATAGTCGTATAACACTTTAAAACATCATATTCAGTAATTTTCTCTAATAACTTCACACTGAATTATGTCAGTATACAGTGCTCACATACATAATACTGCGCTTTTCACTAGATCCTTATCCCTTCTCAACTCAAAAGTTTATAGCTGCCTGTTAACAGCACATGTATCTTTATCTTTTGTTCTTCATCTTATCACAGAACCCATTAGAACACTAAGCACAAAGTAAGTGTTCATAAAATACTTGGTAATTGACATCGGCAACCAAAAGAGATAGCCAATGATGAATCATTCTCACAGAATATCTAGGCTAAATGCTAGGCTGCAGATACAGAATGTGCATAGCTTTTAAAGAGAATCTTTTAAAGCCATTTGGACCTTTTGACAGCATTTTATAGACGCAGATATGTGTGAACTGGTATGAGCATGAACAAAAGAGTCAAAACAATTTAGTCAAAAACACTTCCCCACACTAATCCTGTTGTGACATTGCTTTATTGGTTTTTCAGTGTTCATGCATGCTGTCAGAAAATTTCCATATTTTATTTTTATAAACCAAAGTCTAGGTTTTATAATTAAGTGATAAGTTTATTCAGTAAAAGTAACTGCCCACAAAATATTTAGAAAGAAGATCGTATTCCCTAAGAAAGCTAAAAGATCAGATCATTTGCAAAAGGAATTTCTACAGAAGACTTATAAGGCATATTTATACTTACTAGCCTAGGTCACTGTCTTTAATGCTTATATGATTATGGGGAGATATAATGGGTTTAGAATTTTCCTAGAGGCACTGGGTCAGAATTTTTCTCTTAAGGTAATTGGTGAATGGACATGATAAAGCTGGGGCTTTGACCTAATTAGCACCCTAACATTCCAGAAAACCAGCCAATGAAAGTGCCTTCTGAGGCCCAGTCAAGGCATTTGGTTTATGAGAACACTGTAATAAGTGCCAAGGTTACTTTAATGGCTCAGTTTCACAAACTTTTCTCCTCTGAGGTCTTATTACTGCTGCAGTCTGAAGCTTCTTTTAAATTGTTACCAAAATTAAGCTTGGTATGAAAAACATTTGGGATTCTCAGTGGAGCTTATCTACTGTCAGAAGCATAGTCAGGTTGAAAAATCAGTAACCATTTAAAGATGATGTTAGAAAAGCCAAGCAGTCAAATGTATAGCTCTATTCATGAAGTAGTTATTTTATATAATCAGAAGTATGAAATGATTGTCATAGAATTCTCATCAATTAAAAAATACTTCCTTATTCGAAAACAATTCAAAGTTGAGATGGCTTTGGTAAAAATAATTCTTGTTAAAAGTCCTTGAAAACCCCTGTTTTAAAATAAAGTAATACCTGGTTGAAGCAGAAGCTGTGGGCTCCTAATGTCTGACATTGCTCTTTGAGCTAAAGAGAGATTTGAGAAAATCTGTCCATGTATGATTTTTTTTTGGGGGAGAAAGCATTCAGTAATGTGTAACATATGAACAAATTATAGGAAAAAATAAGTACTCAGATGTTTGAATGTGTTTCTCTAACTCGTGTTTGTTGTTTATGAGAGATTTCTGTGCTTTTCTGGAAATCCATTCAAGATTTGCAGTAATAAATGGAAATTTCCTATTCACAGCGTGAATATCGTAAAGACTATGAGAAGTCAAAAACCATCTACACTGCACCTCTTGATATGCTCCAAGTCACTCAAGCTAAGAAATCTCAGGAAATTGCCAGTGATGTGGACTATAAGCACATCTTACACAATTACAGCTACCCGCCTGATAGCATCAACGTGGATCTTGCCAAGAAGGCTTATGCACTACAGAGTGATGTGAGTAATCAGTTTTTCTCTATTCCCTCTTTCTAAGGTAGAAACTGAAGTGATCTTTAAGTGGAGTCATGTTTTTGACAATTCTCAGAAGTGTCTGCATTGTCTTCTGTATGTAGCAAGTATGTAATGGGAAGATGACCTTTGTGGTTCTATGAGACCATGCCCTTCAGAGTTAGAGAGACGTGACTCTAGCATGAACCCATCACTATATCCCTTCCTTGTAAAACTAGAATGAAAGAATTGTTTTGAGAATTTGAATTCATGCGAAATACCTAGCTTAGTGTCAGGCCCTGGTGAAGTCTCAGTAAACATTCACTGTTATCATCACCATTGTCACAAAGATCTCCATTATTATCAACAATTTTTTTTATATAGGTAGCTATCTTGTCTACTTTTTGTTTCTTTGAGCTGGACTACTCTATAGACCTCATACATGCAGAGTCACTTGGTATTTGTCTTTTTGTTACTGGCTTAATTCACTTAATGTCATGTCCTCAACATTCATTCATGTTGCAGCATGTGTCAGAATTTCCTTCCTTCTTGAGGCTGAATAATATTCCATTATATGTATATACCAAGTTTTGTTTATCCATTTATCTTCCAGTGGACATTTGGTTTGCTTCCAACTTTTGGCTACTGCGAATAATGGTTCTATGAATGTAGATGACAAATATTTATTTGAGACCCTGCTCTCAATTCTTTTGAGTGTACATTCAGAAATGGAGTTGCTAGGTCACATGGTAATTCTATTTTTAATTTTTTGAGGAACCACTCTACTATTTTTTACAGCAACTGTACAATTTGAAATTCCCATTACTAACAATCTTACTTTATGCATTATTATCTTATTTAGCTCTTTAATTTTGCTATGTTTCTTTCTCCTAAGTAGATTGTAAGCCTCTCAAAGGCAGGAAACAAATAGTTTCTTGATTTTTTTTTAATTCCAATTAAAAAGGCCCACACTAAACAGCAATTTGAATTTTGTATCTAGAATGTGAGTTTTAGGTACCTCCTATAGCCAGACAATAAGAGTGGCCTATTATTTTAATAACATTGAGTAACTGTCCCCAAAATAGGAGTAATTCCAAATGATAATGACCTTCCATAAACAAATTAATGAGTGCGACTATTTTAATGCGCATTGTTAATCAACGCAGAAACACTCCTAAACTAATCATTACATATGAAGGGCAATGTGTGCAAACACATATTGCAAATTAACTACTATCATATCTTATCTAATTAGAAAATGAGCGAAATTATCCATCTTCAATGTGGCCTTCAGCCCTAATTTGACTTAGAGTTCTAGCGAGCAAACATTTCACATTTGATTATCTAAATATAACAATTTTATTTCTTCCTTGAAATACAGCTTGCAGGGTAGCATTTGTCCAGTTTGGAACTTGAGTTCCATAAACTTCCCTTCAGTTGGAAATAAGGATCAAATGGAATATATGCCAGCTAGAAGAGCAGTGATAACCTAAGGGCTGTTAAAATCTCTCACGAAGGAAATTTTTTAAATAACCTTAATGTACAGAGGAAGAAGCTTTTCAGAAATCCTAAAAACATCCTTTTGGGTAAAATGTTAAGGGTCTTATGAGTAAGGATGATGCTGAGCAAAGAACAGTAACCTTTCTCTTGGTGTTGTAGGTTGAATACAAAGCCGACTACAACAGCTGGATGAAAGGCTGTGGCTGGGTACCTTTTGGGTCCTTGGAAATGGAAAAGGCAAAGAGAGCTTCAGACATCCTGAATGAGGTAAAGCCGTCCTATGTGCTACATACAGAGAGAGAGTTGGGAACGTGCTATGTTAAAGCCCCCAAAACCACGCAAGCACCTTCTTTACTGCTTCATTCTCTAGTAATTGTTGCTGAGATTAAAAAAAACAAACAAACAACGTACCATATGCATGAATTACCCAGGTAGATAAGCATACCCCTTTATGTCACCAAAATCATTTAACCATTCATGATAAAAATATTTTTAAACAACTTTATCAAGGTATGATTTGCATGCCATAAAATTCACCTATTTGAAGTGCACACCTTGACAAGTTTTAATAAGTTCGTATAGTTGCACAGTCATCACCATAATTGAATTTTAAAATGCTTGTAGTATACCAAAGTTTCCTTGAAAAATTCCTGCTTCCATCTTCAACGCCAGGCAACCATAGATTTGCCTTCTTTCTCTATAGTTTTGCTTTTCTAGAAATTTCTTTTGTATTAGACTTTTTTGCACTTAGCACCATGTTTTTGCATGGGTCTGCAATATTTTCTGTATTACTGAGTAGTATTCCTTTGTATAGCTATATTGCAGTTTGGTTGTCTAACAGTGGAACATTCCCATTGCTGTCAGGCAAATCCATCATCAGGGAGGGTAGCCAAATAAAGAAGGAATAGAGGTGCTGAGTGAGGGTTTTCTTCCCACTCAAGTTTCTGTTCTGTGCTTTTGCTTGCTTTTGGTGAGCAACATTTTATCAGATTTTTTCAAAAAAGTTCTAGGTTGGTAGTTTTCAGAAGTCTGAAGCTGGGTGGTGCTACTTTGTACACAGAAGTGGGATGTATAATATGCACAAAGGAAGACGACCAGGAGACTAGATGGAGAAGAATATAGGAATGTAGCTAGCAGTTGCCAGCTTCCGATGAGAATACCTTCCAACATCGTCTTTCCTGTGGCTCCTCAGCACTTTAGTGACAACCTGTGTACTAAGCACACGGGGGCTGCAGAACAAAAGTCCTCCCTCTCCTACAGGAACCACTCGCTGTTACCCTAATTCTTCTGTTCCTCCTCCCTCAGCCAGAGAGCTTCTTTACTTCTCTACCTCGGTTGGAGTGACAGGAACTTGAGAACCTGTTAGTGACAGGCAAAGACAATCCAGATTTCCTTGTGTGCTTTTCTGGTAATCCTTTAGAAAACTTTGTGGTGTTTCTGGGTTCTGTTTAGCTGAGAATACCCTCTTTCATTTCATTTTTCATTTCATAAGCAAGAAACAAAGTCTGGTTCCTGAAAGTTGTATTGGGCTGTACTGCCCCAGACAATCCAAAATTAAGCCAATTTTTAAAACACTGGCTTCTGTATTGTATTCATCTTTTCCCCCAAGCCAACCAAGAATCTGTTTACATTTTAAAATCAGGAAAAATCCTCATCTCTCCAAAATAAATTTCAAGGATTTTTTATATATTAGCCTTCAGTGAGAGTAAAATTATTGTTTTTCTTTTTTAAATTCACCAAACAGAAAAAATACCGCCAACATCCAGACACTCTCAAGTTTACCTCGATTGAAGATGCTCCGATTATAGTACAGTCTAAAATCAACCAGGCTCAGAGAAGTGATGTAAGTATTAATCCTATCTGTATTTTAATAAATATTAATTAATACAAGTACATTTGTATTCCTACTATACTGATTACCTGTAGTTATTATGCAGTCTGAAGAGACTCAGTTTTGTGAGCAACTGTAATTCTCCCAGCCTTTCATTAATAAAGCATACCTAATTCATATCTTTAGAGTATTATGTATACTAGGTTCACTGTCCTTTCAGCCATTTAACATTGCCGTCCAAGGAGAAGGTAAGAGGGACTTCTCTTGACGACAAAAAACACTACAAACCTATTTCTAGAAAAGACCAGGAAAATGAACATAGGCAACACATCTTATGGAGGAGTCACATTGTAAGTCAGAGCTAAGACAGACATCATATAAACTACCCCTAAGTCCCATCAGTAACCCACAGATATAATATAGATGGTTTGTGTATCCTACCCAGTTAGCCTCTTCTGTGCTGACCAAAGTGTCTGCAGGTTAACATTTTTATCAGGTTACCTCCCTGGGCTAAGTTCCATGAGGTGCCCCTAACAAAATCCAGAGGTTCCTCAGGCATACCTAAGGACCTTTGCCAGGGCCGAACAGGGACCAAGATAGGGGACCCTGTACATTGCATATGAGACTTTGAAGGCCTACAGATCTTTGCGGGTGAATGTGGAGGTGACACAGGGAATGTCTTTCATAAAAAGCAACTCTCTGCAACATGATCACTCTGAAGTTATTTTCCTGTGTCATTTAACCCCTCTTCCCTACTTTGTTTGTTTATGCACTTTTTCCCTCTTTCAGGTTGCCTACAAAGCCAAAGGAGAAGAAGTGCTTCACAAATACAGTCTGCCACCAGACCTGCCCCAGTTCATCCAGGCTAAAGTTAATGCCTACAATATCAGTGAGGTGTGCACATGAGCTCAGCTGCTGATTGCATGTGAAGCCCTCTCTAAATGTGGCCTGAGTTGTATTCAGATGACTTTTTTTCTTTCAGAGTATGTACAAAACAGACTTGAAAGATTTGAGCAAGAAGGGATATGACCTGAGATCGGACGCGATTCCCATCAAAGCTGCCAAAGCTGCCAGGCAGGCGGCGAGTGATGTAAGTAGAGCCGGTGGTCACCTGTGTGTAACTAGAAAGTGTGGGCAGGGTGGACTTGTTATCCCCAAGTCACCATGTCTGTTGTCCCTAATTGGAAGTGAGCCCTTCTGAAAACTATTGAGAAGGGGAAATTCCCTAAATAGATTTGAGTTTTCCTGGGGGTTAGGATTTGTAGAATCTTTACTAGCCAGTTCTCATCAAACACCCTAAGTTAAAGGTCTCATCCATATTGCTACACAGATTCACGTTATTTCTCTCGTGGAAATAAGTCACTCACTGTTTAAATCCTTATAGCCTCCTAGTAGTAAGATTTTATCTCAAAACTTGCTTAATTTATATGAATTCCCTCTTTGCCTTACTTCTTTTTACTTCATTGCTTCCAGAGATGGATGAATTGGCCCCAAGTTTCACAGTAATCATTAGACTCATGAAAGTTAGGAATTTTGTTAGTCTTTGTTTCTTTTCCTTATCTTACTTTCACCCAGCTGTGGACTAGTTACTTTCCTCTTTGAGAGTTAAATCAAATTGACTCAAGCCCCTATCATTTGACCTAGAGCTGATGGAGTACCCTCCCCCTCAGCTTGCTGCAGATATTCTGAGGTTTATTGTCTTTTCATAACTCCAGCTCCTGGCTTGCACGTGATGATTTTGCTCTGGCTCACCTGGACTCCCCTACTCTAGATTCACTTCTCTTTCTGGTCTGCATGATCCAGAGATGGAACACAGTCCCCCGTTTTGGATTCCCCTTAAGTCCCAAGCACAACCTCACCGATTGTTTGAAATGAAGTTGACTTTGCACCAATGTAAATAAGTTACAATTGAATAATAAATATCTGTATCCTAAAAGCCCTGCCATCCAAAATTTCTTACCCACCCCCTTTCTCTGTGGGTACTCCTCCAGCTACTCCCCACCCCGACACATACACACAATCCTTCCTTCACGTCTCTGCTTCTCAGTTTCCCATGCTTCTTCCCAGATCTCCCCGAGCAAGTTCACTTCTTCTCACCTTCTTATTCAGAGCTGATTCGTGTTTTCATACAACTGGTTCTGGGTCTCTCTTTGGGTATCCAAAGACTCATTAAAATTCTACTGCTACTATAATTCTATCTCGTCACTGATGTGAATTATGGTTAACACCCCCAACCCAACCTCTCTTGGGTGGCAGAAGTAGCTATAGACAATCAAATGGGCTCGATATAACATTTTAATTTTACCAGGCTACATTTCAAACTGTATACAAATGAATATCTAATTGTTTGGTTATTGAAGTAATTTCTGGGGAGCTCCATTGCTTTAAATCATGGTCTCATTGTTCAGTAAAATCTTCATAACTACATTTTAAAATATGCCCACTTTTGTTTCCAATAGGTTCAGTACAAAAAAGATTACGAAAAAGCCAAAGGGAAAATGGTTGGCTTCCAAAGTCTCCAAGATGATCCTAAACTGGTTCACTATATGAATGTGGCCAAGATGCAGTCAGACCGGGAGTATAAAAAAGACTATGAGAAGACAAAGACGAAATACAACACGCCCCATGATATGTTCAACGTTGTGGCAGCTAAGAAGGCTCAGGACGTTGCCAGCAATGTCAACTACAAGCATTCTCTCCATCATTACACCTACCTGCCTGACGCCATGGACCTGGAGTTGTCTAAAAACATGATGCACATACAGAGCGATGTAAGTGACACTCCACCAGACAGTCCCCCTCTGAGGTCAGAACCTGTGTGAGATCCTACCACTCAGGGCACTTACTCCTCTTCTTTCCCATTGCTGTAGAACGCCTACAAGGAAGACTACAACACCTGGATGAAAGGCATAGGCTGGATACCTATTGGCAGTCTGGATGTAGAAAAAGTTAAGAAGGCGGGTGATGCCCTGAACGAAAAGAAGTACAGACAACATCCAGACACCCTCAAATTTACGAGCATTGTGGACTCCCCAGTTATGGTCCAGGCAAAACAGAACACAAAACAAATCAGTGATGTAAGTACAATGAAAGAAAGGGGGCAAAGAACGGAGGGAGGCTTTAACAAAATAAACAGCCGCTCAATTTTTTTATTCTTCTGAGCCAATAATTTTCCTTGTATTTAATTTAAAAATAAAAATTAAAATTATTTTTAGTTTGGGCACTAATATTTTCATTTTCTTCTATCTTGCTATTTTCTTTCCTTTTTAAAACCTCCTTTTTAACTTCCTTTGAAATACTGCTATTGGATAAATTTGTCATGATGAACAAGTTCTGTAGTACTGCACATGTGTGCCTGTGTGCACATACACACAAAACTTAAGCTTAAGTCCCAGACACTTTGGCAAATATATCATATTCAATTCTATATTAAGTTGCTTATATTTGCTTTTCATATGTAAAATACTAACACAGGGAAGTAACTCATATGGGTATATGATTTTGCGTCTCAGAATTCATCATATATAAATATTATAGAGACTTTCAAAACCTTAGGTCTTAGAGATTAGTATATTGTTTGTCTGCCTGTCCATGAACAATGTATATGATCTGGCTAAAGTGAGATCCAAAGGAAAGTTAGATAGAAGAATTAAAGGGATATAAAAAGCATTAATTTATTAATTTATTGAATGAATGTTTTTGAATACCTTCCCTGTGCCAGGCACTGTATTATATGTTGAGGGTATAAAGATGACATAGACAAAGATTAGTGAGATACAGGATATGACAAAGATATAAGATAGGAGTATAAAATGGCATGGACGAAACCAGAGCATTGTCCTACTGAGAGGTGAATGCTACAGGAGAGGTATGTGCCAAATAAATATAAGGGAAGAGGTAACTGCCTGCCAAGGCTTCCCTGGCAAATAAGGGAAGGGTGCATTCTTGGCAAAAGAAAAAAACAGAAGGACCGTCAAGAGGTAATGAGTGGAAGGACAATGAAGGGTTTGGGATTGTTATTTCATCATTGAGGGTCTTGTGTCCTAATTTATACTCTGGACATCGTGGGGTGGGTAATGGGAAGTATTGAAGATCTTAATCCTTGGAGTTGCATTATCAGACTTGTGTTCTAAAAGATAGCTCTGACAAGTGCTGAGATTGCATTGTTGAGGGGAGAGATTGGAGGTAAGGGGGTGGATTAAAAGCTCTGACAGAAATCTAACAGAAGGCTCATTTGGGCTTCAACTAAAGCAGTAGCAATGGGAAAGGAGATGTGTGGAAGGTAGAACTGATGAGATTCTGTGAATGCTGTGAAAGCTTAGCTATGGTTTCTACAGGCAGTGAGGAAGTAAAGATAGCTCTTGGATTTCTGGAATGAATTATTTAGTATTTGAAGGTTCAAATAGATATCAGCCACTTTAGACTTTATTTATGATAAATGCATACCGGTTTATATGTGATGTTGTACATAGACGTGCCTAGGGATTTATAGGATTAATGACAGTCGGGATTGGTAATCTACTTGTGATTTCAGTTGGGTTTTAGTTTTAGAAATTAAGCAATTTCTTTTCTATTACCAAGAAGAGGATACAAGTTCTATACCATGCACTTAGATGTCTTTCAGACATCTGTAAAAGGATAAAGTACGGTAAATATGAAATGGTAAACCTTTTGAGTACACTGGGTTTATGTATAAGCGCCTTCATATACTGAAGAAATTACCATGTGGTTTTACTGCTGCAATTATAATTGGAAAGTTTTTAGCAGAAGTGAAAGACTCATTCTAACTGCCATTTTCTAAGACCTTAAGAAATTTTAATGCCACTAGCAAACGCTGAACGTTTCTGGCTTGGGTGAATCCTGTTTATTCATAATAGGGTTTCACATTTGAACTTATTTTCTATTCATCTCAGTCAAAGATGCCTGTTTTCTATTTTTCTCTCTATTTTAATACACAAAGCTTTGGGATCTTTCTAAAGACAAAATGTTTGAGTTTTTTAAAAATAGGAAAATACCTTTCATGATTTTTAACAATAGGAATCGTGGTGGACTGTGCTAAGTGTGCAATTAAAGCCTTTTCCGTTTTTGTGCTATCTTTAATGCATTTTATTTTTGTGATTGTGTGTTGCAGATCTTATACAAAGCTAAAGGAGAAGATGTGAAGCATAAATACACTATGAGTCCTGATCTTCCTCAGTTTCTCCAGGCCAAGTGCAACGCTTACAATATAAGTGATGTAAGTAGGGTTTTTGATAGTGTGTGAAATCCAGACATGATGGTAAAATAATAGAATTTTAGAGTAGAATGTGGCCTTGCTAATTATTTAGGTCAGTTTCCTACACACCCCGTATGAAGCCTATCTCCTGATGATGGCTCTCGCCTCTTGAGTCAGCCTTTTCCAGGGCAAGAAAACTCAAAAGGATATACCATTTTCCCTTACATGGAGCCCAACATCTGTTCCTCTAAAACTTCGGCTTATTTTTCCTAGTTTTGCAAATAGAGAAAGTTATTTTCCTGCAGAAACATAGGAATAAATGAAATCCTTTTATTACAATAATACTGAAGTTTCTAAAGCTAACCACTTGGTCTTCCCTTGACCTTCCTTTCATAAGACTAGACAACTTCATTTTCTGCAGTTGGTCCTCACATACCAGGGTTTCCAGAATCTTTATTCTAGATCCACTCCAGTTTCTCAGTATTCTGCTTCAGTATGTAGCCAAACCAGGTTTGGGTGAGTAATTGGTACAGAGTCCTATAATTTCATGCTACACAAAGTGTGATATTTTGCTAACGTGACTTCCTAAAACAGAACATGCGTTAGGAGATTCCTTTACTGTATAGCTGGAAAAGAATAAAACAATCCCAGCAACTGAGGAATCACTTTGGCTGATTAATACACAGCATGCTGACATCCTTTTTCCTTTTATATCCCAGGTCTGTTATAAACGGGACTGGCATGATTTAATAGCCAAGGGCAACAATGTGCTGGGTGACGCTATTCCCATCACTGCAGCCAAAGCATCCAGAAACATTGCCAGCGATGTAAGTAAAAATTTTAGGTGAAATGTGGGTGATTGCCTTTTTAAACGGTAATTAAATGTGTGCTTGTCTAAATGATAAAACAGTATGTTGAATTAATGACATTCAAATTCTCCACAAAATATTGTTTTGAAAACCTGTCACTTTTTCAACATTCTGTGATTCTTTTCAGTTGACCCCACTTGGTAGAGCTGTCATAAATCTGAAAGCCACTTTCTCCCCGATTCATAGCCCAAATTACCTTTACTGACACATTACCCTGACAGCCCACATTTATTTTCAGTGTGAACACCCTAACTGGCACTAACACATTAAATTCAGATGACTGCCTGCATTATAATTGTATTAAGAAGATTGCAAAGATGTTATATAAAATGTAAAGATCTTATAAACCAAATGGTTAAAAGGCCCATTTTTCTAGAATATAATTTTGGCTTATGTAAATTGATGCCCATTTCATCTGTAATAGGAAAAGCATACACTTACATTTCTTCCCGTCATTGAAACTCAAAAATTTCAACAAGCAAGCATGCCCTGTAGACTTCACTGTCACATACTATTTTGGAGGCTTACAATCGCGGTTTAGGAAAAAAGGAGAAAGAAACCACCCATGTGTACAGACCGCTTGGGAGCTAGCGGTGTAAGAATTCTACAACTTTCCTTGTAGGGATGCCACTGAAAATGTGTTCTTCAAAGATTTGTACACTGTTATGAAATAAATTTCTAGTTTAAGGACAAAGTGAAAGTCTAAAGTACGACATTATCTTTTTTATTTTTTATTTTTATTTTTTTTAGAGCTTGCACAGAGGTTTGTCTAACATGCCTAGAAATGAAATGTCTTGATAATCCGATTGCCTGCTAAACTCTTATTTATAAATCAGTGCATATGTGACAAGAGCAGGGTATCTGCAGAGTTTAGGTGGATTTGCATTCGCTTACCTAAAAATTGAGGTTTTGACCTGTTATATACAGTACGACTCAATCTACATCCCACTGCCAGTTCCAACAGTGAGATACCATGGGCTGCAGAGCTTTTGTAGTTAGGTCTTTACTGATGGGGAAAGCTCACAGCCATTCCTGCCCTTACTGCAGCTCTTTAATTCCTCTGTAGCTGCTTCAGCAGTGAGCTTGGAAAGTACCTGCTGAGAAATTGGTGGGGAAGGCCCAGCTCCCTGCCCAAGCATCTAAATTGATGCCACCTAGAAAGAAGAGGGTTTTTATTTTATTTGGTCAGCCTGAGACAACAAAATAATGTTTTCTACCCCCACCCCAAGAAAAACTGAGTGTGAACTTGCACATGGAATCCTTTAGAGTTTCTTCTGCATCTGTTACATACATATCACTTGGCCAATGGGAAAAGCAAATGGAAGATTTTCTTAATTTCTAATATTCTGTGATGTATGATAACATTCTATGATGGTGATAATATATTGGCTTGGGAAAATTCACATCCCTAGGAAACCAAGAGGTATTGGCCTTATGTTTTGAATGTGTCTTGTTTATACTAAGCATGAAAATTCAACCGGCTTTACGTAAAGTTCTACATGCAAATGCATTTGTAGGATTTATAGCAAAGAAAGAAACGGGGCTTGAATTTATCATGCTACCCACTTGTAACCCAGCAGTATTGGATATAAATGTTTTCAGTCTGAACTTTCTGGAGGCAAATGGGGGTGGGTGGGTATGTTTTGCACTTCTTGTATAATCTCCCAGGAAGTCACAATGTTCTAAGTGCCTTTGTGTATGAATATACTTGCTATACCTATCAATGCCTAGGACTTTGCTAACCAAATTTTCCTTTGCAGTATAAATACAAGGAAGCTTATGAGAAGGCAAAGGGGAAGCATGTGGGTTTTAGAAGCCTCCAGGATGATCCCAAGCTGGTCCATTATATGAACGTGGCAAAGTTGCAGTCAGATCGTGAATACAAGAAGAACTATGAGAACACCAAAACCAGCTACCATACCCCTGGGGACATGGTTAGCATTACTGCTGCAAAGATGGCCCAGGATGTTGTCACCAACGTCAACTACAAACAGCCGATACATCATTACACATACCTACCCGATGCCATGAGTCTTGAGCATACCAGGAATGTGAATCAAATTCAGAGTGATGTAAGTATGTATAACATAACAGACCCAGAAATGTTGGTGCTTGAGGGACAATCATTTCCTCCCATTTTAGTTGACTTCACAATACAGTGATATTTGAAAAGTGCATTTTTCAGGGCACCTGGATGGCTCAGTCAGCTAAGTGTCCAACTCTTGATTTTGGCTCAGGTCATGATCCATAGTCATGAAATTGAGCCCCAGGTCCAGTTTGGCATGGTGCCTGCTTGGGATTCTCTCTCTCTCTCTCTCTCTGTCTCAAAAGAAAAAATATATATATAATAAACAATCATTATTGAAAGACTAACAAATGCATGGTAGACAAGCTATGTTTTTCCTGGCTTTCTGTGTTCCTATTGAAGTCATTGACATTGTCTTTATTATGGATCAAAGGTAAAACTTATTCCACTAAGTATATAAACCACCTTGATTCTCAACAAGAGGAAATGGTTGCTGCTTAAGTGCTGATATTCTTTATTCTTCTGAACCCAGAAAAGTTTTTTTTTCTTTTTTTAACCAAAAATCACACTCTCATGCATGTTAATCTATGTAATGAGTCATCTAAAATGAACCAGGAAGGCTTTGTGATTGCAGCATGATTCATGGAGAGCTGCATGGGGAGGGTGTTTAATATTCAGGGCATTTCCTTCTGCAGGAACCAGATTTCTGTAAGAATCATCCTCTGTAAGGGAAGATATGGTATTCATTTATAGTTGCTTAATAAAGGTGTCTCTCCCCAGCTGAGACCAGGAATAGCCTAGGTGGGCAGTATGGGTGAAATTCAAAGTGGTGGGGTTTTCAGTGAAATCAAAAAGAAAGCCCAATTTATTGTTGAAAGAGAAATCTTTTTTTTTTTTTTAGTATTACCCATGGAAATATGTGGCCTAGATTCTCTCTGCACTGTATAATGCACTCTAACAACAGACTGCTTTTTCTTATTACCAAATTCTGGGTAAGAAGCTCAGTGGCAGACATAGTGAAAAGCTTCTTTATAGACATGAGCATGCTGAAAGTGTTGCTATTCATTTCCTTTGGATAGAATTGAAGGTTTCAGAGACATCTTTTGAGTATTCTGTTGGATATCTCCTCATATGAGATTACTCTTTTACAGAATGTATATAAAGACGAGTATAACAACTTCTTCAAAGGCATTGGATGGATCCCTATTGGTTCTCTAGAGGTTGAGAAGGTCAGGAAAGCAGGTGATGCTTTAAATGAGAGGAAGTATCGACAGCACCCAGATACCATCAAGTTCACAAGTGTGCCTGATTCCATGGGCATGGTTTTGGCTCAGAAGAACACAAAGCAGCTAAGCGATGTAAGTAGTTTCCCTTCAAAAGGGTTTGTCCATGAATAACACCCACTCCACCATCCTTCTTTAATCCAACACTTGAAGGTGCATCTGTGTTAGCATATCAACTGCTTTCAGGGTAGAATAAGAAGGTTTCACTTTTGAAGCAACTTGGAACTTGAACATAAAGAGAACAGGGAAGGGAGAAGGAGGATTTTCCAAAGTTGCTTTATTTTCCAAATATAGAGAATATGTACTATTTATAAGCAGACCCCTATCATTATACACATGAAATGAAATAAAATGATTACTCTTATCATCTGTAATTCCATCTGAATGGTAAACCAAGCTATTTATTGCTCTGAGTTGCAACCGTTCTACCTGGTTACACGGGGAGAAGGAGCAATGTCCTAATCCTCTTGCATAAGAGCTCTGTGTTCTGAAAAGCAATCCCGAGAGTGGCCTCTGGGGAGGAGGTAAGCAGTTTACTTTCAGAGTCAGCTGAGTCTCATTTCTGAGCCCAGGTCTATCTGGACCCTTGCTATCTCTACCCTTGGTAGAACCTAATCACAATATTTGGTGCTTCATCTCATTTGATAATTTCAAGTTCTGTTAAAATACCTCCACCAGAAAGAGAAGAGTAAGTAAAAAGCAAAGATGTGTATTCTTAGCCCCAGATATTAGAAGGTGGGGAATGCTTTGCTTGGCTCAGATCTGAGGATTATCTGTGGATTTTCTCAGGCCAGTCTCTGCTTTCACATTACCATGGATACTTTGAGATTAATTCTTTTTTAGTGGCAATAAATATGTAAATTCTTTTGATTTCTTTTGTACCGAGTGAGAGACTCACTGTGTTTTTCCAGTGAGCTAGGAGAACTGCACACTCACTAATTGTCTTCCCCATCCCAATAAATGCCATCAACATCTACCCAGTTACTCAAGCCAGAAACCTGGATGTTATTACTGATGTCTCCCTGTGTGATCCCTCCATCAATGCATCTGCTGAGCTAGCCTCCTAAATCTCTCCCAGCACCCTATGGAGCACTTTTCTGTCTTCCAGCTGCCCACAGTCCTAGTTTGGGCTTCCATATCTCTCATGGACACTTGCATGGTATCTGGACTCCCTGTCTGGGGTCACCCATGACCACCAGAAGAGCTATCTTAAAATATAAATCACATCCCTCTTACACTTTAAACTTTTTAGTAACTGCTCCTTGAACATCTAAACTTGTTACCTTGGCTGAAAAGGCCCTCAGTTCTGTGGCCATGTTCCCCATCCTGTTGAAGTCTGCCAGACTCCCTCAGCACACTCTAGCTCTGTGACACAGGCTGCCTTCAGTCCCTCACTCTGGCCGTGCCCTTTCCAGACTCGAGAGCTCTGCTTTGGCCTGGACTCCTCCCCTTTCTTCGTCTGGGCATAAATGTCACCTGCTTAGAGAGCCTTTGCTGACCATCCTTGTTTCTTTCCTAAAGTTATTCTATTTACAACATATCATACACTCTAGCTCTTCCAGTTTACATTTTTATTCTCTGTCTCCTCTACTGCACTATAACCTTCAAGAAGACATGTCTGCCTTTTTCAACAATTTACACGCAGAAACCTATCCCCCTACCTAGCCCATAGTGCTGCCCAGTAAATATTGGTGGAATAAGCAAATGGATAGGTCTGCTAACATCCTGCCATTTGATAGTACAGGTATTTGACTTGCATATGGCAAAACATGAATTATAACCTTCCTTTTTAAAGGAGTGTATGCTTGATGAAACTTACATTATGTTAACTAATGACATTTGCATGCTGCCTCCTTTGTTTGTAGTTGAACTACAAAATAGAGGGAGAGAAACGGAAGCATAAGTACACTATGGACCCTGAATTGCCTCAGTTTATTCAGGCCAAGGTCAACGCCTTGAACATGAGTGATGTGAGTATTTGGCCTGGTGCCAGTCTAATATTGCTAACATGGGCCTCCTCTTTTCAGTTCTGTATAATTCTAGCAGTGAGAATTTTAAGGAGTATGGACCTTTTGAGTCTCTGTTGGAAAGTCATTGTGAAAACATGACTGCTGGTTAAACCTGAGGCTCCTCACCCCCTCCCCTGTCCTTGGAATGTCCATTCTGCCCACCATTCCCACAGTAGGAGACATTTTCAAGGATGCAGCCTTGATAGAGCAGTATGTTGTTGGGACCATCTGACTGGCATACGTGACTGAACCCAGTTAAGGCCTCTGTATAAACTTTGAAGATTGTGGTGGGCAGGTGAGGAGATCTACTTGTCTCATGGCCGCCCACGACAAGCCTTGTGTGTAAGTTCCCTTGTTTATTAAACCTGTCACCTGCCAATCTGCAGTGGTCTCCCTCTTTGTTCGGTCTCACCTTGCCCTCCATGTATGGGGGCCAATTTTTAAATCAGTCAACAGTAATGAATAGTCTGTAATAAGCACAAGTATTGCTTTGTCTAATTTTTGTTTCAGTCATTAAAACTTGTATAAAAGTTTATTATTAATTTTCTTTAGAAACTCTTTTTTGGCATATAAATAGCCTCTTGGGTAGTCTAGATACATAATTGGTGGTGATGTTTAAATTTACTATTATGAGTTGTTTCCTTTTGCTTTAAAAAAAGTTGGTAAATTCTAACTTAAAAATGTAATCAAACCTGGATAAAATTGTTCATTTCTAAAGATGTCTTAGTCATTCTTCCTAACATTCTAGGCTCTTTTGTCTCCAAATAAAATTTTTTGGTACTCATTTCTATACTTTTGGTTTATTTAAATTTTTTTCTGCTTTTGTAAGTAATATTTAAGCATTAATTAAATCTGGGTGGTACTACATCTGAATGTTTTATTTTAGTTTTCATACCTTTCTATAAGATTAAATTGCTTCATTATAAAAAATACAAGAAAATTAAAGTATTACATGCTTATTATAGAAAAGTTTGAAAATGTAGAAATATATTCAAGTAGAATAATAAAATAATAAAATACTCTTTCCTTTTTTCAAGGCTCATTATAAAGCAGACTGGAAGAAAACTCTTGCTAAGGGCTATGATTTGAGACCAGATGCCATTCCAATTGTTGCTGCAAAAAGTTCAAGAAATATTGCTAGTGATGTAAGTCTAATCTGAAAGTAGAAAACTCTTCTTCTATTTTTAAAACCTTTACATGGTATACGAGGATATATGAGGTAAATTAGGAAATAAAATATTATAGTATTAAAATATTTCCTAACATCCTAAGTGCCAATGAATTATATTACTTTGCTTTAAAATCTTTATTTTTTTTAAATTTTTTTTAAATGTTTATTTATTTTTGAGACAGAGAGAGACAGAGCATGAACGGGGGAGGGTCAGAGAGAGAGGGAGACACAGAATCTGAAACAGGCTCCAGGCTCTGAGCTGTCAGCACAGAGCCTGACGCGGGGCTTGAACTCACGGACCACGAGATCATGACCTGAGCCGAAGTCGGACGCTTAACCGACTGAGCCACCCAGGCGTCCCTAAAATCTTTAGAAATTCAATACAAAAAGAAAATTTTTTAAACTGTGAAAAATGTTTGGTACTCTCATTGAAGTTGGAAACTGCTTTTTATTTGAATTTTTTTTTCAAGAAAAAAACTTTGGCATACTAAAATGTCACTAAGTCAAAAAAAGTCTCCAAGTATTTTAAAAGAATAAAATTTTTTAACATAATTTTCACAAAGAAAAAATATGATAAAATATAGGGGCACCTGGGTGGCTTAGTTGGTTAAGCATCCGACTTTGACTCAGGTCATAATCTCACGGTCCGTGGGTTCGAGACCTGCATCAGGCTCTGTGCTAACAGGTCAGAGCCTGGAGCTTGTTTCGGATTCTGTGTCTCCCTCCCTCTCTGCCCTCCCCTGCTCACACTCTCTCTGTCTCTGTCTCTCTCTCTCTCTCAAAAAATAAACATTAAAAAAAATTTTAAAACTGATAAAATATGGAAAACCAGGAAGAATTATAGATTTAAATGAGAGGATTTTAGTTACTTACCTACTTATTTACTTTTTATAAGTTAAGTTATATTTTCTATGAGTTGATATAATAACTTGGTAGAGTAAAAATTCATTTGGAGTTGAATACACTAATTTGTATAAGAGCTCTGCTGAAATTTACTCAGGATTACACAAGTACTTTATAAAATAATGCAGTTCTTTTTGGAATTGATTATTAAAAAATATATATACACCAAATCCTTACTAGACTTTTCAGGAACCTTTGAGAATACTCAAAGAATCTACTTATAAATAATCTAGATGTAAACCACAAATTACCCCATTCTTAATTATCCCCAGAGCAAATCTCAAGACCCTCCATTAGAAATACTTTCCTAGTTATTTATTTAAAAATACTAAAAAACTTAGATGTTACCTGCATTCAGACCAAATTTGGCTATTGCTTAATTTGTTACGTAAATTCAGTATAACACTTTAGTATTTCCTGTAATTGACCCTATCAACCTTCTGTCTGTTTGTCTTTCTGTTTAATATAGTTCAAGTATAAAGAGGCTTATGAGAAAGCCAAAGGCAGGCAAATTGGATTTCTCAGTCTTCAGGATGATCCTAAACTGGTTCATTACATGAATGTAGCCAAAATCCAGTCAGATCGTGAGTACAAAAAGGGCTACGAAGCCAGCAAGACCAGGTATCACACACCCTTGGACATGTTCAGCGTGACAGCAGCCAAGAAATCTCAGGAGGCTGTTACCAACACCAACTACAGACAACCCTTCCACAGCTACACTCTGCTGCCTGATGCCTTGAATGTGGAGCATTCCAGGAATGCAATGCAGATCCAAAGCGATGTACGTAACAGTCAATACATTGTGGGCATAGAATTAGTTATCCGTTTATAGCCGGTGGGAGGGACAAACAAGAAATTGGCAATTCCATTTACTTCATCTTAAACCTGGCCGGACTCACTATAATTAGGGATCCTCTCCAGAATTTGGAGTTTTAGAATTTCACTCATGTGAACTATATATAGCTTTAACATTTTTGTTTTAGTTAGTGTGTGTGTGTGTGTGTGTGTGTGTGTGTGTGTGTGTGTGTTAGACACAGTATATGATATATTCTGTGAAAAGCTAAGAGGTTCAAATGAGTGCAATATACTGTCTTTCCAGTGTAAAATTCTTCTACCTTTTCCTACAAGAAAGTTAAATTTAAAAAGGAATTATTGGGTCAGGTTTTCCTGTTCAAAATCACCAAGAATTCAATCACTTTGTAATTTGGTTTCTTTTCCAAAAGATGGCAGGGAATAAAAAGCAGGTTACTCTCTTTTCCCTCTTTTTTTTTCCTTTTTGATAATGAGTAAATTATCTAGCCAAAGAAACTCACGCTCTGTTTCTGAAATGAAAATGTCCTTTTTCATTGTAAAGAATCTATATAAATCCGACTTCACCAACTGGATGAAAGGGATCGGCTGGGTCCCAATAGAGTCACTGGAGGTGGAGAAGGCGAAGAAAGCAGGAGAGATTCTTAGTGAGAAGAAGTATCGCCAGCATCCTGAGAAGCTGAAGTTCACCTATGCCATGGACACAATGGAACAAGCACTTAACAAAAGCAACAAACTGAATATGGATAAGGTAAGAACCCAACTGCTGGCCTCATTCCAAGAACCCTCATAGAACTCAAGTCATGAGCCTGGCAGTGCCACTATAATCTTCATCAGCATTTTTAATCTTTGTGATGGTCTTGGTGGTGGTGGGAGGGGGAATTCTGTAACTTTCATCATGTCTAGAGAGCTCTCACATACACTGATCCTCAGACCATCTGTGTGCACTACTCAGAGGGTGTGACAGAACTGCAAAACTCCATGTGGTGTGAGGTTGGGGCAACATGGCATGTGCTGTTTCAGTGGAAGGAGACTCCCTTCTTTGATAGGTTTTTCCCTCGTGTGTTCAGTCTCATCACCCCATCTTCTTGCCATTTTACCCATTTCCCAATATCAGATTTAATTTCTTCTATCATGGAGATGTGAGTCTGTTTCTCCTGATACCACTTTCACAAACTTGTCCTGCCTTACAGTCATGTGCCTGTCCTTCTTGTTGCAGAGGCTCTACACTGAAAAGTGGAACAAAGACAAGACCACCATTCACGTCATGCCAGACACTCCTGACATTTTGCTTTCCAGAATAAACCAAATCACCATGAGTGATGTAAGTAGATTGACAGCAACAAAGTGGGAGAGAAGGTTGGAGGGAACTAATATTTATGGGATGCCTCTCTTTTACATACCAACTGCTTCAAACTCAGGATTCCCATTCGAACCCAAATAACAAGCTGCAGGTGTTATTCTATTTTGTCATTTAGAAACTGTACAAAGCTGGCTGGGAAGAGGAGAAGAAGAAAGGATATGACCTGAGGCCTGATGCCATTCCAATAAGGGCTGCAAAAGCCTGTAGAGACATTGCCAGTGATGTAAGTACTTCCACTGGGCTTTCTTTAGGCTCAGCAAATGAGACACAAATGAGCCAAGTTCCTGTGCATATTCAAGAGCTGCAGTCAACTCTACCTAGTGTTGGTGGGATTATCATCCATGGAACACACAAGACACTTTCCTTCACCCAGTCCAAGGACCCTGTAATCATTTGTTCATTATTTGATGTAAAAAGTAACTGGGTCATGTTAAGACAAGTTGCTTTTAGAGTATTCAGATCATTTATAGGCAATCCTGGGTGAATGTAGGGATGCAATCTACACGTTTTACCCAAGAGACCCATGATCTGGCTCTTTCCTGAATTAAAGATGCACCAGGAGAAATTGTGCCTGTAGCCTTTTCTGATTAGACACCTGAGTGAGGAAAGCTGCTTTCTAAAGCACCCTAAAACAACTCATTTATGCATCTCTTTGATTAATTCTGAGATCATTTTCTTTCAATGGAGTCAAGTCTGGCAAGAAATTGGAAGTAAAAAGATTTTGTTCACAGCCCCCATGAGCTTCTCTCTAATTGTACAGTAGCTCTAAAACTGTACACCTATGACAAATCTCATGGCGTCTAATGAATTACATTTTGTTCTCGTTCCTTCACTAACTTCATCACCATGCTTTCTTTCCCATCCACAGTACAAATACAAGCAAGCCTATGAACAAGCCAAAGGGAAACACATTGGCTTCCGGAGCCTAGAGGACGACCCCAAGTTGGTGCACTTCATGCAGGTGGCCAAGATGCAGTCAGATCGGGAATATAAGAAGGCGTATGAGCAATCCAAGACCTCTTTCCACACCCCGGTGGACATGTTCAGTGTGGTGGCAGCCAAGAAGTCTCAGGAAGCAGCCACCAACACCAACTACAGAAATGTGATCCATACCTACAACATGCTTCCCGATGCCATGGGCTTTGAACTGGCCAAAAATATGATGCAGATTCAAAGTGATGTATGTGACAGCCATATCATTTGTAGAACATTTACTCTGGATAATAAGTGGATCATTAATGACCCTAAATCATTATGAAAATCCTGAAAGAAATTCATGTGTAGTTTCCCACCAAATTGTTTATATATATTTTTTAACTTAGATTGAATTTATTTATTTTAACAAAAGGGGATAAATTCTAGAAACTAAAGTCTTATTTTCCACCATTCTTGCTGTGAGGATTGTTGAATGCTGGATCCAGCAATCGCAAATGAAATTTTGTTGCAGAGAGCATGCTGAAGGAAACCTGTCTAGCAAAGAGAGTCAGAAGCATATGGCTTCTGATACAGAAGTAAGGGGAAAGGCAGAAAGTCAGATAACTTGGTAGCTCCTGCCCCTCACTCCTAACCAGCTTTCATTCCACTCCTTCCAACTTTGCAACTTGCTGATGAAACATTGAGGAGGTGAGGGCTGAGGCAGCTACTGGAATGAATGTGAGGAAGGAACAGAATTCAGCTAGAGAGACCATTTATTTGGTGGCTGTGAGAAGGGAATTTAAATTACAAACCAAAGGCAGGCCACACCAAGCATGTGTTTCTCTTTGGGAATATTTGAGCTGAGCTATTATGTACCCCACCCCTGGCAATTAAGTGCTCATATAAAACCAACCATGGCAGAGTTGTAGAGGGCAATATCAGAATTGGGGGGGGGGGGGGTGGACCAAAAAATTTGCATAGAGTACCAGTGAGGTTTCTGGCATACCTGAGAGAGTTGTAACAGTGGTGGGTGAGCAAAACTTACAATGAAAGAGAGAACCGGGGTCCCAGTGAGTCCTCGGTCAACCAAGGGAACTTGGGAATTTTTGTAAGAAAGGCCAGCATCATTCCTTTTCTTGAGAGAATAGTCATGTAGTAGTTTAGTTGGTATTTCTTAGCATTTTTTTCTTTAATGAAGGCATTGCGGAAAATAAATCACAAAGATATTACTGCTTGTTTTTAATTGTTCGTGCAAGAAAATGTGAAAAGATACTGTTTGGGGACAAAAAGAGTTGAAGTTTGTTATGCTGTTGGTTGAACACTTAGGGAATATTAAACACCCACTCATAGTCCTTGGAAGTTTGGGTTTCTCCTCATCCATGAACCTTTCCTCTTTTGCAGAATCAGTACAAAGCTGACTATGTTGACTTCATGAAGGGCATTGGATGGCTCCCTCTGGGCTCCCTAGAAGCTGAGAAAAACAAGAAAGCCATGGAGATTATCAGTGAAAAGAAGTACCGCCAGCACCCAGACACTTTGAAGTATTCCACTTTGATGGACTCAATGAACATGGTTCTGGCCCAGAATAATGCAAAAATTATGAATGAAGTAAGTCATTCGTAATGTGATAGTTCCTAAGCACCGGGAAAAAGCCAGGCATTCTTACATTTGACCTATGGGTTTTGCTAATAGTTTTAGGGCATCACAATGAATGTTTATTCAACTTTGCAAAAGGAACTTGTGGTTGGGGCGCCTGGGAGGCTCAGTTGGCTAAACATTCAACTTCAGCTCAGGTCATGATCTGAGGTTCATGAGTTTGAGCCCCGAGTTGGGGTCTGTGCTGACAGCTCAGACAGAGCCTGGAGACTGTTTCAGATTCTGTGTCTCCCTCTCTCTCTGCTCCTTCCCTGCTCATGCTCTGTCTCTCTCAAAAATAAACATAAAAAATTTTTTAAAAGGGGGGACTTGTGGTTAAAAAAAATGATAGAAGTCAGTCCTAATTCGTGGCCTCCCAAATGTTTAGTGAACCATTTTTCCCAACAGACATAACAAAATAAATATGAATTGTTTCTTTTCATGCACATTTTGTAACAAAATCTTGTTTGTCTAAGATGAAGTTGAGTAGAAGTTCATGATGCTGAATCAGCACATTGTTTGCCTGATAACAACTGGGTATTGCAGCCCACCCTGTTTCCTAGCTGCGTCAGTGGAATTGAAGAAGACTCTTAGATTATGTGGCTATGGTAGCATTTGGAGCCGGGACCTTCTGTGGACAAATCATGAGAGCAATTGTTCTCCCATCAGTAGTCCCTTGGATCATTAATTATTCCACCCTTTAGAAAAGGCTTACTGTATTTTTAAAAATTTGTTAGCCATAATAAATATCAGGACCAACAAACACATCAACCTGGTACTTCTCTAAGTTACAAATAATAAAATAATTGCAACAGCATTGTTGTGGATCACGATTTGAAATGCCATTGATTAGCAAAAGAGAAAAAAAAAACTATTTGGACTTTAACATTAAACAGTCACATAAAATTATGGTTCTACTTGTACTAGAGAGAGCTGTATTATACTAAGTCTCTGAGTAAATCCCTTGGAGTCTTCTGAGAAAGAAAACTGATTGGTCAAGATGACCGTTGCCTTTGATAGGGACTTGCCTAAAAGACAAGGCACAAATCTCAGTGCCTCTTTTAAGATTTAGTATTTAAACTCTGACAAGCTCACATAAACCTTTCATTTCTTTTTCAGCATTAATGATTTATTAACCATTTCAGAATAATGATGCTAAAGTAAGAATCTTCATCCTCTTACTGCAAAGTTGTGGAAATTATAGCCCAGACCTGCTGTGTGTCTTTAGGCAAGGTACATTGCTTCTCTGGGCCATAATTTCCTCAAATCTGCAACAAAAGGATTCAACTGATGACCGCCAAGATACCTCTCAGTGTAGCATTTGCTATTTCTATGATTCTCATCTTGGTATCATTTTACTTTCCATCTTACATAATCTCTACTGTCTTGTTTGAATGAGTATCTTTTCCATAAAAAAAATAAAATCGAGTTAATAAAAATACTTAAAATATTGATGTGTGTATATACATATACATATATACATATGTGTGTGTGTGTATATATATATATATAAAATGAGCACATTTTAAGATTTGTAAATACTAACTTTCCTTTTTTCCTTTTTTTTTCTTTTTTAAATTTTCCAGCATCTCTACAAACAAGCATGGGAGGCTGATAAGACCAAAGTCCATATTATGCCTGATATCCCCCAGATTATTTTGGCAAAGGCAAATGCAATTAATATGAGTGATGTAAGTGTAATCCCCCCGGTTTATTTGAACCAGTATAAACAAATAAAGTAATGTCTCAACTATGAAGAATGAATGTTTTGAAAATAAGAGGAATCCACAAATGACAATCTTTCTCTTTCTAACCTTGATTTGCTAAGAGTTGGAGCAGGCCTGTCAATGAGACTTGGGCCCAGCAGTTAGGAATCTGAAGGGCACTTGGGTTTTGTTTGGGGGGTGGGTATGCCTCCTCAAACTAAGAGACCTGGCAGGAAGAGAAGGGCTTGCCCCCTCCCTCTCCCAGGAGAGAAAAAGGAAGTGAAAATCCTAGGGCTCGGTTCCTGTGGTCTCTCTACCAAGCCTTTGAGATGGTCCTAAAGAGGGGGGTCTCAGGGAAAGTTAAATGGAAAGGGAAGATGAACATTTTGAAGAATTTGGAGCAAGCTCCATAACAAGGAATGTTCCACACTTAGTGTTAGAAAATGCGTAGGTGTTTCATTTCACTTCCTTTCTCAACCTAACCATAGTTGCTAGAAAATCTCCAATCCTACCAGTGTTTTTTCTTCTCTTTGAATTCCATAAGGATTTAGGATTGATGACTCCTTTTTGGATCGTAAAATCCACACAATTACGTGAATAAAAGTGTCACTTGCAAAACAGTGAAGTTTTCTTTTGTTCTAAGGGAATGGTTGTTTCGTAGTCTTTCCTTGACTCTTAATTGATAAAAACGTTATCAATTAGAATCTGCTGGGCTTTAGCGGTTTTAAAAAGCATATTTACAACCTAAGAGATCATTAGCTGTTTTTCTGATGGTTTCTTGAAGATAAGTTTGGGTTTGTAATAGACTTTTTCCAAACACAATTTTGTTATTTGTAAGAACATTTAGCCATTGAACCACCAAGGAAACATTCTGCTTAAAAATAAAAATGATGCCACAGCACTAGTGTTTACTCTTTTAAAATAAGCCCGGGCTTTTCTATTTAGAAGAAAATTATTCCCTTGCCTCTCTTTACAGAAACTCTACAAACTTTCTTTGGAAGAATCTAAAAAGAAAGGCTATGATCTCAGAACTGATGCAATTCCTATCAAAGCTGCCAAAGCCTCAAGAGATATTGCAAGTGATGTAAGTCTGCAGGAAAACACTCACCTTTGTTTTGTTTTTTTTGTTTTGTTTTCTAATTTACCAAAATAATAAGGGCTGAGTTTTGGAAACTCTCAATGGATAAAATATGGGGGGGAACAAAGCATGCCTACTAACAATGGCCTCCTATTCAATGAGTACCTCTTAGGTTTGCTCTTTTGTTGTCTCTGGTATTTCTGAAAAAAACAGAATGCTAACCACATTATGACCACATATCTTTGTGCTCCCCAGCTTATGAGATCTAGGTGAATTTGCTTTGAACTCCATCCCCAAGGCTATGGCCTGTAGAAATCCAAAGCCCTTCACCAAGCTTTCCTGCAGAAAGACTTGGATTGTTCTTGCTTCCTGCCTGTTAGGAACTGTCCTCCTAACAGGATGTCTCATTGTGTGGTGTACTAGGGGTGCTGATATTTTGGACTCATGACAACTGATTATTAAATAATCAGAAATTTTGCAAGCCAGTTGTTAAATTCTTGGTAGCTTGACATCAGCCATGGTGGGAGTATTTACACCACAGAAATTGACAAACACTGCAGATGAGGGCTTTTATCCCTCCAATCGCTGGTGTGCCAACACACCATTGCCATAACACATCACCTGTGGGAAATTCAGTTCTTTCATTTGGTTGTTTCCACAAGAAATCTGCTCACAGTGAGCACTGAGTTATTTGGGGGTAATGGGAAGAGCACATTTCAGAGCACTCTTTCCTTAGCCACTCCTGCAATGACACTTTCTCTCTCATTTTACATACTTGCTCTTCATCTTTCCTACCTGTCCATCCTGATGCCACTACTACATTGTCCTGAAATCTCCAAATTCTTTTCCCTCTATTATGCTGGAGTAATTTGGCTCCCCGAGCTCCTGCCCCCTAACTCACACACTCAAACTCACAAGAGACAGGCAGAATAAAAACTTTCCATGTATCAGGATCCTCTCTCTGTAGAAAGAAGTTGAGTGATAAATAAAACTTCTTCCCCATTATGCCAGTCTTAAGGGGAAAGGAGTTCTACAAATACAAAGCTACTCTAAAACGATATCCCATAACTAAGCTTATTCTCAACCGTAAAAGGCTGGCTGATGATTTCTTAGGGCAGCATTAAACTGCTTAGAACATTCTGCTCTTTTCACTCATTTGCCCTACTGAAGTTCTCTTTGACACTAACAACAGAGTATGTGTGGAAGGCAGTGTGGTATATCATCACAGGCTCTGGGTTCTAATACTTAGTGACCTTAGCAAGCCACTCACCTCCCTGGGTCTCAGCTTACTCACCTGTAACATTGGGGCAGTAATAATAACTTTGTAATCTACCTCACAACATATAGTTGTGAGTAGCAAGTTACACAAATAAATGTGAAAAATGTGTTTTATAAACTGTAGAACTCTACACAAGTATCACTTTTTATAAATACAGAATATTGACACTAGAATTCTTCTAGTCAAAAGAACTGCTGTAACAAATATTCTAATTTTTTCACAGTATAAATACAAATACAATTATGAAAAGGAAAGGGGGAAAATGTTTGGTTTCCGTAGTCTTGAGGATGATCCCAAGTTGGTCCATTCCATGCAAGTGGCTAAGATGCAGTCTGATCGAGAGTACAAGAAAAACTATGAGAAGACAAAGACCAGCTATCACACTCCTGCTGACATGCTCAGTGTCACAGCTGCCAAGGATGCTCAAGCCAACATCACCAACACCAACTACAAGCACTTGATTCACAAGTATGTCCTCCTTCCAGATGCCATGAGCATCGAGCTGACCAGGAATATGAATCGCATACAGAGTGATGTAAGTCTCTCTTTTTTCTGGGTGATGGTTGGATTCCTAGCCCAGGAATGGAGATCACAGTCTTCTATACTTTTGTGTCTAAACTGACAAAGGTAAAGTAATTGATAAGGTGAAGGAGAATTTGTCTCTTCTCTTTATAGAATGAATACAAGCAGGATTACAATGAGTGGTACAAAGGGCTTGGCTGGAGTCCAGCTGGTTCCCTAGAAGTGGAGAAGGCCAAGAAAGCAACTGAATATGCCAGTGATCAGAAATACCGCCAGCATCCCAGCAACTTCCAGTTTAAGAAACTGACTGACTCTATGGACATGGTTCTTGCCAAGCAGAATGCACATACCATGAACAAGGTAGGCAGCCATCCTTCTATTCAGGTCCTTCCATACAGCTCCCAGGAAGGCAGGGCTAACAGCCTCTGGTTCTTGTTTGGGGAATTTGGTTGGAGTCCACCACTTCTGGGCAGTGACAAACAGTTCCAGAGCATGTCCCTATATCATTTTCTTCTGCCGACTTCTTATTTCCCCTGTTTGGTTTTGGGTTTTTATGAGAGAGAGAGAGAGAGAGAGAGAGAGAGAGAGTGAGCGAGTGCATGAGCGCAAGTGCAGAGGGCAGAGGGAAAGAGAGAGAGAGAGTCAGTCTTAAGTAGGCTCCACATCCAGTACAGAGCCTGATGTGGGGCTCAATCTCACTACTGTGAGATCAGGACCTGAGCTGAAATCAAGAGGTGGACACTTAACTGACTGAACCACTCAGGTGCCCCATTTCCCCTGAATCTTATCATTGAGTTACAAATCATTTGTTTTTTAAAATTATTATATGTTAAGTATTTTTAATCCATTCTAGAAGATAGACCTACAATATTATTTTTAAAAAATCTGAGTTTGTTTTTAGTGTCTTTTCTGAATCATAAGCGACTTTAGTTACTAAAATTAATCTAATTCAAATTGAGTGCATTCAAATGGTCTGTTAAGTTTTTTTCTTTCCTGTGGGTCCTAAAAAGCTATTCAAATTTCAAATGTCTTTTTTCCCCCTAACTTCCTAGCACTTATATACCATTGACTGGAACAAAGATAAAACCAAGATTCATGTGATGCCAGATACACCAGATATTTTACAAGCCAAGCAGAATCAAGCTATGTATAGCCAGGTAAAGTTATAGAAAAATTTGACTTAAAACTAATTAAACTTATTAAATGATGTAATGGTAAATAATTGATGTAAATGCAGAAGGAATGGAAATGAATGACTCACACTGGCTAACTAGAGATGCTGCAAAATATGGCGGTTAAAAGGAAGGGCTTTAGCTGTGACTCTTTTGCTCCCTGGAGAGAGGCACTGTGCCTGTGTGATTTATCTCCGTACTCCTTGTACTTGGCACAGAATAGGAAATCAATAAATAATGGTTGAAAGGAAAAAATTGCATCAGACAGACCTGCTTTGGGTTTTGGCTTTTATGAATTATATAACATTGGGTCTAAGCCTTAGTTTCCTCATTCCTAAAATTGGGACCATAATAATGCTTATGACATTAAATTAAATTGCTGTGAAGACCAAATGAGAAATTTCCATGGAAGGCTCCCCACACAGTACCTGTGTTGAACACACACTAAGTCTGGATGACTTACAACTATTTTTATTATTATCCAGTTTTAACCCCCTTGCATCTATTCAATAAATTTCATGCATAAAGATGAATTCATTTATTGTGCCTCATAAAAGGCTTTTCAGTATCTACTACTTTTATCACTTAGATAATCAAAATTTTGTTACCTGACTTTTTTGGTTACCAATTTTTTTCACATCTGTGATTCAAATAGTGAGCCCAGACTGTACTTAACAGCAGGAGGAAAGTACCTAATATACTTGATATGCCCATATTGTGTCTGAACAGAAAAGCAACTCTAAAATTGTATATGTATCTCATAACTGAGTGTATTCTCAGAGTCAGAAAATTGAAGCAAAATCCTGTAATGCTAAGTCAGTGCTTCATAAAAACAGCTTCATTTGTTTTTATCCATATCTTTAGAGATAAGGGAGATGATAGAATCTGACGTCTACTCTCTAGGTAAACTGTTATTCAGTAACTCATTGGGGTTTTAGTATATACTGAATAATGCTAAATTATTTAATTTCCAGAAACTCTATAAACTTGGGTGGGAAGAAGCTTTGAAGAAAGGATATGATCTCCCAGTTGATGCAATTTCTGTGCAGATGGCCAAAGCTTCAAGAGACATCGTTAGCGATGTAAGTACTTGTTTGGCTTTTATGATATGTTATCTGAATCAGGTATCTTAATGCTGGTAACTATTTTTACAGATGGGCCTTACCTTTCAAAATGCAATACTATTTCTTCATCTTCTCTTATCCTCTTAGTTTACCAAAAATTCACTTTTCTTTCTTACTGATCCAGTATCAAAGAAAGGGTTTCTTCAATAGAGGTTGAGTCAGAGGACCTATAAGAGCCATTGTCACACTAACAATGAAGCAACAGAAAGACAAATAAAGAAACTGATCCCATTCACAATTGCACCAAGAAGCATAAAATACCTAGGAATAAATCTAACCAAAGATGTAAAAGATCTGTATGCTGAAAACTATAGAAAGCTTATGAAGATATTTGAAGACGATATAAAGAAATGGAAAGACATTCCCTGCTCATGGATTGAAAGAATAAATATTGTCAAAAGGTCAATACTACCCAAAGCTATCTACACATTCAAGGCAATCCCAATCAAAATTGCACCAGCATTCTTCTCGAAACTAGAACAAGCAATCCTAAAATTCATACGGAACCACAAAAGGCCCCGAATAGCCAAAGTAATTTTGAAGAAGAAGACCAAAGCAGGAGGCATCACAATCCCAGACTTTAGCCTCTACTACAAAGCTGTCATCATCAAGACAGCATGGTATTGGCACAAAAACAGACACATAGACCAATGGAATAGAATAGAAACCCCAGAACTAGACCCACAAACGTATGGCCAACTCATCTTTGACAAAGCAGGAAAGAACATCCAATGGAAAAAAGACAGTCTCTAACAAATGGTGCTGGGAGAACTGGACAGCAACATGCAGAAGGTTGAAACTAGACCACATTCTCACACCATTCACAAAAATAACCTCAAAATGGATAAAGGACCTGAATGTGAGACAGGAAACCATCAAAACCCTAGAGGAGAAAGCAGGAAAAGACCTCTCTGACCTCAGCCGTAGCAATCTCTTACTCGACACATCCCCAAAGGCAAGGGAATTAAAAGCAAAAATGAATTACTGGGACCTTATGAAGATAAAAAGCTTCTGCACAGCAAAGGAAACAACCAACAAAACTAAAAGGCAACCAACGGTATGGGAAAAGATATTTGCAAATGACATATCAGACAAAGGGCTAGTATCCAAAATCTATAAAGAGCTCACCAAACTCCACACCCGAAAAACAAATAACCCAGTGAAGAAATGGGCAGAAAACATGAATAGACACTTCTCTAGAGAAGACATCCGGATGGCCAACAGGCACATGAAAAGATGCTCAACGTCGCTCCTTATCAGGGAAATACAAATCAAAACCACATTCAGCTATCACCTCACGCCAGTCAGAGTGGCCAAAATGAACAAATCAGGAGACTATAGATGCTGGAGAGGATGTGGAGAAACAGGAACCCTCTTGCACTGTTGGTGGGAATGCAAATTGGTGCAGCCACTCTGGAAAGCAGTGTGGAGGTTCCTCAAAAAATTAAAAATAGACCTACCCTATGACCCAGCAATAGCACTGCTAGGAATTTACCCAAGGGATACAGGAGTACTGATGCATAGGGGTACTTGTACCCCAATGTTTATAGCAGCACTCTCAATAATAGCCAAATTATGGAAAGAGCCTAAATGTCCATCAACTGATGAATGGATAAAGAAATTGTGGTTTATATACACAATGGAGTACTACAGGGCAATGAGAAAGAACGAAATATGGCCCTTTGTAGCAACATGGATGGAACTGGAGAGTGTGATGCTAAGTGAAATAAGCCATACAGAGAAAGACAGATACCATGTGTTTTCACTCTTAGGTGGATCCTGAGAAACTTAACAGAAGCCCATGGGGGAGGGGAAGGAAAAAAAAAAAGAGGTTAGAGTGGGAGAGAGCCAAAGCATAAGAGACTTAAAAACTGAGAACAAACTGAGGGTTGATGGGGGGTGGGAGGGAGGGGAGGGTGGGTGATGGGTATTGAGGAGGGCATCTTTTGGGATGAGCACTGGGTGTTGTATGGAAACCAATTTGACAATAAATTTCATATATTGAAAAAAAAAAAGAGCCATTATCCTAAGATGCTATGTTTGTAGACATTACAAAGAAACCAGAGATTTCAGTTTTCCCCTGCTTGCCTGAAAACAATTTCCTGTTTTCTATTTGTCTATTTTAGACAAATCCAAAGTGCCAGTTAATAAATCAAACTCAATAACCTGATGTTGATAAATTTTTATATGCACATATTTAAAAATTAGCTGCCAGTTATTTTTATTTAACCCATCCTTGCATGTAAATAATTCTAAAATAGCTAGGGGCATAGAAAATTCAGGAAGTTTCAGGAATTTAGGTTTAAGGTCCAGAGGGCTTAACTTTCTCTTGGGTATTTGTTCTCCAAGGCCACTTTTGGTTATGATTGAAAAGGGTAGTTAATTTGGTAAATAAACTAGGTGTAATTCCTGTTGACTAATTAAATGTTTATAAATATTTGACTTAGATATTCTGTGTATAGATAAACATGTCATTATGTTAATTCTAAGAATTAGCCTCAAAAAATCCAGAGAAATTTGGAATTTCAGAGGGAAGAACTACCTCTTAAAATCTTTAAAACAAAACAAGGATTTGGGCTGGAGAAAGTATGTCTAAAGACAGCACCATGAATTCTAAGAATATAAGGGCAAATTCTGTTTACTTTTTTCAAGTTTTTATTTAAATTCTAGTTGGTTACCATATATGGTAAAACTGGTTTCAGGTGTAGAAATTAGTGATTTATCACTCACATGTAACACCCAGTGACTCTTTAAATCAGTTAATTTGTGGCATTCCAGAAATGTTAGAAATTAATTAGATGATTTATTATTACTTATTGGCTTGCGGGTCAATTCCTTATTTAAATGAATCGATATACTGATGAACCTACAGCAATAATGATGCTTGAATGTTCCCCCAGGAACATTTAATGTTATGTACTCCCCATTAGGTGAAGATGATTTAGAAACTGAAGAAATAGCATCAGTGATTTTCTCACTACACATTTGATAGGACCTAATTTCTTAGGTAATCTTTTGAAATCTTCCCCTAAAATTAACTTTAAGTGAACTTTCCCCCCATTGTAGAGATTATATCTCCTCTCAGTTTCAAATGGTTTTCATATTCTATAAAATTTAAGGAAATTAGAGCTATTTTTATGAGTACTTAATTTAATAAATTAGAATCATAGATTTTGGTTAGAGGATAACATGAAGGCTATTTAATTCAGTCTCCTACTCAGTGTCCTGCCTTCTCTCCATCTCCAAAAGATGGCCGTCTGGTCTATGGATACATATGCATATAAGAATTTTTGTGTCCTTCAGGGCAGGTCATTTCCTTGTTAGAGCATCTCTAATTTTTATTATATAGTTCCCTATTTTCAACTTGAATATGTTATCATCAACTCTAGTTCTGTGTTCTGGAACATCACAAAGGAACTTATTTCCTCTGCCACCTGATATCTCTTCATATTACAAGTTTCTTATTCTCCTTTGGTTTTAGAGTTATAAGTCCTACAATATTCTGAATATTCAATATTCTTTAAAAGTCCTTCACTCTACCTGTGATTTATTATATTTTTTTCATTACCCCTCTCAAGATTGGGCCCCAAAATGTAGTGTTGTTTTCTTGTTATAAGAGGTCAGGTCAGAGTAAATGAGCTTTTTTTCTTCTTTTTTAATTTTCTTAAAATAAAATTTTTAAAAATATTTATTTTGGGAAGAGAGAGAGACAGAGTGCAAGCAGAGGAGGGGCAGAGAGAGAGGGAGACACAGAATCTGAAGCAGGTTCCAGGCTCTGAGCTGTCAGCACAGAGCCCGACATGGGGCTTGAACTCCTGAACTGTGAGATCATGACCTGAGCTGAAGTCAGAAGCTTAACCAACTGAGCCACCCAGGAATACCCACAGTAAATGAGTTTCTGACCTGCTTTTATCTGTGCCCCTACAGAATCCATGACATTACTTTTATAAGAAATTTTATAAGATTGCCCGTATCAAGCTTATAGTCAACTTAAACTTCTGAGTATTTTTAATATACATAACCATGAAGCTGGGTAGAACCCAAGAGAGTAGAACCTAACTCCATGAAATGTAATGTGTGCTGGGCATCTAGCATCAAGTAAATGCTATCATTACTGTCATATTATTGTCACTATTACTACTGTCATCCAGCATTAATGCAGGTTTTTCCCAATTGATCTAAATACTGGATTTCACTTTTCTTAAATTTATGTAATTCATTTTGACACATCTTAGCAATATGTTGAGGTCTTGTGGAGTTTTCTTTCTAATCTAATATATTTAGCTATTTTTAGCTACATGTGCATGAAGATATGGATCCTGAACAGGACAAGTTTATAGGACATAACCATATGGCAAACCACCAAAAATCCTACTGCTTAATAAATTAATCTATGCTATTAGGCTTGTTCATAAAATCCTGAACCTTCCTTGTTTTTCTGCCATTCAGCCCATACCTTTCCATCATTTCCATAAAGCTATCACAAGAGCTTTACCTTTGTTTATCACAAATATTACCCTGAGGTCAATATACACAATGTCTAGCATATCATGGCATATATTTTTGCCCTTAGTTAGAATTAATTTTTTATCTTAACCTCTCTTGATAATGAACTATGTTGCATTTTTTTTTAGAAGCCTCTAGGTCAGTTTTCATATTTCATACTAAGTTAATATGGACATCGCTTTTCTCACTTCAGTTTTGGAAAATAAACATGCAAATAAAGCAAATTGAGTTTTTAATTAAGCTCAAATTGTTGAGCTTCACTTGACCTCTGTTTATGCTAATAAAAGAACTGTTTCCTTTGATTTCAGTTTAAATACAAACAAGGCTACCGCAAACAACTTGGCCACCATATTGGATTCCGGAGCCTGCAAGATGATCCAAAGCTTGTATTGTCCATGAATGTAGCCAAGATGCAGAGTGAAAGAGAATACAAGAAGGACTTTGAGAAGTGGAAGACCAAGTTCAGCAGCCCAGTGGACATGTTAGGAGTGGTGCTGGCCAAGAAATGCCAGGACTTAGTCAGTGATGTGGACTACAGGAACCACCTGCATCAGTGGACGTGCCTGCCTGACCAGAACGATGTTATTCAAGCTAAAAAAGTTTATCAACTACAGAGTGAGGTCAGTTTATTTTTAATTCAATAGCTTATATGTTGCCACTTGAGTAGCTATTTAGTCAGAGACAGAGAGTAAAAAGAGGAATTATTGTTGAATATCTAAAGTGCATCTGTTTGTAATACATAGAATCACTTGAGTTGTAGGTCCAGATGAGGATGGGGTTTTGATGGAGTGCCTTGTATTTTCACAGAATCTGTATAAGTCTGACCTTGAGTGGCTGAGAGGCATAGGATGGAGTCCCCTGGGTTCTTTGGAGGCAGAAAAGAACAAACGGGCTTCAGAAATCATCAGTGAGAAGAAATACCGTCAGCCTCCAGACAGAAACAAGTTCACCAGCATTCCTGATGCCATGGACATAGTTCTGGCAAAGACAAATGCCAAAAATAGGAGTGATGTGAGTAACTCTTTAGAAATAAATAGGAAAATTTATAGTACCTGATACCTGGTAGGAGCTCAGTAACATTTGCTTAATTAATTAGTAGAATAGCATAGCATATCATACCGCGTGGCACAACATAGCATAATGTTTAAT
The DNA here is from genome assembly GCF_018350215.1 of Panthera leo. Classification (NCBI taxonomy): domain Eukaryota; kingdom Metazoa; phylum Chordata; class Mammalia; order Carnivora; family Felidae; genus Panthera; species Panthera leo. The sequence continues at coordinate 141,331,636 of NC_056686.1, read as the reverse complement.
ACTTGGTTGCTTCATTTGAATTATCAACTACCCTGTACTGGATCATGTAAAATGAGTTAGTACCAATTTTTGTCACCTAAAGCTTTCTTTCTTATTTACTTGCCTTTTCTCTATTTATCCATCCATCCATCCATCCATCCATCCATTATGAAAATGAGAAAACTATTGAACATACTTTTTTTCTTTGAAATTTGAATGCATTAAAGGCCTAGATTTTGTGTTGTTGTTGGGACAGAGTGTTGAGAGGGCAGTATATTGAGTACTTTGCACGAACGAAGTAGAACTGTTAAAAAGAGTGTATTTTCTGCCAGGTGATTATAATGCATCTTGTTAAGCCAAATCAAGACAAGTAAAGAAGACATACGCATCTACATATGCATACACATATACATATATGTATATATATCATATGTGTGTGTATCCCATCTTCAAGTTATTTCCTTCCCCAGCACTGACGCCAGTGTCTAGCATGTAACTCTCAATATTTATTGAATAAAATAAATGAAAGATAGTAGTGTAGAGTAATTCTATGCCAAGAAGGGGAAAGATTACTCATCATTGTTCATTGAGAAGCATAACTCTGAAAATTACAGAAAGTTGAATTATGTGCACTGAGATTCTGGAACTGATAAGAAAATTTAAATTTATATATAATAATTGGGTCTTAGAAGAATCTGAATACTTACAATATCTATATATTTTACACATATCGTATAAATGTTTATATAAAACTCGTAACTAGTTTACAGTAAGCATTTGATAAATTGTAGCTGCTCTTTTCCCAATCACCCCCTCACAGACTCACAATGTTTACACCCAAAATCTATAATAAATGCTAACCTGTTAGTTTTATTGTAAATATTCAAGTTTTCATCTCTTCTCTCTGTTTTTATGATGGCAACTTGAATCCAGCAAGCTAATAAAGCAACAAATTTATGTAAAACATCTCCCCTTTTGGAATCCAAGTTTCTTTGTCTCCATGAAGCAGAGCTGTTTAGAGAGCTCTGAACTAATAAGGTGGCTAAGAGAAAAACCCTCAGTCATGAAGTTTATCAACATTAATGTCTCACAACAGACCTCTTCAACAGTGTGCCCTGGTTGTAGGAAGGCTAAGACACTGATCCCCTCAGGCCTCAGAAGAGGGCCACTTGATCCTTGAGCCTACTCTCTGTCCTTTTGAATAGACCCATACTTCTATCTCAGCATAAACAAATATTAGCATTTTCTCTGTTTTTCAGGGATCAGGGCAGGGGTTGTGGTGAGAGTGACACATGCCATTGAGGAAATGGTCCCGTTTAGTGGTTCTCAGCCAGGTATATTTTTGTCCCACAGGGGACATTTGGCAATACCTAGAGACCTTTGCCGTTGTCACAACTTGAGGGTGGCATGCTACTGGCATCTAGTGGATAGAAGTCAGGGATGCTGCTAAACATTCCAGAAATGTACAGAACAGCACCCCTGCAACCAGGAATCCTGCAGTACACAACACCAGCAGTGCCAAGGCTGAGAATCTCTGGTCTTAATCGGAAAGGTTAGCGCATAACCAGGATAAGCGTATGTGCAAATTCACAAGCCTTGCTTTGTTTTGGTCCTGAAGATCTTAATCAGCTTCTCTGGACTATGTAGTAAGCATGTTCCGGAAGGAGAAAAGTACCAGCTCCTGTACCCCACGCTGCATGCCTCAAGGGGAAATTGGCAAGTCCAAAAAACCAGTGAGAGTTCCAAAATTGTGTATATTGAAATAATTTCAAGTATACAGGAAAGTTGCAAAAATAGTACAAATAAACATATATATATATAGTAAATACATAAATATGAATATAAATATAATTATGTATATATATGTATCTTCACCCCAGTTCTCCAATTGTTAGCATTTATCACATTTGCGTCCCCCCCCCACTTTCCCTCCTTATTTTTCTTTCATAAATATGTAAGTTGCTTTATGATGCCTCTCTGTCTCTAACTATTTCAGTGTGCATTTCCTGAAAACGAGAACATTTCTCTCACCTAACCACAGTGCGACGATCAAAATCAGGAAATTAATGTTGAAACAATACTAGTCTATAGAACTTATTCAATTTTACCACGAATGTCCTTTACACAAAATAAGAACTATTTTCTGACCCAGGGTTCAATCCAAGATCACACACTAAATTTGCTTGTGCTATCTGTAGTCTCCTGTCATCTGGACTGGCTCCTCACTATTCCTTTGCCTTCTAAATCCCTGACATTGGAGAAGAGCATGGGCCAGTCATTTTGTAGAATCTCCCTCATTTGGGTCTGTCTTTTGTTTCCTCATGATTACATTCATGCTTTGTACTTAGCAGGACAACACATGTGGTATCTTCCTCCATGTGTCATATCCAGTGATACAAGATACCAGTCTGTTCCATTACTGATCATTTTAATTTTGGTCATTTGGTTAAAATGGTGTTACGAGGTTTCTCCACTGTCAAATTACCATTTTATCTTCTGGATTTGATAAGTATCTTGGGGGAGATTTCTCTGACAATGTAGGCATCCTGTTTTTCATCAAAATTTTACTCCCTTGTGTTATTAAATCAATGAGATTTTTGTTTGAGTTCCCTTGTCTTCTGTTGAAGAAAGAGGATGGCTCTGGGACATGTAAGAGATTTTGGATAAATTCCATACCAAATTCTCTTGGGATCCTAATCCCCCCAGATTATTATAAGGTATAACCATAAATAATAAAACGTAGAGAATGCAACTCCCTAATTTCTAGATATACCTTGAATACATCTTCTTTTGAGAAGGGAAGGGCTATTTCCCAATTAAACATCAAAGGAGACTTTTATAATCAGATGGAGAATTTCTGCTTTATTTGACGATCTTGGCAAAGACTCTGATTACTTGGGTTGATTTCTAATGGGCAGGGTTATTTGTAAATTTGAAAAGGTAATCCACACTTTATATTTTGAAAGGCAGTTATTCCCCAGACAAATCAAAAAATACTGTACCTATTTTCTGCTTATGCTGTCAGTTAAAATGCTTAATTCAGATGAATTTAGTAATCCTGTTTAAAGTTAACGTTGTCATTGACTAATCTAACAAAACTGCTGAAAATCTCTTATTTCACATTTTAGAGACTTTATAGAGAAGCTTGGGACAAGGACAAGACTCAAATCCACATCATGCCTGATACACCTGACATTATTCTGGCTAAAGCAAACTTAATCAATACAAGTGATGTAAGTTTCCAAATTCAGCATGTATTTCCAGAAAGATCATTTTAATTTCCTTTAATATTTATTTTATTTCTCAGAGAGTGAGTGAGAATGAGTGGGGGAGGGGCAGAGAGAGAGGAAGACCCAGAATGCAAAGCAGGCTCTGAGCTGTCAGCACAGAGTCCAACGTGGGGCACGAACCCATGAACCGTGAGATCATGCCCTGAGCCAAAGTTGGACGCTTAACCTACTGAGCCACCCAGGCGCCCCCAGAAAGCTCATTTTAATTGCTTCTAAGGCAATGAATTTATTTGGAAGTAAATTTGAATGTCTGAATCATTTTAATTAATAAACTACAAGTGACTTAGATTTCTTATTTAGTGGCTTTTAACTTGAATATCTAATTGGTACTCCCTGTCTCAGGCAGAGTTGAGGGTGTGTGCTCTCTGTTCCTTGTAGTCCTTTATTACACATATCATCGTAATGTAATGGTTTATATTGCTCTCCCATATATGGACAGGTATTTATCAGAGTCAGAGACAATTTGTGTTGTTGGTATTGGGCCTGCAGTGTTTAGCTAGTATAGTCCCAACACACATGAAATTTCAAATGAACAAGCATTAAAAAACCATGTAGGAGAATTCTATTTTTATTTTTATCATCATCATAGCATGATCTCCAGAAATCTGTAGGTGTAAAAATTAAATATTTTAAAGACAAATTCTAAACTCTAATAGAAAGACCTTAACATTAAATAATGTTTTAGAATAATGCCACAGATCACTGAAATATAAACACATTCCAAGATCAATAGGCATTTTAAACAATCTGGTTTCTGGATAAAATGCATTAAATTTTCACTTGTTTCATTATGTAACAAATCTGGAGAGACAAATTGTTTCACTTATACTTTTTAAATTCAACATTTAAAGTTTCCTCCCCAAAATCTTAGATTTAAAAAATTATGAAGGATTTTGTTTCCTACCTACAGATGCGGATCCTGCTATGGGCAACCCTATGTTGTAAAATAGACTATATTTTACAATGTCGTAGCTACATGAAAGAGACAGCCCATCAGGCGTAATTTTTCCCCACTAAAAGCATTGCTCTTTTCTAACAAAAACTTCTAATGAAACACTCCAAGGTAATTGGAAAATGGCACCTAAATGATGTTTTATTTCCTTTCTCTATCAATTTGCTTCTGCCTCATACACTGAAGTATTTGGGAAGAGCTGAGATTTAATTTTGTTGATCTGGGTAATTGAAGAGCTTTAAAGTTTAAAATAGGATCTGTAGCAATCAATGGGCATAATTTCCAATTACATTGGCATATTCTAGAGCAGATACTATTGTCGGGGATTCTTAAAATATTTAGCATGTTGCATTCATTCTGCTATAGTTGTTTATGGAAAACAGTTTTTCTCAAAGTGATTTTCATCTCTTAACAGAAACTCTACCGAATGGGTTATGAGGAGTTGAAGAAAAAAGGTTACGATCTTCCCCTTGATGCCATACCAATCAAAGCAGCAAAAGCATCTCGAGAAATTGCCAGTGAAGTAAGACTTTATCCCCTGTTTATACTGATTTGATTGCAATTTATCACTTTAAAGCATTCTCACTTTAATTTTAAATTGAACAGAATCTTCCAAGGAGTAACAAATTAAAGCAGAGTAAAATGATCCCAGAGAGGTAGGGTGGGATGAAGATAAACTCAGGTATTTGTAGCTGGAATTTGTGTGAAGTTTATTATAAATGAAACTTGTAGCGTGAGTTAGCATTTAATATTTCTCCTCAAAAAACTTAAACCTGTGATTCTCTAGGCTTTGTGAAATATTGGGAGTTAATGTGCTTTGTAATTGCAACATAAGTTAATCTTGAAAGGTTCAAGACCTATCTTTTTCCTTTAGTACAAGTACAAGGAAGGCTTTCGCAAGCAACTTGGCCACCACATTGGAGCCCGGGACATCAAAGATGACCCTAAGATGATGTGGTCCATGCACGTGGCCAAGATCCAGAGTGACAGAGAATACAAGAAGGACTTTGAGAAGTGGAAGACCAAGTTCAGCAGCCCAGTGGACATGCTGGGCTTGGTGCTGGCCAAGAAGTGCCAGACCTTGGTCAGCGATGTGGACTATAAGAATTACCTACATCAGTGGACATGCCTGCCTGACCAGAATGATGTCACCCATGCTCGGCAGGCCTATGACCTCCAGAGTGATGTGAGTCCAAGATTTTCCTTTGACCAACTAAAAACCGTGGCCGCTTTCCTAAGAATCAAATTTTCCCTAAAGTAAGGGGAGTTGAATTTACACAACTGAGTTCTATATCCCTAGATTAATGCCCACACCCTATCCAATCCCCAAACATCTGGAGGCACCATTACCCCACAGAGAAAGAGCTGGCAGAGCCCCCATTGCTTTGGTTAAAGACTCTGATATGTTGATCTAGAAGCTTTGGATCATTCTTTTTGTGCTGCCATTTTAGATGTTTTCCAAAATATGCTTCTAATCTGAATTTTCCATCGATTCATAAGACATACCAAAATTTATAAATGTCCCAAGCATTCAAGCATGAAAATGTATAGTAAAATATAATACATAATTTTATTTCTTTAGGGGCATATAATTATGCTTTACTGGTTTGTCACTTATAATTTCAGAATTTGTACAAGGCTGACCTTCAGTGGCTAAGAGGCATTGGCTGGTTACCCAGTGGTTCTCTTGAGGATGAGAAGAACAAGAGAGCTTCCCAGATTTTGAGTGATCATGTTTACCGCCAGCATCCAGATAAATTCAAGTTTTCTAGCCTTATGGACTCCATCCCAATGGTTTTGGCAAAAAACAATGCTATTACCATGAACCATGTAAGTCTTTTCTTCACTTGAAGGGGGTATTAGTGTGTGTGTGTGTGTGTGTGTGTGTGTGTGTGTGTGTGTGTGTGTGTGTGTGTAAACATGGTAATCTGTTTCTATAAAAGGAAAACCATATTTAATTCTTTTGCTTCCATATTAAAGTGGTATTTAAGTGCTGTATGCTTCTTACTGATATGAGACATCTAGGCCTAAAGGTGTCACAAATACAGGGGTGCCCAGGTGGCTAGTTGGTTAAACATCTGATTCTTAATTTCAGTTCAGGTCAATATCATGATCTCACCATGTGTTGGTTCGAGCCCTGTGTCAAGCTCTCTGATGACAGTGCAGAGCCTGCTTGGAATTCTCCCTTTCCTTCTCTCTCTGCCCCTTCCCCACTCACTCTCTCTCTCTCTCTCTCAATAATTAAACATTAAAAAAATTTTTTTCTAAAATACCAACTCACAGAGTAGACTGTCCTTACTCTCATTAAGAACGAGATTTTTTTAATGTATCTATTCATTACTAGCCTGTACTAGTCACATCTTTTTTGTTTGTTTTAGCGCCTCTATACAGAAGCTTGGGATAAAGATAAAACCACTGTCCACATTATGCCAGATACCCCTGAAGTTTTACTAGCTAAACAAAACAAAATAAATTACAGTGAGGTAAGTAATATATTCATGGTACGTGATGTATTTTGCTTATACTGCACTTTATGAATCAAACCTATGATGATCTATGTCTTTCTCAGAAACTATATAAACTTGGCCTAGAAGAAGCCAAGAGGAGAGGCTATGATATGCGACTGGATGCCATTCCCATCAGGGCAGCCAAGGCCTCCAGAGACATTGCAAGTGAAGTAAGTGCACCTGAAAAGTTCTTTGCCTTGGCTTTGGCTCAAAGATTGCTTTCTCTCTCCTGGTTATATAGTAGGGCAAGTAAGCTATGAGGTTAAAGTTCTTGCTAACAGTCTTTTTTCTAAGTAAATAGTTTTTAATAATGGTAATGAAATTCTCAACACAAAGGTATGATTGAGTCCATAGATGCATTTCAAAATATTGTCCATTTCCTGCTGAATTAAAGCATTAGATACTTGACTATAGTTAGACATCCTTTGGGCTTTTCCACCTGATATATTCTTATATACAATTGAACTCATTGTAGGATTCCTTCAGAAAAAAAACGCATGCCTTATGAACCAGTGAACCTACAAGGGCTGAGGGAATGGGACACATTATTCATAGTCCATCCACACGTACCATATGTTTACTTCTGTGTCCAGTGACTGGTTGCCAATATTTATTTTAAGTGATGGCTTGGCTCACGTTTCTAGAAATGTTTATCCTTCTATTTCATTAGTCTATAAAGTCAAAAATATTTTCTTTATTTCCAAAATATGGGAAGGTAACCCTCATAATTGAAAAATAAGTGTTCAATAATCAGAGAAAGGTTAAAAGTATTAACATATACCAACATAATGTAATACCTGCTGCCATTAAAATTCATGTTTGTAGAGAATATTTAATGACACAGAGGAATCCTTATGCAATAAATGAAAAAAGCAGGTATATACAATATGACTGCTATTCAGTTTTACTCTCTGTCATACACCCACACACACACACTACAAAAAGCAGTTTTATAATGGTTTTCACTGAATGGTAGAATAATGTCTTTGTTTTCTTTTTTTGTGTACATATATGTATTCTTTATTTTCTAAACGGTTTACAAAGTGCATGTATGTATATGTTCAAGAGGAAATCATTATATTTTTAATGAACAGGAAAATTGGGGCCTAGTAATTGCTTTTTACTAAAAGCTAAAATAGTTGTCTGTATTTCTTCTTCTAGTTCAAGTACAAAGAAGGCTATCGTCAACAGCTTGGCCATCACATTGGTGCCCGAGCAATACATGATGACCCCAAGATGATGTGGTCCATGCATGTGGCCAAGATCCAGAGTGACAGGGAGTACAAGAAGGACTTTGAGAAGTGGAAGACCAAGTTCAGCAGCCCAGTGGACATGTTGGGGGTGGTCCTGGCCAAGAAGTGCCAGACCTTAGTCAGTGACATAGACTATAAGAACTACCTGCACGAGTGGACATGCCTGCCTGACCAGAATGATGTCATCCACGCTCGGCGGGCCTATGACCTCCAGAGTGATGTTAGTATCTGAGAATCATAATGATGTGCAAAGGTAGGAAATCAGTGAATTAACACCCCTTGGAGAAGGTAGCAATAGGTGGAACCAAGCTTACCAGCTCCTGCAAGGCAGGAATAGCATTTCTTCTTTCCTTGTGAGTATTAATTATTTAACCTTCCAGACCAAAAAGGAGTATTGTCTGATATGCTGCCTGTCCATTAAACTGAATTTTCAAGAGTATTCTTTATTTCATATCGTTTAGATGAAAATGTTTTCCCAATGCAAAGATAAAATTTTACTGACTATTTTGTGTCAACAGAATATGTACAAGTCGGATCTCCAATGGCTGAGAGGCATCGGCTGGGTTCCTATTGGCTCTTTGGATGTGGAAAAATGCAAAAGGGCATCTGAAATTTTGAGTGATAAAGTCTATCGCCAGCCTCCAGACAGATTCAAATTTACCAGTGTGACTGATTCTTTGGAACAAGTGTTAGCCAAGAATAATGCCATTACCATGAACAAGGTGAGGTTTCAAATTCAGAGAACCAAGGCAGGACTCCTGACAGCAAAATCAAAGAAAAAGAAATATAATCAAGAAAAGAAAGAAAGCATTTATCAACAAAAGACTATCTATCTATCTATCTATCCATCTGTATCTATTTATCTGATATATGTGTCATTTATATTTAGTATTTACTTCATTAATTCTTTATGGTTTTGAGAAAAAGACATTTTTATGGAAGATCATCTTTGCATAAAAGATATTCTCAATTTCCTTTTGTTAACATACATTTCAGATTATCATAAGGCACTCAAACATCTGTTCTATGAACTGATTACTTGAAGATGTATCTACCATACATAATGTGTATAAAACGTACAACCTTTTGTTATTTTTGTTTATAAAGTTCTTGTGCCCCTGAAATTCTTATTAACTACACACTGAATTTTTTTTCCTGATGACATTACATATTTTCTTTGATAGCGTCTATACACGGAAGCCTGGGACAAAGACAAGACCCAGATCCACATCATGCCAGACACACCAGAAATTACGTTGGCAAGGATGAACAAAATCAACTACAGTGAGGTAGGAGCAGATACTAATTCTATGAAGTTTGCATGCGATTTCTGATTTCAGTTAATCTGTCCAAGGTGATGTAATACTAAATAACAATTGTATAAAAATCTTTTTTCTTGGTTGGTGTGAATAGCAACTCCTGCATTTTTGAATCCTCATCCTAAACATCAAACTTCAAGTAATGCAAATGATCCCTTACAAAGTGACAATTATAAGAACTAATGATTTAAGCAGTAACCATAAGAATAATCAAAACTTTTTCTTTTATTAATTTGTTTAAATTGGGAAATTAGCAATAGATTGTACATTTATCTCCTCCTAATGCCGTATCACTGTGCTATATCTATCTTCCATATATGATTTCCTTTTTCCAAATTGTGGTTTAAAGTCAAAATTTAAGATTTTTAATGTATAAAATTAAGTCAGGAACTAAAATTACAGTATTATCAAATAACACTGAGAGAAAGAAGCAGAAACAGGGGATCTGCCAGGGTATATATCAGCGAGTCCATTTCCTTTCCACCCTCTGTGAGCATGGAGCCATGTACCTTCATGTCAGAACCACAGATGTTTAACCCAAGAGGTCATCCCCTCTTCTACTACAAGAGTCCCCACCCAACAGGTTGTCATCCTGCCTTTGCTTAAGTGTTGTTAGTGACAAGGAATTTATCTCCTGAATCAGCCCATTCATTCTGAAAAATTCCATTAGAAGATGCTTGTAATGTACTGAGTCAAATATTTCTCTCTGCTGACTTCTGTAGTCTTCTGAGGCTGTGCAAAACCAACCTCTGCCAACTCCACGGAGATGAGGATAGCTACTCTGGTGCCTCCCCTGCCACCTCACCCCAAGTTCTCTTTCTAATCCAAACATCCACAGCTCCTGGGCATTCCTCACATGACACTCCTGCTAGAATGTGACCCTCCAAACCAAACAAAATCCTGCAAGTATAGAATATAGTTGACATCATATTGCCTCTTACGGACGTTTGGCCTCCATTTCTGCACCCTGTGCCTCAGGGCACATTGGCAGCAATATCACTGCCAGGGCACATGGAACTTGGGATCGACTGAAACCCTAAGACATTTTGCATGGGCTTAAGCTAGGGTTCCTCTAGCCTGAATTTACACATTTGGCAACTTAAATTCAGTTGAAAATCAGTTCAAAGATCAACATTTATCTCTGTGCAATTTCTTCTTCTTAGATTAAGCCTATTGGTTTAAGCCCGTGGAGATTGTTGTGAATCTGATTTTTCTGTCAGCTGATGTATGAGTTATTTCTCTCAGCTTTGTGCTACCAGCAAAGAAAATATTGTTTATTTGAAAACATAAGTCAACAATGTATTACTCTTCTGCATGACATAAGTTAGAGGATTTAGCTAGATGAGCCACCCTCTTAATTCATTTTATTTTGGGGAGTGCAAACTATAATTTTAGCACTTACGTAACTAACTCTCAATTGTCACCAGAAACGAAAAACATCCAGTCCTACTTGCAAAGCAAAAAGGAGTGAATTTTTTAGCAAAACCTATGATATAAGTCCTGTATTGTTACAGGAAAGCATGTATTGCATGTGTTAGAATCTCAGGAGACAAAGAGCCTCTGTAACTAGCCACTCAGCATTTCTGGAATTCTGGACTCTGTCTTTGCTGCAAAAGTTCAGAGATGCTGTAGTGTGCTGTTGGTTAGAAGAGACCCAGGGAGAACGCCCTGAACTGAATGCCTAACCTGCCTGATCTGCTTTCTCGGGCTTTTCTCTCTCAGCTTAGTTCAATTCTTTTGTAATTTTTATCTCATTGAGGATAGGAAGACAAAATACAGATTTGATTATGTCACTCTCCCTCAAAGTTTATTGATGGTTTCCTATTTCCTGTGGAATTAAGCACAAACTTATTTTAGCACCAAGCCTTCAGTCCAACTCCAGATTCTTTTCAGTCCTCTCTTGTACTTGTCCCTGGCACTGCTCCCCCCCCCCTTCCTTTGACACCCCTGCACCATCACTTCCTTGTGCTTTGATTCCTGCAACTCCCTCTGCCCCTGACTCCCATTCCAGTCTACTGAAATCATACTCATCACTCAAGGTCCAATGCAAAGATCAATCCCACTGCAGGAACTTTCCTGATTCTTAATTTAGGATTAATTACTCCTTCCTGGAGCTCTTTGCTAATAATATGGTTAAATCACCTCTATTGGTAGCCTCCTCTGTGGGTTATCAATCTTTCCATAACTTCCCCCTGCAACCCTGATGATGGGAGAGACCTCATACTCATCTTTGATTCCCAAGCACCCAGCACATTCACAGCACACAGTTGGGGCAGAATAGGTGTAGAGTGAATTAATTTCCATGATCAAGTCTTTGCCTCTTATCCACATTTTGCCACCTTAAGCCCATGAGTTTCAGCTTAATTTTTTAGATCTCTTCAAAACTGATTCATGAGGGGGTACCTGGGTGGCTCAGTCGGTTAAGCGTCAGACTCTTGGCTTCAGCTCAGGTCGTGATTTCATGGTTTCATAACTTCAAGCCCCACATCGGGCTCCATGCTGACTGCAGAGCCTGCATGAGATTCTCTTCTCCCTCTCTCTCTGCCCCTCACTGACTCATGCTGTCTCTGTCTCTCTCAAAATAAGTAAACTTAAAAAAAAACCTGATTCATGGTTGTAACAAAAAATTTTGAAACAGTGGGTAATATTTATGTTTCGGTAACTCAAGATAAGTTTTAAAATACAAAACAAAGCTGCAGTGTTCTATATACGTATCATTTTTAAGTCTTTAGCAAACAGTGCAAAGGCTTAGACCTCTCAAAATAAGATTATTATAGGCACCTAGCTGTGTAGAACTTGGTGAATTATTTTAGGCCCCTGTCAGTTTTTGGATATGAAAGTCAACATCTAACTGATGTATAATTATATATTTTTTTGCCCAAATTTAGAGTCTGTACAAACTCGCCCATGAAGAAGCAAAGAAGAAAGGCTATGACCTGCGAAGTGATGCCATCCCAATTGTGGCGGCCAAGGCCTCCAGGGACATCGCCAGTGATGTGAGTTTCAGTGTTGCCCCAAGTATATAATCAGTCTGAAGTGACACTTATACTGAACTAAATCTTCAAAAAGAACTTTCCTCACCCTTTGGAAATATGTCCTAATGTATTTATATGGGCTTTTTCAAAAACCTAGTTTTGAAGGAAGTGAAAAATTCGATGTTCAAAAAGCAGTTTATAATTTTTAGGATACAGTATGTTCAATGAAAACTGACCCACCAAAATCAGAGAAAGATCCATTAATGGAAATTATTAGAGTACAGCTGCAAGCTTGGAGATCTAAAAATTAATGCCGTGCTTATGGAAAGTATAACTCATAAACTTAAGTACTCCCAGTGAGAATCAGGTCGTGTCTTTGTATAACATTTTAATATATAATATTCACAAAATTCATATGACACTTGACTTTATAATTCACCCTTCTAAGATTGAAAAAGAACGCAGTTGATCTATACCAGAGGTGATTACTAGCCCAAGCTTGCACCCTTAATAACAGCTCCTGGCTGTCTAGCACAGGTTGAATAAAACCATCAACCTTTCATGGTGTCTCAGAAGATTCTTGAGGAACAGACCACTGCTCTAAATATCAAGGCCCACTATTTTGGAATATGATAATTCGCTGCCCATGATGTTGTGTTAGTGATTCCCTTTAGTTTATGTGTGTTGGACTGCCCCCACAAATGGATTTATGTCAACCATAATAACAGGAATAACTAGGAAGTGTTGAGAATTCTATGCGAAGAGCTTGACGTGCATTATCTTACTTACACTTCATAACTATCCTAGGATGTAAGTATTGTCATTATCCCTGTTTTGTGGGTTGCTTAAGCCACTTGTCTAAAATCAAACTCCTTGTAGGTGGTGGAGTTGAAACTCCAGACAACCTCATTACTTCCTGTTGTACCATATCGCCTCCTGCTGACCCATCTATACTTTCTTACTTAGTTATCTTTGAGACTAGAGGCATGTGTTTTGAATAACTGGCCCAGATCCCAGGACAACATCATTGGACTTGGAATAGTAAAAACATTCTTGGCCTATGTGGGGGTAGAACCCATGCATTTTCTGGAGCATGCTCTAACCAGTTGGACTGCTACATCAGCTTTACTAGTATAATAATACTAGTATTATATCAGTACACTAATGGTATACTATTACTTTATGATAGTATAGTAAGTAACTAGTATACTAATACTAAACTAGGTCCTTGACATAGAGTACTTCATCCTTCTAGGAACCAGGTACCCATTCTATGACTTATTATGCACACCATGTTACCAAGTGCGACTCTTTCCTGACATACTTTTAGTGCCTAAAATTCATTTCTCCAAGTTCCCTTATTCAAATGGCCTTTCCCCCTGTGAGCACTACCTGCCTCAAGAATTATTCCTTATTACCAAGCCATAGGTGATTTTGAATATGCACTGCAATTATACAGATTCCATCTATTTTCTTAGCTCTATAAGCTTCAAGCGTAAAGGTCAGGATAGCAGCTTGAGTTAGTGCTTATTAGAAAAAGTCAACTTATAACTTTGACGTAAGCAAGGTGATTTTGCACAGACTTTTGACCTTCAAGGGCTTATGATAAAAACCTGATTTGTGTGTTTTTGTGTTTTTGTCTCAGTACAAATACAAAGATGGTTATCGCAAGCAACTAGGCCACCACATCGGAGCCCGAGACATCAAAGATGACCCCAAGATGATGTGGTCCATGCATGTGGCCAAGATCCAGAGTGACAGGGAATACAAGAAGGACTTTGAGAAGTGGAAGACCAAGTTCAGCAGCCCAGTGGACATGTTGGGGGTGGTCCTGGCCAAGAAGTGCCAGACCTTAGTCAGTGATGTGGACTATAAGAACTACCTGCATGAGTGGACATGCCTGCCTGACCAGAACGATGTCATCCATGCTCGGCGGGCCTATGACCTCCAGAGTGACGTGAGTACAGCATCTATAAAAGAGCTGTGTTCAGCTATATAAAAGTTATCCTTTATATGCAACCCATTGGCATACTTAAGCTAGGATTTATTGATCAGTGAATGAGATTTGAATCAGTGTATAGTTTTATTGCTTTATTATGTGTACATTTAATAGGCTTTATAAGGAAGGGAAGTTTACAAACTGGATTTGGTCTTTTAAAAACAAAACTGGAATTAAGCAATGTTCAGAGTCCACCAGGTGGAGACATTTTCTTTTATTTTTTTAAAGGGGTGGAAACAACACATTTTTATTAAAAAAAAAATACTCAATTTTTTTAGCTTCTTTGCAAACCAGATAAGGTTATAATTAGTAGAATTCTAATGCCTGTTACGGTGCTAATTGTTATTATTATGAAACAAAAGAAGTTGCTGTATTTGTAAGCTATTGGATCAGTTCACTGACATTTTCTTCTCTTAGCACAGCTCTCTGTAGAGGGGTCACATGGTAGCTAGTGCTGCTGCTTTTAATATCAAATCTGGGTGTGAAAAGCACGTTTCCTACAGCACATAGTTTACAAATGTTTGAAGGGATTCTTTAAGCATTAGAGGATTTTGGAAAATAAAGTTAATTTTTAATTTATTTTATATCTATGTTTAATTATTTTAATTAAATTAATTTTTAAAATTAATTGGCCATTACTAAAAACTGTACAGCCCACCTGTGAAAATGCCCACATTTGTTCTGTAGTTTTTGACATACAGAACCCTGTGTTTTGCAATTGTGTCTGAAAAGAAAAGCTTTGCCTGCACATGAGTTAAAATGGTTAATGCCACCCATGGAGTTGACAGCATTGACAGACTGCTTACATCTATTTGTTGAGTGCCTTTTCAAAATCAATTTCCCCCACACTGTGATGGGGCCTTAATGGTTATTTGAAAGTTAACAGTCATTGGAAAGTTAAAAAGCACTCCAGAGGTATACAATGTTATTGCTTTCATTCTTGCTGTTGTTATTTAGGGAGCAATCCACATAGTAATCCATTAGGCCAATTCCAATAGGCTTTTTGTGTAGACTGCAAAATATCAATCTGTATTTTCTTAGTTGCTGTTATGGGTAAAATCCTTCAAATGAGCTGGGCAAAGGTCCAATTCCTTTGTTGTGAAGTAGTTAATACTTAATGGGTTAACAAAAATCCTTAGCAGAGAAATGATGTAAAATAAATTGAGAGAGGGATGCTTGGGTGGCTCAGTCAGTTAAGATACTAGCTCTTGATTAAAGCTCAGGTCATGATCTCACGATTCAGGAGTTCAAGCCCCACATTGGGCTCTGTGCTGAGAGCTCAGAGAATGCTTGGGATTCTCTGTCTCCCTCTCTCTCTGCCCCTCCCCCCCCCCCGAAAAATAAACTTAAAAAGAACACAGATTTTTGTTTAAAAACAACAAATCAAGAGAGAAAGGTATGGAAAGACAACTCTGGAAAGAAGTCCATCTTCTTTTTTTAAAAATTTTTAATGTTTATTTTTTAGAGAGAGAAAGAAAATGAGTGGGCAGGGGAAGAGAGAGAGGGGGACAGAGGATCCAAAGTGTGCTCCATGCTGACAGCAGAGAGCCCGATGCAGGGCTCAAACGCACGAACCGTGAGATCATGACCTGAGTCAAAGTTGGATGTTTAATCAACTGAGCCACCCAGGCACCCCAAGAAGTCTACCTTCTTGTCCTGAGAACTTGGTGGAAAGAATCTGGGGCCTTGGACCAATGAAATGAGCACCAATTGCCCTGAGCCTCAGACAGTGTTAAAGCCATGAATTTCTGCCTCAATGTATCAGGGGCTCTACATCATTATTATATATTCTTTTTTTGTTGTTTATTTCTAAAGAGCTCTACAGATATTTTGAAACATAAGAAAAAATACATAGAAGGCAACGAAATCCAACATAATCCAACCACTGAAAAAGCCCACTCCTGCTCATGTAATTTATCCACATACGTTGTTTTATGTTTTCCTTCGTGTAATGTTATATTAAGTACCTTTGTACAAGTCATCAATATTCTTTAAAATAAGACTTTTAGTAGCTGCAGAGAATTTCATTTGACTAGGCCTCACCTTTATTGTTGGACGTATCTGTGGTTTCTCCCACTCTGGGTTGGCATTGTTTTCCTGTACACATGGGCATTATAATAACATTCACTGAACTGACGGTAATTTGGATCAGTCCTGTCCTTACCACCAGAAATATATGATCACTTTTTGTTATGGCTAGGAGATGTTTCTGGGTCATTTTTGAACATAGCGCCTCCTTTAGTCTAACACAATGAGCTTATTTTCCACGAAAAGACAACTACCAGTATTGTATGTTATTACTGATGCATTGGCATTTTTACCATAAATCTTTTAAGTCTTGCTGAAGAGTTTGTTCCATTTTCGTCTTTACAGAACATTTACAAATCAGATCTCCAGTGGCTGAGAGGCATTGGCTGGGTCCCCATTGGGTCTGTGGATGTGGTCAAGTGCAAGAGAGCTGCGGAGATCCTGAGTGACAACATCTACCGCCAGCCTCCAGACACGCTGAAATTTACCAGTGTGCCTGATTCCCTGGAACAGGTGCTGGCCAAGAACAATGCCATCAATATGAACAAGGTGAGCCCCAGCTACCTCAAGCTTCTCTAAGATGCCAAAAGATGCTATCATACTCTAACGACTAGTGCAGTTAAAATTATCCATTGAAGTGTGTGTAGGGTCATATTTATCTCCTAAATTATATACTCAAAATCCTCTAATTTCTGTTATTCCCAATTTTAACTTTGATCACTAGTGTTACAACTCAAACCTCCAATTTAAATACCTTGTATCCAAGTTCGGTTTGTTTTTCCTAATTAGATTAATAATAATCATGCTTAACTTTTTATAATTCCCATTTCAAATAGTATTCTATCAACATCTTCTTTGGCAGCGTTTATACACAGAGGCCTGGGACAAAGACAAGAGTCAAGTTCATATAATGCCTGATACCCCGGAGATCACGTTGGCACGGCAGAACCAGCTCAACTACAGCCAGGTTAGGGCAAACTCCTGTGGTGCAGCCCCACACGTTTTATTGTTGTCACTGTTTGTTTTCCTGTACTTGCTTCTATGGAGGTTGCTGCTGTGCCACAGCAATCATGGTGCCTGTGGCTCTGTGACGTGAACACTCAGCCCATCTAGCCTTTTATTTCTAGGTTGAATATTATCTGCTATAGGATTCCGTGGGCAAACTGAAGTTGCATTTTTAGTTTATAGCCATTGCTGGTGTGGGCCAAGGGGACTGAATAGTATTTTCTGCATCTCCAAGGGGGTAGGATAGCCAGATAAACTAGTGACCCAATATTTCCACTGAAGCACTATTTGTCATTTACCTAAAATACAAGTCCAACTGAGCTTGCTATCTTTTTATTTGCTAAATCTGGCAATCTGCCCAAGGGGACCTCTGATAATATGTAACTTTTCCCTACCTGGATCCTCAGTACAACTGAGAGGTAAAACAAAGGAGTATGAATAGAAGTTGAAATCTCACATTTCTTACAACTAAAGTTAAGTTCAAGGATACATTTGGATGAGAACTAAATGAGCCTAACTGAACCTCAGAATTAGGTTCCCATTTGGTCAGAGGCCACACTAGAGAAGGGCAATTAGCTACACTCCCCTCAGGGGTAAGGTCTTAGGGCTTAGAGACCAGAGAGACAGAAGGGGCTGGGCTTAGTCCCAGAGGGAGCGGGTCAGAGCTGAGTGGGAAGTGTCTAGTCATCCCATCCCTGCTAGTTAAATAAATCGGTAAGTCCGTGATTCACAGGCAGAGAGTAAAGGATCAGAGAAAGGAGAAAGGTCAGAGAAAAATAATTGAGCTTCTTCTATAGAAAGAAAGCTTCAGGTGTGGGAAAGAAGTGTTCTCTATTAACAGCACTGGGGTTTTTTAAAGTAAAACGCAATTTACTTTAGGCACATGTTTTACTAATATGATATAGACAAAATTTAGAATCTTAAAGTCGTGATTATAGTCCAGTTAGCTGTTTTAAATTGTACTTCAGTTTTTTCCACCTTTCTTTTTTAAACATTATAAAGTATTACATGATTGTGGAAAATGTTTTAAGCAATAAAGAAATGAATAAAAGTATGTAAGTATATATATTTTATATGTAAACTAACAATATTAAACATTGTTCTGCAATTATTTTTTCACTTAGAAATAGATATAGATTGGTCTGTAAATTGATCTAGATTACTAGATTACATTAATATATGTTGATATGCATAATATAACAAACTACATTCTATATATTAATTTTTAACATATATGATAGATTAAAATATCAATCGATGTAAATATCCATTGATCTCATTGATTTCTAAAGCTATGTGTATGGGGTTTTTTCAGTAAGATATAATTTATTTACTTTCAAAATTGCTGGAAATTTAGTTGTTTATAGACCCTCTCCTTTTTAAAATTACTTGGAATGTCACTTAATAATCTCTAAATTGTTGCTGTCAAACCTTTTACTTTCACTCTGACTTTCTATAGACTCTGTATAAACTCGCCAATGAAGAAGCAAAGAAGAAAGGCTACGACCTGCGAAGTGATGCCATCCCGATCGTGGCGGCCAAGGCCTCCAGGGACATCGTCAGTGATGTGAGTAGCCACACTCCATGTATGTACATGGCTGGATAGGATTGGGAGCAAATGATCATTAGTACAGCAGGGAGATGAATCTATGTGCCAGTTAAAGCACACATATTGTGCTTTAAATGAAAAAATGTTTTTCACTGGAAAAAGCTCTTTTATATTTTTAACTCCAAAAACTTTAATATTCAGGTCCCATAGGTGGAGGTGGTGTCCTAAACTTTATTATAAAATTGAATTTGAATCTATAGTTATTCATATCTACAATTATAGATATTTCTTATAGAAATAAGAAAAGGCCAGAAGAGAAAAAAATAATAATTTGGTTACGTGTGTTGGCTCAATATCAGAAAAAGACCTGGTTCAGCCAGGTCTAGGAAAATGTACCTTTCCTTAATCTTGCTCTGGATCTTTGCCAACTGTTTCTTTGGAAAATTACCTTAAGTGATTCCTTTTGAGCTCTTTTTAAACGAAAACAGAAAAACAAAGACAACCAAAAACAGTAAAATGGTGATCCTCATTTCTTGCTCTCTCTGAAAGAAGTGAGTCCTTCGATGAAGAATTATACATATACATTAGGATTTGTGTGATGTTATTTCCTAAAATGAAGAGAAAATATCCATTCAGCACTTACCACCATCACCACCACTAAAATGCTTTCTTGTAGTTATATAATCTGTTTTCTCACTTGAAGAATCCCAAGAAACCCCAGCCAAATTTGATCTCCAACAGAGCAGGGTATGCTGAATAGAAAAGGCAAGCCAGCCCATTTTAGGGACTCAGGTGGTGCAGTGAAAGTCAACAGAGCTAGATTTGGGAGGTGGGAGGGGTGGGCAGAGGAGGTAATATGATACCTGTGGCCTGGGAAGTAGCCTTCTCAAAATCAAATGTAAAATTTCTGGGTTAGTGATTTCACTGGCCCAAGATAAAGAAAAGGTAGTTTATGCTTCCAGTTGATTTTCTGGAAGTGTTGCTGCCTTTTTTTTTTTTCCCAAGGACTTAATGTCTGCAAAACCTTAGAAGTATGTAGTTGGCCCTGTCTTCCCATTAGAGTATTGTTGTGAAGTCAACTCAGAGTTTAGGATAAGGAAACAAGTTGGTATTCAGATGGTTCCAAATTTAAAATAATGATGTTTTAAATCACCAAGATTTTAGCCCTTTCTAACATGTTTGCCTTTTAAATGACTACTTTTCAGTACAAATATAAAGATGGTTATCGCAAGCAACTAGGCCACCACATCGGAGCCCGAGACATCAAAGATGACCCCAAGATGATGTGGTCCATGCATGTGGCCAAGATCCAGAGTGACAGGGAATACAAGAAGGACTTTGAGAAGTGGAAGACCAAGTTCAGCAGCCCAGTGGACATGTTGGGGGTGGTCCTGGCCAAGAAGTGCCAGACCTTAGTCAGTGATGTGGACTATAAGAACTACCTGCACGAGTGGACATGCCTGCCTGACCAGAACAACGTCATCCATGCTCGGCGGGCCTATGACCTCCAGAGTGATGTGAGTACTAAGACCCGTTGTATACCACCAGTGACCATGCTTACGATGGTAATACACAGTGATACATAGATAATGGTCTAGGATTAGTTAGAGCCCTCAGAAGTAATAACATTTTTTCTCTCCACCTCTCATTCACTGGGCTTTGCTTTTCTTTTAGAGAGAACACGATCCCATGAAAGTGTATCTAATTTGGCTTCATATTTTATATGTTTAATGTTTATTTATTTATTTTGAGAGAGAGAGCAGGGGAGGGGCAGAGAGAGAGGAGAAAATCCCAAGCAGGCTCTGTATTGTCAGTGCAGAGCCTGATGCCAGGCTCAAACTTACAAACAGTGAGATCATGACCTGAACCGAAATCAAGAGTCAGTTGCTTAACCAACTAAACCATCCAGGTGCCCCTGGGCTTCATGTTTGAAAAAGACATAGACATGATGTTTAGCTATTAAAGTTTTTCAGTCTTTTTTATTTTAAGAATTTTTTTTTAATTTTTAAGTAATCTTTATACCCAACATGGGGCTCAAACTCATGACCCCGAAATCAAGAGTCATGTGCTTCTCTGACTGAGCCAGCCAGGCACCCCAAATTTTACAGTCTTTTTCTTTCATTTTTAAAATCAAGTGTCATAACAGCTTACCTAAGACTTGCTTTTGTGTTTGATCTCACCAGAACATTTACAAATCAGATCTCCAGTGGCTGAGAGGTATTGGCTGGGTCCCCATTGGGTCTGTGGATGTGGTCAAGTGCAAGAGAGCTGCGGAGATCCTGAGTGACAACATCTACCGCCAGCCTCCAGACACGCTGAAATTTACCAGTGTGCCTGATTCCCTGGAACAGGTGCTGGCCAAGAACAATGCCATCAATATGAACAAGGTGAGTCCCCAGTTTGGGGGAAACTAAAGTAGAACCATATGCCCTTGAGAATATCTATGGTTAATTTAGTCTTTTAATTGTTTTACAATTGCCATATTGTCTTTAGTGGTTTGCTTGCATTTTCTATTCAGTTACGTTAGGATTCCAAAAATGTATGTGGGAATTTCTGCTTTGACATCTCTTGTGAAAGAGCCAGAGCTAAGAATAGGACAGGTGTTTGGTGTTCAGTTTGTTTGAAGTCAATGAGAGTAATACATGGTTTGATATCAAGGTTTCTTTCCCATTGGGTATTTATCTAAGTGAGTTCAAAACTAGCAAGTCAATGTGAATCTCCATAACATTCATCAAAAAGAAATCTGGAGATGGCATATCCAGTTACATTTGCCATTAACAGACAAATAACAAACAAAACCATGGGAAGGATTTAATGTAACCACAGTGCATATGGTATATATGCTTGGAAAATACTTGCTTATAATTGAATTGGAGGTGATAGTGTAACAAAACACACACACAGGTTTTCTTTTCATATCTTAGTCTGTGTTTCCATTTAGTGGCAATAAATATCTTGTAATAGCAAAGAGATTTGGAGTGTTGGTATAAAGTACACAGCATAGACAGGGAGGAGCCTGGCTTCCAACTTTGTCATGAACTCTAAATTAGAAACTCTTATTTACAACATTGTTTTTCTCATTCATTAACCTGTTTATCATTCACAGCGCTTATACACAGAAGCCTGGGACAAAGACAAGACCCAAATTCACATCATGCCTGATACACCTGAAATTATGTTGGCAAGACAAAATAAAATAAATTACAGTGAGGTAAGACCATTTGTTTTGTTTTCTTGGTCTGACCACATTGATTTTTTGCTGATGTAGTAAAAACGTTAGAATTATGGATTTAATTCTCATGTGCACCAGTTGGCTTAGTTTTGATTTTTTATGCCCATCACCTTACCCTGAATATATGTGCCATTTTTCAAAAAGGAGATACATAAAATGATACAGAAATAGATAAATACAAAAATATCTGTGTCTCAGGAGGAGAAAGAAAACTATCAAAGTCAACTATTAATGATTGAAATTCATTATAATTTTAATTAAAAAATAATGATTGCTATGTATCAGATTAGCACTTCAGTATTCTGTGAGTTTTTCTTCAGTTACCTCACCTGTGAAAATGGGATAAAAATACCTATCTTGAAGAATTTTTGTGGTGGCTGAATAAGGTAGTATATATAATATGCCCAACGTAGGGCCTGGCACAAATAGTTGCTTAATAAACTTTAACTTCTTCCTGTTACCATGCAAATTAGATTTATTTAATATACTCAAAATAACTTGAGCTTTATTTACAAGAACTGAAATGAGAATCCTCAAGTCCATCCATTTCAAAATTGCCTGAAGACAATAAAATATATTTTTTTATGTGTTATCTCCAGCCTCACTAAACGTGTCATCATATATCTTTGCAGTCCAGAAATACTGCTGCAGGGACAGCTTCTTGCCCAGTTGTACTTGCCAAAATCAACAATTACTGGTTTATTCAAGAAGAGATTGTTTTCTCACAAGTTTGTGTGTCTTCGTTTAAAAAAAGGCGGGGGGGAGGGGGCGCCTGGGTGGCGCAGTCGGTTAAGCGTCCGACTTCAGCCAGGTCATGATCTCGCGGTCCGTGAGTTCGAGCCCCGCGTCAGGCTCTGGGCTGACGGCTCGGAGCCTGGAGCCTGTTTCCGATTCTGTGTCTCCCTCTCTCTCTGCCCCTCCCCCGTTCATGCTCTGTCTCTCTCTGTCCCAAAAATAAAAAAAATTAAAAAAAAAAAAAAAAAAAAAAAAAAAAAGGCGGGGGGGAGACTTTTCTTCAGTTTGAGAACACTAGAAAATTAAGCACCCATTTTCAAGACTTGACCATCTTCATTCTTTTATCTGTATTGACTACTTTTATTTATAATCAGCCCTAAAGAAGAGTCATGCTTCATTTAACCGTGACAAGTGACAAGTGAAATGAAGAGGGTACGATTTCCCTCCCTCTAACATTATAAAACAGACCTGAGGACAAGCCTGATCATAAGTATTTGCTTGGTCTTGGCTTCAGTCATTTTTTGAACGAACAATTTTTCTCTTGGCCACAGAGCTTCTCTGTTCGTTGAGCTTTTCCCAAGAGGTCTGTCTCACCCCAGACAGATGAAGTTAGTTTCTACCCCAAACTGTAATGACACTTTTAAGCCTCTGTCTTTTGTTAAAATGAGGTCAGATGAGGTAGGTGTTTTTTTTTGTTTTTGTTTTTGTTTTTTAGCTGCTGAGAGGAAATTAGGCTTTTATTTCTGCAATTTTCAGCTGGATTCATTTTCTTTAAAATGGCATGATCATGTTAATTGCCTAAGGACTATCTTCTGAAGATTAGATTTCATAATGGCTCACTTGAATTTTTTCTCAACCCAATTGGTACCTTCATTCCATACTCAATAAATGTAAACAAAACAAAGCAACCACATCTTTTTTTTCTCTCAAATTCTCATTTACCTATTCTAGTTCTCTTGGGTAAATTACTTACCAAACAAGCTTTAAAACATAGTCTTGATGGTAACCAAAAGCGTTCTCTTCTTTGAAGCCCTGCATCTTTTTCAAATGTTGAAAGAATGAAATAAATCAATTTGTTTGGCCTAAAGACATGAGATGATTTAAACACATTTTTTCCACTTATGCAGAAGGACAGAGTCCTCAAAGGAAAAATATAATAGACAAACTATTTGACTCTCCAGTTACGGAATAAACATTTTAGAATTTTTTAAGAAGTTCAAATGCCCTTGGGATTTTAGCTTAAATGTATCCAATTTATTCTTATTTTTGTTTCAGCTTTTCCTTGTAAAATCTTGGGAAGAATGTAATTTGTCATGTATTGATGATCTACATTAAAAACATGTAATAAGTTCCTTCTAAGACTCAAGTCATTTAAAAATTAAATTATCTCTGCATCATATTTAAAATTCAGACATTATTCCAATATTTTTAATTCAATCTAACATGAGAATGGGGGGTAATGATGAAGCAATTAGTTTTCACTATTTCTGCCACATGTTTAAAATTTTTCCTTACATTTAAAATTTTGTCTTCATGCAGCCTCAACAGTGACAAAATACTGAACATTATAGAGTAGGAAGAAAGATAAAGCCCTAAAGAATTGTAGGTCATTGTTGTTTTCCCCTTAAAACCATAAGCAATTTCTAAATCCTTTTCCAGAACTATCTACAGGTTCTGCATCTACTTGCTCTGAAGCAGTAACTCTCTTAAAAGAGGAAAGGGAGGAAACTGAAATTAAAGATTAAATTATTCCATCATAGACCACTTTAAGAACTATGTCTCTGTTTTGGGGTATAAAGATGAGCTACCTTCCAACTTCAGGTGTCCTTGAGGTAACACAAAGTCTTTCCAGTGGGTACTCTGGCTTGCGGTGTTATAAACAAATCACTTTAACAGGGAGGGCTTCCCTTCCCTACTCTTCTAAATTACCTGCCTGAGGGGCCCTGCCCTCAGTGGTGTCCACTTCCTCTTTCTTAGCCACTCTTCTCTAACTTTCAAACAAAAAGCACAGATTAAAGGCCTAAAAATCTGCGAGAACAGTCAAATGCCACTCGTGCTCCTGAGTTGGATTCTAGGTAGACAAACAATATTGCTATAAAGGACACTACTGGGACAGTTGGTGGAATTTGAATATTCACTGTCTATTAGATAAGAGTATTGTGTCAATATCGAATTTCCCAAATTTAATAAATATATTGTGGTTGTGTAAAAGTGACTTTTTTCTTAGGCAATATATGCTTTAAATATTTAAAAGTGAAACCCATGATGTCTACAATTTACTCTTAATTGGTTCTTATAACTGAAAATAAGATTTAAAAAAACAAATATACATGCCAAACATACACACATAAAAGAGAAAGAAAATAAATATGGCAAAAGTGCTAATAATTGGGTAGCTGGGTGTTCATTGTACTATTTTAAAAAAAAATTTTTTTTTAACGTTTCATTTATTTTTGAGAGAGAAAGAGACAGAGCATGAACGGGGGAGGGGCAAAGAGAGAGGGAGACACAGAATCGGAAGCAGGCTCCAGGCTCTGAGCCATCAGCCCAGAGCCCTACGCGGGGCTCGAACTCACGGACCACGAGATTGTGACCTGAGCCGAAGTCGGACGCTTAACCGACTGAGTCACCCAGGCGCCCCCATTGTACTATTCTTAAAACTTTTCTGTAGGTTTGAAGTTTTTCAAAATAAGGAAAATATACATTTATAAATATTAAAACATACATTAAAATATTTGACCAGATAAGATTTTTTAAAGATTTTATTTCTAAAAAGAGGAAAAAAAAAAAAAGCATACCTGTTCCAGCAGTTAATGTGGTACATGCCTGAGTGTATTTAAAAAAAAAACAAAATATCTGCCAAACAATTTAATTCATTAATATCCACCAAAACCTTTTTCAAGGTTTTCAATCAAGGTACTGTGATTTCCTATAAATCACAAAAGTAACATTAAGAGATCCAATAAATTTTTACTTTTTATGTTTAAAAATTATCACAATGCATACTTTATTATTGATTAATTAAAAAACAATATTAGCAATTATTTTAAAATTTATCTTAACAGTATATAGGATTTGGTCAAATTCTTGTGGGTGGCTCACAAGCAAAAAGTGCTGAATGAAGACTTCTAGTATAGGTGATTTGTTTAATGTACTGGTTCTCAAACTGTGTTCCCACAGCACCTGCATTCCACCTTCTATGTGTATCTATCCTATCGTAGAAACTGAATAGTGGGTGTTTTTCCAATTTACAGAATAAATTATCAAATATATTTTAATTAGTTTTGTGTTTTTAACTAATAAATTAACAATTTATAATTAAAATTTTTAAATAAAAAATTAATAATTATGGAGCAAATCAATATTAACAAAGCCATTCAGGAACAGATTATCCTTAGTTCAGCACTATTTGGTTGTAGACACATACATATTTAAGGTGGTGTTGTGTATTGTTACGTAATCATATTCTTTGCTAGTAAAATTGTCCCTAATTCAAATTTGGAGTTAAATCAACACTTCTTGGTTGTTTGATGAGAAGAGCAAGGGCTGAACAATCCAACACATTTGAAAACTATTGACTTCACGTCTAAAATCTGTAAGGATTTGTGTAAAGAGAACTTGCAGTGTTAAAGCCTGCCAGATGTAAAATCTCAGCTTAAATAGCTTGGATAAATAGAATGTAAAAGAAAGAGGGGTGTGTGTGTGTGTGTGTGTGTGTGTGTGTGTGTATGTGTTTAAGATTTAAAGCTGAACATATTAGTGCAGTTAATTCTGCATCCAAAGCAGTCTTCTTTGGACAAAAATACATTTTTAGAGTGAAAGTATTATATCTAAAAGCTACTATTTCTGGGACGCCTGGGTAGGTAGTCAGTTAAGTGTCTGACTCTTGATTTCAGCTCAGGTCGGTAATCTCACTGTTTGTGAGATCAAGCCCTGTGTCAGGCTCAGCACTGACAGAATGGAGCCTGCTTGGGATTCTCTCTCTCCCCTCTCTCTGCCCTTCCCCTGCTTGTGCACTCTCTCTCTCTCAAAATAAATAAGATATATATATATCTTATTATTATATTATATATATATATATATATATGTATATGAACGAATGAATGAATGAATGTTGATACTTCTTTCCTCAGAACTTCTATCGCCAGGCCATGGAAGAAGCCAAGAAAGAAGGCTATGACTTGAGAAGTGATGCCATTCCCATTGTGGCTGCCAAGGCCTCCCGAGACATTGCCAGTGATGTAAGAGCTGAACAAGTCCTTCCCTTTGCTACCAACAGGCCAGCCCTCTGTGCAGGGAAACACAGATGGATGTCTCTGTAGTCATCATCCATGGATCTGTAGTCTTCCACCTTAACTGCCTTCACTGTACAGGCAAATAAATTAGGGTTTGAGACAGTAGGTAACCTGCCCAAGATCACAAGCATCTTTGAGACAAAGTCTGGACTGGAATGTAGTTCCTTTGATTCCTGTCCTTTGGTCTTTGTTTAATAAGATTGGGTACCTTCATTAAGGCTAGATGGACATATGTTGAGCTAGTAGCTCATAAAACCTCATGAGCTCTCCTCAGGATACACTCAAGACAAAGATGCCAGGAAAGGAGCGGGATTTAATGGAGTTCTCCCTCCTGACTTGAGGAAGGACATAGGATAGCAAAAAAGATATGTCTGCATGCTGAAGGATCCACAAAATCAATATTCCTTTACCTTAAAAGTGAAGATATCAGATTCCTGGACAACTTAAATATTAATCTGAATAGTAGCAAATTGTCCATTTTTATAGGCTTTTCTTTTTAATCATGGTTTAAAACATATAAAATTTACTGTCTTAACCATTTTCAAGTACATAGTTCAGCAATGTTAAGTGTATTTGCACTATTGAGCAACAGACTTCCAGAACTTTTTCATTTTGCAAAACTGAAACTCTAAACCTATCAAACAACAAAATTCACCCATTTTTAAACTGCTCCCAGACTATTTGTGCAGAGGAAAATTATTTCTCAGAATGCCCTAGAAAAAAGATTAGGAAAATCTCAGTTGAGTCCACCCATATGACCAACTT
Organism: Panthera leo; assembly: GCF_018350215.1. Lineage (NCBI taxonomy): Eukaryota > Metazoa > Chordata > Mammalia > Carnivora > Felidae > Panthera > Panthera leo. The sequence continues at coordinate 141,303,753 of NC_056686.1, read as the reverse complement.
CTGAGACACTGTTTATCACTACAATTGAACTCACTAAAAAGTGAACTTTTTAGTCTCTTTTTATCAACATAAAGATTTTTAGCATCATATAAAGCGATCATTGTGGAATTATTCTGTATAAATGTGCAAATGAGCACAACATCCTCTTCATTGAAAGTAACCGTTTTCCAATGTGTAGCATCTCAGCACATGTTGAATGTACCCTAGCGTCTTAAGGATTTCATAGAAAAGCCTCATCACAAAAAGAATGACAGGAAATAGCCCTTGGTGCTCCCTCCTTATTTACTGGTTTCTCTTTCAGTACAAATACAAAGAAGCTTACCGTAAGCAGTTGGGTCACCACATTGGTGCCCGAGCAGTACACGATGACCCCAAGATAATGTGGTCTCTCCACATTGCCAAAGTGCAGAGTGACCGAGAGTACAAGAAAGAATTTGAGAAATACAAGACCAGATACAGCAGCCCAGTGGACATGCTTGGTATCGTTCTGGCCAAGAAATGTCAGACCTTAGTCAGTGACGTGGACTATAAACATCCTCTGCATGAATGGACCTGCCTGCCGGACCAGAATGACATCATCCAGGCTCGGAAAGCTTATGACCTCCAGAGTGATGTGAGTATCCCTGATGCTGGTTCTGCATGTTAAAAGAGGATCTGAAACATGTCCTTAAATTCTGACTAGTGCCAGGAGACTGGAATTTATTTGTATATTTTAAACAATATACCATTAAATGTTTAAAAAGAGTTTCCTATTGGAAGCACTACAGTTTATTTCACAGTTTTTCTCCCCCCAAAGTCATATGTAAAAGAGGAAATAAAATATATATTATCAATTATATATATAGGTACATTTCTTCCTAGTAATTCAGGCTTCCTTTGCATGAGTTAGGTGAAACTTAGTCCTCAGAAGTATATAGCTGCATATTTTTGGCTTAAAGAGAGAGAAATACATGTTGGCATGGAGGGAGGTGGAAAAAGTGGGAACAGAAGTATATTATACTAAATCATTTTAACAAACATTTCATATTTTCTACCTACTGACAGGGAAATACTAATATATTACTGTCTTTTTCAAAACCAATCATCTAATTCTTGTTAACAGTTACCATGTACTAGTGATAGTAAAATAAAATGAATAGAGAAATATATATTATCTTTACAACACCACATTACACACTTGATATTTTGTGATTTTGAAGGCGGAAATAAAGATTTTTTTTAAAGTTCTTTTTACACACCAGAAGTGCAGCTATGTGTAGTGATAGATGTTAACTTGACTTATTGTGATCATTTTACAGTATATACATATACTAAATCATTATGTGGTACACTTGAAACTAATATATTACATGTCAACTATATCTCCATTTTAAAAATGTGAGAGCGTGATTTGCAAAGGTTAACATTACTATATGCTGAAACTCATTACTGTAGTTAAATTTCACCTCTTTTCCTTTAAAAAAGGCAAAAGAGTTTTTGTGACTGCAGCAGCATTGGTCTGAGTGTGGGGTCTTACTGGGAGCTATTAGAGCACATTTTTCTTTTTTTTTTTTTATTTAATGTAATTTATTGTCAAATTGGCTAACATACAGTGTGTGAAGTGTGCTCTTGGTTTTTGGGGTAGATTCCTGTGGTTCATCACTTACATACAACACCCAGTTAGAGCACGTTTTTCAGAGCTAGAGAAGCTCTACTTCTGTGTAAAAATCGTGTACTACCCTCAAGGGCAGGTGTCTTCTACATTTTACAGAAGTTCTTTTATCATATTAGTATAATCCTCTGTACCAAAAAATGCTCAGGGGGAAAAAATATTCTCATAAAATATTCAATAATACTTTTAAATGAGTGATCAGCTATGCTGGGAGCTTTATTTGTTCACAAATACTTTGTATTTCCCTAATAGGCATTTTGTGACTGTGAATCTAAAATTCTAATTAGTAAGTGTGTTTCCTATCTGTTCATTTGCAGAATTTATATAAGTCAGACCTTGAATGGATGAAAGGCATTGGCTGGGTTCCGATTGGTTCCGTGGAAGTGGTTAAAGCCAAGAGGGCCGCAGAGATACTGAGTGATAATATCTACCGTCAGCGTCCGGAGACCCTGAAATTTACCAGCATAACTGACACTCCAGAGCAGGTGCTGGCAAAGACCAATGCTATAAACATGAGTAAGGTGAGTTTTTATTCCTCACTGTTAGGTAGAGGAATTTACCATCGAAAAAGGTAAAAATTCTGACATGTTACAGCATTCCTATAATTCCTATAGGATTTATGATACCTTTGTAAATGATTTTTCCATTATAATACCATAGTTACTTAATACTTCAAAATATTAAACTGTTAAAAATACTATGCACTGTAATTATTTCATAATTATAGATTTTAAATACTGCAACCCATTTATACTTTTCAGAACTGCTAAAGCATTTTAATAAGAAACAGTAACAACCGAGTCAATGAAATAGTAAACTAGTAAGCTAAATACTCTGGGAAATAGTAATTTATCTACACGAAAAGTAGGAATTTATGCAACTTAAGTAATTTTATTTCTACTTCGTATAGAGGAGAGGTGACTGACACATATCAAAAGAAAAGCATCTTTGAATGCCAAAATAATTTTTCTAATTTCTTTCTTCATAGCGCTTATATACTGAAGCCTGGGACAATGATAAGAAATCAATCCATGTCATGCCAGATACACCAGAAATCATGCTAGCCAAACTCAACCGAATAAACTACAGTGATGTGAGTAAACTATTGATCATATAATGAACAGAAAGGCAAAAATGAACTATTGTAACGGTTTCCTAAGTGACATGGTTTGACTTATACACACTCCAAAGTAACGTCAGTAGAATAGAGTTCTCTCTTGCTTCAATTTCGGGCTGTGTGGTAGGTCCACAAAGTAGCCAGCCTTGTAGCAACAGGGTAGCAGGGAATGGAATGCTTATGGAGAAATATTTCAATGGGAATTACACTCCTGATGTCTTCTCCTACAGGTCAGTGTGGGTATCAAGCCATTATTTGATTAAACAGCTATTTAGGAGGCACTGTTGGAACCCAGTGAGGTGTCATGCCCTCTGGTATTCTGCTGTTTCAGTAATGCTCTGGTTACCCTTTAAGCATTACCCTTTAAGCAAATTCTTTGCAAGTATTTTTCTAGGCATCTCTCTCAGGACTAGTATTTTCATCAGGGTGATTATTTGAAACCCTGCTCTACATATTGATCATGGTCTGTGATGATAGTCCATAGCAAAATGATAAAAAAACATATATAACACATTGAGTTTTTCATACATTCAAATATATTCAATTTGAAGATAATATCCTTATTCTTTCTCCTTGTTTAGTATTAAGATGGTTTTCTTTCATATTATAATGGTGATAGTAAATAGTATTTTTTTTACATATTCTTGTTTGGTGAAACAAAATTTTGGCAACCACAGGCTGATCTCCCCCCAAGATAATTTGTGTGTGTGCGCGTGTGTGTGTGTTTTAAACTTACCAATTAATAAAACCTCCAACTTTAGAACATGTGCCTTAAAATCCTTAAGCACCTACAAAGCAATTTTGTAGAAACCCACCTAATATTTGATTTTATGGATCTCTTTCTATAGTTTAAATGAGGACAGGGAAAATTTAATAATAATCTGCTTTATTTTTTAATGAAAGGAATAATGATTAATGACTTTCTTTTCTACAGAAACTCTATAAACTTGCTTTGGAAGAGTCCAGGAAGGAAGGCTATGATTTGCGTTTGGATGCCATCCCAATCCAGGCAGCCAAGGCCTCAAGAGATATTGCTAGCGATGTAAGTTGATGTTTTTGGAAGAGGCATTTCTTAGAGATTTTCCCAAATGGCAGCTTTTATAATTTTTCTTGCCAGAATTTTGGTTGTCCCTACAAGTCTCAATTTCGTTTGGTAATTCCACCATGTACAAAGTTGCCAATAAAAACAAAGCAAACCACAAGATGATGTGTCCATGATGATACCTGTTAATCAGTTGGGGTTAGAGGTATTTTCTTGTAAAATGAGGGTTTTATAGTCCCTAAAAATGGGTTCATATTTTTGAGCCTTAGAAGTTGAGCAGCAAATGCTGTGGATGTTTGTAGAAGACATTGAAAGAACATGTACATCAGCCAATATAAATGTGAGTTCTTTCCTGCTACTTCCATCCATTCTGGCATCAAAGGAAGACTAGATGACAGATGTATTTTAGAGTTTTGTTTCATCCTTTGTAACTTTTAGTGAGATGTAACTCTGAAGATGCCCCTAACGGTTGTAAGAACAAATTGAGAAGAGAAACTTGTTCTCTTCTCTGTAGCTTTTCCTTCTCATGCGAAACATCTCCTGAGAGTATCTGGCACCCTTATTCTGTACCATGACTCCTGAGGACCCAAATCCAGGCTTTCCTTCTTCTGGGAGGGCTCCATGCCTTAGACTTAGGCTTCATTCCTTCTATTATCAAAACATTCTCTGGCTGTAAAACAGCTGGAAAAGTCCACACTATGATCATCTTATGATAAGATGAATCATAACATGTTGTTCTTGAATTCTAAAAGTATGGAACAGTGACCCAAGGCATGACTCTTTCATGGTGAAAGTTCAGTGACCTAACAGGGAGATATTTTCTGGTGAGATCATCTAAATGTAGCCCATTCTCTTGATCAGGACATTCAGTATAAATTCTAAAAGATAGATTCTAAAATATTCTTAATACATTTTTAGGAAAAAGCCACATCTTTAAGCAGATGTTTTTTTAGAATGTACAAGATGTTTTACATTTCCTTGTTAAGCAATCAAATGTGAAGTAGGTAATATAGTTTAATAGAACGGAAAAATATTAAGAACTAGAAGCTCTCTACTTGAATATCACCTACTTGTGATGTGATCGTGAACAAATCAGCTAAAATTCCTCTAGGCTTCAGGTTTCTACTTTATAAAATGGGGTTGATAATATTAGCTTTTCTCTCTCTCACTAGTGAAAGGAAAAATCAAAAGAAATAATGTGTGTATGAAACTATAAAATGTTATATAAATGAGATGTTGTTATCAAACTCATATCTTTTTTTCTTTTTTTAGTACAAGTACAAGGAAGGCTACCGCAAACAGCTTGGCCATCACATTGGGGCTCGAAATGTTGAGGATGACCCCAAGATAATGTGGTCCATCCATGTGGCCAAGATCCAAAGTGACAGGGAGTACAAGAAGGACTTTGAGAAGTGGAAGACCAAATTCAGCAGCCCAGTGGACATGCTGGGATTGGTGTTGGCCAAGAAGTGTCAGGTCCTTGTAAGCGACATAGACTACAAACATCCTCTACATGAATGGATCTGTCTGCCTGATCAAAACGACGTCATACAGGCTCGGAAGGCATATGACCTTCAGAGTGATGTGAGTGGGCCTAATATTCATCAGCATGTGTTTATTTTTGTTGATTTTAACTTGAATCTAAATGCCTTTATTAAACAATTCATTAATGGGGCAGCAATCCATCCAGCAAGTAGAGGGTAACTCCAGAGTTGTAAGGAAAAAAAAAAAAAGTTTTTATAGGGAGGAGGATAAAGGCAAGGAGGTTATTAGCAGAAGAATGGAAAGGATTGTTTCAGACAAGGTCACCTTCCTTAAGGGGAAAGGGAAGGAGGTCAAATTAGGTTAATTACCTTTTTTTTCCTTTGGGGGACAGGGAAGGTCCATGTGACAGGTTACTTCCTTGGTGCTCACCCATCAGCACATTTAAAAGATTTTTTAAAGGAGTTCTAACTTTTTTTATGCCATGGAATCTTTTGGCATCCTGTGAGACCTATGGACAACTTCTCAAGACAATGTCATGAAATGCATAAAATGCAACATATATATGTTTCAGAAGAAACTGATCACATTGAAATATGGTTATGAAAATATTAAACTTTGGGTACCTGAGTGGCTTAGTCTGTTGAGTGTCTGACTCTTTGATTTCCACTCAGGTTGTGATCCCTGGGTCGTGGGATCAAGCCCCATGTCTGGCTCTGCACTGAGCATAGAGCCTGCTTGAGATTTATTCACTCTCTCTCTCTCTCAAATAAAAAGCATATATATTTAACATAATCTATGATGTAGTGAATAGACATGATTTTCAAAACTTAAAAAATGTAGCACTGGGTATAAGAACTAGTTTAATTTCAAAGAAGGAGCATAAATATCTCAAGATGTCTGCAACAATGTAATAGGATATGAAAATATTTGTGATTTTTATTGATGACAAAGTCTTATGTAGTATTAATGCTATTATGATCTATACCTATATTTATAATCAAAATAAATATTGTATTTCAATTAGAGTTTAATAAAAATAAAGATAGTATGTTTTTCTATTCAAGTACATTGATGCCAGGTTCAGAATTGCTGGTTTAACACAACCTAATTTTCCAAATGAATTGATCGTATTATCATTTTTATGATAATGTTCTGTTATTTGTGCAAGGAAGTTTAAGAATGAATTGTACAGATTGAGACAATTTTTCTAAGAAGCTGAAAACAGTAGCTCTCTAGAAATACGTGAGGCACTTTTGTTGTCAGCCAGTAGATTGTCCTTGGGACTCAAGTGCTACCTCATTGGTATAGTAGCTCCTTGTTTTTTTGATCAGGCTCTGACAACTGTCACTTTTGAAAGACTGATAAAAATAGTGGCATTGTAAAAAGGAAATTTCCCAAAGAGCCATACAAACAAAAAGAATTCTTACCTTTACTTATGAGAAAAATGCTCCTTTAGCCAATTACTTAAATTCAAAGAAGAAAAATTAAAGACGGATAAAATATCTTCTTGAACTATAACACAAGAAAGGGAATTGAGGATAAGATAAACAAGAGTAAAAATACGTGTACTCTTTGTTTAGAAGCATGTACATAGAATCAAATGATGCCCTTTTTGTTGTCCCCAGAAAACACATTAATTCAACATGTAGTCAACCAGTAGTGTTCATCTTTATGTTATATGCCTGGTTGTGAAGGCCACTGCCCAATGGGACAGGAGCAAGCTGTATTCTAACAGAGTATTATTGATGCACAAGGAGGTACAGGCAATCAAATCAGAGAATAAATACTTTCTATCAGGGGGCAGTCACTAATTTCCTTAAAATGGTTTGGTAGTATATGTGCTACCAAAGTGAGCACAGATTTTATGAGTCTTTAAACTAGAAAACATTAGCTGCCTTCAGGGACAAAGTGTTTGGCTAGCCATTCTACACCAAAGTAAGTCAATCCTGTGGGTCTTCCCAGAAATTCATCTAAGTAAGATTCAGAATTATACATTATCTGTATATGTTAACTCAAGATCTGACACCAGGCTGTCTAGGTAACTTCTATAAATATTTGACATTATTTCATTTTCAGGCTATTTATAAGTCTGATCTCGAGTGGCTGAGAGGCATTGGATGGGTGCCCATTGGCTCTGTAGAAGTCGAGAAGGTGAAAAGAGCTGGAGAAATCCTGAGTGAAAGGAAGTACCGCCAGCCTGCAGACCAGCTCAAATTCACGTGCATTACAGACACCCCAGAGATTGTCCTGGCAAAGAATAATGCCCTGACGATGAGCAAAGTGAGTATGCAATTGTTTCCATTTCCTGAGTCATACCTTCCATGGATTTGGCTCATAAAGTGAGAAATGCCCTGAAGAGTTTCCAGAGAAGGGGGATGTAATGGGCCTGATTCTCATGCCCGTCTTCAACAGAGCATCTGCTTGACTTCTAGTTGGACCTTCATGTTCTTCTCAACACGGTGTCCCCTAATTCTCTGTGTGCATGAAGAAGCAGAGCCTGGGGTAATTTCTCTGGAGTAATGGACACACTCGTTTGAGCAGTGACCTGGAGACATCCACACATACATTACTTTGCCCTGTACATTCTCCTAGGCACAGCGGACTCAAACCATTGACTTCTCTTTATCTATCCCGCAAGGAATATACGGCCTTTTAGCATGTTGTTCTGAAGTCTGGGAAACACAGTGTGTATAGCAGCACCACATTGACTCTTTGAATGTGAACAACTCAAAATAGTTGCTTGGTTTGCCCTTCCGTATTAGGTTGTGGAAGTGAGAAGTGAGAACCTCTTTGGGAAGTGAGCTGCTACTGCTGTTTCAGTATCATTACATAAGATAAATAATCACTTTTTTTTTTTCAGAGATCTAGCAATCTATTTATTGATACTGGGATCATTCTTTATCCAATGGATGAGTCTTTAATGTGCACATTTCAGGTTGAATTTAATGTACCTGAATTCTTCCACAACCTGCCTGGACATCTTCCAGACATTCAGGGTAGTGAGATTGGGTGCTCAGTGCAGAATATGAAATCGACTCTCAGTGAACTCCAAAGCTTGAAGTACTAAAACTCCAGGAATTCTATTTTATACCATACCCATCACAGCAACCACAGTAATAATAACAATAGGAAACCCCGTAAAATCTTTTGAGTGCCTACTATGACTCAGACACTTTACATATGTTATGGTTAATCTTCAAAACGCACTTAGTAAGGGCACCTAGGTGTCTCAGTTGGTTAAGCATCTGACTTTTGATTTCAGCTCAGGTCATGATCTCACAGTTCCCGACAGTGTGGAGCCTGCTTTGGATTCTCTCTCTCTCCCTCTGTCTCTGCTCCTCCCCAGCTCTCTCTCTGTCTTAAAATAAATAAATAAACTTAAAAAAAATAGTAGGTTTAAAAAAAACCAAAAAGCACTCAGTAAAAATATGATTATCCAGCTCTTAGAAATGAGGAATATGAGGCATTACGTACGTTTCACAAGATTACACAGCTTGGACATAGTGGAGTTGGGCTTGAATTTGGGATTAACTCTGTGTTAATGGATTTCTGCTGCATCATAATTCTATAGGCAGGCTCCATCCTTGGAGGTCATATGAGTAAGGGTGAGAATCACAGAAAAAAATAATAATTAAGACCACTATATAGCTTCATATTAGCTATGAAGCTGTCATATGGCAGTTTAAATATTGTCATGTTTCACTCTCCCCACTACCCTTTTGCTTCCCTCGCCTCCAAATAGCCTTAAAAAGGCTTTTCTACAGTAAAATGTGTTAAATTTGAAAACAACCGTAATACATGGGCACTAACAGAGGTTCTTACTCCTTTTCCCCCATAGCATTTATATACAGAGGCTTGGAATGCTGACAAATCCTCCATCCACGTGATGCCGGACACCCCAGAAATCCTACTGGCCAAGAGCAACTCTGCCAATATTAGCCAAGTAAGAGGTTTCCTGATTGTCTTTTAAGCCTTTCTAGGATTCCTCAAAATACTTTTCCACCTTACACTTTCCTGTCTGGAATTGACCTATTAACTTTCTGAAACAATTTTCTTTTTCTGTTGTGTATCATCCTCCACCTAGAAACTTTACACCAAGGGATGGGATGAATCAAAGATGAAGGACTATGATCTGAGGGCTGATGCTATTTCCATCAAAAGGGCCAAGGCCTCAAGGGACATTGCCAGTGATGTAAGTGCCCTCCATCCTACCCCCTCTGGACTCACATTGCTGAACAGCCCTGTGCTGCTGGTGGGCCACATTTCACAATTATTTCCACACATATCCCCACTCCTGCTTCTTACTTTGTAAGACGTTTTCCGTTTGTTGTCACGGAGAAGAATAGTACAGTTTGGAGTTGTAGCTAGAGTTGCTCAGGGAAGGGCTTCACCAATGAGGGTATATGAATATACTACACTTTTGCTTATGATAGTGTAAAGAATTTAAAATTATTCAGAGATGCCAAAATGTTTGCAATATGAAATTCTTATCCATTTGCTTACGGATGTTCATGTTTTCTGTAGTCAGCATGTATACGGTCTTCAAACTTGGTTTCTAAACTGATATTTCTTTCATTGTAGTACAAATACAAAGAAGCATATGAGAGACAAAAGGGCCACCACATTGGAGCCCAGAGCATAGAAGATGACCCCAGGATTATGTGTGCCATACATGCAGGGAAGATTCAAAGTGAAAGGGAGTACAAAAAGGAATTCCAAAAGTGGAAGACCAAGTTCTCCAGCCCAGTGGACATGTTAGGCATCGTGATGGCCAAGCAATGTCAGACTTTGGTCAGTGACATTGATTATCGAAATTACCTGCATCACTGGACATGTTTACCTGATCAAAACGACATTATCCAAGCAAAGAAGGCCTATGAACTGCAGAGTGATGTACGTAACACAAACTTTGGGAAAGATGGAAGGAGAGGACATAGGTTTATTAATTGTCCAGGCAGTGCCCCTATGGGTAGACCCCACCATGGACAGATAGTCATAGAGTGTGCACTGCACAGCCCCAGGAGAACACCACTCACATTGTTTAATACATAATCCATCTTCAGGAGTTATGTCATAGGAATCAAAGAGTATAGATGAAGAGCCCTACTTACACCAGGTCTTTTATTCTGTGACCTAGGTTCCAGACTGTTTTCTTCATGTCATTTATACTTTCTGGCAATGAAAATATGTTGCAGATAAACATAAATTATCTGAATATTTTTGAAATAATTACCACTATTGTGCTATAGCTAAAACATTAAACAAAATTTCCTTCAGTCAGTTATTACAGGATTAAAACGGAATGAGATTCAACAAAATTTCCTTTAAAAATGTTTTCAGTTCTATAATTTTTTGGAAATATCAAATAATTATCATGAAACTCAGCATTATGATTTTGTTCCTCTTCACAGCTAGTGTATATAATTATGCTTTTACAAATTACTCTATCATTGATATTAAAACCCTGGAGTCCTATAAATCTCAGATCCTACTTTTTTTGAATACTATCTACTATGCTCATCAACCCCTCAATCCCATGTACTTGATTTTTCAATTATGAGATGGTGTGTCTAACCGTGGAACCTAATTTCTGCCTAACATCTTTGTAGAGTGTATATAAGTCAGATCTGGAGTGGCTACGTGGCATCGGCTGGATGCCAGAAGGCTCGGTAGAAATGAAGAGGGTGAGGAATGCTCAAGACCTGGTGAATGAAAGACTTTATAAAACACGGCCAGAAGCCTTGAAATTCACTAGCATTACTGACACTCCAGATGTTGTCCTGGCCAAAGCCAATTCTCTGCAAATAAGTGAGGTAAGAACCATCCTGTTACCAAGCATTCCTTTTGTGGGACTGTTTTCAGATGATGCCACCCAAACAGAGCAAGTGGCCTGTTCCTCTTGGAAGACTTACTAACAAGAGCAACTCTAACAATCTGCTAGCTTGGTAAAGACTAGTTTGGTAAAGATAGATTCAAATTAGAACAAATATTTCTTTAACACCTATCAGATACTAAAGCCTGTAGCATATTGGGGTGCCCAGGGGGCTCAGTCATTTAAGCACCTGACTTCGGCTCAGGTCATGAACTCACAGTTTGTGAGTTCCAGCCCCACATCAGGCTCTCTGCTGTCAGCACAGAACCCACTCTGGATCCTCTGCCCTCTCTCTCTCTCTCTCTCTCTGTCCCCCCCTACTCATGCTCTCTCTTTCTCAAAAAATAATAAACATTAAAAAAATCTGTAGCATAATGCTGCATTTTAAATGGTATAACATTGTATTCGCCATGGTTCTCCAGAGAAACTGAGCCAATAGGAGATATAGATATGTATAGGTATAGATACATGTATATATGTGTGCATATATATGTTTATGAGAGAGATGTAGATAGTTCTGTAGCCTCTATCTGTGTATACACACATACACACACACACACACACACACACACACACACACGAAGAGAGATTTATTTTATGGAATTGGGCCATACGATTATGGAGGCTGGCAAATCTACGGTCTGCAGAATAGGCTGGAGACCTAGGGAAGAGTTGCAGTTCAAGTACAAAGGTAGTCTGCTGACAGATTTCCTTCTTGCTCTGCGGACGTCAGTCTTTTTTCTATTAACGGTTTCAGCTGATTGGACAAGCCCCATCCACATTACTGAGGGTACTCTACCAAAGTCTACTGATAAAAATGTTAATCTCTTCTAAAAAAAAAAAAAAATACCTTCACAGAAACATCTATAAAAAGTCTGACCAGGGGTGCCTGGGCGGCTCAGTCAGTTAAGTGACCAACTTCAGCTCAGGTCATGATCTCATGGTTTGTGGGATTGAGCCCCACATCAGGCTCTGTGCTGACCTCTCAGAGCCTGCTGCAGATTCTGTGTCTCCCTCTCTCTCTCTTCCCCTCTTCAGCTCATGCTTTGTGTGTGTGTCTCTCTCTCTCTCAAAAATAAACAAACATTAAAAAAAAAGTCTGACCAAATATCTGGGTACTGTGGCCTAGCTAAGTTAACACATAAAATTAACCATCATAAACATTAAAAACATTTTTCCAGGTTTTTAAGGCTTAATGTTTCAGATATCTACTTTTTATCACTGTATTAAATTAATACTTCCCTTCTCTCCACAGAAACTATATCAAGAAGCATGGAATAGAGATAAAACCAACATCACCATGCCTTCTGACACGCCAGTCATGCTGCAGGCTCATATTAATGCCCTGCAAATCAGCAATGTAAGAGCATAAATATGAAGTGTAAATGTCTCTATAGGACAGTATATGTCAGTGTGTGGAGTGTGGCATAATGGACAAATTACCTATCTTAGAAATGTGTACAGTTTTGGTGCTAGACGTTTTCTCTTTAGTACCATTCCCAATGGATTATGAATGGCAATTCTCTCTTTTAAATGTTAAATACAGGGCTGGGTCCCAGGACTACAAGAGTTGGGATATCTGAATCCTACTGGATTCCTCCTTTCAACGTTAAGAGCATTGTCCTATATCCAATGTCCATAGCTCAGTCTCATCGTATATTAATCTAGAGGAATGAAATTTCCTAGTTAAATTTCTCTTACATGAGGGAGAATGAGGTAATAGTCTCTTTTGTCTTTATAGTTTTTTTTTTATTGATCCAGAACTTTTTTGCTTGATATTTCAAAGCCATTAGAAAAGCCAAAAGATAATTTTTAATTATACCCAAAGAATAAGATGTGCTTAAATATCTATGTCCCATCCCTTTAGCAGGGACCTCTGAAAAGTCAAAGGGAAATATTAGGGGAGAAAAGTCTTACCAGGTCTTACATGATACCTTGATGAAGGTTTTCTAGCTTCACAGTTGGTTCTTAGTTTTCATGTATTGCGTGCTGGGTATTTTCAGATGTGTACCGTATTGTGATGAAGACAAATATTCAAAGTTAGTAGACCTAGATGTTTAGCTTTAAAATTTTAGTCGGAAGTATCCTACACTCCATAAAGTAAATGGCCAACCACCAGAAGAATTCAGAAATGTCTGTTTTAGACATCACAATGACTCTAAACCCATATCTTTCTATAATAACACTGAATGTAAATGGACTAAATGCTCCAACCAAAAGACATAGGGTATCAGAATGGATAAAAAAACAAGACCCATCTACTTGCTGTCTACAAGAGACTCATTTTAGACCTGAGGACACCTTCAGATTGAAAGTGAGGGGGATGGAGAACTATCTATCATGCTAGTGGAACTCAAAAGAAAGCTGGAGTAGCCATACTTATATCAGACAAACTAGACTTTAAATTAAAGGCTGTAACAAGAGATGCAGAAGGGCATTACATAATAATTACAGGGTCTATCCATCAGGAAGAGCTAACAATTATAAATGTCTATGTGCTGAATATGGGAGCCCCCAAATATATAAAACAATCACAAACATAAGCAACTTTATTGATAAGAATGTGGTAATTGCAGGGAACTTTAATACTCCACTTACAACAATGGATACATCATCTAGACACAGGATCAATAAAGAAACAAGGGCCCTGAATGATCCATTGGATCAGATGGACTTGACAGATATATTTAGAACTCTGCATCCCAAAGCAACAGAATATACTTTATTCTCGAGTGCACATGGAACATTCTCCAAGATCGATCACATACTGGGTCATAAAACAGCCCTTCATAAGTATAAAAGAATTGAGATCATACCATGCATACTTTCAGATCACAATGCTATGAAACTTGAAATCAACCGCACGAAAAAGTCTGGAAAACCTCCAAAAGTGTGGAGGTTAAAAAATGAATGGGTCAACCAGGCAATTAGAGAAGAAATTGAAAAATATATGGAGACAAATGAAAATGAAAATACAACAATCCAAGCGCTTTGGGATGCAGCGAAGGCAGTCCTGAGAGGAAAATACATTGCAATCCAGGCCTATCTCAAGAAACAAGAAAACTCCCAAATACAAAATCTAACAGCACACCTAAAGGAAATAGAAGCAGAGCAGCAAAGGCAGCCTAAATCCAGCAGAAGAAGAGAAATAATAAAGATCAGAGCAGAAATAAACAATATAGAATCTAAAAAAACTGTAGAGCAGATCAACGAAACCAAGAGTTGGTTTTTTGAAAAAATAAACAAAATTGATAAACCTCTAGCTAGGCTTCTCAAAAAGAAAAGGGAGATGACCCAAATAGATAAAATCATGAATGAAAATGGAATTATTACAACCAATCCCTCAGAGATACAAGCAATCATCAGGGAATACTATGAAGAATTATATGCCAACAAACTGGACAACCTGGAAGAAATGCACAAATTCCTAAGCACCCGCAAACTTCCAAAACTCAAACAGGAAGAAATAGAAAATTTGAACAGACCCATAACAAGTGAATAAATTGAATCAGTTATCAAAAATCTCCCAACAAATAAGAGTCCAGGGCCAGATGGCTTCCCAGGGGAATTCTACCAGACATTTAAAGCAGAGATAATACCTATCCTTATCAAGCTGTTCCAAAAAACAGAAAGGGAAGGAAAACTTCCAGACTCATTCTATGAAGCCAGCGTTACTTTGGTTCCTAAACCAGACAGAGACCCAGCAAAAAAAGAGAACTACAGGCCAATATCCCTGATGAATATGGATGCAAAAATTCTCAATAAGATACTAGCAAACCGAATTCAACAGCATATAAAAAGAATTATACACCATGATCAAGTGGGATTCATTCCTGGGCTGCAGGGCTGGTTCAATATTAGCAAATCAATCAATGTGATACATCACATTAATAAAAGAAAAGATAAGAACCATACGATCCTGTCAATCGATGCAGATAAAGCATTTGACAAAATTCAGCATCTTAATAAAAACCCTCGAGAAAGTCGGGATAGAAGGAACATACTTAAAAGTCGTAAAAGCCATTTATGAAAAACCCACAGCTAATATCATCCTCAATGGGGAAAAAGTGAGAGCTTTCTCCCTGAGATCAGGAACACGACAGGGATGTCCACTCTCACCGCTGTTGTTTAACATAGTGTTGGAAGTGCTAGCATCAGCAATCAGACAACAAAAGGAAATAGAAAGCATCAAAATTGGCCATGATGAAGTCAAGCTTTCACTTTTTGCAGATGACAGGATATTATACATGGAAAACTCAATAGACTCCACCAAAAGTCTGCTAGAACTGATACATGAATTCAGCAAAGTCACAGGATACAATATCAATGTACAGAAATCAGTTGCATTCTTATACGCTAATAATGAACCAACAGAAAGACAAATAAAGAAATGGATCCCATTCACAATTGCACCAAGAAGCATAAAATACCTAGGAATAAACCTAACCAAAGATGTAAAAGATCTGTATGCTGAAAACTATAGAAAGCTTATGAAGGAAATTGAAGAAGATATAAAGAAATGGAAAACCATTCCGTGCTCATGGATTGGAAGAATAAATATTGTTAAAATGTCAATACTACCCAAAGCTATCTACACATTCAGTGCAATCCCAATCAAAATTGCACCAGCATTCTTCTCGAAGCTAGAACAAGCAATCCTAAAATTTGTATCAAACCACAGAAGGCCCCGAATAGCCAAAGTAATTTTGAGGAAGAAGACCAAAGCAGGAGGCATCACAATCCCAGACTTTAGCCTCTACTACAAAGCTGTCATCATCAAGACAACATGGTATTGGCACAAAAACAGACACATAGACCAATGGAATAGAATAGAAACCCCAGAATTAGATCCACAAAAGTATGACCAACTAATCTTCAACAAAGCAGGAAAGAATATCCAATGGAAAAAAGACAATCTCTTTAACAAATGGTGCTGGGAGAACTGGACAGCAACATGCAGAAGAATAAAACTAGACCACTTTCTCACACCATTCACAAAAATAAACTCAAAATTGATGAAGGACCTGAATGAGAAAGGAAACCATCAAAACCCTACAGGAGAAAGCAGGGAAAATCCTCTCTGACCTCAGCCGCAGCAATTTCTTACTTGACACATCCCCAAAGGCAAGGGAATTAAAAGCAAAAATGAACTATTGGGATCTCATGAAGATAAAAAGCTTCTGCACTGCAAAGGAAACAATCAACAAAACTAAAAGGCAACCAACGGAATGGGAAAAGATATTTGTAAATGACATATCGGACAAAGGGCTAGTATCCAAAATCTATAAAGAGCTCACCAAACTCCACACCCAAAAAACAAATAATCTAGTGAAGAAATGGGCAGAAAATATGAGTAGACACTTCTCTAAAGAAGACATCCAGATGGCCAACAGGCACATGAAAAGATGCTCAACGTCGCTCCTTATCAGGGAAATACAAATCAAAACCACACTCAGATATCACCTCACGCCAGTCAGAGTGGCCAAAATGAACAAATCAGGAGACTATAGATGCTGGAGAGGATGTGAAGAAACGGGAACCCTCTTGCATTGTTGGTGGGAATGCAAACTGGTGCAGCCGCTCTGGAAAACAGTGTGGAGGTTCCTGACAAAATTAAAAATAGATCTACCCTATGACCCAGCAATAGCACTGCTAGGAATTTACCCAAGGGATACGGGAATGCTGATGCATAGGGGCACTTGTACCCCAATGTTTATAGCAGCACTTTCAACAGTAGCCAAATTATGGAAAGAGCCTAAATGTCCATCAACTGATAAATGAATAAAGAAATTGTGGTTTATATACACAATGGAATATTACGTGGCAATGAGAAAGAATGAAACCTGGCCTTTTGTAGCAACGTGGATGGAACTGGAGAGTGTTATGCTAAGTGAAATAAGTCATACAGAGAAAGACAGATACCGTATGTTTTCACTCTTATGTGGATCCTAAGAAACTTAACAGAAGACCATGGGGGAGGGGAAGAAAAAAAAAAAAGAGGTTAGAGAGGGAGGGAGCCAAAACATAAGGGACTCTTAAAAACTGAGAACAAACTGAGGGTTGATGGGGGGTGGGAGGGAGGGGAGGGTGGGTGATGGGTATTGAGGAGGACACCGGTTGGGATGAGCACTGGGTGTTGTATGGAAACCAATTTGACAATAAATTTCATATTTAAAAAATAAATAAATAATAAAAATAAAAATTAAATTAAATTAAAAAAAGAAATGTTTTGTCTTATGCTGTCTTTATTTATATTATGTCTTATGAATCTTATTTTGAGTACTTTGAATATATTCACTTATTTTCAATTCTTGTAAACACACCTGTGTTTCTCCTCAATAGAATCTTTACCAGAAAGACTGGAATGAGGCCAAACAGAAAGGCTATGACTTAAGAGCAGACGCCATTGAAATCAAACAGGCCAAAGCCTCCAGAGATATTGCCAGTGAGGTACGGTTTTATTTCCTTGTGGTATTTTTCAAGAATTTGGGGGGCTTAAAAAATCTATGCAAACAATTGCATTTTTTTTTACACTAAAGACTTACCCTATTTAAAACCATTAAAATGGAATGAAGCACATTAAGGTTAGTATAGATGAGGTATATGTATAAATGATTTCTAAGTTTTTTCTGAGTGGATGTAAAATAACACAAAGAGACTATGCAGAATTCTTGGGAGAATTCATTACATTTGATTGTTGACCAGTATCATTTTATCCCCCAAATATTTATGACATTATCTATAAATGTAGATAACAGGTGAAAGTTTCACATAAGACTTAAGACTGAAATCGCACCTTATATATAAGATTTTATACTGAAGGTTTATGTATAATTCTCTCAGTAATCTAGTAATTTAAAAACTTAAAATAATTATCCTACCAAGCCCCTTACCCCCACTCCCAGCTCCAAATCTTTAAGCAACCCTGTGCTCTTTCTCTGGGTTGTGCTCTATTTTTTATCTCCCATATCTACCTGTTCCTTCTTATTTTTCAATTTTAACTCTAAACACAATAGCCAATCTATAGTATCTGCCTTATTCCCAGTTCTCTTTCTCTCCCTTTTATCCAAACTTTTCTATGTTATCCAAATATAGAAAAGAAACAGATGCTATCTTACTCTAGTCCTAAGAAACTTAGGACAAGTGTGGACAAGATGGAAACTCTTGCCTACAGGCCTTTTGTTGTCGTCTGATTCACACCAATGACCTTGCTTTCCATTCCCGAAATATGCACCTTTTGCTTTATCTGTCTCCAAAATCACACAAATGACTTTTTCCTACTGAGGTACTCTCAGTGCTCTTGGGGGACAATCTGACTTAACATCCCACTTTCCAGGAAAACTTGGGGACCATGATTACACCTACTGTCTTATATTCCACATCTGAAATGTGTGATAATAATAGTATCCACTTCACAGAGATGTTGTGAAGATTGAGATGATAGTTGCTACTACTCAACTATTTTAACTAAAAAATTCAGCAATTTCACAAGAATCAACCTATACATTTGAAGCACTCATAATAGTATTGGGCATTTAGTAATTGCTCAGTAAATGTTAGCTATAATTTTTTGTAATTACTCTCATTCACCATGCTACTTCCCTCCTGATTTACTCATATTCTCTATGAAACTACCAAAAATAGCCCTATTTCCTTACTGAAATATGTAATGACTGCCAATGTTGAGCCAATTTACATTAAGGCAGGGAAAATATTCTGAAAACATTTAATGAAAAGTCCTCTTACTACATTATTTTCATATTTTTTTGTCTGTTTTTTCACAACTTTAGTACAAATACAAAGAAGGATACCGTAAGCAATTGGGCCACCATGTGGGTTTCCGCACCCTACAAGATGACCCCAAATTGGTCTGGTCTATACATGCTGCCAAGATCCAGAGTGACAGAGAATACAAGAAAGCTTATGAGAAGTCTAAAGGAATTCACAATACGCCATTGGACATGATGTCGATTGTTCAGGCCAAGAAATGCCAGGTCCTGGTTAGCGATGTTGATTATCGCAATTATCTGCACCAGTGGACATGTTTGCCAGATCAGAATGATGTGATCCAGGCTAAGAAGGCCTACGAACTGCAGAGCGATGTGCGTATATTATCAGCAGACTCTTGGGGAGATATTTGTCTCTGTATATCATCACAGTGTGTTCCCTAGGGACATAATTTAAGTGGTAATCCTAATAGAGCCTAACTTAATCTGTACCTTTCATGGTAGTAGAGTTATTTTGAACATTCTCTATCTTACAGAGGATTCCTTTTCATGTAGCAAGGCCTTATTAAGACAAAAAAAAATCACCCTCTCATTCTATGTAATTGGATAGAAAATTTCAGTCCCAGTTGTTTCAACCCATTACAGTTGTACAATCAGATATCTAAATTTCAGAAACAAATGTGAACTTAAGGAAATGTTAGATTTTAAGTTCCTCTGACACATATAGGAAAAATATGTATATATATATATATATATATTTATATTTAGAGAGAGAGGTGTATATAAGTAAAAGTATATATTTTTTCCTCATTATATATGCATCTAAAGACCTTTTTCTCCCAAATTCCTACAGATGTTATTCTAGTAGTACCAAAATGGCAGATTTCAAATGGTGAGCACAGAAGCTCAACCTTATATAAAAACAAAATCAAGTGCCATTGCTATCTGTCATTCTACAAGTGTCATTTGTCAGTCCTGTTCCAATTCCTGTAGGATATGGTGAACTTCTCCCAGAAATGTGTGCCCAGGATGTAACACCCAAATATTAACAATTAGTGTTGATCCTTCTGTTTCATGGGATTGGCCACCCAGCTGATTAGAGGTAGTGTGTGGCCCACTGGCATTGTGTTCTTGTGGGAAGATTTGACTCTTCTGCCTTCTGTGGTTCTCTCCTTCATGTAGAACGTGTACAAATCAGACCTGGAATGGATGAAGGGTATAGGATGGTTGCCAGAGGGTTCTGTGGAAGTGATGAGAGTGAAGAATGCCCAGAATCTCCTGAATGAGAGGCTGTATCGTATAAGGCCTGAGGCCCTCAAATTCACCAGCATTGTTGATACCCCTGAAGTCATCCAGGCAAAGATCAATGCTGTACAAATCAGTGAGGTAAGCCGGGCTGATGATACATTCAGACATAGTGGAGAAGTCTCAATTGTGAACTTTAATTAATTAGAAGTCTCTAATTGTGAACTTTAAATTGCTAATGCCAGCATTAGAACCTTGAACATTTATGTATCCAGATAGAATTTCATGTAGTCGATCAATTACCAGTATCCGCATTTCATTATTTAGATAACTCTAAATTCTCATAATTCTATAGGCAGGCTCCATCCTTGGAGGTCATATGAGTAAGGGTGAGAATCACAGAAAAAAATAATAATTAAGACCACTATATAGCTTCATATTAGCTATGAAGCTGTCATATGGCAGTTTAAATATTGTCATGTTTCACTCTCCCCACTACCCTTTTGCTTCCCTCGCCTCCAAATAGCCTTAAAAAGGCTTTTCTACAGTAAAATGTGTTAAATTTGAAAACAACCGTAATACATGGGCACTAACAGAGGTTCTTACTCCTTTTCCCCCATAGCATTTATATACAGAGGCTTGGAATGCTGACAAATCCTCCATCCACGTGATGCCGGACACCCCAGAAATCCTACTGGCCAAGAGCAACTCTGCCAATATTAGCCAAGTAAGAGGTTTCCTGATTGTCTTTTAAGCCTTTCTAGGATTCCTCAAAATACTTTTCCACCTTACACTTTCCTGTCTGGAATTGACCTATTAACTTTCTGAAACAATTTTCTTTTTCTGTTGTGTATCATCCTCCACCTAGAAACTTTACACCAAGGGATGGGATGAATCAAAGATGAAGGACTATGATCTGAGGGCTGATGCTATTTCCATCAAAAGGGCCAAGGCCTCAAGGGACATTGCCAGTGATGTAAGTGCCCTCCATCCTACCCCCTCTGGACTCACATTGCTGAACAGCCCTGTGCTGCTGGTGGGCCACATTTCACAATTATTTCCACACATATCCCCACTCCTGCTTCTTACTTTGTAAGACGTTTTCCGTTTGTTGTCACGGAGAAGAATAGTACAGTTTGGAGTTGTAGCTAGAGTTGCTCAGGGAAGGGCTTCACCAATGAGGGTATATGAATATACTACACTTTTGCTTATGATAGTGTAAAGAATTTAAAATTATTCAGAGATGCCAAAATGTTTGCAATATGAAATTCTTATCCATTTGCTTGCGGATGTTCATGTTTTCTGTAGTCAGCATGTATACGGTCTTCAAACTTGGTTTCTAAACTGATATTTCTTTCATTGTAGTACAAATACAAAGAAGCATATGAGAGACAAAAGGGCCACCACATTGGAGCCCAGAGCATAGAAGATGACCCCAGGATTATGTGTGCCATACATGCAGGGAAGATTCAAAGTGAAAGGGAGTACAAAAAGGAATTCCAAAAGTGGAAGACCAAGTTCTCCAGCCCAGTGGACATGTTAGGCATCGTGATGGCCAAGCAATGTCAGACTTTGGTCAGTGACATTGATTATCGAAATTACCTGCATCACTGGACATGTTTACCTGATCAAAACGACATTATCCAAGCAAAGAAGGCCTATGAACTGCAGAGTGATGTACGTAACACAAACTTTGGGAAAGATGGAAGGAGAGGACATAGGTTTATTAATTGTCCAGGCAGTGCCCCTATGGGTAGACCCCACCATGGACAGATAGTCATAGAGTGTGCACTGCACAGCCCCAGGAGAACACCACTCACATTGTTTAATACATAATCCATCTTCAGGAGTTATGTCATAGGAATCAAAGAGTATAGATGAAGAGCCCTACTTACACCAGGTCTTTTATTCTGTGACCTAGGTTCCAGACTGTTTTCTTCATGTCATTTATACTTTCTGGCAATGAAAATATGTTGCAGATAAACATAAATTATCTGAATATTTTTGAAATAATTACCACTATTGTGCTATAGCTAAAACATTAAACAAAATTTCCTTCAGTCAGTTATTACAGGATTAAAACGGAATGAGATTCAACAAAATTTCCTTTAAAAATGTTTTCAGTTCTATAATTTTTTGGAAATATCAAATAATTATCATGAAACTCAGCATTATGATTTTGTTCCTCTTCACAGCTAGTGTATATAATTATGCTTTTACAAATTACTCTATCATTGATATTAAAACCCTGGAGTCCTATAAATCTCAGATCCTACTTTTTTTGAATACTATCTACTATGCTCATCAACCCCTCAATCCCATGTACTTGATTTTTCAATTATGAGATGGTGTGTCTAACCGTGGAACCTAATTTCTGCCTAACATCTTTGTAGAGTGTATATAAGTCAGATCTGGAGTGGCTACGTGGCATCGGCTGGATGCCAGAAGGCTCGGTAGAAATGAAGAGGGTGAGGAATGCTCAAGACCTGGTGAATGAAAGACTTTATAAAACACGGCCAGAAGCCTTGAAATTCACTAGCATTACTGACACTCCAGATGTTGTCCTGGCCAAAGCCAATTCTCTGCAAATAAGTGAGGTAAGAACCATCCTGTTACCAAGCATTCCTTTTGTGGGACTGTTTTCAGATGATGCCACCCAAACAGAGCAAGTGGCCTGTTCCTCTTGGAAGACTTACTAACAAGAGCAACTCTAACAATCTGCTAGCTTGGTAAAGACTAGTTTGGTAAAGATAGATTCAAATTAGAACAAATATTTCTTTAACACCTATCAGATACTAAAGCCTGTAGCATATTGGGGTGCCCAGGGGGCTCAGTCATTTAAGCACCTGACTTCGGCTCAGGTCATGAACTCACAGTTTGTGAGTTCCAGCCCCACATCAGGCTCTCTGCTGTCAGCACAGAACCCACTCTGGATCCTCTGCCCTCTCTCTCTCTCTCTCTCTCTGTCCCCCCCTACTCATGCTCTCTCTTTCTCAAAAAATAATAAACATTAAAAAAATCTGTAGCATAATGCTGCATTTTAAATGGTATAACATTGTATTCGCCATGGTTCTCCAGAGAAACTGAGCCAATAGGAGATATAGATATGTATAGGTATAGATACATGTATATATGTGTGCATATATATGTTTATGAGAGAGATGTAGATAGTTCTGTAGCCTCTATCTGTGTATACACACATACACACACACACACACACACACACACACACACACGAAGAGAGATTTATTTTATGGAATTGGGCCATACGATTATGGAGGCTGGCAAATCTACGGTCTGCAGAATAGGCTGGAGACCTAGGGAAGAGTTGCAGTTCAAGTACAAAGGTAGTCTGCTGACAGATTTCCTTCTTGCTCTGCGGACGTCAGTCTTTTTTCTATTAACGGTTTCAGCTGATTGGACAAGCCCCATCCACATTACTGAGGGTACTCTACCAAAGTCTACTGATAAAAATGTTAATCTCTTCTAAAAAAAAAAAAAAATACCTTCACAGAAACATCTATAAAAAGTCTGACCAGGGGTGCCTGGGCGGCTCAGTCAGTTAAGTGACCAACTTCAGCTCAGGTCATGATCTCATGGTTTGTGGGATTGAGCCCCACATCAGGCTCTGTGCTGACCTCTCAGAGCCTGCTGCAGATTCTGTGTCTCCCTCTCTCTCTCTTCCCCTCTTCAGCTCATGCTTTGTGTGTGTGTCTCTCTCTCTCTCAAAAATAAACAAACATTAAAAAAAAAGTCTGACCAAATATCTGGGTACTGTGGCCTAGCTAAGTTAACACATAAAATTAACCATCATAAACATTAAAAACATTTTTCCAGGTTTTTAAGGCTTAATGTTTCAGATATCTACTTTTTATCACTGTATTAAATTAATACTTCCCTTCTCTCCACAGAAACTATATCAAGAAGCATGGAATAGAGATAAAACCAACATCACCATGCCTTCTGACACGCCAGTCATGCTGCAGGCTCATATTAATGCCCTGCAAATCAGCAATGTAAGAGCATAAATATGAAGTGTAAATGTCTCTATAGGACAGTATATGTCAGTGTGTGGAGTGTGGCATAATGGACAAATTACCTATCTTAGAAATGTGTACAGTTTTGGTGCTAGACGTTTTCTCTTTAGTACCATTCCCAATGGATTATGAATGGCAATTCTCTCTTTTAAATGTTAAATACAGGGCTGGGTCCCAGGACTACAAGAGTTGGGATATCTGAATCCTACTGGATTCCTCCTTTCAACGTTAAGAGCATTGTCCTATATCCAATGTCCATAGCTCAGTCTCATCGTATATTAATCTAGAGGAATGAAATTTCCTAGTTAAATTTCTCTTACATGAGGGAGAATGAGGTAATAGTCTCTTTTGTCTTTATAGTTTTTTTTTTATTGATCCAGAACTTTTTTGCTTGATATTTCAAAGCCATTAGAAAAGCCAAAAGATAATTTTTAATTATACCCAAAGAATAAGATGTGCTTAAATATCTATGTCCCATCCCTTTAGCAGGGACCTCTGAAAAGTCAAAGGGAAATATTAGGGGAGAAAAGTCTTACCAGGTCTTACATGATACCTTGATGAAGGTTTTCTAGCTTCACAGTTGGTTCTTAGTTTTCATGTATTGCGTGCTGGGTATTTTCAGATGTGTACCGTATTGTGATGAAGACAAATATTCAAAGTTAGTAGACCTAGATGTTTAGCTTTAAAATTTTAGTCGGAAGTATCCTACACTCCATAAAGTAAATGGCCAACCACCAGAAGAATTCAGAAATGTCTGTTTTAGACATCACAATGACTCTAAACCCATATCTTTCTATAATAACACTGAATGTAAATGGACTAAATGCTCCAACCAAAAGACATAGGGTATCAGAATGGATAAAAAAACAAGACCCATCTACTTGCTGTCTACAAGAGACTCATTTTAGACCTGAGGACACCTTCAGATTGAAAGTGAGGGGGATGGAGAACTATCTATCATGCTAGTGGAACTCAAAAGAAAGCTGGAGTAGCCATACTTATATCAGACAAACTAGACTTTAAATTAAAGGCTGTAACAAGAGATGCAGAAGGGCATTACATAATAATTACAGGGTCTATCCATCAGGAAGAGCTAACAATTATAAATGTCTATGTGCTGAATATGGGAGCCCCCAAATATATAAAACAATCACAAACATAAGCAACTTTATTGATAAGAATGTGGTAATTGCAGGGAACTTTAATACTCCACTTACAACAATGGATACATCATCTAGACACAGGATCAATAAAGAAACAAGGGCCCTGAATGATCCATTGGATCAGATGGACTTGACAGATATATTTAGAACTCTGCATCCCAAAGCAACAGAATATACTTTATTCTCGAGTGCACATGGAACATTCTCCAAGATCGATCACATACTGGGTCATAAAACAGCCCTTCATAAGTATAAAAGAATTGAGATCATACCATGCATACTTTCAGATCACAATGCTATGAAACTTGAAATCAACCGCACGAAAAAGTCTGGAAAACCTCCAAAAGTGTGGAGGTTAAAAAATGAATGGGTCAACCAGGCAATTAGAGAAGAAATTGAAAAATATATGGAGACAAATGAAAATGAAAATACAACAATCCAAGCGCTTTGGGATGCAGCGAAGGCAGTCCTGAGAGGAAAATACATTGCAATCCAGGCCTATCTCAAGAAACAAGAAAACTCCCAAATACAAAATCTAACAGCACACCTAAAGGAAATAGAAGCAGAGCAGCAAAGGCAGCCTAAATCCAGCAGAAGAAGAGAAATAATAAAGATCAGAGCAGAAATAAACAATATAGAATCTAAAAAAACTGTAGAGCAGATCAACGAAACCAAGAGTTGGTTTTTTGAAAAAATAAACAAAATTGATAAACCTCTAGCTAGGCTTCTCAAAAAGAAAAGGGAGATGACCCAAATAGATAAAATCATGAATGAAAATGGAATTATTACAACCAATCCCTCAGAGATACAAGCAATCATCAGGGAATACTATGAAGAATTATATGCCAACAAACTGGACAACCTGGAAGAAATGCACAAATTCCTAAGCACCCGCAAACTTCCAAAACTCAAACAGGAAGAAATAGAAAATTTGAACAGACCCATAACCAGTGAATAAATTGAATCAGTTATCAAAAATCTCCCAACAAATAAGAGTCCAGGGCCAGATGGCTTCCCAGGGGAATTCTACCAGACATTTAAAGCAGAGATAATACCTATCCTTATCAAGCTGTTCCAAAAAACAGAAAGGGAAGGAAAACTTCCAGACTCATTCTATGAAGCCAGCGTTACTTTGGTTCCTAAACCAGACAGAGACCCAGCAAAAAAAGAGAACTACAGGCCAATATCCCTGATGAATATGGATGCAAAAATTCTCAATAAGATACTAGCAAACCGAATTCAACAGCATATAAAAAGAATTATACACCATGATCAAGTGGGATTCATTCCTGGGCTGCAGGGCTGGTTCAATATTAGCAAATCAATCAATGTGATACATCACATTAATAAAAGAAAAGATAAGAACCATACGATCCTGTCAATCGATGCAGATAAAGCATTTGACAAAATTCAGCATCTTAATAAAAACCCTCGAGAAAGTCGGGATAGAAGGAACATACTTAAAAGTCGTAAAAGCCATTTATGAAAAACCCACAGCTAATATCATCCTCAATGGGGAAAAAGTGAGAGCTTTCTCCCTGAGATCAGGAACACGACAGGGATGTCCACTCTCACCGCTGTTGTTTAACATAGTGTTGGAAGTGCTAGCATCAGCAATCAGACAACAAAAGGAAATAGAAAGCATCAAAATTGGCCATGATGAAGTCAAGCTTTCACTTTTTGCAGATGACAGGATATTATACATGGAAAACTCAATAGACTCCACCAAAAGTCTGCTAGAACTGATACATGAATTCAGCAAAGTCACAGGATACAATATCAATGTACAGAAATCAGTTGCATTCTTATACGCTAATAATGAACCAACAGAAAGACAAATAAAGAAATGGATCCCATTCACAATTGCACCAAGAAGCATAAAATACCTAGGAATAAACCTAACCAAAGATGTAAAAGATCTGTATGCTGAAAACTATAGAAAGCTTATGAAGGAAATTGAAGAAGATATAAAGAAATGGAAAACCATTCCGTGCTCATGGATTGGAAGAATAAATATTGTTAAAATGTCAATACTACCCAAAGCTATCTACACATTCAGTGCAATCCCAATCAAAATTGCACCAGCATTCTTCTCGAAGCTAGAACAAGCAATCCTAAAATTTGTATCAAACCACAGAAGGCCCCGAATAGCCAAAGTAATTTTGAGGAAGAAGACCAAAGCAGGAGGCATCACAATCCCAGACTTTAGCCTCTACTACAAAGCTGTCATCATCAAGACAACATGGTATTGGCACAAAAACAGACACATAGACCAATGGAATAGAATAGAAACCCCAGAATTAGATCCACAAAAGTATGACCAACTAATCTTCAACAAAGCAGGAAAGAATATCCAATGGAAAAAAGACAATCTCTTTAACAAATGGTGCTGGGAGAACTGGACAGCAACATGCAGAAGAATAAAACTAGACCACTTTCTCACACCATTCACAAAAATAAACTCAAAATTGATGAAGGACCTGAATGAGAAAGGAAACCATCAAAACCCTACAGGAGAAAGCAGGGAAAATCCTCTCTGACCTCAGCCGCAGCAATTTCTTACTTGACACATCCCCAAAGGCAAGGGAATTAAAAGCAAAAATGAACTATTGGGATCTCATGAAGATAAAAAGCTTCTGCACTGCAAAGGAAACAATCAACAAAACTAAAAGGCAACCAACGGAATGGGAAAAGATATTTGTAAATGACATATCGGACAAAGGGCTAGTATCCAAAATCTATAAAGAGCTCACCAAACTCCACACCCAAAAAACAAATAATCTAGTGAAGAAATGGGCAGAAAATATGAGTAGACACTTCTCTAAAGAAGACATCCAGATGGCCAACAGGCACATGAAAAGATGCTCAACGTCGCTCCTTATCAGGGAAATACAAATCAAAACCACACTCAGATATCACCTCACGCCAGTCAGAGTGGCCAAAATGAACAAATCAGGAGACTATAGATGCTGGAGAGGATGTGAAGAAACGGGAACCCTCTTGCATTGTTGGTGGGAATGCAAACTGGTGCAGCCGCTCTGGAAAACAGTGTGGAGGTTCCTGACAAAATTAAAAATAGATCTACCCTATGACCCAGCAATAGCACTGCTAGGAATTTACCCAAGGGATACGGGAATGCTGATGCATAGGGGCACTTGTACCCCAATGTTTATAGCAGCACTTTCAACAGTAGCCAAATTATGGAAAGAGCCTAAATGTCCATCAACTGATAAATGAATAAAGAAATTGTGGTTTATATACACAATGGAATATTACGTGGCAATGAGAAAGAATGAAACCTGGCCTTTTGTAGCAACGTGGATGGAACTGGAGAGTGTTATGCTAAGTGAAATAAGTCATACAGAGAAAGACAGATACCGTATGTTTTCACTCTTATGTGGATCCTAAGAAACTTAACAGAAGACCATGGGGGAGGGGAAGAAAAAAAAAAAAGAGGTTAGAGAGGGAGGGAGCCAAAACATAAGGGACTCTTAAAAACTGAGAACAAACTGAGGGTTGATGGGGGGTGGGAGGGAGGGGAGGGTGGGTGATGGGTATTGAGGAGGACACCGGTTGGGATGAGCACTGGGTGTTGTATGGAAACCAATTTGACAATAAATTTCATATTTAAAAAATAAATAAATAATAAAAATAAAAATTAAATTAAATTAAAAAAAGAAATGTTTTGTCTTATGCTGTCTTTATTTATATTATGTCTTATGAATCTTATTTTGAGTACTTTGAATATATTCACTTATTTTCAATTCTTGTAAACACACCTGTGTTTCTCCTCAATAGAATCTTTACCAGAAAGACTGGAATGAGGCCAAACAGAAAGGCTATGACTTAAGAGCAGACGCCATTGAAATCAAACAGGCCAAAGCCTCCAGAGATATTGCCAGTGAGGTACGGTTTTATTTCCTTGTGGTATTTTTCAAGAATTTGGGGGGCTTAAAAAATCTATGCAAACAATTGCATTTTTTTTTACACTAAAGACTTACCCTATTTAAAACCATTAAAATGGAATGAAGCACATTAAGGTTAGTATAGATGAGGTATATGTATAAATGATTTCTAAGTTTTTTCTGAGTGGATGTAAAATAACACAAAGAGACTATGCAGAATTCTTGGGAGAATTCATTACATTTGATTGTTGACCAGTATCATTTTATCCCCCAAATATTTATGACATTATCTATAAATGTAGATAACAGGTGAAAGTTTCACATAAGACTTAAGACTGAAATCGCACCTTATATATAAGATTTTATACTGAAGGTTTATGTATAATTCTCTCAGTAATCTTGTGAAATTCATTTAATAGTAATTTAAAAACTTAAAATAATTATCCTACCAAGCCCCTTACCCCCACTCCCAGCTCCAAATCTTTAAGCAACCCTGTGCTCTTTCTCTGGGTTGTGCTCTATTTTTTATCTCCCATATCTACCTGTTCCTTCTTATTTTTCAATTTTAACTCTAAACACAATAGCCAATCTATAGTATCTGCCTTATTCCCAGTTCTCTTTCTCTCCCTTTTATCCAAACTTTTCTATGTTATCCAAATATAGAAAAGAAACAGATGCTATCTTACTCTAGTCCTAAGAAACTTAGGACAAGTGTGGACAAGATGGAAACTCTTGCCTACAGGCCTTTTGTTGTCGTCTGATTCACACCAATGACCTTGCTTTCCATTCCCGAAATATGCACCTTTTGCTTTATCTGTCTCCAAAATCACACAAATGACTTTTTCCTACTGAGGTACTCTCAGTGCTCTTGGGGGACAATCTGACTTAACATCCCACTTTCCAGGAAAACTTGGGGACCATGATTACACCTACTGTCTTATATTCCACATCTGAAATGTGTGATAATAATAGTATCCACTTCACAGAGATGTTGTGAAGATTGAGATGATAGTTGCTACTACTCAACTATTTTAACTAAAAAATTCAGCAATTTCACAAGAATCAACCTATACATTTGAAGCACTCATAATAGTATTGGGCATTTAGTAATTGCTCAGTAAATGTTAGCTATAATTTTTTGTAATTACTCTCATTCACCATGCTACTTCCCTCCTGATTTACTCATATTCTCTATGAAACTACCAAAAATAGCCCTATTTCCTTACTGAAATATGTAATGACTGCCAATGTTGAGCCAATTTACATTAAGGCAGGGAAAATATTCTGAAAACATTTAATGAAAAGTCCTCTTACTACATTATTTTCATATTTTTTTGTCTGTTTTTTCACAACTTTAGTACAAATACAAAGAAGGATACCGTAAGCAATTGGGCCACCATGTGGGTTTCCGCACCCTACAAGATGACCCCAAATTGGTCTGGTCTATACATGCTGCCAAGATCCAGAGTGACAGAGAATACAAGAAAGCTTATGAGAAGTCTAAAGGAATTCACAATACGCCATTGGACATGATGTCGATTGTTCAGGCCAAGAAATGCCAGGTCCTGGTTAGCGATGTTGATTATCGCAATTATCTGCACCAGTGGACATGTTTGCCAGATCAGAATGATGTGATCCAGGCTAAGAAGGCCTACGAACTGCAGAGCGATGTGCGTATATTATCAGCAGACTCTTGGGGAGATATTTGTCTCTGTATATCATCACAGTGTGTTCCCTAGGGACATAATTTAAGTGGTAATCCTAATAGAGCCTAACTTAATCTGTACCTTTCATGGTAGTAGAGTTATTTTGAACATTCTCTATCTTACAGAGGATTCCTTTTCATGTAGCAAGGCCTTATTAAGACAAAAAAAAATCACCCTCTCATTCTATGTAATTGGATAGAAAATTTCAGTCCCAGTTGTTTCAACCCATTACAGTTGTACAATCAGATATCTAAATTTCAGAAACAAATGTGAACTTAAGGAAATGTTAGATTTTAAGTTCCTCTGACACATATAGGAAAAATATGTATATATATATATATATATATATATATATTTATATTTAGAGAGAGAGGTGTATATAAGTAAAAGTATATATTTTTTCCTCATTATATATGCATCTAAAGACCTTTTTCTCCCAAATTCCTACAGATGTTATTCTAGTAGTACCAAAATGGCAGATTTCAAATGGTGAGCACAGAAGCTCAACCTTATATAAAAACAAAATCAAGTGCCATTGCTATCTGTCATTCTACAAGTGTCATTTGTCAGTCCTGTTCCAATTCCTGTAGGATATGGTGAACTTCTCCCAGAAATGTGTGCCCAGGATGTAACACCCAAATATTAACAATTAGTGTTGATCCTTCTGTTTCATGGGATTGGCCACCCAGCCGATTAGAGGTAGTGTGTGGCCCACTGGCATTGTGTTCTTGTGGGAAGATTTGACTCTTCTGCCTTCTGTGGTTCTCTCCTTCATGTAGAACGTGTACAAATCAGACCTGGAATGGATGAAGGGTATAGGATGGTTGCCAGAGGGTTCTGTGGAAGTGATGAGAGTGAAGAATGCCCAGAATCTCCTGAATGAGAGGCTGTATCGTATAAGGCCTGAGGCCCTCAAATTCACCAGCATTGTTGATACCCCTGAAGTCATCCAGGCAAAGATCAATGCTGTACAAATCAGTGAGGTAAGCCGGGCTGATGATACATTCAGACATAGTGGAGAAGTCTCAATTGTGAACTTTAATTAATTAGAAGTCTCTAATTGTGAACTTTAAATTGCTAATGCCAGCATTAGAACCTTGAACATTTATGTATCCAGATAGAATTTCATGTAGTCGATCAATTACCAGTATCCGCATTTCATTTATTTAGATAACTCTTTGGTTAACATAAGTGTGGTAGACATCTTCATACCCCACAGACTCTGATAACACACTTTGAATACATTTTGAGGTCTTGCTTATAATACAAGTCCACCAGTTAATACCATGATCACTGCCACCTTTCTATTTTTAATCATGAGGTAAGTTGAAAAGTCCAGGGGTGGCCCCAATATTAGATATTATCATAGTTATTTGGGCCAAGAAAGCCAGAACTTGATTAGCAATGTGGATTTTCATAGTTACCTGCATTGTGGGTTTACCTGCCTGGTAATTACATGTGAATTAATGGGAAAGGATCATTTTACTACCAGGTTCTGACTCATTTTCCATTTATATCATATCACACAAGAATATATTCTTGTTGAAGTCACTATCGGCATCTTTTAAATAAAAACGCAATGAAAACAAAATGTGATCTATGTTTTTACCTGAGAACATCCAAGGAGAACCTTTAATTGTACCTATAATTTTATTCATGTAGTAATGGACTTATTTACTTATCACCCACCCTTTGTTTTTCATTTTTACCAGCCATTGTATCGTGATGCCTGGGAAAGAGAGAAGGCAAATGTGAATGTGCCGGCTGACACTCCAGTGATGCTGCAGTCCAAAATCAATGCCATGCAGATCAGTGATGTAAGGAACTATATACATCCATTTGCTTTACACAATATTTTTGGCCTAACTGAAGCTTAAATTGATACGCTCCAGAGGGAGTTAAGCAAAAGGCATTTCCCTACCATTCCTTTTATTTCTAGTCTTTATCGATAAGTGCTCTGTGTGCACACACACATGCAAATGCGCTCGTATGTGTATGCATGTGTTTATAAATAGAGATGTGTGTCCTTATCTTTTTTGGAAGGAAAAATGCACTAGTTTCACCAAAAACAACATAAAAACATATATATGCAAGTATAGTAATATTTGGTTCTCTTTGTAGTGGCCCATCATTGATTTTTCCTCTTAAAGCAAAATGATATATATATTTTCTCATTTTCACATGATTTACTGTCTCCTAAATTACTTTCTTTAAAAAAAAATGAATTTTAATTAATTTCATTAAAAATCTA
The DNA here is from genome assembly GCF_018350215.1 of Panthera leo. Taxonomy (NCBI): domain Eukaryota; kingdom Metazoa; phylum Chordata; class Mammalia; order Carnivora; family Felidae; genus Panthera; species Panthera leo. The sequence continues at coordinate 141,270,552 of NC_056686.1, read as the reverse complement.
CTGGCACTTAATTTCAGTATGAAACCAGCCTATTTTATAAATCTTAAGGGGAGACTAATTTTCAGTGTAACTTAACATACTCTCTTAAACACATCAGTAATGCTGACTCAGTGGCTCCCTCTTCAGATTAACTGTGGCATTGCAATCTCCATTTGCAGAAACAATATAAGCAAGCGTGGGAAGACGTCAAGATGACGGGTTATGACCTGCGAGAAGATGCCATTCCAATTCAGCACGCCAGAGCTTCCAGGGATATCGCCAGTGATGTAAGAACTACTCCTTTCACAGACTTAACCAACGCTAACAGACGACACACGAGAAATTAATACTTGTCTAATCTTTAACTTATTTGCAAAGGAATTATACTTAAGTAGAATAGAGATCACCGTGATTAGTGTCTTGTTTTAACATCTCAAATTCAGGAATAACTTTTACAACAGTTTGGTGATGCTTTTGCATCAGGGCTTGGCTCTTCTTATGTTTAAGAACAGATTTTTATTTTCTTTTCAGCATCTTGTCAATATTATTTAATTTACAAGCAGTTATAAAAATTCAATGGATAAAAGTAATTCTGAGGGGTTTTTTTAATGTTTATTTTTGAGAGAATGCAAGCAGGGGAGGGGCAGAAAGAGAGGGAGACAGAGGATCTGAAGTGGGCTGTGTGCTGACAGCAGCAAGCCCAATGTAGGGCACTAGCTCACAAACTGTGAGATCATGATCTGAGCCCGAAGTTCGAGGCTCAACTGACTGAGCCACCCAGGAGCCCCAGAATTCTGTTGTCTCTTGAAGTGCAGCATACATAAGTTGTTCCTGTAATAATTTTATGCAGTTGATGGATAAGCATTTTTAAAAAGTTATGATTTAATGTGTGCTAGAAAAGTATTGATTTTCCCCATTTACATAGAATGATAAATTTTAGAACAAAAATATTTTGAAGTTCACACTTGAAATTTATTTAAACAAAGAATCTAGTTGATAGACTAACGTATGAAGTACTGATAGTACTTGATTGTGGCAAAACGCCTGTGAAGGCGGTAGACAGTGACTGAAGTTTGGGAAACACCACATAAGCCTATATTGGGAATAATGCAGAAGCACAGTTCTTGCCTTCGAGGTGCTCACAATGTTTTCATGCATGTAGACATAGACAAAGCAATGTGTTAAGAATCATAAAACTTACAGTATGGACTTAAAAACAGGGCCGATAAAAGGCTCATCTAAGGGAGATAGAGTTATTTTGAGCAGGCTGTTTAGAAAAAGTGAGTTTGGAAAAATAATTCTTCTTTCTTCTGTTCACATACACCAGTATCTATACAAAACTACTTATGAGAAACAGAAAGGTCATTATATTGGATGTCGCACTGCCAAAGAAGACCCTAAACTGGCTTGGGCAGCAAAAGTGTTAAAGATGCAGAATGACAGGCTGTACAAAAAGGCCTACAATGACAACAAGGCCAAGATCTCCATCCCAGTAGACATGGTGTCCATCAGTGCTGCCAAAGAAGGCCAGGCATTAGCAAGTGATGTGGATTACCGCCATTACCTACACCACTGGTCTTGCTTTCCCGACCAGAATGATGTGATCCAAGCCAGGAAAGCCTACGACCTGCAGAGTGATGTAAGTTGTTGCTTGTGCACAGAGTACCAACTGAGGTGCCTGAGGAATGAGCTGTTTCCCAGGAAGAAAACCTTCCAGAGCTTTGCCTGGTCATTCCTCCTAGGACTCAGGAAAATGCAACTCTCCTTACATGAGCATCTCTTTAACATCTTACCAAGTTTACTGATTGCCTACCTTACTGCTGGTCTTATTCAGAAAGTGTTTTTTCTTTCTTTCTTTTAGTAGTGCTACCAGATTTTTTCTATAGATTCCTTAATATATGCTGTGTCTGTAGTTTCCTAAACATAAGAATTCCTATGATCCTTCACTGAATGACAGGGCTACTTCCTTGAAATTAATCTGAAAGGTTAGCAGTGTATTCCAAACTCATTAGTTTCCTTAATTCAGTGTTCTTCACAATATGGTGTTTCGTTAGTCTACTTAAAGTATTTTTCGATTCATATTTTCTGCTCATCCAATCTTTTAGAAATCATGGATTCCATTAGAGTATTAATTTCTTCTGTAGAATGAAAGCCTTCTTTAAATTATTTGAACTTGGTTCCCATAAGCTTCAAGGGATGCTTTCATGATGAATGAATTTGTTATAGAAAAGTGTATCCATCACTTGAAATGAATTGCCAACTGGTCGATTTAGGCCAGTTGCTAGAGAAATTCAGTCTCTCCATTAACCTGAATAACATTAGCATATAATGGAATGCATATGAATCAAGTTCCTAAAGGATGAGGAAGGCAAACTTCAAAATCTATATGTAATCCTTTTTGAGAATCCTTCTGAATTTTGGGTATCCATCATACTTTACACACTAAAATATACAATGTCCTTCTTCATTAAGATAGAAATTTTACTGCATTTTCACTCCTCTTACTACCTTTTTTATCCTGATATTTGTATCCTATTAACTGGTTATTAAAATACCATTTCTGAAAAGCAGAATGATTTTTTTATGAAATTAATAACCGGTGCTTAACATAGAGCAATTTTTTCTGGTTAACCACTTATCTATAGCTGAAAAAACAGGTGTGAATAACCAAGAAAATGCAAATCCCAATTCAAAGGGAGGTGCTATCTTGGAAATGGAAGAAAGAAAAAACAACTGAGATCAAAATTGTGGAACCAGGGATTGAATTCCTTTATTTTTTTTTATTGAAGTATACTTGACACATAAAGTCACATTAGTTTTAGAGGTACAGCATAGTGATTCAACAAGTCTACACTCACCAGAAGTGTGGCTATGATCTGTTACCATACAACACTATTTCAGTACCATTGACTATGTTCCCTATCCTGTACCTTTTATCCCTATGACTTACTCATTCCATAACTGGAAGCCTGTGTCTCCCACTCCCCTTTTACCCATCCCCCCACCTTCCTCCCTTCTTGAAAACATTAGGGTTTTTTTTTTGTTTTTTGTATTGATTGGTCTCTTTCTGCTTTTTGTTTGCTTATTTATTCACTTGTTATTTAGATTCTACATGTAAGTAAAATCATGGGGTATTTGTCTTTCCCAGTCTGACTTATTTCACTTAACATAATAGGTCCATATGTGTTGTCACAAATGGCAAGACCATGGTTTTTTTTCTGTCCTGAGTAAAATTTCATGTGTACATGCATACACACACACACACACACACACACACACACACACACCTACCACACCTTTGTTATCAATCCATCTATTGATCGCTTCCATACCTTGGCTATTGTCAATAATGCTGCAGTAAACATAGGGGTGCATGTAGGTCTTTGAATTTTCATTTTCATTTTCTTTGGGTAAACACCCAGTAGTAGAATTGCTGGATCATATGATATTTCTATTTTTAATTTTTTGAGGAACTTCTTATTTACCACAGTGGGACTGAATCCTTAATTATCCCTTTAAAATACACCATGTGCCAAGTACTGTGCTAAGCACTAAAGATACAACAGTGAATGAAGAGGAAGAAACAAGACAAAGTTTTAGACATTAGGGAGTTCATACTGATAACAAAGAAAAAGATGTTAACTACAGAATATCAATAGAAAAAAATCTGATGGCTGAGAAAGAGGGATCCATGGTGCTATGAAAAAGTGAGGAGGAAAACTTACCAAGGAAGTACTGAGTGAGTGGGAATATAAAGGGAGAGTAGGAGTTGGCTCTGCAGAACGACCACCATATGCAAAGGGGTCTATATACAAACAAGAAACCAAAAGTCCATTGGGGTCATAATGCATAGGTTAAAGGGAAGCACATATAAGACGAGGCTGGAAGAATTGGTAAGGACTGGTGCTAGATTATCATCACCTTCTAGTCCATGTTAAGACTTTGATCTTTGTCCTAAGACCAATGGGAAGCCATAGGATGCATGTGGTGCATCAGATTTGAATTGTAAACTTTATGACGATCATTCCAGCTGCTGTGTGGAGAACTTACTGGATAGCCCATTATTATTGCCTTAAAGCCCACCTGAGCTGGTATGATGTTACTTAAATATAACTCAAAATCTTCCATGCATCCCACAGACAGAGAGCTCCTTCTGCATCACTCTGCTTTTTTAAGAGTGTGTAAAGTGCCCCCGCTGCAAAAAACAAAGCAGAACAGAACACTGCTGTGCATTTGAGGAATTATGTCTGTCAATGCTCATTTTTAATTATTGTTTGTGGAAGGTAAAATATAACATAAAACTGCTTTCTTACTTTATCACAATTAAAAAACACTGCTTCTACTTAACTTTGTTTTCTTTCCCAGGCCATCTACAAGGCCGACTTGGAGTGGCTACGTGGCATCGGCTGGATGCCCGAAGGGTCTCCTGAAGTGTTGAGAGTCAAAAATGCCCAGGAGATCCTACGAGACAGTGTCTATCGGACACCTGTGGTGAAACTCAAGTACACAAGTATTGTTGACACACCCGAAGTTGTCCTTGCTAAGTCAAATGCTGAAAATATTAGTATTGTAAGTCACTTTTCCCCTCTGTGTTAAAATTAAATCATGCTCATAAATGATAAATAATTAACTTGGCAATCTGTTTGTAAGATAATGATGTTGATGATAGCAAAGATTTTAATCCATAATGTTGATAGAGCTGTTTTATTATTGTTCATAAACTTTAAACAAAAACTCAAAGTACTAATAAAAGGTAATCATGAATTGGTACCATTACCAAGTTCATATTAAATTTGAGTAACTTATATGAAAGACTTTTGGAAGTTTTTTTTCCTTAATATGAAAAGATTTTAGATCAGAACAGTTGAAAGTTGTGCCCTGGAACTCGCAAAACTACAAGTTGCAAACTAATTTTGTTATTGTTGGGTCTTTCCATAGCCAAAGTATAGAGAAGTTTGGGACAAGGATAAAACTTCAGTCCACATAATGCCGGATACTCCAGAAATTAATCTTGCTAGAGCCAATGCTCTTAATGTGAGCAATGTAAGTACCTCAACAGACTCCCTTTTTGTTTATAAGTTCACCAGCTGGTGCTATGATATCCCCAGGGAACTCTTCATAGTCAAGGGAGAAAAGATTGACTGGGTGGCAATGGGGAAGACTCCTTACCATAAGTCCTTGACCAGGAAAGGAGCAGGGGGCGCCTGAGAGGCTCAGTCATAAAGCCTCTGACTCTCGATTTTGGCCCAGGTCATGATCTTACAGTTTGTGGGTTTGAGCCCCACATCTAGCTAACACTGACAGCGTGGAGCTGCTTGGAATTCTCTCTCTCTCCTCTCTCTCTGCCCCTCCCCCAGCTTGCATTCTCTCTGTCTCTCTCTCTCTCATAATAAAAAATAAACTTAAAAAAAAAAAAAAGAGTGAGGAAAGGAGGAGATCCTTGGCTCTGAGTCGCCCAGCAAGGCCAGTTACTGGTGAGTCAGTGTCAACATGACAGAAAGGGAGAAGGTAATAAGGACCAGAAGGTTTAAAGAGGAATGAAGAGACACATGAGCAAGAAAGGGGAATTAGCAACAGTCAGACGAACAAAATAATTATAAGAATTCTTGCAAAACTTTATACATATTAATTTTAAAGCCTGGATCTGTAGAGGATTTTCTAGGAAATCATAAATTACCAAAATGAGCCCAGGGGGAAAAAAAACATATAACAAGAAATTAAGAGGATTATTAAAGACTCTCCTCCCTCCTCTCAGATGTCAGGGTCATCCAGATGATTTCATAGAATTCTTTCAGACCTTTAAGAAATAATCAAACTATAATAGAGCCTAATGAAAGAAGGAAAGCCATCACCATTTCCAAAACTTGTCAAAGATAGTTCCACAAATGAAAACTGTAAACCAATAGTGAAGAAAATCTTAAATATTAACAAATAAAGTTTAGTAGTATGTGAATATGATACGAGAAAAAATAATTAGAGTTCATTCAGGAATGCCAGGAGGGTTCCATATTCAGAAACCTAATAATGTGTCTGAACAGAAGAGAAAATCACATCTTTAATAGATTTGAAAAGGCATATGACAAAATCTAATATCCATTATTTTAAAAAATAAAATCCTAGTAAAATAAGGTTAAATGACTATCTTCTTGATGTGACTAAAAGAATAAATCTCAAATCAAAGCCAGACTCATTCTCAGTAAGTTAAGTTTCTCATTCAAGCTAGGAATGAAATAAGGATGCCCATTGACATCACCATTATTTAATGTTTGCTGGAATTTCTAGCTAAGTGAGTAAGCTCATTCAAGCCAAAATAATTACATAAGAGTAAGAGATAAATATTGGGTTTAAAAAGGCAAAATTATCATTACCTACAGGATAAATCATTATGTCTGGAAAAAGGAAGAGAATGAACTAAAGAGTATAATTAATAAAATGAGAGAATTCAGTGGCTAGCTACACACTTTAAGAAATCTCAAGAAAGGTACTGTCTTCATGGATCATAGAGCTTTCTTGTGAGTAGAAAATGTATGACCCTAGAAGAAGTATACTACCTTAATGTTGTTCACCATGGTTTGGAACTTGACATTTTTCAAAAAATAATAAATCTTTGTGAGAGAAGGAGCCTGCCCAGAAAAGATTCCTCACCACATGCCAACCCACACCATCAATTCTATTATAATGGGCCACTTGGGAGCTAGTTTTTTCCAAGAGATGGGAAGAAAATGAAATTTTAGGGCGTTGATACATTTTTTTCAGACAAGAATAGTATTATGGTACAGTGCTTTCTCATCACCAAACTGCAGCACAAACAAAGTCCTCAGCCTCTTCTTTTCCATCCAGAGGCACCTTTGGCTGGACAATCAGGGAAAGTCTCATGTGCTCTCTTTTGTATGATATATTTCTTAGCTGGAAATACCAGAATCCTACAGCTGATATCTCGATGTAAGCAAGAGTAGTATTTGAAACTACACCAAAAGTTACAAACTTCAGATATTTAGATATTCGATATTAAGACATTAATGAAGGACGCATGTGTGGCTCAGTCAGTTGAGTATCTGATTCTTGATTTCCGCTCAGGTCATAATCCCAGTGTCATGGGATCGAGCCCCACAATGAGCTCTGTGTTGAATGTTAAGCCTGTTTAAGATTCTCTCTCGCTCCCCCTCTGCCCCTCTCCCCTGATCATATGCACTTTCTTGCTCTCTCTCTAAAATTAAAAGTAAAAAGACATTAATGAGAATGGCTTTCTCATTCTCATTATGGGAGGAAATCAAACCTCCCATGTGAATGCTAACCAAAAGGTACATTTTTTAAAAACATGGTGTCACTATTACTATAATCTTGATAAAATCCACTACTTAAAACTGTTTCTATCATTTGGAAAGCACAACTTTTTCAAGATATTTGTATATAATTTTCTAGGTAACCAGCAAATTCATGTTAACTCATTTAATCTAATCACATGAATAAAATATATAGTGCTATTTTGTTTTCATCAGATGGGAGAGTTGAGACTTAAAGTGATTGAGGAATTGATCCGTGTTCTCAAAGTTAGTAGACGAAGTTTTGGTCTCAAACCCTGATTTTTTTTAACTCAAATAAAAAATATATTTGAACACATAAACAAAAATTTAATACATAATTAAAAGTAGTATAACATTATATGTAATAAAATAAAAACAAAATCTAAATAACATGACAAGTTTGCATTAAATATTCTCCATTTAAATGTAGGAGAACACTCCACATTTAAATGTGGAGAACACTTTTATTTTGTCTAAAAATGAAAGTCAATTGTTAAATAGGCCTACCCAAAATTCATACAGAAACTTGAATAAAAATTCATACAAAACTTGTCTACACTCATATTTCAGATATGCAAAGCCCGTGAAACTGTCAATAATTGAAATTCATCCTTCTGCACTTTTAAAGCTTCCACATTGATTGGTATGATTTCTGAATTATACATTTAAATAACTGTTACTTCTTTTTTTTTAAATGTTTGTTTATTTTTGAGACAGTGAGAGAAAGTGTGAGCAGGGGAGGGGCAGAGAGAGAGGGAGACACAGGATCTGAAGCAGGGTCCAGGCTCCGAGCTATCAGCACAGAGCCCAATGCGGGCCCACGAATCGTGAGATCATGACTTGAGCCGAAGTCAGACGCTCAACTAACTGAGCCACCCAGGCGCCCCTAAATTACTGTTATTTTTGAGTCTTACATCATCAACACAGAATGTGTCCATTTAAATATGAACGTATATTATAAAAGTTATCTGTAAATCACTACCTTAATTAACTTCTGTGTATAAGTAAAAACACACTGCATTTTTAAAATGGCTATTGGGGCACCTGCATGGCTCAGTCAGTTAAGCCTCCGGCTTCGGCTCAGGTTATGATCTCACGGTTCATGGGTTCAAGCCCCTCATCAGACTCTGTGCTGACAGCATGGAGCCTGGAGCCTGCTTCGAGTTCTGTGTCTCCCTCTCCCTCTGCCCCTTCCCCTCTGCCCCTTCCCCTCCTCTCTCTCTAAAAAATGAATAAACATGAAAAAAAAATTTTTAATGGCTATTAACATACAATTGTGTTTCAGAAGGAATATCTAACTTTCCCAAACAATATGCATCATCAACTACATGAAAAAATCTAAGAAACCATCCTGGGGAAAACCTCCCCACAAATATAAAAAGTGTATAATTCTGAAGATGACAGAATTGAGTTGAATTTTAAAATTAAATAAATTGGGGGCGCCTGGGTGGCTCAGTCGGTTAAGCATCCGACTTCGGCTCAGGTCACGATCTCGCGGTTCGTGAGTTCGAGCCCCGCGTCGGGCTCTGGGCTGATGGCTCAGAGCCTGGAGCCTGCTTCCGATTCTGTGTCTCCCTCTCTCTCTGCCCCTCCCCCGCTCATGCTCTGTCTCTCCCTGTCTCAAAAATAAATAAAACGTTAAAAAAAATTAAAATTAAATAAATTGGAATTATTAACTTAAAGAAACCCAGTAATTTCTCATTAAGTCTGACCATAACCTTATCCCAGTGCTACTGATACAAGAAGCATCTAAAAAAAAAAAAAAAAAAAAAGAAGCATCTAAACGCTATTATATAAACTATGAATAACTACATAGAAGCCATGATTTAAATTAAAAAGAAACAACTCTTATCAAGCCCAGATCTTTGGACTCCACACACAATATCGTATTCCAGTAGCTTGGTGCGGAATTATTCTTTTACCTATCCTCTTTTCAACCTATTCTGGGACTTCAAAACTGTACTGCTCTGATATTAATTCTACTTGAGCCCCTGAAGTTATTGGTACATTTGAATCCAAAATGATAACTTCTTTTTTTCTCCTCTTCAGAAAATTTACCGCGAAGGTTGGGATGAAATGAAGATGAGCTGCGATGTGCGGCTGGATGCCATCCCTATCCAGGCTGCCAAGGCCTCCAGGGAGATTGCCAGTGACGTAAGTGTGGCCTTGTTTAACTTCTCAGTTTTTAAGCAAACATCCTAGGTGCATCAAGAGCACATACTGTGACCCATCTGCTTTGTTTTTCCATCTCCAGTATAAATACAAGCTTGACCATGAGAAGCAGAAGGGACACTACGTGGGTACCCGCACAGCCAGGGATGACAACAAGATCCGGTGGGCCCTCATCGCTGGCAAGATTCAGAATGAAAGAGAGTACCGGCTGCACTGGGCCAAATGGAAGACTAAGTTCCAAAGCCCTGCAGACATGCTTTCCATCTTGCACTCTAAAAAATGCCAGACTCTGGTCAGCGACATTGATTATCGCAATTACCTACATGAGTGGACGTGCATGCCTGACCAGAACGATGTGATTCAGGCCAAGAAAGCCTACCAACTGCAAAGCGATGTGAGTGGGCTACGTTTTAGCATGAGCTCTTTTCTCATTTTGCCGTGACTCCCATAAAGTTTGTCATTAAATTTTATATCACCACTTCCTGTCTTTATACAGCCAAGAAAGTTTGTCATTAAATTTTATATCACTGCTTCCTGTCTTTATACAGCCAAGAATTTGGTTTTAGTTACATCATATAGTATGGTGTCAAAAATCATCAAAGCTGTGAAAGATGTAGATTTTGTATTAAGGAATATATGGTTGTGTGACTATAAATCTTAACTGTGACTGTATAAAGACAACTACTGTGAAAATATTATTTGTGGAATTTATGTAGCAACAAAGGTACAACGTTGGCAGTCTGTGGAAAGGATGTAGGCACAGGTAGGCTTTTTTTCAGTTGATGTAGTGTTTAAAAATCTTGAATTAAGTTGCCAAGGTTTTTTAAATCAGGAAATTTGGGGTACAAATTTGGATTCCCTACTTCTTTAGAAAAATCGGAGAACAAATTCCTGGACATGCATTACGCCCTGGCAACCGTAACTGGAGCCGAACTGAGGCTACCCCCCTTTAGATAGAAAAATGTCTCCCCGTTTTTCATACCTCCTGACCTCCCAATGAATTTACTTATGTTACCTTCCCAGCTGCTTGAGTATGTCATCTTTATATTGTATTTTTCCATCAAATCAATAGATAGAATAAATAGGACCATATGACCAGAGTTGCTGAGATCACATGGCTCTGTTCCCACAGGCTGTCTACAAGGCTGACTTGGAATGGTTACGTGGGATCGGGTGGATGCCGACTGATTCCGTTTCTGTCAATCATGCCAAACATGCTGCAGATATCTTCAGTGAGGTATTCCAAGATTTTACCTGGCCATTTAGTGCATTTCCTGGGAGACTGGACAAAATTACACAAGCCAAAATGAAGTCATGCCCCATCAGCAATGTTAATAACTGCAATTGCTGTCATTTAAGCCAGAAATATCTTGTCCCAAAACAACCCTCTACTGTCCCTATCACATCATGGGGCCACATCCATAATATAATGTCCAGTACACTCACCGATGCTTGGAATTGTGTAAATGGAAAACTTCTTTTGTCAGCAATGACACCACACTTGGGAGAAGTTTACACAGTTGAAAAAAAACACATTGAGTATCATGATACAATTATTATATATGTATTATATTGTATATATGTATTATATTACATGACTTTGATAACTAAGCAAACCTGCTACTTTCAAAATCTGTGGGAGGTGTGAGAAACCACTCAGTTGTTAAAAAATAAAAGACTACGAAAAAAGGCCAAATTGCCAAGAAGGTGCCATTCAAATATGGCACTCTACACTTCTAGTAGAGAAGGACCCTTAAGTCTAGTATCTCTTTCTCGGCTCAGACAGGACCAGAAACTACAACTGTTTGAAAGATATTTTCTTTCCCATAGAAAAAATACCGCACGAAAATAGAAACTCTCAACTTTACTCCTGTGGATGACAGAGTTGATTACGTGACTGCAAAACAAAGTGGTGAGATCCTAAATGATGTAAGTACATGGCTGTCGTTCTAAAATTGCTCAGTCGTGAAATGTCATTTCCAAAGCTTTCCACCTACTTAAGCTCAGCATGCAATCATTGTCTGAGATACAGATTGTAGTCATTGAGATGATGCTTGCATTTGCTTGGACGACATTATATTTTCTTAACATCAAGTAACTTACCCTCTTGCCTCTCATTTCCAGATTAAATACCGGAAAGATTGGAATGATACCAAATCAAAGTACACTCTCACAGAAACCCCCTTGCTGCACACTGCCCAGGAGGCAGCCCGGATTCTGGACCAGGTATGGATTTTAGCCAGATGCCTGGTACTTTGTGTGGAGACAAAGGACCATAATATAACTGTGGGAGATGTATGTACATGACCAGTCCCTCATTGTGACTCCTTACTTAAGCTTCTGTTGTGGCTCTCTGTCTTTTAGTATCTCTACAAGGAAGGTTGGGAGAGGCAAAAAGCTACAGGTTACATTTTGCCTCCGGATGCGGTGCCATTTGTCCATGCCCATCACTCTAGTGATGTTCAGAGCGAGGTAATTTATCCTTATGTGAGTGCACGTTGGAGTGTTCCTTGGCTTAGCAGGCCTGGCTGGGCTTAGGGATGGTTGGAGTATCTGCTCCCTTCTAGTCCTTCCTGTAGGCTTTGGGAGTCTGTTTTTGGCTTCTTTAAAAGCTGTCGTTTGCATGCTTTACTGTTCTTCTATTCCCCTGCTTCCTTAAAATCTCTAAGCTTTCAAATAAAATATAGGCAGAATTAGAAAACAAATATTTTTTTTTCTATTTTTAAATTGCTGTTTCTTCATATCTATTTATTTCACTGCTTTTTGTTATTTAGTCTCAGTGAGGCAGTTGACAAAAGGCTGAGGGGCTGAATGCTGATGTTTCCAGCCCCCTTTGCCTTGAGTGCTTGTCATAACTGATGGAATCTCTATTTTTTCTCCTACCAGCTGAAATACAAAGCTGAACATGTAAAGCAAAGAGGTCATTATGTTGGTGTTCCAACGATGAGAGATGATCCTAAACTGGTTTGGTTTGAGCACGCAGGCCAGATTCAGAATGACAGACTATACAAAGAAGACTATCATAAAACAAAGGCCAAAATCAATATACCTGCTGACATGGTGTCGGTGTTGGCTGCCAAACATGGGCAGGAACTTGTCAGTGATATTGATTACCGTAATTACCTGCACCAATGGATATGTCATCCTGATCAAAATGATGTTATCCAGGCAAGGAAGGCCTATGACCTACAGAGTGATGTAAGTGATTTTGTTTCTTAATTATCTAGAAATGTATGGTGTACTCTGAGAATTATAAGCAGCACTCTGGATGCACCAGTCTTGGAAACTTTGAGCCATAAATATTGAGTTTGTTCCCAGAAGGGAAATAAGGCTGGATATGAAGTAGAGAAAGACCGTGGGCAGTGATTGACAGCTTTGCCTTGACTATGCATTCCTGAATAACTTTCAAAGTCAAATAAAAAAAAATTGTTTTTGTATCATCTTTGCCATCAGCAACATCTCACATCTGCCTGAAAAGTTATCAGTTGATTTAGAATAATAATTGGCTTGGGGTGAGACTGGAGAGCGAGTTGGGATTTTAACAATATTGGATGATCATGTAGTCAAGGACCTGGGAACACCCCATTCTTGCTTTGTGAGCATTTCACTCCTTCAGGCATTTATGAAGGACTTGCTTGCAAAGAATCAAAACAAAAAGGAAACAAAGTACTAATGAGCCACAGGAGGGCCCAGAATCCCTCATGCACAGCTTTGGTAATGCTAGGGTAGAGAATACATGACATAGGCCATCTGACACCGAAGCCTGAGTCAAGACCTCTAGCTACCACCAACAGTCTGTAAGGAATAGAAACACAGTGCATTGAAGTGATGCTTGGGTATACCCTGGAGCTAACCCTGCCTGATATTCTCATTACCAAATCAGAATCAAGAAGTGAAGGACCACCTGTAGCACAGGTGCCGAATTTGAACATCCCACCTCATTGCTGCTACAACAGAGTGACTATTGTGGACCTTTAACCAGATTAGCAGCTCCTTTGGTATGAGGTGGCCCAAGAGAATCCAGGCACTGGGTGGGGGAGAGGAGAGCTAGGCTTGGCCAGAGGGATGTGTCCCCCTACTCTATAATACATGAGCACTTACTTGTGTAATTTCCTTTGTATTGTGTAAATGTCCCACATATTTCTAAATACCAAATACAAGTCCATCTAAAATTACACTCTCCTTGGTAAAACCTTTCCTTAGGCTCACTGCTGAAAATAATGGCTTCCTGGCCGTAATTCCCACAGCACTTGAATGTTTCTGCTCTCACAGCACTTACCACCCTTCACCTTGTAAATGACTTCTGTTTACACTAGATTCCTTTATATACTTATCCCTCAAAGCACCTAGCACAGCACCTCACTCATAGTAACAGGCTCAAGAAATATTCCCCAGGTAAACAGATGAAATCATGATGGAATCAATGAGACAAGAGCCATGAGACAGAAATCCTTAAAAAGCTCCTGAAAAAGTTGTTTCTGATCTGCTGTCTGTAATCCTATGTCTGAGTCATTTATACCTGCGTTGTCTCTCTCTTCCTGCTCTCAGAATGTGTACAAAGCTGACCTGGAGTGGCTCCGTGGCATTGGCTGGATCCCCCTGGATTCTGTGGACTATGTGAGGGTTACTAAGAACCAGGAAATGGTGAATCAGGTACGCAGAGCCTTTTCTCACCTAATGCCTGACTCCCTTGCCTGCTGTGTGGGGATAGGTACCCAGCCTTAATCATCTCTGTTTCTTTGCAGATAAAATATAAGAAAGATGCTCTTGACAACTATCCTAACTTTACAAGTGTAGAGGATACTCCAGAGATTGTTTTGGCGAAGATTAATTCAGTCAATCAAAGTGATGTAAGTTTGCTTTGTGTATAATGAGGTACATGGACTGGGGAGTTAGCTGTCCACCATTGAATGCATTTGCGTAACTCCAGATAACTGCTTGTAAGAAAATGAACACTGGGGTGGGAAACTGTAAGATCATCTTTGGTGGGAATGTCTGAAAAGTCACTAGTAGGATGTATACTCTACTCACTTTTAGATAATATCTGTGTTCTTGTCCAAATTTTTCTGCTATATTAGCTAAAAATGAGCTGAAATTCAACCAGTTGGTTAGTTTTAACCTCTAAATGTAGACTGATTATTATCTTGCTAGGTAGAACCCATGAAACTTTAAATACACATTTACAGTAACCAAAGGCTTTGTTTTGTTTTGTTTTGTCTTGTTTTCTCCTTAGATAAAGTATAAAGAAACATTTAATAAAGAAATAAAGGGCAAGTATACATTTTCTCCAGATACACCACATATCACCCACTCCAAAGACATGGGAAAACTCTATAGTACCGTAAGTTTTATGCAATTTACAACTCAGTTCTTAATTTTAAGCTCTTGTCAGTATTCATATCCTTGGCTGATTTTGTGAACAACTGAACATATAAGATCTATTATTTTTATTGTATGTAGTCTTGTTTATTAGAAATAACTAGTCTTGTTTATTAGAAGTAGTATCTGTTCAGCCAGTATTTTTGAGCTCCTGTGATGTGCCAGGCACGGTAGGAGGCACTAAGAAGCTAAAGCTCAATAAAGACAAGTCCTTCCTTCATAAGCCCATGCAAATGAGAGGGACAGATATCCAAAGAAATAGATAATAATGTCACAAGTGCTGTACCAGCTCTAGGTGCACATAGGACTGAACATCTATCAACAGGGAAAAGAGAGGAAAAGCTGGTCCTTCTTTAGCAATCATGTATAAATATCTGTAGCCAACAAATGGAAGACTTGACCTCCAAATTTTAATTCAGCTAATTTAAATGATGATTGTGTGTAGGTAGTATGTATGTTGTATGCCCAATGGAAAGCAATCTTTGGTGATTCTCTCCCTATGTGAAAATTTATTTTTCACTTTTATTAGAACTTAGTTAAACTCTGTTATAAAATGCCTCAGTGTCTGTAGATTTAATTTGCAATAAGTCAGAAGACTCTGCCCTGTTCTTAGGTAGACATGATCATGGCTCTAAATAAAGATGTAAGCTTTGCCTTTAAACATAAATATTTTACCTTGGTTTTACCATTTTCTTTTTAGCAATATCTGAAGGAAGTTGAATACAAACTTGTTGACACACATTTCTTTGTTCTAGATACTGTATAAAGGGGCATGGGAAGGAACCAAGGCCTATGGCTATACCTTGGATGAACGCTATATTCCCATTGTTGGAGCTAAGCATGCCGACTACGTGAACAGTGAGGTCAGTAGTACTGTTTCCTCTCATAGGTTTCAGAGTCTTTCTTGATTGGGAAGGTGGTTAGAAAATCCCAGTGATTCTCAATGTTGTACCTACTTCACAGCTTAAATACAAAGAGACATATGAGAAGCAGAAGGGTCATTATCTGGCTGGAAAAGAAATCAGTGAGTTCCCTGGTGTGGTTCACTGTCTGGATTTCCAAAAGATGAGGAGTGCGGTAAGCAAAACTCACCTTAGTGGAGGATTTGTACCCTTAAGTGTACTATTAGTCTGCCTGTTTGTAATCTGTTCTTTGGTTGAGAGGGACATGGGGTGTGAGGAATGAGTCCCCACCCCTGCCAGTTAGCCTTGTGTACCTTTGACAGCTATGGGCCTTCTCCCCTTCCTTCCTCCTCCACTACCAAACACACAGTGAGGTAGCTGTTTGGAAAAAGGAGAACATGACAAGGTAACTATTTACCCCTCTATTATGAAAGGATGGGAAACTGAAAAAGAAGAATATATTAAAGTATAATTTTTTTAATCTTTGTTTATTCTAAAGGTACTGATCTATGGTAGAGATTAGACTCTAAGAGAGATCAATCTGAATAATTCACACTTTAATTCCTCTCTTCTTTTTGTCTTTAAAAAATATTATTCTTTAGTTGAACTACAGAAGAGATTATGAGGACACCAAAGCCAATGTTCATATCCCCAACGATATGATGAATCACGTGCTGGCTAAAAAATGCCAGTACATCCTCAGTGACCTGGAGTATCGACACTACTTCCACCAGTGGACATCTCTTCCGGAGGAACCCAACGTTATACGGGCCCGAAATGCCCAAGAGATCTTGAGTGATGTATGATGTCCTTTCTGAAGCTTGACTTGGTTACAGGCTTCACCCAACCCTGCCTAGGCCTTCAATGCTCTAATTGTCCCTGTATTCGTAAATGTGGCTGTTTTTTTTTAAAACATGGTGGCACAGGTAACCACTTTTTGGTGTAAGAGTCCCCTCTGAGTCCTGTGACACCTATGTTAGATATTTAATCTGTTTTTATACCAGATTTGACTTAGCTGTTGCTCTCCTCCTGAGTTTCTTTAGGTCGGGGCATTAACGACCTCCAGCTGTTGAGAAGCCCACCCTATGACCACTGAGCACAGCCAGCAGCTGATAGGAAATTATCAAAATGCAATTCTAAGTTCAGTTAGCACCTGCCACTTTTCATCACCCCTTCTTTCTTGCAGAATGTGTATAAGGATGACTTGAACTGGCTGAAAGGCATTGGATGCTACGTTTGGGATACACCTCAGATCCTCCATGCCAAGAAAGCCTATGATCTCCAGAGTCAGGTGTGTGCATCTTCCTAGAAGGACTGGCTCACTGTGAATCCGTGGACTTTGTAATGCTCTCCGTGGGTGACAACTAGGCCATCCCTGTGCCCAGGCGGAGAAAGCTGCTTTAACAGTGCATGATCCAAGGAAACCAAAGGATCCCTGCCCAGTAGAACCTCTCCTGGTGACCTCCTCTTGTGTTGGACCTTCTCGGTTTTAGTATCTCCTGTGGCTTAAGCATTTGATGTTTATAAGAAAAAGTTACCTGGGAGGTGTTTCCTAGTGAACTAACTCTCAAGCATCTGTCCAGAAGTTGATGAGGTTAACTTGCAGAGAGTAAGATGCAAATGCATGCTTTGACCTTAGGTAGATAAGTTCTGAAGTAAAAAGTAGATATCTGGAAAATTGCCCAGCATATGTTTGGGCTCTGATAGGGCAGGTTAATGGAAGGTCGAGGCTGTGGAACTGTAGTCAGGGTTGGGGTACACGCATGGAAAAGGAAGAAAGGAAGAGGACCTGGCAAAGAGCCAAACTCCACTGTTGGTGAAGACAAACTATTAGTCTTGACAGCCAAACGATGTTGGCAGGAATATAGAATGACAGCCTGTTTGTTAGTATGAAAGCAGAAACCCAGAAATAAAGGCTCATCTAAATTGGCACAAACTGTAAAGGCTGAAATTTTACCATTTCTGCTCACTTGTTTTTCTTTACAGCTACAATACACGGCAGCAGGTAAAGATAATCTACAGAATTATAACCTGGTCACAGATACACCACTTTACGTGACTGCCCTTCAAAGCGGCATTAATGCCAGTGAGGTGCGTCTTCCTTATACTACTCTTCCAGGACAAGCCATTACTGTCTTTATGTATTTTCAAACAGCAGAAAAACATAACTCATCTTTTTTGTGTGTAGGTGAAATACAAAGAAAATTATCATCACATTAAGGACAAATATACGACAGTTCTAGAAACAGTGGATTACGACAGAACCAGGAACCTGAAGAATCTTTATAGCAGTGTGAGTTCTTTTTCTCATCTTTGTATTTGAGTTCTCTTTTTCTCCTTTAGAGACAATAAGGGAATAGTTGGGATAGACACCTTACCCCCAAAAGTTTTTCCAGTTTTTTTTCATGAACCTTCAAATTCCTACTCTATCTCATCCGTAGTCCTAGTTACAATTAAATAAGCCCCACTTTAAATATTGCACCATTTCATGCAGTTGTCACAAATTTAGGAGCTCCTTCCTTATTGAAGGCAGGTGCAGTTGAAGTTATGCTACATTGACCCTGGACTTGTCCTTCCCTGACTTCTCCGGTGGCCAGTGGCTTACAGCCTGCAAACACATTCTTTTTCCTCCTCTGAATTGGTTAATTCAACAAGCATTTTTTAAACTTCATTTAAAAAAATTTTTTTTTAATGTTTATTTCTGAGACAGAGACAGAGCATGAGTGGGGGAGGGGCAGATAGAGAGGGGGACACAGAATCCGAAGCAGGCTCCAGGCTCTGAGCTGCCAACACAGAGCCCGACGCAGGGCTCGAACTCACTGACCGTGAGATCATGACCTGAGCCGAAGCAGGACTCTCAACCAGCTGAGCCACCCAGGCGTCCCCAAACTTCATTTTGAAATAATTTTAGATTTACAAAAAAGTTGCACAAATAGTACAGAGAATTCCAGCATATTTTTCTCTGTGATACAATTATCAAAACTA
Source organism: Panthera leo (assembly GCF_018350215.1). Lineage (NCBI taxonomy): Eukaryota > Metazoa > Chordata > Mammalia > Carnivora > Felidae > Panthera > Panthera leo. The sequence continues at coordinate 141,251,831 of NC_056686.1, read as the reverse complement.
AAATATTAACATTGTTGCAGTGTTGATTACAGACTTCATCCACTTTTCACCAGGGTTTTCCCACTAGTGTGCTTTTCTGTTTCAGATGCCAGTCCATCATCCCACATTGCATTTAGTTGTCGTGACTCTTTAGCCTCCTCCAATCTGATCATTTCTCAGTTTGTCCTTGTCTTTTTCTGATTGTGACGCTTTTGAAGAATACTGACCAGTTATTTTGTAGAATGTCCCTCAATTTGGTTTTACATGATGACTTCTCATGATTAGATCAATAGTGTGCAGTTCTGGCGAGCATAACACAAAAGTGATGTGCTTCTCTCAGTGCATCATGGCAGGTGGCACGTGACATCAATAACTGGTGATGTTGACCTCGGTAACTTGGCTAGGTCACTGTCTGCTGAGCTTTTCCACTGTAAAGTTACTCTTTTCCCCTTTGTTATGAAGAAATATCATGGAGGAGATACTTGGAACTCTGCACGTATCCTGTTTTTCCTCGAACTTTTCTCTCACGTATTTTGGCATCTATTGATGGATCTTGCCTGAAACAATTATTGCTATGGAATATGCCTGTTAGTGATTTTCTGTTTCCTTCATCCTTTCTACATTTATTAGTTGGAATTCTGTAAGAAACAACTCTTCCTTCCTACCATTTGTTTCTTTTATTTGTATCAGTATGGGCTCATGGATATTTATTTTATTCCATAGAATGTAGTCTATAATGTTATTTATTTTCTTGCTCTAATTATTTTACCTTTGACCACTGGGGGCTCTTTCAAGGTGTCTCCTATAAGGCCTTGACATACTCCATCATTGTTTTCCAGCACTTCCTTACTTTCTGGCACCACAACATGCTCATCTTGTATTTCCCCTGTTCTAGACCCACCTCTCTAAGGAGCCCTAGTTTATTTATTGGAGAATGGCATTTCAAAACCAAGATCAAAATACTGGGTGTGCTCATTTGCTGCTAGGACTCCTATGGGGACAGAGCTTAGAAATATATGTATACTAACCACATATGCATACATGTCTGTATTCTATACTTACCTAACCATATCTGTGTTTTAAAACATGAGTTCCTACTGATGTCTCCAATATAACTCTACACCACAGAGTTCATTCTAGCCTTCTACCCTTTCTTATTTTTCCAACTTGTGTTTGTCTTTTTTTAATTTTTCCAGAAAGCCCAACTCTCATCACCTACGATACATGTACTTATTTGTTCAACTCTTATAGGCACATAAAATGTTTTCACAATTGCTAACCCATATTCCTGTGGGAAACAAATTTAGTAACTAGAGTACAGTATTTTGTGTGGTTATTTTGGTTACAGACAAAATACCATTTTCCAAAACAAATTAGTTTTCTTTCTCACTTCCTCCAGTGTAGTTTGTCACACATTTGTAACACAATTAGACTTATTTGTTAGAGTTTTTACCCTATTTTAGTCCTGTCCCCCATTCTGGTTGCTTCTGTGTTTTAATTTACATACTGTAAATTACTCTTTGTGGTATGTAGTACTATGGCTTTTAGCAAGGCATGGAGTCATGTATTCACCACCATAGTCAAGATACAGAAAACTTCTATATCACCTCAAAATTTCCCTCTTGCTTCCCCTCTTTTCTCCCTTGACATCCACAGAGGCATTTTCTGCACTTGTTAAAAGAAAAAAAAATTTTGTTAACCTTTTTTGCAGAATGTTATGTAAATGGAATTAAGAATTATGTAGCCATCAGGTCTGGCTCTTTCTCTTAGCAAAATGCATTTATGTACTACACACATTGCTATATAAACTAGTAGTTTATTCTTTTAATACCATTCCATGGATGTACCACAATTTGTTTATCCATCCAGGCTTAAAGGACATCTGAGTTCTTTCTAATTTTTGACAATTGTGAATAAAGCTGCTGTATACATTTGTGTATAGGTTTTTGTGTAGAGGTAAGTTTTCATTTCCCTTGAGTGAATAAATACGTAGGAGTGGAAATATTTTGGGGGCTCTCAGCTACCAAAAAGTAGGAAAGGATAAATAGATTTTAAGTTAATGGTTTTCATCCTCCAGGAATTCCTAGACCGATGGAGAATGAATATAGCATCAAAAATTTTGTTTTAATTTATGTAAATTTCACTCTTTGTGATGTATAATACTATCGCTTTACAAATGCATAGTCACATGTCCACCACTGCATTCAAGATATAGAAAAGTTCTTTATCACCCCAAACAAAGAAATAAAGAAAATAAAGAATAAAGAGAATAAAGAAAAGTTCTTTATCATTGCCAAACTGTGATAAGTACTATGGTAGAGAACAAAATAATGAACTGTGAAATTATAGTCATGGCATTAGACCTGTTATTCATGTAGGGGTACGTGGATCCTACTGAAGGTGAAGATCTAGAGGTTGGTAAGGAGTCTCTGAGAAGGACAAATACAGGAAAGACCCCCTCCTCAAGAGCCAACAAGAATGCATCTTTCTGTATTCACAAGATGATTTTTAACCCCTACAGAACCTGTACAAGGAGGCCTGGGATAGAGTGAAAGCCACCAGCTATATCCTGCCTACCAGCACTATGTCCCTGACACATGCCAAGAACCAGAAGCATCTGGCCAGCAATGTAAGTCAAATGCAAATGTGATAGCCTTCCACCCACCATCTGCCTTCCCCAGTTCTCTGCTCCTAGAATCTTTCTGGTTGTGTCATATGGATTATGTTGTATGTTATGTATATTGTAAAAGAAAATCCTAAATAACATGATCTGTTTAGATCTTTAGTCTTTTGAACCCTTTATGCCTAAAGTGTTCTTAAAACTTAAGTAAGCCTCTTCTAGAGACTTTTACCACTTAATTGTGAACATTTTACATAGCATTTTAGATCAGTATTTCTCATACCTTTTTTTTTACCATGACCCACAGTGAGAAATTGATTTGATATTGCAAGCCAGCATGCAAATACATACACACGCGTGCGTGCGTGCACACACACACACACACACACACACCTGAAGTTTACATGAGTTCCTTCTGACATAAATATTTTACAGAAGAGAGCATACTGCTACACTAAAAACAATGCACTCTGATCATTTCGATTCTGTTCTATTCATTTAAGTGCTAATGACCCAGTAAATTGATTTCACTGCCTTCTCATGGGACCTAGAGATGTGTAATTAGGAAAGGACTTTGTTAGATAATATATGGAATTTAATTTTTACCTGAAAGAAAAACGAATATATGTGATTTTCTCAGACCCAAGTCTGTTTGGAAGACTGCAAACAGACTAACCCAAAGGAGCAAACTTCATTTGGAAAGAGAGGTTTTGTAGATAGAATTGAAAAGCTCAGCAGATATTTGCTCCTTTAGTCATAAAAAAAGTTATAGAAGCAGAATTTTCAGCAACTTGTTTTTGGAACAAGGTGGGACACAGAGAAATTAATCCCTTAAAAGACAGATTTCAACAGTAGCTTAAAAAAAAAAAAAGGTGCCTTTGAATAGTATCTTCTTTATAACTGAGGAATGGTTTAGATGTAAGGAGCATGTGAATTAATGTTCTGGAAAATTCTGTTGGGAATTTTTGTTGGTTTCCAGTCAGCAAAGGGCTTCACTGCAATTCTTACACAAATAATCCCATCTTCCTTTTTTTGTTTTGTTTTTGTTTTTGTTTTACTAAGTTGTGGGCCTTTGAGTTATGAGAGAAATTTTATCATGTGCTAGGAGATTGGATCTTCATTTCTGTAAGGGCCTTACTTCCTAGTTCATGTAATCATGGAGCATTAATTCATAGGCAATATGTCTTAAGAATTAAAAGTTGGTTTTCCCATAGAAACTGGTTACAGTGTATTTTTGGGAAACCTCATAAAAACTGAAATTCAAGGACTATGTCTCTTAAGCATCAGGCTTGTCAATTACTAAAAACAAAGAACTGAGCACATTTTTCATCTTTCATTCATGGTTGAGAAAATCAAAGTCATTATCATGAAAGAGATTATTTAAAAAATACATAATCTTTAAAATGAATTAATTTTAGTAGCAGAAGTATTGGTACAGGCATTTTTATATTTTATTTTATTTTTTTGACGTTTACTCATTTTGAGAGAGAGAGCACATGTGCATGCATGCATGTGAGTGGGGGAGGGGCAGAGAGAGAGAAAGAGAAAGAATCCCAAGCAGTCCCTGTGCTGTCAGAGCAGAGCCCGACATGGTGCCTGAACTCACAAACCATGAGATCATGGCCTCAGCTGAAATCAAGAGTCAGACACTTAACCAACTGAGCCACCCAGGCATCCCGGTATGGGCATTTTTAAAACAGTAACTAAAAGTTTATACCTCTCTGCAGTTTACAGAGTACTGTCAGGTATAGTTTTATGTAATTCTCAGGGTCACCCTGTGGCAGGCACTAGTGCTGTATGTCCACCTCTATGCAAAGATGAGGAGACGAGCCCAGAGAAGTGGTGACCCCACGTTGGTTGGATCTCAGGGTTGGGCCCTTCCTATTATGTCCTGTACTCTTTAACAATATAAATCCATTACTCTCCAAAACTTTTTCTCCCTTTGTACTTTCTCTCTGTAGATCAAATATCGAGAAGAATATGAAAAATTCAAAGCTCTTTATACTTTACCAAAAAGCGTCGAAGATGATCCAAATACAGCACGGTGTCTCAGAGTCGGCAAGTTTAACATTGATGTAAGTAATCCCAAAGACCTTCCTTCAAATCAAAGCCAAGTAATATAGCCATCTATCATAGATCAGAACATTTCCTATTAATGCACATGGCACTGACTGTGCATATGTGAAGAAGGGAAGTGTTATTTCTGCTTCCCCCGCCCCCATGGATCTGTAGGAAGTGTCAGAAAATTCCAGATCCCACCTGATTGCTGTAAGTTGGTTACCCTGACTTCTCTGGTATATAAGAAAAGCACGTATTGCCAGGATACCTTGCACAATTTCCTGTATAATTGGCATGTTATTTTATCTTCATAGCGCCTATACAAATCAGTTTATGAAAAGAACAAAATGAAAATCCACATTGTTCCTGACATGGTGGAGATGGTTACTGCTAAGGATTCTCAGAAGAAAGTCAGTGAGATTGATTACCGCCTACACCTCCATGAGTGGATTTGCCACCCTGACTTGCAAGTCAACAGCCACGTCAGAAAAGTCACAGATCAGATCAGCGACGTAAGCCCATTGCTTATGAAGGTCCCCTTCCCTGGCTCCACATCCCATTCTGAGGAGAAGCAGATTCCCTGTTGCTTCCCCTCAGCCTTCTTCCACTATCGCTTTCCTACATACCTATGGGTCTGTCCCTGGAAGCAGGGCTCTGTGTGCCCATGTTTCCATGGTACCCTCAGCCTCACAGTGTAATGCCTTTTGATTTTCATTCCATAAAGTCATCCTGGGTCCAGAGGGTGTTAAAGTTATGACCAGTTTTTTTTTTTTTTTTTTTTTTTTTGGTCTGATTCCTTCTGTCTGCTGCAATCCTTTAGATTGTGTACAAAGATGACCTCAACTGGCTAAAAGGCATTGGCTGCTACATCTGGGACACTCCTGAAATTCTTCATGCCAAACATGCTTATGATCTACGTAATGATGTGAGTTTGCCTTTTTTTGTTTGTTTGTTTTTTGGCTTTTTTTTTTAAGTATGTTTCCTTTTCTACATAGTATAAGTCAGGGGGAGAGTTATGGACATTGTCACAGACCAGCTATGTCGTAAGTGGTGTTGAGGATGGCTGAGCTGGAGAAAGATGCTAAGGAGCAGAGGATGGCCATTGCACAGGAATGCCTGTAGCTTTCCAATGAAACACTGCATTCAAGCTGTCCCACTGTCTTCTTGTGGCAAAGGGACCCCTGGCTCTTTTCTTCTGTCTACATTTGGACTATTTCAAATATTGAGCACATGATTTGCATATTAGGAAAATCTCACTTGTTAGGAGTTTGTGGTGCTATAGACAGGATCTATTTATAAAAAGAGGATTTGCTAGGCAAATTAACAGTGTAATCAAGATTTCAGTAAAAAAGCTCCAATGTTCCTAGAAGAGCAGCTGTCAAGCCTGCTGGAAGGCTCTGGAAGCTCTATAGGACTATAAACATTGATTACACAGATTGTCATAAAATTCAAATGCATCCTGGTCAGTTGAATAAGTGCTAATGAAAGTAAACATTGGGGCACCTGGGTGGCTCAGTTATTTAAGTGTCTAACTTCTGCTCAGGTCATGATCTTGTGGTTTGTGAGTTCGAGCCCCACATCAGGCTCTGCACTGACAGTGTGGAGACTCCTTGGGATTCTTTCTCTCTCCCTCTCTCTCCACCCCTCCCCAACTTGTGCTCTCTCTCTCTCTTGCTTGCTCAAAATAAATAAACTTAGGGGAAAAAATTTAAAAGCAATCAAACCCTCTGTGAAAACCAGCAATTTCTGATACAGTGAATGGTCTAACACAGGTTTATTTTCTTCTCTTGGCAGATCAAGTACAAAGCTCATGCGCAGAAGACGAGGAATGACTACAAGTTGGTCACTGATACTCCACTCTATGTGCAGGCTGTCAAAAGTGGGAAACAACTAAGTGATGTAGGTGCATGGGGAAGTAGTGTGGACAGTAGTAAAGACAGACTGCCACTCAAGCAGAAGTGGCAAAAAAAAAAAAAAAAAGTGGTCTTTTCTAACTGGGAAACCAGAATTAGTACCTTAGAAAGTACTTACAGCTCTGCTCTTGTTCTCTGAAACCTGATGTGTTCAATCAGTTCCCAGTGAGGAGTTGTAAGGGATCTAAGTCTACTAAATACTTGGTGTTTTAGAGCGTCCGAAGTTGCTTCTTGTATCCTTGTGTCAAGAGCAACAGCTCTGTCTCACTGTCTAAGAATTCTAATAAATTAGAGCAAATGACACTAGGGTGAGGAGGGAGAAAACTCTGAAGTCAGAGATGTGGACAGTCACTACCACACATCCTTCATGAGGCTTGGGAAAAGCCCTAATCCCTCTGAGCCTCGGCATCCTTATATGTACACCACATATATCCATTACGCCTGAAAAACAGCAGATGAACCCAGCACAAAGCTGTTCTTTCTTATCTTCAACTAACCTCCCAGGTCAATAAGTAAATGTCAAATCCCACCAGTGAGTTAGAATGTTAAAACCTATTCTTTTGACTCCCTCACACCTGTCAGAATGGCTAACATTAACAACTCAGGAAACATAAGATGTTGGTGAGGATGTGGAAAGAGAGGATCTCTTTTGCGCTGTTGGTGGGAATGCAAACTGGTGCAGCCACTCGGGAAAACAGTGTGGAGGTTCCTCAAAAAATTAAAAATAGAACCATCCTATGATCCAGCAATTGCACTACTAGGTATTTATCCAAAGGATACAGGAGTGCTGATTCATAGGGGCAGTTGTACCCCAATGTTTATAGCAGCACTATTAACGATAACCAAATTATGGAAAGAGCCCAAATGTCTATCAACTAATGAATGGGTAAAGAATATGTAGTACATATATACAATGTAATATGACTCAGTGATCAAAGAGAATGAAATCTTGCCATTTACAACAATGGAGATGGCACTAGAATGTATTATGCTAAACAAAATAAGTCAGAGAAAGAGAAATATCATAAGATTTCACTCATATGTGGGATTTAGGAAACAAAACGGGTGAACATAGAGGAAGGAAGGCAAAAATAAGATAAAAACAGAGATGGAGGCAAGTTATAAGAGACTCTTAAACACAGAGAACAAACTGAGGGTTGCTGGAGGGGCGTTGGGTGGAGGGATGGGCTAAATGGGTGATGGGCATTAAGGAGGGCACTTGTTGGGATGAGCACTGGGTGTTATATGTAAGTGATGAATCACTAAATTCTACTCCTGAAATCATTATTGCACTATATGTTAACTAACTTGGATTTAAATTTAAAAAAAGAAAGAAAAAGAAAAAATGCAAAGGGAAAAAAACACTATTATTTTGAAACTTATAGTGGTAAAATACCCACTCTTCCTCTTCCTAAGCCTGAGCCATCTGTTCTACTTCTCTCTCAGTGTGGGGAGCACACACTGGTTGTGATCCTATTAATAAGACACATTAATAGATCAGATAGAGTCCCCTAGGCAAAGGGAAGCAGGCTACCTTTTTCTCATTTTTTAAGAGAGACTTGGGTTTCCATTTACTTCTTTCCAACAAGGCTGCTGCAGTCTGAATCAGCTGACCCTTCTCCTCTCTGCACACAGGCTGTTTACCACCATGACTATGTGCACAGTGTCAGAGGCAAAGTTGCTCCAACGACAAAAACTGTGGATCTGGATCGGGCCCTCCATGCATACAAGCTCCAGAGTGAGGTGAGTAGTTAGAACCCAATACAGGGCCCAGCAGAAGTCCAAGATGCAGCCTAAAGGGCCAGGCCACTGGCCTCTCTAGAAGCCACTTGGGCATGTATCTAGAAGGCTTGGGCATATATCTCAGCCTGACCTTGTCATTTATAAATGCTGTTCCATTCACAAGAGTTAAAAAGCAAAACAAAGAAAAAACCAAAATAGTACATAGTCTGTCTTCCTCTTGGCTGGCAAGCCAAGCAAGCAATGGGTACTTTCTGGAGCAATATTTATAAGATACAATGAAGAAAGCCAACTTACTCTCTCTGCCTAAAAAACTTAAAACCAAGGTGACGAAGGCAAGGCACATAATCATAAAAGACTTCACTTAAGAGCTAGAGCTAGAAATTGCTGTTGGAATTCAGAAGAGAAACTGGATTCCACTCATATATTTAATATCCCTATTCTGTATTACCTGGTGTGATGCTACATTGGTCTCACCCTTTAATGTTACTCTCCTATATTGAATGTTAAAAGTAATTTAGTTTTTAACATTTCAAACACTGTTCCTACTCCTGTAGCTCCCTTTAAAGACAGACTTGTGTATTTATTTATGTATTTATTTATTTATTTATTTATTTTTATTTATAGTTTTTATTAGAGAGTGAGCATAAGCGGGACAGAGGGGGAGAGAGAGAGAGAGAGAGAGAGAGAGAGAGAGAGAGAGAATTTCAAGCAGACTCCACACTCAGTACAGAGCCTGATGTAGGGCTCAATCCCACAACCCTAGGATCATGACCTGAGCCAAAACCAAGAATAGGATGTTCAACCTACTGAGCCACCCAGGCACCCCAAGACAGACTATTTAAAAGGTCACAGAGAAACTCCTTTCCCTTTTCTACTAGGGATAGGAGTATCTTGACCTCTTCACAGCCTGACTTCAAGATGCCACGTTTATGGTGGGGATGGGATTCCAAAGATGTGCCTTATAATTATGACTGTCTCAGGGATTGCTGGTGATATGAATAGCATCTAAGAGTGGGGTTAATGACAGAGGCAGCACTGACTGCCTGTTTTCTCTACTTTTCCCATTTTCTTGCTAGATTGTCATGCAACTAATGGGGCATAAATTCAAAAACAGAGAATTATTATTTTCTATAAGCTCCTTCGCTCATCACTCTTCTTTTCAAAAGCAAAAGTTAAGAGTAACTTAATTCATTGCCTGACTCTTAGAACTTACTTAATTTCTTCCTGAAATCAGTTTGGTGATCATAAGAACATTAAGTATCTAATTGAAAATCTATTGTGTACTGCATGTGACTTGTTTAACTTAGATCAGTTATTTGATGTAGATGTCATTTACCTACTCTTCCTCATTCCTGCAGGGTCTATACCGAGGAGCTGGCCGGCGCACCCTGCCTACTGGATATAGGCTTCCCGTGGACACCTCTCACTTCAAACACATCAAGGACACCCGATATATGAGCAGTTATGTAAGTGGTCTCCTCATTAAGATGGGGTCTGAAGGTGGTGGGAGCACTAATATTCATTAATAGCCTACCTAATGCCCTTAGTCATACTCTGAATGCTCAACATGATATAATGATGGGACTAGATAAGGGGAGACAGTGTGTTTTCTAGGGTTGCTATGGAATTGGCTTGCTCCTGCTTTAGCAGTATCTGTGTAACCCAGGGGGTTAGCATAGGGCTTTTGTGGGATTGCATCTGCATGAGTCAGTTACTTCAGCTCATGGTTTATGGCTGTTAGGATACGTCTACTTCTGTTGGCTTTAGCACAGAAGAATCCTGAACTATTCCAAGCCATATACCAGTAATGGAAGTTCGTACATGCACTGCTGATGTGTGGCAACAGTACTACCTTCAAGATACAACATCACTGTATATTCCTTTGAAAAAGAAAGGACTTCTTGCCTTGCTGCTGGCTCTGATACTTGCCCCACTGCTTACCTTCTGTGCTCGCTTAAAAAAAAAGCTCAGAGGGGTAAATAGGCTCTCACCACTTGTAGCTTGCCCACATGTCACTGACACTAACCTTCCCTGGATTTAAAAGTTCCACATTGGAATGTGATGCATTTACCCTATGGCAAAGCCTAGGGAAGTGTTACTATGTCTGTGACTCTGGCCTGCATACCATACACACAAATCAACCATCAGTTGAAGAATAAGCCGTCTCTTCCATGTTGCCCTTTAGAGTCCTGGGAATCAAACTTGCTGGCCAGGTAGGGTCCAATAGCCAGGGGCCCAAAAATATGGTTTCCAAAGCAGAGTCACAGACTGAATAATCTAACATGTCATTTTTTAAATCAGTCTGTAAGGCCATTCATCAGTGTTAAAAGTAGTCTCTTATGTCTTCTTTGCATTTTCTAATTTCCTAGCTGTACTAGGGCTAAAAATACAGGGTTTTTTCTTGTATTTTTCTTTCCTGCCTATAAACAGATTTATCTAGGCAACACTGAATTTTATTCCTTTCTGGACCTGGCTTTATTAGCAAACAAAATAATTTTTAAGACTCAAATTACTATAGAAATTTTGTCAAGGACTTTTCCTTATACTTAATGCTTAGAGAGTAATTTTCAAATGAAAGTGACAGCTCTTTTCTATTTGAGAAGTATAAAGCTACTCTGTGCTTACCCATCTGTGAACTCATTCTGACTTTGCTTTTGCAGTTCAAGTACAAAGAAGTTTATGAACACATCAAGGCAAATGGATATACACTTGGTCCCAATGACGTTCCATTTGTCCATGTCCGGAGGGCCAACAATGTTACCAGTGAGGTACTGTGAATGCGGATTCAGTTGGGCAAAGACTGAGTTTCAAAGACCATGGCTTTGTTTGAAATGCATTAAAAGTCAATTATATTTTAGCTATAAATTCACACATCAGCAAGGAGTAAGAGAGCCCTTTTAGTTACCATTTTGATACTGGTATCCATTGGCAACATTTTTCTATATTTGCTGATGCCATTGCACAGATCCAATTTATAGATTATAATGCAAATTAATTCATTTTTTGACATTTATATACAAAAAACTTTAATAAATTTGCATTTTAGTCTGACTCATGACCCTGGTTTTCTACACAAATGATTGGTTTGTATATCTGATCCTATCCAATCATCTGATAGTATGTGGAAGGTTTGGTGGTCAAAATTCTTCACCTAAATAAGATAAATACCATTTTCTCTTTTTTCCTAATCCCAATCACTTTTTTATGTCCTTAATCACCCCTCTCATGGCTCTTTATGTAAAATATTTGCTGATTAGTCAATGGATGCCCCCATCTTCCTACACTAAATAACTGGAATGGTTTTTCCTCCAATGTAGAGACTGTATCGACAATTGTACCATAAACTGAAAGACAAGATTCATACAACTCCTGACACACCTGAGATCCGCCAAGTCAAGAAGACACAAGAGGCTGTTAGTGAGGTGGGTATTTTCTTAGGAGAGAGGAAAGGCTGTGGAACCCAGGCAGGAATGTCAACCATTCAGTCTCTGATGTGTGTTTCTGGGTGTGTTTTTCTTTAGTTGATCTACAAATCAGACTTCTTCAAGATGCAAGGCCACATGATCTCACTGCCATACACACCCCAAGTGATCCATTGCCGCTACGTGGGAGACATCACCAGTGATGTAAGCATCTCCTAGGGATCTTTCTGACGGGCTCTTACCAAGAGGCTGTCTGCATTTAAGCCACCACTGGTCTTTGAACAGCCTTCTGCATTGAATACTTCTAAACTGAATATACAACTTGGAGGCAAAATTGTGTGGAAGTAGGACCACACATTTCTCCAGCTATGAAAACAACAGTAAGAGGAACACGTGAGAATGACAAAAATTGCTGACCACCATTCTGCATTCAACACTGAATCATTACCAGCTCCTCACCATACACGACCTCTGATCCTAGGTCCTGTTTATATTATCTTTCTCCTGCTCATCCCCACTCTCACCCTTTTTAGCAACTTCCTTCTACCATTTTTTTTCTCCTTAAATGTTTCCTTCTCCTAAAAGGCCACTCCATTCAGCCTATGCTTTTCTCCCATCAATATAATAATAACATAATACTCTGTTCTCTCCTCAGCTCAGAATTAGAGATTAAATTTTAAAACCTGTGATTCATTTGGGTGCACGTAAACTAAGAGTTTTCAACCAGGTAGATGCGTTCAACCAAAATGAAAGATATATCAATATAAAAAGTGTCACTACTCTATCTTCTTTGTTCCTGGTTTACATTTACTCACAGCCTGCTATATTTCTGTTTCTGTGACACAGATTAAATATAAAGAGGACTTGCAGATTCTCAAGGGACTGGGCTGCTTCTTGTATGACACTCCCGACATGGTCCGCTCCAGGCACCTGCGCAAGCTCTGGGTGAGTGCACATCTTCACAACACACGGCTACCCCTGGACAGCCTCCATATGTCTCATTACCAGCCTCAAGGTCCTAGACAGAAAGACTCTTTGCCTGCAGCTACTTTTAAGGGTAAATTTACCATTAACCAATTTGAATAAGTCATGACCCACTTAAGATGCCATGCGCCTCTGTAAGAGGTGATGAACTCAATTAAATGACAGTTGTCTTTGTTCCTTCCCCGGGAAGACATCCAGGACACGTGGAAGGCCTGCTCACATTGCACATACCAGCATTTGAGAGAGAGTTATATGACCACGACACGCAGTTCCTTAAATG